>NW_026516208.1:0-600000 GCF_025602895.1 Polychytrium aggregatum
TCGATCGGCTTCTGGCCACTGGGGACTATGGGCTGGGAGACTTCTTGGCCATCGCCTCTGCGTTTCTTGGGCGTGGGCTGATCCGTGAGATCGATTGTTTCGGCCTGAGCTTGGGCCTCGGGGGGTGCTCTGGAGGGTCCAGGGACACTGTCATGGACGTCTACGGCCATTTCGGGGGCAGGCGAGTCGTCGGGGGGCATGGTTGATACCGGGTTGGTTAGGTTGGGAGGCAATGAGAGGGTAGTAATTCAAAAGGTGCGTCCGCGGAACACTCGATAACGAGATCGGGGCAAACCTGGGGGAATTAGCTCAGATGGTAGAGCGCTCGCTTAGCATGCGAGAGGCACGGGGATCGATACCCCGATTCTCCACTTTCACTGCCCGGCTAGCTCAATCGGTAGAGCGTGAGACTCTTAATCTCAAGGTTGTGGGTTCGACCCCCACGTTGGGCGATCGGCTCCTATGGCGCAATTGGCTAGCGCGTTCGGCTGTTAACCGGAAGGTTGGTGGTTCGAGCCCACCTAGGAGCGATCTCTTTTGCACCCTTTTCACACTCTGTCGATCCTGGCCACTGCCCACTTGCTCTCCTTTCTGTGTTTTCTGTTTCCCTTTTCCTCCATGCGGCTCTCCCAAGGCCTTCGCGGCTGTGTCTCGCTCGGAGGCCGTCTGTGTTCGGTGTGCTGCTTTGTGTGGCGCAGTTGGTTACACGTGACTGGCATTCGCGGCGCCGTTGGTTTGCTCCTTCCCACGATCAATTTTTTCCGGCCCCTCGCGGCTGCTCATCTCGGTCACCTGAAAGTCACGTCGAATGTGGAGCAGCAAAAGTTGGAATCCGGCCATGGTCGGTTGACGGCATTTGGTATCACCTTGAGCCGATTGACGGTGGTGGTGGGCAATTGGTGCGGAGGAATGACCAATTGTATCATTGTTGGAAGCTCCACTCCGATTGCGGACAAGAACCACCACCATCTGAATCTCTCTGGTTGGAAACCTAGTCAAGCGTGGCTGTGTGTCAGCGAGATGACATGATCGTTTGGCTATCAGGCAAGACTCACCTTGACAAGATGTCTTCCCACGACTGATTGAGCGAGCGATGCGTTTCTGGATCTGAATCAAGGACGCCACTGCGCAGTATCTCTGCCAGCCCAAAATGCGCTGGTTTGAGGAGATTCTTTCTTCCCCAAGGGCAGAACCAGCCATCATCGCTATTTTCTCGCCAGATGGCTCCCAAGAGAAAGACACCCCCCGATCCCGACCCGGGATCACCCAATGACTCTCCTGTGGCCAAGAAGCCAACCATCAAATCATGCCCCTCCTGTGGATTGACCAACCACGTCAGACCCTTCACCAAGAAAGCACAGCCAGAGTCGACAGCAGCCCTGCCTCTGGCTCTGCCTCGGTCGCTGAAATGGTCAGCCAAGCACCCAAGGTCCCTGTATGTGCCACGTGCAAGCAAGAGGGTCATGCCAGAAGCAACAGTTCATTGTGTACCAAGAAGAACCCACTCTGGAGCTCTACCTTGCCTGACTGTGGCCCCAACGAGTATGCCAAGGCCGAGTACTCAATCATCAAGTGCACTCTCGATGCCATCATCAAGAACGATGCCTTGCACGACAAGATCGAGGAGACTGTCCGAGCCATGACTCAAGTGCAGTACGAAGCATCTCGTCTCCTGGAGCTGCATCTCAGGCGGTGCTTGGACAAGGGCATCACCCTCCCCACTGTGTCGTCGAGTGATCCTTCGTTTGTTCGAAAGTGTTTCAACATGGTGCATACCGGAGCAGTGGGTGTCAGGACAAACACCCCAGAAGATGACAGGCACATCCTCGATACCTATGACCTGTATCGAAGTACATGGAGTGGATCGTGTATCCTGCCTCCAGTATCCCTCCCGAAGGGTACTGGCTCACAGGTACTCACATTGGCTGTCAAAACCTATGCAGTCAACTGCGAGACCCACATTCTCGATCGATATTGGTCCCTTCTACACCGATTCTGCAATCTGGTCCTGGTTGCTCCGAAGGATGTCAAACGTCATACACACGTCGATGAGTGTATGAAGCTGATGGAGAACCCCCGATCCAAGACACTCCTCGGTGATCTGAGGAAGTCCTTCGCCCACCATGCCGACCAGTTGTATGAGCTTCGGTACGAAAACCACCAGGACCTGTACAAAGTCGTACCAATTCTGGCCAGTGAGGTCTTTCGCCTGACCCACCTGAAGGAGGCCCTCTTCATGGTGGTCTTTCAGAAGATGATCATTCCCAGGCTCGCGAGGGTGACCGATGTTCTGAAAGGAGAACGTGGACGACTGAATGAGGAAATGTGTCAACCCATCGAACGTAGGCAGTCGGATCAATACAACACACTCCAGACCCAGCACGAGGAGGTGGACAAGCAGATCGCTGTGAACATGAAACGGATCAAGCGACTGACCGATCGACTTGCCCAGACCAAGAAACGACTCAATGTCCCTCGAGCACAGTGTACCTTGGTCCCGCTCTGCGATGCCCGAGCCAAGTACATCAAGCTCGACACCAAAGCACTGTGGGAAATCCTTGGATACCAGACTGGCACTGGACTCAAGTGGGGCGACCTGAAGACCAAGGTCAACGACACCACAAAGCAAGAGACCTTCTGGCAGACCAACTTCAAGCTGGATCCGAGACTCTTTGGTGCCAGGGAGGAGGGAAAGCAGCTCTTTGGTTGCGAGATCACCGCCGATGGAGTCGGGTGCTCGATCACCACGCTCAGATACAAGATCCTGGAGAAGGACCCTGATGTCAAGCCGGAATCCGTGGACAAGGACGACAACACACTCACTCCTGAGCAGAGGATCCAGGCCAGGGTCGGTCCCATTGACGACTCTCGGACCACATGGATTGGGATCGACCCTGGTGTGGGATCGATCTTCACCGCTGTCATTCGGGCACCCGGTCAACCATCCATCCAGGAGCAAGACGGTGTCAAGGTGACCAAGGCACAGCGTGCCAACGAGAAGATCGTGTCGTTCTCCAACAAGGAGTACCAGCATCGAACTGGCACCACCCAAGCGACCAAGTGGATCCAGAGCACCCACAAGATCATTGGTCTGCAGCAATGGATGAGCACCACACCGAGCCCCAAGATCCCTGGAGTGGCTTCCTTCCTGTTATACATTCGCCATGTGTTCACTGGAGACATGCTGGACAAACAGCTGTACTTCAGCCTGACCCGGCGACGGCGATTCAAGCGACTCGATCTCTACGGCAAGCGACAGCGCACCGTCCACGAGATGTGCAAGCAGGTCATCGACCAGGCACCAAGGGAGACCGAAGTGGTGATTGCCTTTGGGAATGCCTCGTGGAAACAGGGGAAGGGATATGCTTCCAGTCCCAGGAGACTCAGGTTTGCCAAGTACTTTGAGCAGTTCCACCACCACCAGAGACGACCACCAGACCGACCCGTCTCCAAGATCCATGTGTGCTCGGTGAACGAGTTTAACACATCCCAGGTGTGCTCACATTGTCGGGAAGCCAAGCGACTCGAGTCACCCGAGTATCTTGATGTCGAGAAACCACACTTTGTCCGGAGCTGTGCAAGCTGCCATACGCTGTGGGATCGAGACATCAATGCAGCCAGGAACATGATCTCAGTATGCCAGTCGATCATCGCCACAGGAGATCGGCCGGGTGTATTCAAGACTGTGCTTCCCAAACCAACAAAACAAAGAGATTGCCAACCAGGACGGGAAACAATCGCACGACCTGCCCACTGGGGTCTACAGTCAGTCAGCGGGTTTCAAACATCTGAAGCCAGAAAGGGGAAGTGTCCCGTTTCTTTCTGGATTGACTGTAAGTATCTTGAGTACTTCGACAGTGGATGCCGGGTCGCCCATATTCTGGGCAGTCCACTTCGGGGTTGCCATCCCTCTTGGGATGGTCGATGGGAGGTGTTTGACTCCCTTGTGCAAAGTGTGTGTGTGTGCAGAGTGTGTGTGTGTGTGTGTGTGTGTGTGTGTGTGTGTGTGTGTGTGTGTGACGGCGAGAGGCTTCTCGCCTTCCCTCGGGGGTCTCTCGCCAGAGACTGCTCTTCTCGCCGACCGAGGTGGCTCCGAGAGCGCGTTTTTTCGTTCTCGCCCATTTTTTTAACAAGAGATTTTTTCAGTGTCCCCGTCCTTCTTCCTCTGACTCCCTGATCAAGTTCGTATCGAGTTTCCCCCTCCCCAGCGCCGCGAGCAGTCCCCCCCCTCCACTCTCCCTGCAAATATGCCGCGAGAAATCATCACCATTCAAACGGGCCAATGCGGAAACCAAAGTGGGTTTCTCCCTGCACCGGGAGTTTAGTGTTTGGAACCGTCGCCTCCAGATCGCCTGTCAATGTGACCCATGCGATCAGCCGCTCCATCCGATCCACCCTCATAGATCCTTCCTCTGGCACACACATTGCCGGATCATGCGCTCCGTATTCGCGCTGCTTACAACATGTGCTCTGTTTTCCCTGTTGCCTTCCTTCGTCAAGTTGGCATGGAGTTCTGGTCGCAGCTCTGTGCCGAACACGGAATCAGCCCTGACGGCATCCTTGAAGACTTTGCGACCGAGGGCGGTGATCGAAAGGATGTCTTTTTTTACCAAGCCGATGATGAGCATTACATTCCCCGAGCTATTCTCCTTGATCTGGAGCCCAGAGTAAGCCTCGAGCCAACGACACTTTCGTCGCTTTGTCAACCGTTGTAGGATGGGAACATCGGCCCAGCCATCATCCTCCAACAAGCCACCAGAAACAATGTGATGGCTATTGTATTTCCGACCTCGCGATAGGCACATACCGAGCTGGCATGGGCATTGCATTCAGCAAGTGCCACATCGGGCTCGTCTCGTGGCTCCTTCCGAGACCAACCGGATCACTCGTTGTCGATGGTAGAGCCTGGAGACGGTGCTCGGATCTCTTTCTGATGATCACTGCCTTGGACCGACACATTGCGACAGGTTATCAACACCATTCTTCAGTCGCCCTATGCAAACCTATACAACCCGGAAAATATCTTCATGTCGCAGGAAGGCGGCGGCGCGGGCAACAACTGGGCGAGTGGATACTCGAATGGAGAGAAAATCCACGAAGAAATCATCGATATGCTGGATCGAGAGGCCGACGGAAGCGACAGTCTCGAGGTATGTGCTTACACAAGCGCGGAGGACCTTGATGCTCGCAGCGACCATATAGCCACGTCCAGCAGCATGTCCTGCGTCCTGGAGCCCGATCGATACAGAGGCTCCGTACTGACATTTCTCCTTCCGGTGAACTTCTTGCCCAGGGTTTCATGCTGCTGCACTCGATTGCCGGCGGAACAGGATCCGGTCTGGGATCCTACATTCTCGAAACCCTCAATGATCGCTACCCCAAAAAGCTCATCCAGACTTACTCGGTCTTTCCAAACAGCGAGGAGACCAGCGACGTTGTTGTTCAGCCCTACAACTCGATTCTCAGTCTCAAGCGCCTGACGCTGAATGCAGACTCGGTCGTAAGTAGCTGGCCACTGCCCGTCGCTGACACATATGATTTCGATAATCGACCACTGTCGATTTGAGGCGAGGATCTTGCCATCGAGGCGGTACAGTCATGTATCACCTGTCACTCCGGCCCCATTGACAATCACGCACCGATACATCGATTCTACGATACCTCCTCAGGTTGTGCTGGACAACGCTGCCCTCAACCGCATTGCCGTGGACACCCTGCACATCCAGAACCCAACATTTGCGCAGACAAATAAGCTGGTACGTTTTGGTGCTACCGAGCATGGGTGATCGTCGCCGATCGATTGAATCCTTGTCCGTGGCACCAATGAGCAACGGAATCTGCGAGTCCAAGTGTCCTTACACCTTGCATGCGCTTGTTACTGACAAATCGAGCTGACTTGGCCCTTTGTCAGGTTTCGACGGTGATGAGCGCCAGCACAACTACTCTGAGATATCCCGGATACATGAACAACGATCTTGTGGGGCTAGTGGCATCGCTGGTGCCAACGCCCCGTTGCCACTTCTTGCAAACAAGCTATACACCCTTCACCGGAGATGGTGGCGAAAAAGTAAGTATGGGCTCATCTAGCAATCCTTCGGTTGGCCTGACTGCCTTTAGCACGATCGGCGAATGTTGACATGAACAAGAGTCTGTGAGGTGTCCGGACGACGTGGCCAAATGAAGTCTGTCGTCCTGCGCATTTTGGTTCGTCGGCTGCGCCCTGTGACTTCCATTCACCCATTCCCCAACCTTCATTGTCGCGATTCGCCACTCATTTGAACCGCCTCCTGCAGCAAAGCATCCGAAAAACCACAGTCCTCGACGTCATGCGACGGCTGCTCCAGCCCAAAAACAAGATGGTCTCGACAAACCCATCGAAAAAAAGCTGCTACATCTCTATTCTCAACATCATCCAGGGCGAGGCTGATCCCACAGATGTGAGTTTGATCTGCTGAAAAGTGAAGCGGCCTTCTCTGTTGTGACTCGGGAATGAGATGGAGGCGGAACTCTTTGAATTACATGTTGACACGCTGGCTGGACTTGTAGGTGCACAAGTCTCTGCTGAGGATCCGCGAGCGCCGTCTGGCCCAGTTCATCCCTTGGGGCCCAGCCAGTATCCAAGTGGCCCTCTCACGGAAAAGCCCATACATTCAGACGCCCCACCGGGTCTCGGGATTGATGCTTGCCAACCATACCAGCATCGAATCGGTATGTTTGTTCTGGGAAATTTTCGCCATACAGCCCTCGAGCGATACCGATCGCAGCTCGGCAGACCCTTGGATGTTGGATCGATGCAAGGCCTCGAGTTGATGCCCGATACTACCAGCTCGTTCCTTGGTCGCACTTGCCCGCTGCAGACCTTGGGCTGACTCACAGATGGCTTGTTTCTGCAGCTCTTCAAGAGAACATGCGATCAGTACGATCGTCTGCGGAAGCGCAACGCTTTCCTCGAGCAATACAAGCGCGAGCCCATGTTTGCTGATGGCTTCGCCGAGTTTGATTCCTCGCGGTAAGATCATGACTCACTTCAAACGGCACCTGCACATCGGCTTGGAACTTGCCGTTGTTCTTGCGGTTACTGAGACGTGTTTTCCTGTCAGGGAGGTCGTTCAGGAGCTCATCGGTGAATACGTCGCCTGCGAAAGTCCTGACTATGTCAACTATGTAAGTGTAGCTGTGCTGTGCACGCGCTCAGGGGGACATGATGATCAACACCGTCGCTCGAAATACAGAGGTCGCAAAGGCTTCGTAGGCATATCCTCAAAGCCGACTGGAGACCTATTTGTTGCGGTTGTGCATGGGGTGGTTGACTGCGATTGATCGTTGACCTGGATCTCATATATCTCCCGACCACCGGTCCACCAAGATGGGCGGCAAACCACAGGCCAGCGCCCCTGCATCGTCCCGACCCACCAGCACCCTTGGGATGGACTTTACATCCCGACTTGGATAGCGAATCGGTGCACTACCCATCCTGCACATATGTACTTTCGCTGCGACGGGCATCGCCCTTACTGATCTAGCTCGTGCAAAACCAAACGGCAGCCCCCGTTGTCGCCGCCACAGCCAGAGACTTGAATCACCGTTGCCGAGTTGGGTCGGATATGGGTCGAATTGGGTATCGAGCTAGGAAAGATATGACGGATGTGACTGTGGGAGGGGAACAACTCTGCGATCGATGTCTCATCGGCCGAGTGCATTGCGTCCGTGCGAGCGCCGTGTGATTCAGCCATGCGGCCGATCAATGCCATTCAATTCATGACTCATCCGAGCATTGAAGTGCCCCGTTTCAAGGGTGCGCTGTACACTTTATTCAGAAAAAAAAACGGGACAATATAGCCGTTTCCATGAACATGTAGTATGTGCTGTGCTTGCGTCAAGCAAAGCCACAAGAAATAAAGCAGATCACTTTGGCAGCCTCCGAGTGAAGACCACCGGTCGCCCTCCGGTCTCCACAATCGACTTGCACACTGTGATCATGTTGCGCGCCGCATTGACGTCGCGATTCCACACTGTCCGGCAGCTGGGATTCTTGCAGCTCCTGACAAAGTGGGAATTCGCAACACTGGGCGCATCGAGTCCTTCCAACCGAACTGGCTCCAGGCACTTGGAGCACACTTGCGAGGTGTTGAACTCGTTCGTCGAGACTACCTTGACGCTTCCATGATGGTGATTGGGACGGCGTCGGTGGTGCTCGAACTGCTCAAAGTACCGAGCAAACCGCTGCCTCCGAGGGCTGGATGCATAGCCCTTGCCCTGTCGCCATGATGCATTGCCAAAGGCGATCACCACATCGGTCCGTATCGGGGCGTGCTTCAGGACGGCCTTGCACATCCTGTCGACGGCCACTTGGCGCCTCTTGTGGCCCGTGAAGCGATGGTGACGGGCCTTCTTGCCAAGGTGGAAGTCGAGCTGCACTCGCAGCTCCGGTCGCAGGACATGGGTGAGATGGACCTTGAAGGCCTCCGAGGACGACACCTTGGGCGAGGGGGTGGTCGACATCCAGGTCTCGATGCTGAGTCGATACTTCATGATATTGTGCCACTTGGTGTTGGACGTATGGCCACACATGTGCTGGTAGTGGCCATTCGAGAATGAGACCACCTCGTCTTGTTGGCCCGGTGCTTGGATGACCGCCGTGAAGATGGGAGCCGACGCCTGGGTCGATTCCAATCCAAGTGGTGCGATCGGGGTCTGGGTCGCCGATGTGGGCCTGGATACGCTGCTCGGCAGTCGGAGGAGGCTCGATGGTCTCGGTGCGATCGGTTCGACGCACAAACTTGACGAGACCGATGGTGCATCCAATGCCATCGGTGCTGATCTCGTAGTTGAACAGCTTCTTGTTCACGTCCCGCTCTTGGAAGAGGGAACTACGCAGCTTGAAGCAACTGCGCCAGAGACGATCCTGGTTGTTGACACCGTCCTCGCCTTCATCCTTGAGCATGTCCCTGGTGAGTCCAAGGCGCTTCTTTGGACCCAGGAGTTCCCAGAGAGTGACCGTGTCGATCTTGACATACTTGGCCTTTGTAGTGCACTGAGGGACCATCGTGCACACGGCCGGAGGAGTGTCAAGAGCGAGCTGCTTGAGTGCCCAGTTGATCCTGGATGCCAGCTTGTTGATCTTGGACTTGGTGGTGCCGAGCTCAGACTTGGCCGTGGTGAACCTCTTGTCGTCGGAGGGAATGCCTCGGGCAGTGAGCTCGTCCAGCTTGGCCTGGCGCTGCAGCTCGGTGACTCGGAGGGCGGGCATGTCACAGTCGATCCACTTGTGGACATTGTCGACCATCTTGTCTCGGGCGAGGATTCTCACATGGTGTGAGAGGCGATGGAGGGCCCGGAAGCGGTCCTGGTCGTTGCTGTACCGAAACTCGTCCAGGACGTGGCCAAAGTCGGGATAGAGGAACTCGAGATCGGCCTTGGGTGGAGTCTGCCCTGGTTTCTCGAAGAGCTCGAGACAAGCCTCGATGGCTTCGTGCTTATGCTTGTTGGCTGGGAAGACAGCAGCACAGAAGCGGCGAAGGAGTCGCCAGTAGGCCAGGTTGAGGTGGGTGGTGCAGTTGGTGGCATAGGCATTGACAGCCAGGGTGAGAAGCTGACTGTGAGCACCATCAGGCAGACGAGGGGCCGGAGGCAGGTCTGCGTGCCGAGTGGTCTGGTAGATGCCAAAGGAAGCGACCAGATGCTCGTTGTATTTCTCATTGTCCCCTGTCGGGGAGAGGGCACCGGCCTCGACAATCGTGAAGCATTGACGGATGAAAGCAGGGGTGGACTTGGAGATGACGGGGACGGGAAGATCCTGCTCGATGCACCGGAGGATGTGCAGGTTGAGCAGCCTGGATGCCTCGAACTGGATCTGGGTCATGGCCTCGACGGTGGCCTGGATCTTGTCGCGGAGAGCGGGATTGAGACAACAGCCATCCATCGTCTGCTTGAAGCAGCTGAACTGAGGGGCGGATGACCTTCCATCCACGAGTGGGACGACAGAACTCTTGAGGGGCCGGTATTTGGGACATTTGCTAGTGTTGCAACGTTCGTGATCGGTGCCATCGCACTGGCGACATCGCTTGCCAGTACTCGAGGAAGTAGATGGACCAGGCTCGGTGGGATCGACATCCATTGGATCTGCAGAAGCAGTGGTGGTGAGCAACGGAGCAACAGAGAAACAAGCATGCGTGGGGTCAGAATACGAACCAGAGACAGGCTCCGACTGTGACTTGGCTTTCTTGGGCCTGGGTGGCCGAGGCTGGCCATCGCCAGCACCCTTGCGCTTCGGAGGCATGGGGGCAGAGGATGCTGGATGCCTGCCAGTGGTACTGGTCAGAGCAGAGACTTTTTTTTATCGTACAATAGCGCGATGATCCGATCAAGGCGAGATGAGGGAAGAAAGCAGCAGGACGAAGGTGTGGCATTTATACCCGAGAGCAGGAGCCCGTCGTTGCGGGCTGGTTGGGGAAGTGACCCTGTTCAAAAATCGCCGAGAGGTTCAAGCCAGGGATGTGAACGCGAAAATGGCGGAGTTGACGTGATTCACACCCAGAAGCGCATCGCTCGCTCAATCAGCCGTGGGAAGACATCTGGAAGCACCCTCCGCACGGCAGACTCGAACAGGGTCACCATCCCGACTCTGAACCCCTCGGACGCATTCAGCGCTGTTGTCTTCCTGTACTGATGCTTCACAACCCCAAAGAAGTTCTCGATGGGATTGAAGTCGGGCGAGGCAGGTGGGGTGAAGATCACTGACCATCCTCGGCGCTCGATGCAGTCCAGGACAGCCCTTGTCTTGTGCATGCTGACATTGTCCATCACAATCACAGAGTCGTCTGGGAAGCTCGCTCGCTCAAAGAACTCGACCATCGAGTGTGTCTTGAATGATGTGGGGATGTACATGCGATGCAGCACACCAGAGTGGTTGATTGCAAATGCAGCCGAGACAGACTTGTGTTTCATGTGATTGCGCTGGCGAAGCGGAGCACCCTTCGGCGAGTATCCGTAAAGAGGGAAAATGGATCTCCTGATCCCTGTCTCATCGACAAAAACGAGCCGTCGTGGGTCGATGGAGCGGGCCTGGTCCCTGAACTGTGCCACTCGCTCATCCAGTCGCTTGGACTTGTAGAGGTGTGTTGCCCTCTTGTGTGAGAGACCTGCTCGGTGGATGGCAGTGTGGCAGAGTGAGAGTGATACTTTCCTCTGGAGGATGGACTCGAGCTTGCATCGCAACACAGGACCAGTCTGGAACGGGTCCTGTTCAATCAGGGTGCGAATGACTGGACATGCCTGCTCGAAGAAAGTGGATCTGCGAGCTGGGACCCGGGATGGGTCATCCAGCTTGCATCCTCGGTGCCATCGATGGATGGTGCTCTTGGATACACTGAATATGGAGGCAACCTTACGCAGGCTATGGATGAGGGCGTAGCATCGCAATGCGGCGGTGCGAAAGTCGGATGTGTGGCGAATGGTCATGGCCAGCGCGCGATAACATTGGGTAACAAAATATTCGATGAATGGTCAAAAACCCGGGTGTCCCGTTTTTTATTGGATTGCCTGTAAAGCATGCGTTCGCGGCAACAACCATACGCCGGAGAGCAGTTGATTGGGGACATTGGGCGACAGTGCCGAGCCTGGTGCTCATCGGGTCGATCGGCGGCAGTGCTGGGTGGAAATCTTGCATTTTCTAGTTAGACAACGAGCTGCTGGGCTCACAGCCCTTGCTGCCTTGGAATGCGGGCCAGACACCTCGCCCGCACAGCCCTCCGGCTCTGTCTTGATCTGCCCCGACATCCGAAATGCATGGCCCCCAGCCGTCCCGGAGGGTGCTCTCCATTCAGTCGCATGTCGTCTATGGCTACGTCGGTAAGGACAGGACTCGTTTGTATCGCTCCAAAGGAGAGCCACCCATATGCCCCTCATTGCTCTGCAGCAGGGCTCCTGCTCATTGGCGGCACTGCATCCGCTATAGGAAACAAGGCCTCCACTTTTCCTCTCCAGCTGCTTGGATTCGATGTCGATCCCATCAATACCGTCCAGTTCTCCAACCACACGGGTATGTGCATCGTATACAACCCAGCAACTCTCTGCAACACTCGCGCCTAGTCATCCTCATCAGAATGGCAAAGCCAGGGGTGCGATCGGCGCTGCGGTTAGCTTGCTCGCTGTTGTGGCTGATCCTGAGGGGAGGAGATCGGGCGTCGGCCGTCTGCATTCGGTTGACCGCCCGGAAGACGCTGTCTGACCGGGCTATTCCGTTCTGTTGATCGTCTATTTGCTCGGCCTGGTGTTTTGTGCGGGTTTACCTCGGGGTTCAACAGGTTATCCAGCGTTTACAGGACAACGGATCGATGGTGACCAACTCGAAAGCCTTTTCGATGGCTTGGAAAAGAATGGAATGCTCAACGATTATTCGAATGTCATCACAGGTGAGAATGGGGAGAGGCGATGCGTATCTTTGGCATTCAATGCGATAACTCGAACAGCATCCAAAATGCAATCAAGCAAAGTGCGCTCAGCTCTTGTTCTTGTGGGCGCCGTGGGCCGATCTGCAGCCTCATATGTCTGTCAATATGCTCATAGGATACATTGGTAGAAAGAATACCCTTGAGGTGACCCAGCGGTTCATCGAGAAGCTCAAGCGGAAACATCCCTCAGTCCAGTATGGTAAGAAGCGGTATGAATTGTTGATGCGCATCACAGCACGTCGCCAAAGTCGCCATCTCGGCCGCTCCGATGCCGTTATCAGCAAGAGCATTCCAGGCACCGCGAGTGCTATTTTGTCTCGGCGCTCGGTCATTGTGTTTGATGCTCGCCTGATCTGAATTCATGCTCATGTTGTGTCTCTAGTTCTGGATCCGGTGATGGGCGACGAGGGCCGGCTCTATGTTTCTGAAGAGCTCATTCCGATCTACAAGCAAATGTGTCGTCTGGCCGACATTGTCACTCCAAACTCGTTTGAGGCTGAGTAAGTTGGACTTGCGGTCGTGCTATGCCAGGCAAGCAGTGGGAGATCCGCATCTACCATGGGCCCTATCCCGCCTCTCAACAGCGATTGGCACGACATTGACTGGCTTCACGGCGATTTGATGTTTGGTGAATGAAAAGGATCCTGAGCGACGTCAAGGTCGATTGCACCACCTCAGCGATCGAGGCATGTCGCAAAATCAATGACATGGGTGCCCGGATCGTGATCATCACATCGGCGCAGCTCGGCGACCAGGACAATCCCTCGGAGACCCTCCATCTGGTGGCCTATCTTCGTCTGGAAGATCAAGCGAGAGCCAAGGCGTTCCTGATTTCTTTTCCAAAGCTGCAAGGGTACTTTACCGGCACGGGGGACATGTTTGCATCGCTGCTGCTGGCACACATCCACATGGCGCAGTCCAGGCACCAGGGGTCACTGCAGACAGCGAGGTGGCTCGAAGAGGCCTGTGAATTGGCGGTAGCGACCATGAACCAAGTATTGATGGAGACGAGCAAGCTATCGGCGGAAGCAAGCACTGGATCATCCGGAGAGCCAGTCGATGGTCCTGGTACCACTTTGTTGATCCGCAGACGGGAACTCCGGCTTATCCAAAGCAAGAAACACATCGAGGCTCCGCATGTGCTCTTCAAGGCACGCGACCTGGAGCTCTAGTATGCTCGATTCATGAAACGAGCTGCTCATGCAGAGCAATCAAGAGTCCTTATCTGATAGAGCCGTAATGAAGTTGAAACGGGCATGTGCATTGGTCCAGTCGCAGTCCTGTACCTTGAACACGAGTTGCAATCCACAGTGCTTGGGATGGAATTCATTGATTCGTTTTGGAAACTATGGGGCATCGCACCATTTGAATGAGCGAGCCCGCGACTGTGTGTCGACCAAAATGGCACTGTTTCCGACCGTCGCTGGCAATCAAGTGGCCTCGGGTGGTTTGGGGAGCATCATCTTGAATACCCCGGTGGATCTCCTGTGGAATTGCCCAACTGGCAGTGATGTCGAGACTCTGGAATGTGGTGCATGCATTCGACCTTTGGCCCTCTCCATAGGTTCTCGACAACAAGGCAGTCGGATCGAGCGAGTCGGGGCCATGCTCTGGGACATGGCCATCTCTTGTGATGGTGGGAATGCTCAGTGCTTGGCAAAGCTGGGCAAACTCGGTACGCATCCCCCTTTCCTTGGTGACTGGTCACGGTGGATAGGTGTATTCAAGACCCGGAGAAGATGGCCCCTCGTTTCGCTTTGGACAAGCTGTAGGCTACGAGCCAAGCCATTATACTGAAGGATTGACAACAGTGCTGAATGAGGGCGTGTCGTCAGGATCCAGAGGGACTAGCAATCGATGACATGGACAGGGTATCCTATATCCTTGTGAGTGCCGAAGAGCTTGCCAGGATCAGTCTCATTGATGGGTCAGTCTCATTAACACAAGGTGTACCCAAGAGCACAACCAGCTTTTATATTCAACCCGTGAATCACTGGAAAAGGGACAAGTATGGGACACAATGGCAGGGGGGATCAAGGAAGCAGAAAACAGAGAGTAGAAAACTCGGCCGACAAGAAATCGCTGTCTGAGTGGACGGAGAGGAATCGCGGTCGTGGATCGGTGTACAGACCATCTACACATGGCATTGGAGAGTCAGCCAAAGCTATGGATCAAAATTACAAGAGCAGGCCCAAGAGCAGAAAGCTGGCGACCAACACTAGGAGCGAGTGGTCTGGGTGTCGCAGAGTGCTCAGACTCTGGCTCTTGGCTGGAGACGAAGGGTTGAGGATGAGGATGGTGGAAGGAGGGACCGTGCTGACAGTAGAATCCGTGGGCGTTACGGATGGGGCGGAGGTAATGCTTGACAGCGAAGCTGAGGAGTTGCTGGCACTGGTGGGGGCGGGCGTGGATGAGTTTGAGCCAGTCGATGTGCTGTTGCCGATCAAAGAGCTGGTCGCCGCCGAGGGCGCCGGGGTCGCTGTCGAGGATGTGGTTTGAGAGGACGCTGCCGAGGGGGGAAAGATCACAAAAATCGGGCCACTGAAGGTGTTGGACCAAGTGATGGTTGGATTTGTGGTGTCGACCTCAGTGTAGATAAAGTCCATCTCGAACGCATACGGTGGGTTGACGGCAATCAACGAGGTGTCCAGCGAGAGAGGCAAAGTGGAGATGTTGGGAAACTGCTTGAGCCACAGAATTGGCTGGGCTGAGTACAGCGTCGGCCCGGTATGCTGGTTGATGATCTGGATGGCGACCAAGGTAATGGAGCTGATCCAGGTCTGGGCGATAGGTGAGTATGAGACGCTCAGTTGGATGACCTGGCCACTCGGGATTCCGTAGACGGCGCCATCGCCAGAATGGTATGGATTGGTCGTGAGATTTCCCGGCAACAGTGATGCAGGTGGAGTATCTACGGGAGAGACGACATCCAAGAATCAGCGGTGGGTGTGGAGTTGCGTAACAGACAAACGCATCTTCGCCACAATATCAACATCCGGTCAGACATATAAGAATGACACGCCAGAGCCAGACCACGATAAGAAGACATCCCAGCGACGTCGAAACTGCTGGCGACCATCCGGAGTTGTCAAGGCCAGCCCGACAATGAACGTACTCAGCGCATGTGTGGAGTGCGGCAGGGGCGATGCCAAGAGCAGCAGCGGGAGGATGGCCCAGCGAGGAGAAGCCGGAACCATGGCGGAGGGTACCGGACAAGTGACGCCTCAAGAAAGAGAATTGTGGAGAAGGTCGAATGGGAAACTTGGTAAATGGACCAAGGCGACCAGAGGAGCGGTGGATGAGAGTCGACCAGAAGGAGACGGAGCAAGACGGCGACCAAACAGCGAAGACGGGAAAGAAGCCAGAGCCAGGTGGCGAGAAGGCTGGCAGGGAGCAAGGGCAAAGGGCAGCGACACAAGCAGGCAGCGCGAACGCGTCCGGACGAATCACGATGCGCGAGGCGGATTCCTGTGCGTGTCCAGACGCGTTGTTACGTGCGAGCGCGCTTGTCTCGCGCGCCTTCACGCATTGTTTCACAGCCAGTCCGAGCTCGGGCACATCCCACAACCCATGACAAAAGAATCCGGTTGATCGACCGCCCGGCTGAACACCGAGCCATGTCGCCCGCGCCCTTCCGACGAACCTGGCCGACAGATATGCAAGGACACGATTTCAAACACACTCGGTTGGGTATATGGTGTGGCCATGCGTCGGAAAGAGGCTACCACCACAGTGTTGACTTGAATACGCTGTTCACAGTCCATTCAGAGTAGCACCGATAATATCTGGGGAACAACTGGACACGAGCGGAACCATTCGGCCCGCCACGAATGCCGACAATGGGAGAGCGGCACGACACCGACCAAACCAGCCAACCCACTGGCCAAACCACTGACCAAGCAGGCGGCGATGAAAAACCCAGGCAGGAGCTCAAACGAAAAACAAAAATAACAATGCCATGACCTGGAATCGAACCAGGGTCGGTGCGGCCACAACGCAATGTACTACCACTATACTATCATGGCTTGTTGGATATCTTTCCTTATTTGGACACACCGCACCATCCTATATAACCACAGCATACCTCTGTGGTCACGTGGTCTCACATGGCCGTCGCCGTGGTTTTGCGATTTGCTTGAGCCCGCGGCAGCCATGCCAGCCGCTGGTTCTTGGCCTCGATCTCATTTTCGAGTCTCGGGCCCACAGATACAGGCCCTCTGTCGCTCTTTTATTAAGCCAAACGCTCCGACAACCAAACCAGCAACCACAACCAAACCAGCAACCACTATCAAGGTCGCGGATCGAGTGGCCGTCGCTGCGACGGCCATAGACACCTCGAGCACCCTTGTCACCCACGAAACAGGCCCTTTGGGTGATCACCCCTTCCTCCATTCTCGAGAAGGCCAGAAGAAACGAGCTCAGCGATCAGGCCTTTATCCCGATCGACTTCAAGGATATCACCTTTTCAAACAACGGGCCTCCCTCGCCGATGCCAGGGCTGTCGGGAAGAGCGTCTGCGCCACCGACATGCGCAAGAAGCAGAGTCCCCAACAGCAGCTTCAGCACATCCAGAGTGAGCTTCTCAAGAAAGCTCAGAAGATTAACGAAGAACTCGCCAAGCTGGACCTCAGCAAACCCGAGGAAGTTGCTAGAATCAAGGCCCTGACCCAGAGCGCCACCGAGTGCATGCAGACGCTCGCCTCCGAGCTGGAGCTGGGCGTTCCGAGATGGCCCGGGACGCATGCTCCAGCTCGGAGGCGAGCGTCTGCATGCACTCGGTGGCGCTCTGGGTCAGGGCCTTGATTCTAGCAGCTTCCTCGGGCTTGCTGAGGTCCAGCTTGGCGAGTTCTTCGTTAATCTTCTGAGCTTTCTTGAGAAGCTCACTCTGGATGTGCTGAAGCTGCTGTTGGGGACTCTGCTTCTTGCGCATGTCGGTGGCGCAGACGCTCTTCCCGACAGCCCTGGCATCGGCGAGGGAGGCCCGTTGTTCGAAAAGCTTCCATCCGGCTTCGTCATGGCGGGTCATCAGGCCCCAGAATACGAGGATGGAAAAATGCTTCCCGCATTCTTCCACCTTGGTGGCGGCGTCCGGGCTCATCAGCATGTTCTTGCAGACGACCGAGTGCTGGGCGTCGTCGATACGCCAGGCGGGGGGCTTGCTCCCTCTGCAACGGGAGCATTGAACTTGGTCTGCCTTCAGAGCGAAGACAAACCTAAAGCGGCGGTAGGTGATGTCTTTGAAATCGACCGGGATGAAGTCCTGGTCGGTGAGAGTGTTGTTCTTGGCCTTCTCGAGGATCGAGAGGGCCCACTTCTTTTCTTCAACCACGTCGGGCGGGTTGGGAAAGATTGCCGAATCTGCATAGAGCTCTTCGATAATTTCTTCGACGGTCTTCTTGCGACCGACGTGCAGCTGGATGGGCTCACCATCCCTGCGGTGCTTTTTGGTGGGTGCTGATTCGGTGGCCTCGGTGATATTGGCGCTACTGACCTGATGGCCGTTGCTTCCTAGGCTGCGATTTTCGTCCGGTTGGCCTGGTTCTTGGGCAGCAGGGCTGCCCGAGGTGTCTATGGCCATCTCGTTGATGGCCGTTTGGGTCGGGGGCATGTGGAGGGGGTCGTTGGTTGAGAGTGTTGAGCGGTTTGTTAATAAAAGAGCGACGAAGAGCCTGTGCCTGTGGATCCAAAAGTTGAGATCAAGGTCAAGCTCGCCATGATAGTATAGTGGTAGTACATTGCGTTGTGGCCGCACCGACCCTGGTTCGATTCCAGGTCATGGCATTGTTATTTTTTGTTTTTCGTTTGAGCTCCTGCCTGGGTTTTTCATCGCCGCCTGCTTGGTCAGTGGTTTGGCCACTGGTTTGGCTGGTTTGGTCGGTGTCGTGCCGCTCTCCCATTGTCGGCATGCGTGGCGGGCCGAATGGTTCCGCTCGTGTCCAGTTGTTCCCCAGATATTGTTGGTGCGACTCTGAATGCACCATGCAACTCTTCGCCGCCTCAACACACCTCGCCTTGGCATTAGACATCTCTGTCTGTCTTTGCTGCAACAGCCCAAATCCTGGCTGCGATCCACGACACTGCAGCCGAAACACATCTGTATCAGTTTCCTTTCCGATGATTCGATTTCATTGACGATACTGAGCCAACCCTCTCCCTCCCGAGACCGGGTCAATAGATTCTTTGCTACGAGAGCTCCTGAATATAGTCGGTCCAGAAAGAAACGGGACAGATCCCATTTCTGGCTTCAGATGTCTGAACCCCGCTGACTGACTGTAGGCCCCAGCGGGCAGGCCGTGAGATTGTTTCCCGTCCTGGTTGGCAATCTCTTTGTTTTGTTGGTTTGGGAAGCACAGTCTTGAATACACTCGGTCGATCTCCTGTGGCGATGATCGACTGGCATACCGAGATCATGTTCCTGGCTGCATTGATGTCTCGATCCCACAGCGTATGGCAGCTTGCACAGCTCCGGACAAAGTGTGGTTTCTCGATATCAAGATACTCGGGTGACTCGAGTCGCTTGGCTTCCCGACAATGTGAGCACACCTGGGATGTGTTGAACTCGTTCACCGAGCACACATGGATCTTGGAGACGGATTGGTCTGGTGATCGTCTCTGGTGATGGTGGAATTGCTCAAAGTACTTGGCGAACCTGAGTCTCCGTGGACTGGAAGCATATCCCTTCCCTTTCTTCCAGGATGCATTCCCAAAGGCAATCACCACTTCGGTCTCCTTGGACATACTTGCTTGGCCATGAATGCGATGAGTGGGTGTGTATTCAAGTTCCAGAAAAACACACTGCCCTGGTTAAAAACGGGGGTTTTCCATTTCATTTTGGAACTCCTGGATAAGAGCGGTGATTGCCGCGCGCAACTGCAGATTCACGTTGGGCTCAACGGTCGCAGGCTGGGTGACGGACATGTCGGTAGTCGATGTGCTCCAGCTCTTTCGGCGACTTCCTAGAGATGCACTGGCGATTCCGGTTGCTACAGGAAGGGGTGTACCAAGTCGTGCAGGGCCGCTATCATCGTTGTCCACCGGCTTCTCTGCCACCGCATCCAGCGATGCCTCGAGTTTCTCTTGAACTGCTTTCAAGATAGGAAGGAGGTCGTCCTTGGCCCGACGCGCAAAGTCACCTTTACATCGATCCATCCATCAACGCAACTGATTAGCTGAGGCGACAGCGCAGCGTGCCCGTCATGCCATTTGGCTGCTTAAATGCCTTGATGCTGGCGACTCGATGCATCGCAGTAGCTGTGCCAACACCTCCCGCATCCACAAATATCAGTGCGGTGAGGCCGTAGAATCGCGCACTTTCATCCTGCATCTCCCATTATCAAAATCGACCTACCGTTGGCAAGGAGAGCCCTACAGAATGTGGCAGTGTTGATTTTGACCTCGGCAGAGTATACCGGCGGAGGAGGGGCAGTCACAGACGCCCGTGGGGTTTCCTCGTCGTGAATCAGACCGCTCTTGAGAATGTTCTGGGTCATGGGCAGAAGCGAGGAGTGATACTGCACCACGATCGACAGGGCGGGCGGATATGCTGGATTGTTGCGCGAACGGGTACGTCAGCATGCATATGGTTCCGATGCGGCTGTGGGTCTGGTGGAATCGCGATCCAATTCACCAACGGCCACGGCTACGATACTCACCGTCGCATAGGAGAATCATGGCCACCAACCCCTCATTCTGGACGATGTGATAAACTTGAGTCTCAAGCGGGAGGGCGTCGAAATGGACATGCCGCTCCTCGTCGTCGAGGCTATCGATGGTGGACTCGACTTTTTTGGTGAGGAGGGCTCCAGTGATAATCTGGATCAGCGGCGGGATGCAATTGGCATCGACGACGCACTTCATCAGGGCCAGAGCTGTCAACAGAAATCCATTGGGGTGTAACGGAGCCTATAAGAAGCCGGTCCTCCTGCAGCATCGTCGAATTTGGCGGCGCTGAGTGGATGCACTGTACTCACCGTTCTCGGTGTGAATGGCCCTAATGATGTTGCCAATCATGCGCCCGCCTTCGTTTCGGATGCCAGACTCGCTGTCGTTGGTGGATCGCCAAATCAGGCTAATGACCTGTCGGAACGGCGCCTTTGGTGGAACGCTGGTGATGGTCCTAAGCGACTGTCCAAGCAAGGGGTCCGAGCCCGTCAGGACCCTGATAATGTTGGCATCTATTTCGAGGAGGAAACTTAGCGTCAGTGACGCCGCAGTTTCTTGTGCGGTGGTACCCATGCTCAGGTGGAGCAAAGCTGACGGCCATTACTCACTGTTGCCAGACGAACACAGGTTCTTGAGAATGCCGACACAGCCGTACTGAACTGGCTTCAAGTCATCTAGCTCCAAGAGGCTGGTGGTGGCCGCGATTGTTCCAAGGGAGCCCATGATGGGGCGGTTGTCCACTGGAGAATCGATAATATCGGTCAGCAACGGTTGGAAGGACCCTCACCGATGTCTCTACTCTGCCTCATGGCTTTGCATGGAGATGGCGCGACTTACCAGCAATCGATAGGTTCTTGAGCGCACCGACCACGGCATGCAGAACCTTGACACAGGACTTGGTTGTCTCCTTGACGCCCTCTTTCTTGAGTCTCGAGCCCTCGAGATACAAAAGCTCAATCAGGGCCGAGCACACATCGTACTTTTGAACCAAGATGGCGCAGGTCAAATCTGAACGACAGCGCATGCGATTCGAGTTGGAGATTCAAATCAAAGACGTTAAACCCCAAACCTAGAGCTTATCGGGTCAGAGTATATATGCTCGGAGTGCTGCCACTTTCTCCTGTTGTCGCCACGCATCCCTACCGCTGCGAGCGAGATTCCCGATGCACAAGGCACCAGACATCCGAATCTCATCGTCTTCATCGGCATTGTTTTTGTCGAATCCAAGTTTGAGCCACTGCTTCAGTCGCCCAATAATATCGGGGTGCTGCGGAAGCTCCGTCATGTTGGCATCTGCGGTCAACAAAGCTGTCAGTACCATCTACCCAGCGCCCATCAAGGAGTTGCGGGAGCAGCCTAATGCCATGGAATCCACTAGCAATCGCTGCTTTGTTACAGAATCTGGCAGTCGGTCTGTCGGCTTGTATCGATGCGACCATTCCATGGCTCTTCCACAACCCTCCTGCTGGCTGCCCTACTCGTCGTTCTTACCATTCATCGTGACGAGGGTTACAACTCGGGATACGGCTTTGCGGATCTCCTCGTAGTTAATAGCCTCATCTTTGTCCTGTTCGCTTTCGGCGCGCTTCGTGGAAGGATGATCGACAAAGTCAAGCAGGTAGCCGAGGCAGTTTTTGGCGAGAATGTATCTTTGAGCGTCGTCTGCCACCGCCCGAAAAAGGAAGGCCATTAGTCCCATGTGAGGTACTGGGAATGCTGGTGGCACGGTGGCATGGTGACCCTTGCCGGTGATCATCGCACGTTCATGCCAACTTGCCTTTTTCCCCAATCGCCTCTAGAATGGTTGTCAGGGTCTCGAGAACTTCCAGAGCCTCTTCGTAAGCTTCGGTGCTGACAGATGGGTCAATGCTTATGGCGTGCTGTTGCTTGAGCACTTTGAATATCAACAGCAAATCATCGCCCTTGATCAACTCTGCAACGCCTTCGTCTACAAATCAAGGCGAGATGAGCGAGCGATTCTCGGTCAACACCATTATATATGTAGCGATTTTCCCATGACTTGGATTGCCGATCCTTGCGCAAATCTGGGCTGACGACACCTACCTGTCTCGGCAAGGTTGTGAATGATCCGAAGGCTTTGGATCTTGAGATGAGCATAGCCTCCGTCCGAGTCGCTCGTGGCGCGCTTGAGAATTTCGATGAGCTTTCCGAGTCCATTGGCTCGAAGAATCTGCACCTGGACAGGCTCTGTGGCCATCAAACGCGCCATTTCCGTCAGTGCAGGAAGACCACCCGCCTCCCAAGAATCTTTCAGCAAATCTCGTGCGTTTTGAGGCAAATCCAGCAGTCATCCTATTACCGTGGTCCATGCTCGTGTTCCAAAGCGCGCCGCATGCAACAGTGACGAGATGTGGGTCGGAGGAGCCCAGAGACTCTACGATGCAGGGGATACCGTCGGTGGCGGCAATCGCATCGCGGTTTGATTCTGAGACAGACAAACTCAGTCGTGTTAGATACCAGCTTTCCACTCAACAGTTTTCCACTCAATAGCAAAGCCGACCACATCCCATCTTGCTATGCCTGTACGCCGTGCCCTATCACGATGGATGCGACAGGCACTGCGCGGCAGCGGTCCAGAAAGCAACGGCACGGGGCAATGCCCGGTGATTGACCCCTGCGCCCAAGACTTGACCATAAGACACGATCGCACTCACCGTTGTCAAAGCAAAGGTTGCCAAAGGCCCTGAATGTCTGGACGGTAAGGCCGTCAAAACCATGGCGGGTGCTCAGCTGGCTAGCAGCGACAAGAGCCGGGATGAGTCCTGCCTTGGCCAGCACTGGGCGGGCGGCGTCTGTGATATCCGCCGCGGGGATCAAAGACAGAGCAGGAAAGGGCGTTTCGCCGATGCAGACACGATTGTGAGATCAGCAATACCTAGAGTCGGCCCCACCAACACCCAACCCGCGAAAACACGGCTGTTGATCAAGGCCGTGAGAGCAACGGGATCGAGAAGGCTGGCAGCAGAGTCATGTCTCTCCGGCGTGCATATCGGAGCTGGTCGATCCGGACCGATCGACGACCTGGTGGAGGGAGATGATCACCGCCATCCGTGGCTCTTCTTTGCGGTGACCAGAGTTAACCGCACCTGTTTTGGCTGCCTCGGCCACCGTTTTTGAGATGATTGTGGCGAGCTCGCGGTGTGCTGTCAGGAGGTCAGGGCTTCCGCTGGCCACAGCGCGAGGCAACTCCTCCAATATCCTCAGAAACAACGAGATCAGGTCGGCGTTACTGGCGAGCTCCTGTCTCGACTCATCTGGAATCAAAGGACGATAGATCAGCCGTCAGCCGCCAGCCGGAGTCGCCGAGTCGCCCAAATGGTGTAAACAACAAGTAAATGGTGTGAAGCAAGGTAGCATGGTGTGACTCGGAAGTAACAGATCCACCAGCGCCATTGCCCTATAATCACTATCGATGAAAAGACAGCCACAAAGGAAAGCAGCAGTGTGCGAGCAAGCATCTCCAACGCGCAAATCAGGGGCAGCATCCGGGCGTGGGTATCGACAGGGCGGCTGGACGCACCGCTGTCGGGCAGAGACTGCTCCAGCAGCGTCTGCAGCGCATGAAGATCGGCCACAGCAAGGTTCTTCTGAGCAGCCCAGAGGCGAATTCTGTCGTGGTCTGAGAAGCAAGGCAAAGTTGCCGTTTGCACCGGCGAGTGTTAGGATACGTGGCAAGACAGATGCAGCCCCCGCGGATCTCCAGACGGCCCGATCGCCCACAACAAGATGGCTGGGCAGCGAAGACCCACCAAGCATCTCGGGTTCGTGTTGAGATGGCTTCGTCTGCGGTTGTTGTCGATCGGCGTGGGCAGGCGACTGAGGAAGATCGGCTGGGTGAGCGAGCGAGCGAGTGGGCGGCACTCTTGGGCCGAACTCGGCAAACCCTGGCCCCACGTGCACTCCTGGGCCTCGTCGTCCCCATTCTCTCCACATCGCCATGCTGGCTTTTGCCAGTCCGACAACCCGGGCAAGGAAAAGAGTCGGTGCCATCGATGCTCCCAATGCACTCGGTGCCGCTGGTACGGTTGACGGCGCTGGGCTCGCCGCCATGGTCGCCGGGGGTGGTTGGCCCAGTCCGCAAGGCACTGACATTCCTGCAAGGCCCTTGCTGGGTTGCTCATCCGCCGTCGGACTCTCTCCCCCCCAATCTGGCATCGCAGTCCATCGGCGGCTCTGTCTACATCACTCTGGATCTCTGCCCATCACCCCCCCCCACCACCACCACTACCACCACCATCGGCTTGCTTCCGCCCCTTTGAATCCTGCTCGCTCGTCCGATGCTGACAGGCCCCGCGTCCTCTGCCCAGCGCATCTATCGTCTTCGTCGCTTCTCGGCAAACGCTCCTGTCTCACCAACATCAGTCCACCTGAATACCCTGCTCCTCACTTCTGGTTCCGGCTCCGAGCGATTCAGCCCCCAATTCGTCTGGCTGTTGGGCCATGGTCCTCCCCGCTCTGCCCGACGACCTTTGGGAGACGATCCATCTGCTCGCCTTGAACCCGCTTCTGCCCTGTGTCTGTCGAGACCTGGCCATCTTGCTGCATACGCACCTCATCGCCGCCAAGTTCCTGCTTCGGGCTCGTGGAAGAAATCGATGTCTATCCGCCAGAGTTTTAATGCCGCCTCTTCCATTTCGCCAAAACATCGACTGCCGCACGCTACTGCTTTTGCTGCAGATGGGCGCCGATCCGTCGGCCGACTCGTTTTGCGCTCTCCGTCTTGCGGTGGCTCGGGACTGGATCGACTGTGCGGCGCTCATTCTGGAACAGTTCCACCCCGATAGTGTCGGGAACGGCCGATTGCTGGCCGTCGCGGCACAGAGTGGCTCCCTTGCAATGGTTCAGCTGCTTATCCAGCGCGGTGCCGATCCTCGGGCCAACAGCTGCATTGCCGTTCGGCTCGCGGCGTCCGAGGGATATCTGGACATTGTGCAGTTCTTGGTCGGCATCGTCGGTCCTGAGGCGGCGCTGGCTCGCAGCGAATACGCACTCAAGCACGCCACCACCAACGGCCACTGGTCAGTCGTCGAGTATCTTGTCGGTCTCAAGGATCTTCTTCGTCGATCAGCATGCGAATGCTCCCCGCCGACCGAGGCCGTACGCCCGACCATCGATGAGACACTTGAGCTCGGGCGCTTGTCATAGTGCCGCTCGTTACAGTGCCGCTCGCCATACTACCGCTCACCAACTCGCTGGCTGTTTGGTGTCCGCCCACCAAGCCAGAGGGGCATTTATTTAACGGCGGCCAATCCGGGGTCGCTCATAGGGCTGTCGTCGCAACACTACTGTATCAAGCGATGATCCGATATAGTCAATCGACCCCACTCGACTGAATACCTTCGAGACTCAGGTTTCCCAACTGGACTCGCCTGCTCGAGACGGCACAGCGAACTCTCTCCATCAGCATACTCGCCCCGGCGGATCCCACCCGAACGAAGCCATGTTATCCGGACCAAGACCTCTGTCCCTTGATCATATTGGATTACGGGGCAATGCCGTTGGCCAAATTCTCAATTGACCACTCTCGCACCCATGGACCCATCATTTTCTTGAGAGGGCAGTCTGTGATCAGGTATTATAGTTTGCCCAATGAAAAACGGGACACTCTTGATTTTGACCATCGATCAAATATTTGGTTACCCAATACCATCGCGCTGGGCATGACCATTCCGTGATGCGGTGCCACTGTCATCCATAGCCTGAGAAACGTTGCCTCCATACTCAGTGTGTCCAGGAGCACCATTCACCGTTGGTACTCCGAGACAGATCGATTGTGGAGACCGGAGAGCGACGGGAGGTCTTCACTCGGATGTGATTTGCTGAATTGCATGTGGCTCAGTTGAACACAAGCCATCACATCCTGCACCAACCTATGGGCTAGTGTCCTATTTTTCCCCTGAATACAGTGTATGATGCTGCTTGGTTCCATGAGGATTGAGTACTCGCCAACATCGATCCATCTCACAGCGCGTATCCGACGGCAGATGCTCGTTGTTGCCGCCAAAGCCCACTTGTAGCCCCAAGATGATCACCATCACCGATGGAAATTCAAGTTCAGTATGCTATATATCCGTTCGATCAACGCTCTCCATTGACTCTGGGCATTTCTCGTGGCGCGGACTCGCGGGATTCTCATCCCACGATACATCGCAATAGCACATTGATGTGTCCGTGGAGCTTCTGCCCACGTTATTTGACACCGATGATGTATGCTGAGGACAGCCGAAAGAGCGAGAGGGTTACGAACCGAAGACATCAACTTCAGACGGAGGACTATACCCTATTCTCTATTCTCCCACACACCCAGCCCTGCAACAGCGACGCTTTCCCCTTGCACCTGGCTGCTCAGCCACTCACCGTTCCATGATTCCATTTGTTGCAATTGACCTGCCACCTGGCGATACTCGTAGAGGCCGTCTCCGGTGTTGCTAAGATCCGAGCTATCCTGGTCATCGGCGTCGCTGTCCTCCCTCTCAACCTCATCTTCCATCTCGTCTTCAGCGCTCTCGACTTCGCGTTGCTCGGCACCCTTGGCGATCCAGACGTGGGTTGATGAGAAACCTGCCTCCTCCATGGCATCCCTGATCTCAGGAATGGTGTAGGCCCTGAAGGTGTACGAGTAAGCCCGCTTCATCCAGGAGCCTGGAGCATGGCCGGCAGGGCGCGGTGCCCGACAGGGTCATGCGGAGAGTTAGTCCGCTGTGAGAGTTTCCAAGCACGCACTTCCAAACATAGGCTGAGGCCGAGTCATGTCCAGATGAACAACCTACCGTCGGGAAAGCGAAAGTGCAAATGGAGCTGGGCAATGTTGGTCATGATGTCGTATGGCTCCTGCTCAAAGTAGTACTGCGGCCATCGATGATCGTGGTCAGATCCCCGCGAGGATAGATATCTGCGGTCGGTGGAGGCACCCGGGGCCCTGTCTATCCATCGGCAGAGCTCGGCACCCTGAGCAATACTCAACTGTAAAGTTGCGGAATCGTCTCTTGAATAGCCGGCCGCCAACGCTGGTCATTCTACTGCCACCAAAGAGATCGACGACGAGAATTCCGCCGCGCTTGAGCGCCTCGTGGCTGGAGGTCAGGTATTTCATCAGCTGGGTGCGCTTGTGGAAATAGTTGACTCCGTAGTTCAGCCCCGCGATGATATCGACCCGAGGTAGCTTGAGGGTTTGTCGTTCGGTACATACGTCTCCGACGACGACCCTGACTCGGCTGGACTCGGGTCCCTCCGATAGCACCACCGATCGAGCATACTCGATCACGGCCGGATCCAGATCGACACCGAAGGCCAGCCTCGAGACCGACCCTCGGCACCATTCTTTGCACAGGATCGCCGTGCCACAAAAGTCCTCGCGCAGCGACGTTGGAATGCCAACGCCGAGGTCGTCAAATCCATCGGCACCGCCATCACTGTTTTCGGAATCGGAATTGGAATCGGGATCGGAGTTGGCATCGGTGGAGGGAGAAAGCTTGGCCCACTTTTTCATCTTGGCGTAGAAGCTGAGCAGATTCTCGACTTCCTCCCTTGGATTCTGTACGGCTTCGTGGTAGCATAGATTGCGATCGAGCGACTTTGCCATGGCGACATTGCCTTCAGCGAGCCACCGGGTCAGCCGCTCGCGGTCTTGGGCTTCGAGAAGATCAACGGTGATGCGGTTCCCGGGCGAGGATGGCCCTTGCCCCTGTCGGCTAGGCGCTGGGGTCTTCTTTTTGCCATGGCTGGATGCTGTGGGCTGGGCTTGATCTTTGAGCCATCGTGAGCGGCCTGCGGGCGGCTCTTGTTCGTCGTGATGCCGGGATTTGTTTTTGTGTTTGCCGCCCATTGGGGAGCTTGGGCTCTATTGGGAGGGCCTTGGGCGATCTTGGGCTGGCCCTGGATGCTGCCGTCCGAGACAGTCGGGTCTCGGTTGGATGATCTCGGGCTGGACAGCAGAGTGAGGGCTGCAGTCTCGGCCCGCTGAAGACCTGTGTCTCGTGGCACCCGATCGATCTGGGAGGACGGTCAGGCGGCGGGGGCTCATGCCCATCGGCGGGACCGCCATCCTGCATATTTTCCGAACGTCGTCTCGGGCAGCTTTTGCACCCTCTGCCTCGCTTCTTGTCGCCCGCACCGTCGACAAGCTGTGTTGTCTGCATCGACGTTTTGTGCTGCGGATACCGCCCGTCTGCGCGATCGGCTCTGACGTTATCGCCTGCGTTCTCTCACGCCGGACTCCACCCAGCTTCTCGAATCCCACGACACGCGGACCAACAAAGCCTCATGGGCCAGCAGCTCTCCCGGATCTTCGATCGCGGCTCGCAGAGAAACGCAGCCGCTCCCCCACCGCCTTCGTCGCTGCAGGCGCTGGTCGAGGCATCGGGCCTGTACTTTGGGCCGTACTTTGTCACCAGCCCGCCCGCACAAGCGAATGCCCCCAATAACCCGCTGGATGCCCTTGCCAGCGGGTTGGCGTCGCTGACGACCGAGAACGCCCCAAATCGCAACCCACTCGCGGGAACCGGCGTCGTCAACCAAGCCGACATGCTGTGGGCCGAAATCTGGGGCGCTTTGAACACGCGCAGCGACGGCTCGGCGTCGGCATCGGCTCCTCCCGCGCAGGGCTTGGCCGAACCTCAGGCACAGGCGCCGGGGCCGCCTCAGCCTATGCAAACGATGGACGATCTCATGGCGAGGCTCGGAAATGTCTATCGAAATGTAGGGGGTGGTGTTCCGAGCCGCTGGGCGACAAGCATATGAAAGGGGGGGGTGTTGTCGGAGGCGACTGCGCGAGCTGCTATCGTGTGAGCACCGATGGGCAGAAGCCATGGATGCATTGGCGCTGGATTTGTAGCGACGGATAACAGCGTTGAAACTGACTCTTCGTGGGATGTGCGCGTGGATATCCCGCAGCCAGCCAACATCCATCAAATCACGACGCTGCAGTCCAAGGTGCATATCAAGAAGAGCACCATCCGCCTTGTGCGGGTCGATCCCGAGGGATACTTTAATCTCGAGTTTTCCTTTGATGCAGCCGTGGCGGTCAAGGCCACGATCCATTGGATGGCCGAGGAGGTGATTGCAATGAAGGTGCCAGGGCAGAGGAGCATCACGTATGTTGCAGTCCATGACGCCTTTGCAGGTCTGCTGCTCCGCCTTAAAACTGCTCGAGGCACATCGGCGATCGTGCTCAAGTCTTTGTCTCGGCGATATCCAACAGATTCAAGCCCTTGGCAGACCGTGGCAAGGACGTTCTGACGACATACTCGTACCCGGCAAAGCTGGCGCAGACCTTCCAGCAGCCCGGCGAGCGTTTCTATCCCAAGAACTACAGCAAGGACCTGTGGTACTCAGGATCGGACGAACCCGAGCTCAACATGCCTGCGGCAACGCCAGAGGACCCACAGAAGCTTGCCGAGGTCCCGCAGCTTCCCAGCATCCCTCCCGCGGCCGAAGACTCGAAAAAGGCCGCCAAAGTCGAAACCCCGATCAACTTTTTCCCGCTTGTGATTGTGCTGGAGGCGGTCGAGAGTACCTACGGCGTCCAGGCAGCTGGCATGAACTCGGAGATCACCTACGCTACGCTGATTGAGAAAAGCGACGCCTTTGAGGTCAAGGTCATGAAGCAAAAGGCATTGGTAATTAGCTGACGCGCGCTTGGGCACTAGCTGGCTAAATGGATGGGTGTTGCATTGTCGATATGCGGCCGGTAACATGGGCAGTGAACATCCAAGCGATCTAGCCGTCTCTACTGCATGCTGACCAAATGAATCGCTCACAGATCGACGGCGTGTACTACATTCTACAAGATATCTATGGCTTCACGGAAGGAGGCAAGGACGAACTGACGAAAGGTAGAGGAAGTTGTGCGTGTCCAATATCCATGCTCTATGCGAGCTCGGACCGATAGCCTTCTTCCCACGGGTGCAGAGCCAGGCGCCCAGTATCCGTACGATCCTCACCCAAATGGTTTACTTACTCCACGCCTTTGCTGGTGGTGTCTTGATTACGGACTGCTCTTCGCTACAGAGGACCTACAGTCGCAGCGAGAATGCGTCATCTGCATGTCGGAGCCCAAGGACACTACCGTCTTGCCATGTCGCCACCTGTGCTTGTGCCACGAGTGTGCCGACGTCCTTCGTCTGCAGGGCCGCGGAACCACGGCCGAAGCAAGACGCCAGGGGGCCCCAAGGTGTCCAATCTGTCGCCAGGGTGGGTCTCTCTGGAGTGGCTCTGGGGCAGTCTTGTATTTGGGCATCGGGAGAGTCTCTTCTATGACTTTGGGTCGGTCAGGCTGTCGCTGCCTCTGCCCGCTTGATCGCTCTCGTCTCACGCCCTCGCTTACGACACTTGGCCATGCGGGCGCACATGCCGACAACAGTCTTCCATTCGCTGCTGCAAGTCACTCTTCCCAAGCCCTTTGCATCTGAGGCGACTCGTCGTGATGCAGCATCGATCAAGAGCAGACATTCGCTCATAATGGCAACTGTGAGCCGACTCAACCTGGAGACGGACGCTGCAGCAATGGGGGCACGCGACGCGAGCCAGATATCTCTATCGCAGCAGCCATATGATCTGGAGCGAGGATTGCCGTTGGGATCGGGAGACTCGGCCACAGAAGCCCCAAGTACCGTTATGAGACAGGGCTCGAACATCGGAAGCTCCAATCACTCCGAGTCAGCACGCATGGCTCGTGCGCGAGTATACAGTGCCGGGGCTGCTTCTTCGGCTACAGGCGCGGGTGCCCCAGGAGGCGGATCTCCTTTCTGAGTTGGCCGAAGGAGGCCGTAGGGTTTACGATGCACGATTGTGTCTGGGAAACGAACAGGTGAGGGTGGAAGAGGACGGAGCGAGTGGTGAGCGTTTATCGCGTAGTAGAATATAGATTCCAGGGGTTTGAAGCAGTCACCAGGACGGAAACAGCTCGTGTAAGTGCTTGGGTGCGTTTATTGGTGAATAAATCCTCGGTACTGATGGCGAGATCGACTCATCTCTTTCTGCATCATGAAAAGGCAGGGATGTGACTCTCAAGCAAGATTCAGACACACGACGACACTGTCCTATATTGAGAGCACAATCTCGATCAAAAGTGGAGCAGGTTCATCAACGCATGCTGTGGGCTTGAGGGAGCAGATACGAGGGGAGCAATAACGAAGTGGGGAGCGAGGTCATGTTCGTCCACACCGCCCATTGTGCGCGCCAGACGATGTTGAGAGTGGCTTGAGGCCATGCATGTAAGCCTGCTCAAGTATACAGATTGGCGATGCTTGTTTCTCTGAAAGCATCCAGTCGCTCCAGTAGCTTTGTCCAGACTCCCCGATGGCCCGACCCCTTTGTCTACAGGATCTGTCCAGCCTTCATCGATTCTACAGTGCTTCATGCTTGTGCTGCTGTTGGTACCGATGTTGATCTGGGGAGATCCAAGGGCTGGCACATGCTCCAGGTTGCATCAGAGGTGTGCTATTGAGGTCGGGCTCTCCAGCCGTCCAGCCAACTCCGAGAGATGAGCCAACTTGGTGGACTGGGACCATGGCGCATGTAGCCGAATCTGAGCTGATCGCACGCATGCACTCGAACACCCTGAGAGAATGGGATGGAGGAGGAGGAAGAGGAGGTGACGCTGATTCGGCGGCACGGACATGTGGGCGAAAGGTACACACGGTCGAGTGGGGCAGAGTTGATTTGCCCAGGGTCTGAGGAGGAGCACTGCAGGTCCGTGAAGGGTTGTCGTCTTCGATACTGAAGGAAGGTGGTGGTGGGAAGCCCGGAAGGAAAGGGGCACTGGCCAGGGCCTCAGGCGATGACGTTCGCAGATTCGCATCAGACCGGTCCAAGGGGAGCCATTTCAATTGGTTCGGATGGGCCGAGAGACGAGACGTTGCCTGTTGCAGGTATAGATGGCTTGGGAGACCTTCGACTGAGACTCAAGAAGAAGGGCTTTGTCTGGGTCGAGCCGAGGGACTGTCGCGAGCGCTTTCTTGGCTGGCCTGGGCTGTGTTCCTGGAGCAGCTCGGCCAGGCGTTTCATGGCCTTGATGCACCCTTGATCGGAGGCGAGGCGGTACCAAGCCAGGGCCTGGTCCAGGTCGGGAGATAGGCCGAGACCGGCTTCGAGGCACTCGGCAAGGGCTTCCTGTGCATAGCTATGTCCGCGCTCAGCGGCAATGCGCAAATGGCGGACGGCGAGGGTTGGATCGTGGCCTTCGGGTGGAAAGTCGCGCAGATAGAGCAAGCCCAGCTCGTAGTGGGCGTCGGCATGTCCGGCCAGGGCCGCCATGGTAAAGTGCTCTGCGGCCACATGCAGATCCCGCGGGATCGACTTGCCGTCCTTGTAGCAGAGCCCGATGCGGTATCTGGACTCGGCCTCCGAAACGGATGCGCTCTTGCGGAACCAATCAAGCGACTGCAGCTGCGTCAGATCGAGGCCTCTCTTGGCGAGCAGGGCGACGGCGTACTTGACGATGGCGGTGCGGCTGCCGAGCAGGGCTGCCTTGCGGTACCATTCCAGAGACAGGGCAGCATTGGGAGCCGTACCCAGACCGAGCTCGTAGCAGCGGGCCAGGTTGGTCATGGACAGAGCCGAGCCGTTGAGGGCGGCGGTGGAGTACCAGTAGAGGGCGCGAGGCAGATCGGGAAGGGTGCCGAGGCCATCCTCGAAGCACTCGCCCAGGGTGGCCTGGGCCTCGACGTGGTTGTGCTGGGCAGCCTTGGTGAGCCAGTGGAAGGCCTCGTCAAAGTTGCGATGGATGCCGTGGCCCTTCATGTAGCACATTGCCAGCTTGTACTGAGCCTCGACGTTGCCCATCTCGGCCGAGTGCTCAAAGAGGCGAAAGGTCCGCCGATACGACTGGGACAGCATGCGCTTGAGATAGGCGAACGGACTGGCCTGGGGCGAGAGCGTGGGCTCGGTTGGGCTCGAGCAGAGAGTGGACGACAGCGTCTCGGAGAGCGTCGAGGAGCTGACTTGGGAGAGCTCGGGCTCGTTCTCATATTCGTCCAGGTCGCTGGTGTCATGATAGGGATCCTGAGCACGGAGGAGCGGGAGGGCTTCGTCTAGCGATACCAGACTATCGCAGGAGATTTGCTGGCCGCAGAGCCACGGGCTATTGGGATAGGGATCTGTCCAAGACGAGGCGAGAGGACGAGAGGACGGGAGGAACCGATATCCGGGCGATGGGGCGGGAAGGCCAGAGTTAGAGAGCGGTAGAACGAGCAGAACGAGCAGAACGAGCAGAACGAAGAGACAGAGGGCGGAGGAAAGGCAAAAGGATGCAGACGCAGGACATCGACAGCCAAACAGGGAGCAAAATGATGGCCGGAGAGCGCCGAGACACCCATCACAGCGTTCCGAGACCACCCAGGACAGATTCGCCAAGGGCAGGGCTCGCAGGGATACCTAATCGATTGTCCATGTCCAGTGTGCATGCCTTGATCGGTGCAGGAGAGGGCGGTGATGGGGATGGTGATGATGATAGTGATGGTGATGGTGATGGTAGTGGCGAGGAGGAGGGTCGCAGCTGGAGTTGTGCGATGGCTCAAAGTCAAACTGGTTGGAGCGATGGCTCAAGGGAAGATGGGGACCAGGCCAAGGCGAGGAAGCGATGCTGTTGGATGGCGAGCCGACCGACAGAAACTCGAGACCAGGGCCGATGCGACGGAGGGAGGGCAGACCAAGCCAAGGGCGACAGGATCCAGCGCCGGCTCAGCAGAAGCAGCGCGGCGGTCGTGGAATAAGGATGGGACGGCGACAGGATGTGTGGGGCGGCAAAGGGCGCTGTGAAGGGAGGGCCGGACGAGAGGGACGGTCAGTCGAAAGGGCCGTGGCACGGCACCGACAACGGTCGCCGCGCACAGGTGGTGTTTGGCAGGGCCGGTACGACGCATACAGCGTTGCCAAAATCACTCCCATGGCCAAACACGGCACCTCCGATTTCCGCATCGCTGGCAGCAATGGATGAGCACTGGACAAACAGCTGTACTTCAGCCTGACACGGCGACGGCGATTCAAGCGACTTGATAACCAGGTGTGCTCACATTGCCGGGAAGCCAAGCGACTCGAGAAGGCCGAGAATCTTGACATCGATACACCATGGAGCTGTCCAGGTGGCCGAGTGCATGTATCCCACTCCCACATCGAGTGGATGCATCACACTCCCACGCGCTGGACACACTCATCAGGAACATGTCTGTATTGAATCCCGAACACAGTGGCCTTGGGCCTCAGACACAGGGCGTCCCGCTTCGATATCTGTGGGTGCTGTAGAAGAGAAAGGAAAGGAAACCAAAGAAATCTATGACTGCGAGGAAAGGATGGACGGCGCGCTGTCCAGAAGGAATGGTCGGTGCAGAGCTCCGCCGCGTCTTGCGCATCTTCTAGTTGAGGAAATGCTCACGGGCATAAAGGACGGCGAGCAGAGGAGGACCCTGGCGAGCAAGAGCGAGGAGATGGATAGTTAGCGAGGAGTGTTTGCGCACATTACTCTGCCGGGCGATACAGGCAACGGGATGCTGTCGGAGTGCAGGCCCATCATCAGCGAATACAGTCAGCTCGCTCACCAGGAACATTCCGATCCAAAAAATGATGTTGCCGAGTGTGCGGTTCTGCTTGATGATCGGCTGGCGACCAAGCCAGATAAGTGGCAGCTGGAACATTTGCATCAGGAAGAGATATAGCCGCAGCCGACGGCCGACGACAGCAAACACCAGCTCGTGGATGCACGAGCTCAAAAAGAACACGAGGTAGGTGGCGTTGGTCTTGCTGATCTTGAAGGACTGGATGCTCTCAAAGTAGACATGACGCAGGAGGAATTCGTGGACCTGTAGGGTGTTGGTGGGAGAGGCGGAGGTGAAACCAGCTATGAGTGGACGAGCGACAGGCACCGACTCGGGCCAAAAATGCGAACGGGGTCTCTAGGTGGATCATGCGGCATCTGCAACAGCATCGGCGCTCGTGTCGACACCAGCACCGACAACAGCATCTGCTACAACATCGACACGGCCGGCGTGCTTACAGGGCGATTCCAGCGTCTTGCAAACTCATCGAAACTGGCCGAGTTCCACCAATCATCATAGAACCGACGATCGGCAAAGCGCGTCAACTCGGCAAAGCCATTGCAAATACACTGCATTTGGACGAGGCGGAGGACAGAAAGTACGATGTGTTTAGTGTGGGGATGGCGGCAGTGGGCACTTGGGCATCTTACTGGGGATCAGCTATTCTACAACAGTGCCGCTGCGGCAGCATGGAGCAGCATTAAAGCAGCCACCGCCGATCTTGGCTTACCTCAAAGATGATGAAGAACACCAGGATGTAGCACACCATAAACGGCATCAGCAGCCCAGCAAAGGTATCGAGATAAGAGAGGGTCTTCATGGTGTAAAGAACAGGGTAGATGTAGTGGTCGACGATGAACAGAATGAGGCCAAAGGTACCGAGGGTAGCGCAAATCTTTTCAAAGACATAGATGAAGCGGATCCTGGAGGCGATTGAGGCAGAGACCGCCATGGCGAGTCAACGATGGAAGGATGGACAGGCGGATCGTTAGACAGCGTTGCCCGATCACTCGACATCCAGACAGTTAGCACTGCTGTGTGACAAGGTGTTGCGCCGATATGAGGCTTTGGTGATGCAGTCTGCGGGCCATGCGTCCATGCGACTGGCAACGCTGCAGATCCTGCAGAACAGACACCGACACGCGAGCGGTGCTTGAGCTACCAGACCAGGACGGCGAACTTACTCGGAGGTACGAGGGTACTCAAGCTCGTAGACAAGTGTGGGAATAGCCATGTAGTCGATAAAGTTCATCAGGTTGATGTTCTTGGGGAAATCGTGGGCGGGCTTGTGGAGTTCAGTATAGAGGCCGTAGATCTCGAAATGGATCTCGTCCAGCCGGGCCTTGATGGCATCAGGGGTTGCGTTGGGGGCCGTGGCTGCAGGCTTTTCGTCGCCGGTTTCGTCGTGGTCACCACTGCGCTTCTGGATTCCAACGAGGATGTCGCGCTCGTTCTGGAGCTTCTTGACGTGTCGGGATTTGTCAAAGAGCTCGAGGTTGGTGGAGATGTACGAGTGCTGCTTCATGAGCATTGCAGTGGCGTGGAGCACAAAAAAGCCGGACTGGACCTGTTTGCATGGGACAAGCATGGTCAGCCAGGCCAATGAAGGTAGCAGGAGGGAGAGGTTCTGTTTGGGTGAGGGCCAATCTGTCCAGATGCAGCATCGACTTACCCAGGGCCAGTCCTTGTAGAAAACATAGCCGATACACGAAAAGTACCAGAGGGTCTGCCAGCTGTGTTGGACCGTCAGGGCCAGGAACCGGGGGATGATCCCCCAGACAACCAGCTTCATGATGACCACGACCATAGCACACGAGCAGATCAGGGCCAGGTCGGCAAGAGCCAGGCTGATGCCGTCTCGGGACACAAGGTGGATAAGATCGAGGCGGATGGGGGCCGCTGTGATTCAGAGGGAAGACAAGAGTCAGAGGGAAGGCAAGAGTCAGATCCGGCAAAGACAAGGTCCAATTCAGCGAAGGCAGAGGCAAGGGGGCTGGATTGGACTGTGCTGCTGCACTGGCGTGATCATATCGATGCGATGAATGTGTTGCTGTTGCTGATGCATGTGGTGCTGCTGGATCCGCATCAGGTACACCCGCAGCCCATTGGGGCTTGCATACGCATTGGCAGGCTGTAGCAGTTGCCAGCGAGCCGCTGAATCACGGCCCCGGTCTGGCAAGCATCGATTGGTGGCAACAAGCCCGTACCTCCTTTTGACCAGTTGGTGTAGATGGTGATGAGGACATAGAAGACCATAAAGATCCAAAAGAGCACAAAGAAGCCACGCATCGGATTGTCCTCCCGCTCAAGGTTGCTGTAGTCGAGCTGCGAAGGGCGAGCCCGGAACGAGTTTTTGCGGCCTCGTCTGCGAGTCGAGCCCGAGGGTGTCTGTGTCGGGGTGGCGCTGGTCGCGGCAGCGGAGACGGGAGGAAAGAGGTGCTGGGGAGCCGAGCGGGCCACTGGCGAGCGGACGGGGCCGTTGGAGGCCTCGTCGTCCGTCGAGACGATGTCGGAGACCGAGTCGTTGCCATCATGTGCGATACGGTCGCCCAGGAACCGGGGGCCAGGGCCGGCTGAGGCAGAGGCTTGCTTCTGGAGAACCTTTGTGAGGAGCTCGTCGCCCTGGGAGTGGCGAAGATATGAGCAGGCGAATACAAGGTATGGGTCAGATGACAGCAAGTGCATCGAAGAGCAGGAGTGTATATCAGGGGGGGGTAGCTCAGGTATTCCTATCAGAGAATGGCGATACGTCGACGCAGAGGCGCGAAGACGAGTCCGATTCATGGGATAGAAGATACCAACAACCAGGGGGGGGGCCGGCTACTGAGCTGGCATGAACAAAGAGGGAAGAGCCAGGAGACGAGAAGATAGGTGACAGAGGCATCGACTCACCTTCTTTGGAGATGAGGACATTGGTCAGGATGGGATATCAGTTGCAGGACAGAGACAAGGATGAGGTGCTGGATGTGGGGGCAAGCGAAGGCAGGGCTGGCGATGGAGGCAAAGGCAAGGCGGGATGGAACGAAGGGCGGGATGGATCGAGTGGATGGCGGATCGAATGGCGGATCGAATGAGCGAGCTGGATGGAGCCAGGACAAGCCACCGCACTCGAGCCGGCGGATCGATCCGGTGGACAGGGCACTCGAACCACACACACACACACACACACACACACACACACACACACAGCCCAGACGGCCTTGTCCGCCTCGCCACCGGGCCCGATCAGGCGGCCCCGCGTCTGCCCCCTCCGCCTGCCACCCGCGCACGCTTGCGACGCGGTCACGCTCTGCTGTCCAGCCGCCGAGACAGAGCTGCAGCCCCCACCCGCCCCGCACACGCCTCCCGCGCACCCTGTCGCCAACAAGGGCGCTGGGCGGCACGTCCTCCGCCCAGGGCACACGCCGCCCCTGCCCGCTGCCATTGGTCCGTCTGTGTGCGACCATGAGGCTGCCGCAGCCACCGCCGCCTGGCTCCGACCGCGTCAGTGTCCCCCCCGCCATCGTGACCGCGCCGGTAACCGCGCCTGATGGCCCCCTGTGGCGACACTGGTCCGACCCTGGTCCGACATGGGCGTTGGCTCAACCACGCGCGCGTTGCGCATGGGCAGTGGTCTGGTGCGGAGCCACAACGCTCCCATGCTGGCGACACCATGGCCGCCATGGCAGATCCCGTCCAGGAGAAGGACAAGAGCGGCGAAGCGAAGGAGGGGAGGGGAGTCCTGCAATGTCGCCCCGCGCTGGCCCTTTGTCGAGGCAAAAATGTGCATGGCATTGCGGGCTTGGCATGGGCCTGCCTGGTCATGATGGCTCGCTGGCTGTCCCGATTTGTGCGCGGAGGAGCCTTGATCGGCTCAGGTGGGCGGCGGCCATTTGCGCGGTATGGACGGACGGGAAGTGCAAGGGCCTCGACTCACCACAGCAGGACCCGATACGACGACTCCACACGACCCAGCGGGACACCACTACACAATCCAGCGGGATGCACCCGTCGACCATCGCACGATGCGTCGAGATGACGAGCCTGCTGCACCAGACGGACGGACGGACGGACGGACGGACGGACCGCATGGCCAGAACCGGTCCCGTGCCAGGATGGCAATGTTGCGCCAACGTGCTGGTCGGCCTCAAAGTTTTTCTGTGTGCATCACGCTGGGGCGCCGCACTCGCACACAATTCGGTCTGGGCATGCCTCTGTCTTTTTTTGGGGGGAGGAACCCAACGTGTGCGGACTGCGGTGGCGGCGGCGACGGCGACGACATGGGTGCGTTGGGTTGTGTCTGGAGAAGGAGGGTGGGACATGCCCGAATCCATGGCAGGCGGGTTCCAAATCCGCCACCGTGTGCGACAGCCGTGGGAAGTAACATTTCTCGACTTCTGGGGGACAAGAAAAACACAGACGCATTGCTTCGCAGTTGGATTTTGTGTATTCACGGATACAGCCCGACATCCACGAAGAGAGCAGCACAAAGGTCCACTTTTCTTCCGGAGATGGGGGCACAACAACAGACGGGCGAGAGGGATGGGATATAGACAGGCGACGCCGATAGAAAGATGCTGATTGCAGAGATCAATGTGAATAGATTTTGTGTGTGGATATCGTGTATTGGACCAAGCCAAGCAAGTGGATTGGATGGAGGGAGCGATGGGGAAACGGGGCGGGAGAAGGATATATAGACATTTCATAAATAGCGAATGAGTGCGAGAGATGGGTCTTGACAAACAAAGTAAATACAGAGCAAGCGTGAGGGAGAATATGGACCGAGTGAGAGAGAGGGCAAAGCGAGAGGCAAGCGAGCAAGTAAACTATATACTGAAGGACAAGACCGTGTCGCAGCGACACAGCCAGCAAGGAGAACATATATGGAATCATCATAAAACAGAGAGGGGGGGGGAATACATATAGTGGTGGGGGAAGGACGAGAGTTGCGGTCGGCGGACTCGATTAGATGGCGTTGAATGGGCAGTAGAGCATGTTCAGACGCATCTGGAGGCTCGGTGGAAGAGCATAGTAGTAGTGCGACGGGTGATACGCAGCAACAGACTCGGGCACGCAGACGGGCTCGGGTTGCGGCTGCGGTTGCGGCTGTGGCTGCGGTTGTTGCTGGAGGTAGCAGCGCGGAGTCTCGCTGAGGCGTCGGACAGCCTCCTCGAGCGACTTGAGCCAGTTGGCGTAGACATCGTCCGAGACGTTGAGGTCAAAGTTGATGGTGTTGAGAAACACACTCTTCATGAGAGCACAGTCGGAGCGCGAGATGCGCGAGACGGTCGACCACGATGCCGTGGTGAAGGAGTGATCGTTGAGGAAGGCATCGGCAATGATCAGAGCGGTAAGCCACAGGGCCATCAGCCCGCCGTGTTGGGTAAAGATCTGCGAGGTCTCGGGCGAGGGCGCGCGGTAGATTGCACGCTTGAATCGCTCGAGATAGAACAGCGACAGAATCACGGTCTCGGTCGAGGAGTTGGTGGAGGTCAGGACGTTTTCGGCAAAGGCGTGGAACTTGACGGAAGACTCGGAGCTGACCTTACGGCCCGAGATAATGTAGGTGGCCATGGGGACGACAAAGTCGGCACCGAGGCTGTTGGATGAAGAAGCGGCGGTAGCAGCCGCAGTAGTCGTAGTCGTCATCGTCGTCGACGTCAGCAATGAGTCCGATGCCAGCACCGGTTGTGCAAGATCCAACTGCGAGGGTAAGACGTAGTCGGGGTGCGAGGTCATCGAAGTTGCCGAGTAGTCCGAATACACCGACAGTCCACATGTGTCGTCGTAGACCGACGAGTTGATGTGAACGGGGACAGACAGGGCGTTGAGGAGGGTGGAGGGAACAAATGCCATTCTTGAAGAGGAAGCAGCAGCAGCAGCAGCAGCGGCGGCGGCAGCGGCGGCGGTAGAAGTAGTTGGGATCGACAGCGTCGACAGCGTCAGCGGCCGATCGGCAGGCGGCAGAGCGATTGGGTTTAAATGCAAGGCTTGATAATCCAGTGCGGACTGCCAGGCAAACCCTGAGTCGGGATGGGAGGCAGGATCCCAGGTAGCGGAGGAGCCGGGAGCGGTGTTGGAATGGTCAAAGGAGGACCACAGGGCTTTATATGCGGCGGTATCCAATAGATAGTCTGGGGCGTGTGTCGGATGACCGAACTGACCCCCGCTTTGATCGGAGTGATGGTTGTTGAGAGCAGACGAGGCAGCGAGTGCAGCCAGGACCAGAGCAGTAGCCATAAACGGGAAAAATAAGAGGGGGCACTGGCAGCGACAGCGAGGGAGGAGCGGCAAAGCACGATCGGTCCGGGGACGGTGATGCTTTCGCAGGTCGGAGGGAGCGCTTTCGGAGGGACGGGGCGAGGACGGAACTTGTCGTTCGCTGGGTGGACGGGCTGGATATCGGGAGCAAATGCGCTGTGCCGAGAGGCGAGCGAGTCGCGACCGTATTTATGAAAGCACCGAGAGCCATTGGGTAGAGCAACGCAGAGCCAGGGCCTTTCTCGGTGCTGGCTCAAGGACTGAAGGGCAGCCCGGCGGCCGTCGACAAGGGATCAACAAAATAGCGTTATTGGTTCTGCCCCCATGTGCGTGGTCCCGCAACGTTGGCTTGAGCGTTCTGGGCAAGGCCCGGCGCCGGACGCGAGACGACAAAGGAAAGTAAAGCTTACCGGCTGACGCTTCTTCTTGGGTCCACGTCGAAATCTTGTGTACCAACGTTTTTTCCCGCGCAACAGCCCTGCGCGGAGGGGGGGACAGACAAGCGCCGGGGCGACAGCCAGTGGCTGTCCCACGACAGGGCAGGCTGGAGAGGGGAGAAGAAGAGAAAAAAGCTTATTCGGGCAGCGGAGGGGGAGTCTGTCTGACCCCAGCCAATCCCCGCTTGTCCGGCAGGACAAGAGACCGCTCCGGACACAGCACCACTGCCGCGCACAGACCCACACAGTGCTTTCTCGTTTATCGCATTTGTTTGTGCCGGCGAGGACAGGCAAGGGGACGGCAGCGGAAGCAGCACGCTGTCCGCCAGACGCAGACTGTGGGATGTGCCGCTGGCTCGCGTCCCATGACACGCCGCCGCCTTCCGTGCGGCTGCCAAACTGGGCAGGCGAGAGCGCACAGGGCGCGAGCGGCAAGGCCGGCGCTGGGCGGGCGGTGCTGTCGCCCGACACTGGATCACACCAATGCAAATTTGCCCCTGTTGTTGTTGCTGTTGACTGTGGAGATGCTGCTGTTGGTGTTGGTGTTGGTGTTGGTGTTGTGTTGGTGTTGGTGTTGTGTTGGTGTTGGTGCTGCTGTTGGTGTTGGTGTTGGTGTTGGTGTTGTGTTGGTGTTGGTGTTGTGTTGGTGTTGGTGTTGCTGTTGGTGTTGCTGTTGGTGTTGCTGTTGCTGTTGATGTTGCTGAGGGAGCACTGCGGCGACGACCGCGGCTGGAGCAGACGCCCGCGTGGACCCGGTGGAGTGCCGGCAAGGAACGGGCCAATGTTGGCGCGTTGCGATTCAGGGCAGCCGAAGCGCCAGGATGCTTCTCTTGTCGAGGATTTGCCGCGCGTCTGCGGATGCGGCGATTGTGTGGTGCGGCTGCTGCTGTTGGGGGGCAGATGTGGTTGTCGCTGGTGGTCTGTGCTGATAGGGGCTTGATCGGTCTTGCTTCTGGCTTGATCGGCCTTGCTTCTGGCTTGATCGGTCTTGCTGCGGACTGCTTCCGGCTGTGGCGGCGTCGCTGTGTGGCCAGAGGCGATCGCCACTCCCGCGTGTGCGGGTGATGCTTCTCTTGTTCGGCGGGTGTTTCTGCTGTGGGGGGGATGCTGTGATTGCCTCTGTTGTCGTCCACAGACGGCTGGGATCGGTGCGCCTGCGACGGCATTTGCCGTGCACACAAGGCCGCCCGTGCGGATGATTGCCTTGGCCCGCCACGCCGGTCTTGTCCCGGCTCTGTGTATCCCCGGGCCTTGTCGACTTTGCCCCTCCCGCTGTGTATCGGCCCGGTCGCGCCTGTGTTGCCAATCCTGCCTGTTTGCGCGCGCCCGCTGCCTCTTCTCCTGTGATCGACCCGATCGGCGGCTTGCCTTGCCGTTGCCGCTGCTGTCGCTGCTGCGGTGCGGCTGCGCTGTGGCCCTCCCCGGTCCTCGCACACCGCATCCGCCCGCTGCCCGGTCCCCCCCTCCCGCTTCCTGCTGACTCGCGGCCCACCCCGGCCCACCCCGGCCCACCCCGGCCGTCCAGCCAGGCGCCGCTTGCAGATGACAAAACAGCGAAAAAAAATAGGACCACCACCACCGCCGCCGCCAAGGCCCGACCAGGCCGCGCTGGCCACACACGCTCTCCACAAGCGACTCGGCAACGCCCCTGTCTGCGCACGGCTCGATCAGGGCGCGGTTGCACCAGGGCACGCAGATCGCCACAGCGGACCTCGAGTTTTGGTTGTGCAATTGCCGATGCGTGAGCGGGTGCGAATGTCGGTCTCCGTCGCGGGACCTGCAACGCTACCCGACTCTCCGCCGCGATGCCGTCCTGCCCTGGCGATCCCAAACCCGTCCGGCGAGCGTCACCGACATGGGGCCGCCCCATCAGCACGCACGCTGTCGCTTCCGCTGCGTCCCTTCGTTGATTGCCATGGCCGTCCCCCGCCGCCGCCGCCGCATTCGTCTTGCGCGGGCGTGGCGCCTGTCCAACCGCTGTGGGCCAGCCCGTGCCTCGCTGCAATTGGCTGCCCCGCCCCCATCGCCGCCGCCGGCCGAGCTGCTGGGTGCCCGTGTGGAGGAAGCCGCGAGAAGATTGGCCTCAGCGCCGTCGCCACAAGGCCCGCTGGGAGGGGGCCCAAGGTACATTCATTTGTCGCGCATGTTTCATGCCCGCGGCAAGGCCGGGTCCACCCGCCTCCACCGCAGCGGCCCCTCCGCTCTGGGCGGACCCCTCGCCGATCGCGTGGTGGGACAGCCCGAGGTGCGGCTTTGTCTGGGCCCCACAGCCCGCGCCTGGTGCATGCACTGGGCCGACCACGCCGTATCCGGGATTGCACAACGTCTTGCCTCTGGCGACATCGTGGCCGCCTGCCTTGCGTCCCTCGCACCCGAAGCCCCTTGCTGCCTTTCCCATCCTCGCCAACGCTCGCTCCTGGCCCCATGCACTTGCTCCACCCGCCCTTGCCTCTGCTCTGTCTGGCCTGCCGTGTCCCGGCCCGTTGTGTCCTGGCTTCCTTTTTTTTCTGGCCTCGATGCTGCGGGACACTACCCATCCGCCAGGCACAGAGCCATGCTGTCGCCGTCACATGCTTGCTCCGACCCGGGCCAGGGCAAAGGGGGAGGCATGTGTCTCCGTCCCCGCGCCCGCTGATTGGGCAGCGGTGTTTGTCAGATCGCGTTCCATGGCATCCGCGCGTTCTCAGGATGACTGGCCTGGCGACAACAGAGGCGGCCCGATGCCGATCCGTCTGGAGCGTGCGAACCGGCGCTCGGCCATGCGCGGGGCTGTGGTCTTGGCCATGCGCGATCCTTCGGGCTTGGTGTGGTCTCGAGCTCGATGTGATCTCGACGGGCGGCGTTCGTTCGTTGTGGTCGGAAGATTGCTCCCCCCCCGTCGCCATCGGCTGGTTGCCGCCTGCCTTCCACCCGGCTTTCCCGCCCAGCACCAATCCATCTCCGTCTGTCCGCTGCCGCCGCCGCCTTCGTTGCAATTCCTTGGCGCGGACTTGTGCAGCGCCCGTCCGCCGCCGTCGCTACCGCCATCCATCAGATCGCTCGTTGGACCCACACCACCATCTCCGCCCCAGTAAACTCCGGGTATGGCGGCGCCTGGGTGTGTGCCGGGCGGAATCAGCCAGGGAGACCAACAATCCGGGCCAGACCCCCTCCCCCCTCCTCCTCCTCCTCCTCCTCCTCCTTCCAGACCCCCCTTTCCGCCGCCTCGTCCGCTTGGCCCGGGGATCAAATCTGGTCACCTTGGCCAGCCGCAAGCTGCCGGCTTTGGGCGGAAGCGATCTCGGCTGATCGCCGCCAAGACCGGGATCCAAACGCGGTGATCACATGCACCGGTACCTCCATGTGTGTGTGTGGCTGGCTGGATCCAGTGTGCCAGTGGATCGAGTGTGGCTGACTGGATCCAAGGTATCCAACAGAGCCACTGGAACCGGCGGATCGAGTGCGGCTGGACCCAGCACTGCCACGTCGCCATCCCGCGTTTCTCGCCATGTGCTCGCTTGGTCGTCATCGCAGACATTCCGTCGACCCAAGCGATCATCGTCGCCCGCAGCCATCCCTCTCGACCCACGCCCCCCCTCTGGATCAGCGGCGACCTCCCTCAGGCCCCATATCCCGCACGCGATCGTCTTTCAAGCCGTGCTTTTCATCAGCGTCTTGCTTGCAACTTTTTTTTGTTTTCCACGTGTCCCCATCTGCCGCCTATGGACCCCGAACTCGCCGCGATTTTGAAGAGGCTCGAGTCTGACAACCAGAATCTGAATGTGGCATCGGCCCTGGACGTCAGTCAGATTCTCACGCAGATGGTGAGTGCGTGCACCTGCCATTTCTGCCCCCTTGTCCCTCGAGAATGGATATGCGCTCGGTCTTGCCGATCCTGGCGGCAAGCTCATCGGCCATGATTATGCACACCGTTGTCACCACCATCGTAATCGTAATCGCCACCATCATCGCTCGGCGTATCTGTGCCTTTCCGCTCAGCATAATGCCGACAATGCCCTCTCCAGCATCGAAAGTAGGACCAACGCCCTGCTGGCCAAACTGGACCAGCTCCTCGCCGACGACAACCTCCCCGACGGCGACTTCCCCGACGATGCTCTCGAGTCCTCTCTTGGTACCGATGTCGGCAGCGCCCTGGTCGACATTGACGAGAGTGCCTCCGGCCTGCCGCTGGACGAGGCTACCCTCGAAGCCCTTGCCAACACCGTCGATCAAATGACCATGTCGCTCTTTGCCCTCGAAGCCGCCAAGACACCCTTCCCGCAGTCCAACCAAGAAGTCGAAAGCCTCGTCCAGGACAACGTCGATTCATCGGCCCTCCAGGCCAAGCTGCTTTCCCCGGCCGCAGAATCGGATCTGTTGCAGGCCAGCAGCTCCTCGGTATCGGCGACAAGCAAGCCCCAGCAGTAGAGAATGCAAGAGAATGCAAGAGGGAAAGGAACGGAAAGGAAAGAGATCAGCAAAGAACGTGTGAGAGTGGATGAGTGCGCCCTTCTGGCTGCTTGCTCATCACTCTACTTGAAGCACCTCTGGATGCGATGGGGTTGCCTCTGTCGATCGATTCGTGTCCGTGCAGTTAGCGAGTCGGGCCATCTTCAAGTTACGTCTTGAATACGGCACCAGGTTCGAGCACAACCACAAGCGCAAATCAAAAGCGGGACGGTGCCCAATCCCGCTCCTTTCCACCAGCACAATCTTGAATACACCGGGTCGAGCGAGATACCCGACCAGGCACTGCGAACATTCAAACAGGGTGGTCTCCTTTGGCTTTAGATGCGCTGTGGACGATGTCACTTGCAAGAACCGCCGATCCCCGATCGAGCACGGCATTGCGACGCGAGCGTGAGTCAAGAACATACGACCATTGCATGTGGATTCATCATTTAGTTGGAAGATCTGTAGTACAGAGCGCAGGAGTGGGGGAATCACATTGTTTCCAAAATACTGGAGTGCTAAGAGGGGGGGGGGACACATACGAAAGACAAATTGAGCGCACGGATGGCGCTGCCAGTGACGACTGGGAATGACGAGTGGGGATGGCATCTAGTACCAAAGACAGTGCCAACAATCCCGACAGAGGCGGGGGGAGGAAGCGAGCAGGAAAGAAATTAAAAAGAGGCATCGTTGCAAGAGAGAAGAACAACAACAGAGGTGGTTTGGAGGATGAGGTGCTCGATTGCGGTGGCCGTAGTCGCCCCGGTGCACGACTCAACCGAGGTAGCTGGTGGGCACGACACCGACCATGCCGGCATGGTTGCGCACACAGCTCCAGCCGTCGTCAAAGGAGACCAGCACCGTCACAGCCTCCCCGAGGCGGATGCTCAGTTCGTCGCCAGCTTCGGCTTGTCGTCCACGCATCACAGTCTTGTCGGCGCTTCCTTGGATCTGAGTCGCCCCAGGCACTGCGGCACTACCGGTAAAAGCCGGTGGCAGCGTCCCGGGGGCAGAGAATGTGTCGGTTGCGTTGGCCGGCTCGGCACTTGTGGGTGTCGCCAGGAATACTGACAGCTGGGACGACGAGTATCGTTTCGGTGGCAGCTGTTCATCGGTATTGGCACAGGCGCTGGCTGGCTGACTGCCCACAGTCAAAGCTGCACCTGTTGTGCCCGGTACCACCAACCCCTGTCCATGTAAGGACGTGCTGGTCAGAGTCTTGGCCGGCATCGAGCCCAGGGCCTTTTCGTTGGAAGTTGACTTGGGGCCGGCACTGAGTGGCTGGGCCGACTTGATCGAGCCTCCGCCCGACGATACAACCGTGGCCACCTTGAGGACCTTCTTTGCACGCGGCGGCGCTGCGATCGGTTGAGCCTGGGCCTGGGATGATGCCATGCTAGCGCTACCAACAGCACTGCTACTGTTGAGGTTGCCGGGGTGAAGTGGAGGGATCACCGGGCGTTGGCCACTGGGTGGGGTGGGCTTACTCTCCAGCATGCCTTGGGAAGCGTGTTGACCGTTGACCGGCGCGGTGGCCATTTTGGGGCCACCAGTCTGGACATTGGTTGTGGCTGCCAGGGAGGCAGGTATCAACTGCGGGGCCGGCTGTATCGTTGCTGGAGCTACGACGTTGGGCTGAGGGATCGACGAACCAAAGGTTGTCGGACGCAGAGGGCTCAAGGGCTGCAGCGAGTCGAGAATTGGGTATGGGTTTGTGCGAGTGGGCGAAACAACCGAGCTGGAGACGGAGCGTGAGGGCTCTTTGATGGCGCTAATGTTGCGGGTGGGCTCCAGTAGTGGTTGGCTGGGTAGAAGAGACAACAAATTGGACGGCACCGAACTGCTTGCGGAGGTTTGCGTAGTCGCTGGTGCCGTCGTAAAAGAGGCAAGGTAAACCGAGGGTACTTGACTAGGCTGAGGAGCGGGTTGGAATGGATACCGCGACTGAGGTCCTGGCTGGGCTTGAGATTGGGATTGAGATTGGGATTGGGATTGGAACTGCGTTTGGGCGATGAATTGATTAGGAGCCCACAGCTGAGATGGAAGCGACTGTGACGGCGGTTGCGGCTGAGACGGCGATTGAAGTTGAGGCTGGACTGGTGCGACATTGGTTGCGTTGGTGGACATGAGCGTTTGTCCCGACTTGGCCAGGCCGCTGGCTGCATACGGCTGCGCCGTGGTTGGCATGGGGAACTGGCTGCCACTTCCAGCCCACGCACCGTAACCACCCAGATCCTGCTGCTGAGGTTGATATGGGGCAGTCGGCCGCTGAGGTGTGGCGTACAGGTCCTGCAGGAGCTGTCGTTGCCCAAACGATGTCTGCGGCTGGTTAACCGGGACAGCAGGGGCTTGCTGGTGAGGGGTCTCTTGAAGCCTGGCCGATTGGAAGGCCGGCGGCGGTGGCGGCAACGGAATCAAGCGGGCCTCATCGTGAACCTGCGATACCGTCTCCATGCTGGAGCGAGACATGTCGAGCGAAAGCGACGGGTTGCTCCAGGACGGAGGCACGCCGGATTTGTCTTCGCCATAAAGCTTGGGTGGCAATGGCCCCATTGACATGGCGCTGTTTTTGCCCACGCTTGAGGGTGTGCGCTTCATGAAGCGGTATCCGCCAAAGATGGCCAGTCCGAGGAGCACGACGCCCCCAACCGCTCCCCCAGCAACGGCAGCGATGTTAACGCTACCGGTGTTGCTTGGAGTGTCAGGCGGTGAGGTTGGAGATGCTGTGGGAATCGTCGGATTCACTGGAGGCGCTGTTGTCCCCGTCGGCACCACCACCTGCGATGTTCCGGTTACAACAGCCACGCCGCTAACGGGGACGACGAACGGGGCATCGGATTTGGTCTTGCACGAGTCGGCGGTGAGACACAGTCGCAGCACATAGACCCCCGTGTGAATGTTGGACGGGATCGAGGCCGTGATGGTGTTCTGGATCATGGGTGAGGGGATGTTGGCAGGCAGGTTTCCACTGCCGATGGCGATGGCGTTCTGGCTCTGATCCTGTGTTCAAAGATCGCGCGTGCCAGTTTTGATTGTACATGGCCGTGCTGAGTTAGGGGATATGCCCGGCTCGTCTGTCCCCGCAAGGCTGCCTCGGCAGAGTAACCGTTCTCGCTGCATTCTCTGCTTTCGTCTCGAGGCCGTCCAGCACAGCCAGTCCTTATCGCAGCGACACTTACGATCAGACTAAGGGTGAAGGCACCGCCCAGAGCGGTTTGAGCAAAGAGATTGCCTGAGGGCATGCACGAGACATAGACATCGACTTGAGTGCCGGCACTCCACGTAGGGTCGCTTGCCTGTGAGGAGGATGCGAGGGTAGGGACAGGAGAAGGGCCAGCAGACAGGGCAGATGAGCAGCTTTTCAGGGGAAATAAAACGCTGGCTGGAAAGGCCAAATGCAAAAGGCGGCCACCGGATCCGAAAAGGGGGGGAGATAAAGTTTCTTTCTGTTTGCCGTTTGCCATTTTCCGTTTGTGGTGAGCGGTCGCGGACGCTGCACTGGCTCGGAGACCGCACCTTTTTCTGCAGATAGACGCTGAAAGCACTGGCCGTTGGCGCACAGAGCAACAGCACAACAGCCGCGAGCAGCAGCGCCGCCCGGTCGAGGCAGCAGGAGAGTGCTGAGGGCATAGCGATCCTGGGTCGCAGGAGCAAAGGCCAGAGGATGGAGGAGAGAGGGAGGGAGGCCAGGCTTGGATGGCGGGCGGGGTTTGCTGCGACGATGGCGACGTCGATGGGATGGCTGGGTGGTCTTTTGGCGCTGAGCGAGGGGAGGGGAACGGTCGTCGACCAGCCGGGCGGCAAGGGCCTTTGTATGAAAGACGGCAAGGGCTTGTGGTGGGACGCGGATGCGCGGGCGCGTGCCACCCCACGGACACGACACGGGATCCGCTGTGCCGCCTGTGCGCAGACAGTCAGTTTCTTGGTGCCGAGCCAGCAGAATCCGATATGGACTCGATGCCGACCGGTCATGGACCATCATGGACCATCATGGACCGTCATGGACTCGGCGCTGGCGGGCTGGCGGGCTGGGTATCGATGGTGCAGATCCGACATGGACTCGGTGTGTTCTGCATGGGCCCGTGAGCGCCCCTCGACCGATATCGCTGCAGCGGCCGGAGCCAGTCCCGTCCACCGCCAAAGCCACAGCCACAGCCGCGTGCGCCATGCATGTCGCACAGCTCGTCTTGCTGCCCTCTATGTGCACAGAGGACCGCCGTTCCTGTTGGCGTGGCTGTCGCGGATGCGCTGAGCCGACACACGCAGCGGCGCCAGCCCTCGATCCGATTCGGAATGCATCTTTTTCTTTCCCGTCGCATGCAATGTGTCAGCCAGAATCGATAGCCGCTGACTGGACGCCATGCACCAGCCAGGAAAGCCAAAAGCCAACAGCCAAAAGGCCGCCGGGCGAGGCAGCGAGACATTCGCCGTAACACTGGAACAGGCCAAAATTATATCGACGCCATTACGAAGACCCCATACGCCAGAGCTACAAGATAGTGCTAATTACAACCCCATCCAAAACAACACCAAAAATGACAACGCAAGCAGCAATTCATCCAAAGCGATATGGTACATGATTTACACTCTTCGAGGGGAGGGGGCCGAGAAATGGAGGGAGGAGGAAGCAAGAGGCGTTTGCGCCGTCTGCCTTGGGCCAGAGCAGGGAATCAGTCGCCGTTGGGGCGCCGATCGGGACCATTCTTGACCCGGCGGGAGCGGAGACTCGGCTGCATCGTTCCTAGATATCCGCCGCCACAAACGCCATCGACGAGTCCTGCGATCTTCGGGCATGTTTCTTCTTGGAGCTGGCGCCACAGCTGAGGAATGGGTGCACCACGAGCGAGAGAAAGAACGAGAGGGAAAGAGTGATTGTTTCGCAGAGCCAGGCAAGACCGACGATGCACGAACCGAGAAGGAGAAAGGCGGAGGAGGTGCAGAGCCCGCGGCGATGCGCGATTCACAGATTCGGAATGTATTGCATTTGATCATATGTTGAGCATAGCGCCCACGACGCGGGAACGACAGGCAAGTCGGGGGGCGGCGTGCGTAGAAAAGCGGACAGAGTGCCCGGGAGCGCCAAGGATGAGCGAGGGAATAGATGGCGGGAAGAAGAACAAGAAGAAAGAGGGGAACGATGTGGTTTAGTAGAGCGGACATTGTGCTGGACATCACTGGCGTGTCCAGCATGTAAGTGATGATTCTTGAGTAATCGGCAGGCTGGCCGATGTCTGACTATGGTGCTTCTATCTGGCAGCGGCTGTGTTGTACTGGGTGCACTGAGTGTACTGGCTGCAGCGTGCTCTGCTCGCTAGCCCGCGGCTATCAACTGGCGGCCGAACATAGTTAGCCATCCAGCAGCTGCTGGTGGGAGATATCTCCATGCTTCATGATCGATCTAGTTCTCCACCTTCTCCAGAAGTAGAAGCCGCCGCCTCCGAGCAGACACAGGAAGGCAACGCCGGCGACCGAGATGCCAATGATCGAGCCGGTGCTGGGCGGGGCAGGGGTGTTGGTGATGAGAGAATCGGGGTTGTTTGGGTTGATTGGGTTGTTGGAGCTGTGACCGCTGACGGGAACAACGAACGGGGACTCGGTGTTGGATCGGCAGTTGTCGGCGGTGAGACAGAGCCTCAGTTTGTAGGTGTTTGTGGCGAGATCGCCGGGGACCGTCACCGACACATTCGTGGAGACCAGGGACGAGTTGATGCTGCTTGGAAACGTGCCCGAGCCAATGATTGCCAGCTGGCGCTCGGTGTTGTCCTGGATGCGAGTTGGAAATGACGGATCAGCCAGATGCGAGATGGGTTCTGGCAAACAGTCTCCCGAAGCGCAGCGACAGAGGCGCCGCGATGGCGATGGCGATGGCGATGGCGATGGCGATGGCGATGGGTTCCGGCTGCTCGCGACATGGGCCGCAAGGCTCGAGGCCAGAAGCAGTCCATTCCCGCTCTAACCACACCCAGCGTGTCAGGCGGGCAGCAATCTCCCCCATGTCACCAGGGATCGGTCGCCCTACCCTACAGGCAACAGCGCAGCGAAGGAGCGGAGAGAAGGGAGAAACCTACCACAAACGAAATAGTGAAGCCGCCGCCGGCAGCCGAGTTGTTGAACCGGTTTCCGTCTTGGGTGCACATGACCTCGATGGCATATTGACTCCCGGCTTTCCAGATCACCTCATTAACCTATAGTTGGCAGCAGCAGCAAGGCCGTGGACAGCAAGACCACGGGCAGCAAGACCACGAGCAGCAACGCGGAGCATATACCGAGCAGTGCGGCGGTAAGTGAAGGCTCGCGGAGTCAGAGGGCATGGAGGCGTGGGGACGATCGCCGCCACGATGATAGCCCCGGCCTGCTCTCCCCACTGCTTGGCATAGGGAGGCGCTTTGCCGAACCAGCTGCCCCATTTGCTATGCCTGTGTGTATGCTCGGTCGAGAGATCGGTGTGGAGACACCTCGGGAGACTTTGATGAAGCCCGTGGCGTATCCTTCCTGTCTGGTCTCGCTCCTCTTTGGCTGCTGCTTCAGCCACATATGCACCGCATGGCCAGACATCCTGCTTTGCAGCAAAACAGACGAGTACCTTGAGGTAGACGTTGAAGGCATCGGCCCAGGCTGCCGCGCAGGCAAGGAGCCACACGATCTTGAGCAAGAGCGACATGGTGGTGGTGTGTAGATGCAAGTGTAGATGCAAGTGCAGGTGCGGTTCAGCGCCAGACTCGGAGGGATGGGAGTGGGTTGCAGGCAGATGGAAGGCGAAAGAGAACAGATGGCTGACGGACAGACGGACGGACGATGGACGGGTGGCAGACGGGCGCCTCAAAAGGTGTGGTGGCTCGTCGCCGTGGCCAGGCCGTGGCGGCGGCTGGTACGACTAGGCGCGTCGAGGGCCGTGCGCGTCGCCCGGGGCCAGCCTGACGCCACCACAGCACAGGACACACAGAAAACACAGGACTCAGTATGCGCAGCACCACAAACCCGTCCCGCCAGAAGGTTTTGAGTCTTTCTCGAATTGGAGCGCAGCCAGGCTTCACCGCCTGCACCGCCTGCGAGGGTTGGGTGGGGGAAGCAGGGATATGGCCTTTGTCTCGGAGGTGGCGGTGAGCGTCGCGGGGACCATGAGGGACAACAGCCACCGGCGTCTGGTTGGCGTGACCCATATCGAAGCTCCCGTCGCAGACCCGCTGGCAGGAACGAACCAGTCCCAGCAACAGCGATGATGATGATGATGATGATGCATGTATTTCGGTAATCGAGGCGATGAGCGAGTGCCGCCCGTTCCATTTGGGACGGGCTGTAAAACAATGTATGCGCATATGGGGGGGGGAGTGACATGAGTGGGCGTGCAAGGCAGGGCAGTTGCGTGTGGGTCAAGAAAAGCAGGCTATCAGTTTCGAGATCGCAGGTATCGGCAAGGTAAGGCAAGGCAAGGCAAGGCAAGACAAGGCAGAAGGGGGCAATGCAGAAAGGGCCAAGTAGTATGGAAGGGCAAGTGTGCAAGATGGTCATGCAATACAGTTGTGCAAGGCGGCAGGCCGCGGGGAGATTCAGATCCAACACGGGCCAGGCGACAAAGCCAGGACCAAACGAGCAGCCTTTCGTGGGCTGCCATTCCCCAGCAAACAGCACTACCCTCAGATCGGCGGCTGTTGGATAGCCTCCCGACCAGTTGGGGCGGGGCATCCGCGAGTTCCCGGGACACCGAAGCCGGACCCGTGCTTGGCTGCAAGATCGTCGATCGTCAACTCGGGGCCACAAATATCCAGGAACAGCTGGTTGAGTCTGCTGTCCAGCGCCGCCTCGAACCGGGGCGGTGCCTGGGGCTGCATTGGGGCTTGGCGTACTTGAGATGCGTGAGATGCCTGGGGTGCCCGAGATGTCTGGGGTGCCCGAGATACCTGCATCGCTTTGTTGCCGGCCTGGCCGGGTGCGCTCGCCGTGATTGCCGATGTGTCCGGATATGCGCCGTACGGCCTGCGTCCGTGCCAATTGCCGGGCAAGTGGTTGCGCTCAAACTCGTTCTTGCCCGAATATGCAGGGGTGTATTCCAGCACATGGCCGGGCTGGCGCCGAAGCGTCGCAGGGCCTTTATGCGAGGAAACCAGATGGGCCATGCGGCGGATGAGCCCACGACCCTTTCGAGAGGCCCGACTGCCGCTCCGGGTCACGGTGGCTGGAGATGGAGCCAGGGCAGGACGTGCGGGCCTGGGCTCTGGTTCCGACTGTGCTCGACCGATTGCTGACGATTTATCGGGGCTCGCCCGACCGTAGATCGGTTCGGATAGCTGTGACAGACGGACGCTCGACAGGATCGAGACGCTCGAGATGGGGCGGTGCACCATTGTTGCGAGGGTGGACTCGGATGTCGGCCGGGCGCTGTCGTTACTGCAGCTGTTGCGGCGGTCGCTTTTGCGATCGCTGTCGTCGCTGTCGTCGCTACCATTGTCGTTGCTGACGTGGCTGTCGCTGCTGTTGTTACAATCGTTGTCGTAAAGTGGGTCGTTAGTGGCTGATCCTGAGGGAGGCGACGCGTTTCGTCCCAACGTCGATGTGCCAGATGACTCCAGGTCCAAGTTTCCCGCAGCCAAGGACGGCGATGCTGTGATCGAGGACGAGATCAAGGGCGACGCCGGCGTGATCGGAAGCGAGAGAGTTGCGGGTGACCCCGGGCAAGGAAGATGGCGGAATTGCGTCGTAAAGGAGAAGGGCCGGCGCGAAGGCGACCAGTTGGCGGGTGGGCACGGGTGTGGGTTGCAAAAGTCGTCGAGATAGACGACCTCGGAAGCATCGTCGTCGTGCAGGGTTGTGGTAGAGGAGTAGCGGTTGGGATCGGTGTCTTGGGTCCGGTCCAGGCTTTGGACAAGATGCCCGTCTTGGGCCAAGGCAGAGTCGATTTGTCGTCGCTGGCGGCCAGTCGGATACGGGCTCTGGTCTTCCGGGTCCGAATCCAGCTCTCCAAGACACCAGGAAAACGTGGGCTGCTTGCGGAGGGTGACTGTCGACTCACGGCGACCGGCCCGGGAGAAGCCCTTGATGAGGGATGCGAGCCGGGTGGAGGCCTTGCGGGTCAAGCCGGTCTTGAGCACAGCGATGGACTTCCACCTGCCGTCGAGCTGGCCGTCGAGCTGGCCGTCGAGCTGGCTGTTGAGTTGGCTCCCGAGAGTTTCTGCGGGTAACTGGGCGCGATCGGGATGGCTGTCGCTCATGGCTGCGTTAGAGCAGTCGATGGTTGGCTGTGGCGGAAATAAGGCTGTGGATGGATCTCGCTGACTCGAGGCAGCTGGCGAGACAAGTCTGCACCGGAGTACTATGCGCCGTGAGACCGTGCCGGACCAAGTGTTGCAGGGCGGCGTGGGAGGACCTTGGCCAGCTGGGCCAAAGCCGGGCGCCGGCCTTATAGCCCGGGCAGTACGGGCGGAGGAGCAGAGCGGGCGCCCTGGATCGATGCTTGCCAGTGGTGGAGGAGGTAGGGGAGTCGGCGTGCTTGTTGGTTCAGAAGGGTCCTCGTTGCGGACAGGATGGCGGGAGACCAATGTGAGGCCGGCTGGGCTTTGGGCGGCTGTGGATTCGGGCGCCGAACCACAGCACGAAGGCGACAACAGGGCAGTCCTGGCCGTTGGTGCTGACTGTCGAAGGGGAGTGGTGTTGTTTGTTGTGAGGGGTGGAAGCGCCGGCTGTTGGACGGTATCGAGCGGTATCGAGCGGTATCGAGCGGTATCGAGCATCGTTGAGGGCTGTCCAGCGCCGTCGAAGGCTGTCGAGGGCTGTCGAGGGCTGTCGGTATCGGCACTGTTAAACCGCAGGGTCAATTGGCGGGTATCCCTTCAGCTCTGTCTAGTGTTGCTGTTGCTGCTGACAGTGTCCGAGGATGCAAAAACGGTATGTGTTGTTGCAGCGACGTCGTCCGGCGCATCCCACCCCCACTGAGCAGCGCAGTTCCCCAGCCCAGACCCTCGCAAAGGCGAAAGGAGACCAGAGAGACAGAGAAAGAAGGGAGAGGGGTCGATAGGCGGGCGGAGGTGGTTGGGCGACAGACGGCTGAGGATCGGCGAGTGGTTTCGCACGGTCGACCGGGGGATACACTCCGCGGGCGGACATGTCTCCGCTGCAGAGCATGCTGCGCTGGCTTGGGTCTCGAGGGACAGTTTGTGTCGATGGCCGACCACTGGTGTGGCCTATCGATCACCAGAGCGGTGTGCCCGCTCGGCACCCAACGAACCGATCTGGCGGGAGTTGCGGACAACGACCCAGCCTGGCGCGCAAACATGGGGCGGGAAACGGAATTGCCGAACAAGCGATGCTGGACAGGCGCTGCTGGACAAGTGCTGCTGGACAGACTTGCCGGGCGAGTCGGCCCTGGATGGGATATGGCCATGTCCGCCCAGCAGGCATCGCTGCGCTGGTGGTCGTGGAGTCGTGCGCGACGGATGATGAGCGGATGCGCAAGCCGGCGGCAAACAGGCGGGCAAGCGGGCAAGCGGGCAAGCCGACGCACTGATACGGACGGAGTGGAAAGCGAAAAGCTGACGGCTCGACCAACTACTCCGTTTGTTTTCCGCCGCGCAGCGCTGATGTTTGGGCCCTGTGTCTGCATCCACTTGCATCCACTTGCATCCACTTGCATCCACTTGCATCCACTTGCATCCACTTGCATCCACTTGCATCCACTTGCATCCACTTGCATCCACTTGCATCCGCTGCCGTCCGCTTGCATGGGCGGTATCGGTCAAGCGCTCTTGCGATATTTGGCCCGCCAAGAGTAGGGGCCGGTCGTTTCTGCGGAGCCAGTGCGCCGTCTCCTGTCCGAACAAATGTGCCGCGGCAATCCCGGCTGGCACCGCACTGCTCGCCCTGGTCCATGCTCAAGTCTCTCGTTAGTTATCGATCCGTCTTCTAAAGCAGATCCTTGGCTGCATTGCATGTCCCCTCTGCCCACAATCCATTGCATGTCCCCTCTGCCACCACGATCCATTTTATGGCGTGCTATCGCTCGTTGCTGGAGGGCTGTATTGGCTGGTTTCCTGCTCTGGTGCTCGCCTCGCCATCAGCTGGCTGCATTTGCAGTGTTGAATGCTTCGACAAATTGATTCGTTTGGGCCTCCAGCTGCCGAATGAATGTGACATTGATGTGCCCGGCTGGCCAGAAAGCCTGGATGGCGTCTTCCGTAAGTGCCTCGGGACTGGCCAGGACAGTCGGGATGTCACTCGCCAGCGACGATGGCGGTGGCTCGTAGCTGACACACATTTGGTTGTAGCTGTCCATGGCGTCCGATACCTTGACTCCAAATATCGTCAAGGGATCCTGAAGCGTCGCTTGAGCGCCGGTAGGAGTATGCCCGCCGTAGTTGAATACATTCGACGTGTTGACTTGCTGCCAGTTGTTCCATAGTCGATCGATGTTTCTGTGTTCGGGACAAAGGGTTCGCATCGATACAGGATGGAGTGAGCACGATGCAATGCGGCAGGGCGCTGTATGCCCCAAGCCGGCACCACCCATGCAGAAGGCACAAAGCCATCACCATCACCATCGCCGGTTGTCCAGCGGTGGCCACCAATAGCCCCATCGCAAACATCCCCAGCAGTTGTGCTTACGAGTGGTGCAGGAAGAAGATTGGGTCGTTTGGGGAGTAGCGCGGATTTGTAAAGTCTCCGTTGAGCCCACCGGCATTGACTGTCCCCAGGCGAGATTCCATTCAGCAATAGATAGCTTTAACATCAATGCTCCTTGTCGGACGTTCATCGCCCTTAAATACCCCCCGCTCGAGTGCTGTCGACGATTCAAGCTAGATCGGAGCCTTCTGCTTGTCCACTCCAGACAAACCATCGCCATCAAGGGACAACTTACCATGCGGATATCCATGGAAGGCTTCCAGCGACGGTGCAAACTGGGCAAAGGAGGTGACGTTGTCGAGCTGGTCGATCACATTCTGAGGAGTGAAGGCGCTGATGGTTGTCGCTGTCGTCCATTGGCGCTTGATGCACTGCCCAGCAAGCTGTGTGGGATACATCTTGACCCAGGCTGCAGATGGCATGGCCATGTGAGTGAATGACTCGGTCGGTGGGCTGGAGAAGCTGCAGCGACGAGATATATATGCCTCGTTCTCCAGCTCACACCACACCATTGAAGCGCTCGTCCATGCCGCACAGGAAGCAGCTCATGGTGGCGGTCCGTTTGACGGCTACCCGAGTCGACTCATAGAGGAGCGGCTGAGACATACATGCAGCGATTCCGTCTTGAAGGCAGTTGTTGCCAATGTAGGTGTGTGTGCCCCAGTATGGCCCCCAGATCGAGGACAGCTGTGGCGACTGCGAAACCTTGAGATTGCTCCAGTCCCAGTACGGCAGCGTGATGTTGCTGTTGATCCGCTGTAGATGTTCTTCGTAAATCTTGATGTATACTCGGTGCCAGGGCAAGAATGCAGCCTGCGGCGTGCAGATAAGCGTCGGAAATCAATATTGATTGCTGCAAGTTCTTGGTCAATCGCACCGTTTTCCACAGAGCGATACAGCTTTGGTGTGCCAGCCGCACTCCCAGGCAGCATGTCGCTTGGGCCAGCTCATAGAGCAGCAACTAGAGACCCCTGATACTGACCACCCCGTGTGCGTTCATGGCATCGGTGTAGTGGATGTTGACAAAGTCATCAAAGGTGAAGGTGTTGCCTGGAACCTTGGGGCCCTTCTTGAGTTGGTTGACAGCATTTGCAAACTGACTTTGCTCGGCATCCGACAAAGCGTCCCAACTCCGCCGCACACTGATTTTGGTGCATGTTGGCGACGGCGAGGATGACGTTGATGACACTGCAGGCACAGATGTTGATGCTGTGGGGTACAGAGGCAGGGAAGACTGGGTCACCGGAGCTGTGCTCGCTGGTGAGCTTGAAATCGGAGCCACATACACCGGATTTGGAGCCGAGCTGCCCGGGGGACTCGCGGATGCCGACGGATTGACGGCGGCAAAGCTCGAGGCGGATGCCTTCTGTGCTTCAACGGCCCGCCAGATGCCAATTGCAACACCTGCGGCGACGATGAGAACAATGACTGGAATGATTACTCTTCGCTGGACCATCTGCGAGTGCCGGTCGTGTTTGTTGAGGCTCAAGGACTGGTTTGCTGAGCAGGGTTCGTGCGGCTCTGAGGCGAGAGGCGGAGACTGTGGGCTCGAGTTGGGATGCGAGTAGACGCTTGCCAGTCGGTCACGGCACAGCTCTTATACATCTCTCCAGAGGGGCAGCAGCAGCGGCGGCAGCAATCGGAGCGATGGACTTTTCGAGGACCAAGTGCTGAGTTTCAGGACTGATCGGTCAGACGACGCGTTCGAGTGGAGCCCAAGTCGGGCTCAAGGTTTGCTGATCGCGGGAGCGACATTCGGTCGGTCCTCGTTCGATCATTTGTTTACGGCGCTCCTCTCGACCAGGGGCATGCTCATTGGACTCGGCCACTGTGAATGAGCAGATCGGATGCTCAGAGTTTCGTGCCGGTCGGGTCCGACCAAGACGGCATCAGAATCCTCCTTGGTGACATTCGACCGGCGCCACGCTCGACCAGTCACGGACGCAACTGTGGCTGGATCCATATGCCGAGCGAGACGAACACCCAGCATAATTCTCTCGGCCGGGCATGGAACATCGTGCAGATAGGCAACTCTCGGGCTGTCGATTCCGCCAAGACACTTTGGACAAAGTTGGATTGCTCCGAGGCCCGCGATATAGCTCAGGGCGAGGCCGCGGGTGGGACTTTTGAGAGCTGTGGCTCCGACATCTCGGTGCTCAGAGTCTCTGCTGGTACGCACGGTTTGCTGATGTGTCGTAGCACGGATTCGAAGCGACGGCAGCACGCCGGCCGATGGAACCGACTCGCTGGAACGAGCGACCGGGCAACATCGAGACGAGAACAGGGCTCGAGTCGCGAGCGAGCGGCACCGGCACCGCGACGTTGCGTGGCTGCATGTCAGTGCCCGCAGAGCAGCCGCTGGTGATGCTGGTGATGCTGGCGATGCTCGCACACCGTGTCAAGGCTCGCACTGCAGGTCACACTCAGGGCAGATCCTGGGTCACGCTGACAAGGCCGTGTGCCAGGAAGGTCGGTCGCGTGGACAGTATCGCGAGGCACAGCCCCTGTTGTTGTTGTGGAGCGAGGGGCCAGCGAGGGGCTAGCGAGAGCCAGGCGAGGACGGCCCCTGTTGTGGCAGCCCACAGATGCTGTGTGCAGTGCGCTCCTGCGGCTCCTCGCCCTGGTCTCGCCGACTCAAAGTCCAGTCCGGTCTGCTTTTGGTCCGGCTTGCCTGCCTTCTCGGCGTTGCTCTCGCTTCCCCATCCAACCGGGCCGGTGAGTCGAATTCTATTCCATTGGGTGTTGTCCGGCAGAGATCGCCGACGGGGCTGATGCCACCTCCCGCATTGATGGCCCGAGCAGTCTCGGGTTCGCTGCCGTCTGCCTCTCCGTTTGTCCCCACCCTTTGTTTTGTTGGATCCTCGCGGTCTCGGCTTCAGTTCCGGCTCCAGCCTTGGCCTCAGTTACGGCTTTGGTTTGCAGGCTTCGGCTGTCCGCCCGTTCGCCCCTGCAAATCTGATTGTCCGTCGCCGTGTGCATCCAAGAGCAGCCGCGTGTATCCTTGGCATCGCATCCTTCTCGTGCAGCCACTGACCAATGCGTCGTCTCGGTCTCGTTCTCCCGCGATTCATCTGTGTTTGCAGATCCTGCTTGCAACCCAGACGGATCTCGTTCCACCGCACCATTCCCAGAATCGCTGCGGCTCCCACCACTCGCTGTCGGCGCCTTGCTCTCCGTCTCCTTTATCGTTTTTCCTCCACGCATGTCTCTCTTTTCCACCGGCGCCGAGCTCCCAGAGCAGGAGCGCCTGGAGTTTGTCCATGCACCGCACGCCTTTGAATCGGACCCTCGCCCGTTTCTGGCCTCACCCGATTCGCCCTTGACCGAATCTGTCGAATCGGGTAACGACGCCCTTTCCACGTCCCGGTACTCCCTGGCCAACCTGGTCCAGGCCTCGTCCTTTCTGAATGGCTCCTTCCGAGACGACCCCTGGCATCGAGCCTCGGACGAGCTGGGTCTCTCGTCTCCATCGTATTTTGCACGGAAACGCCTGGCTGGCCTGTCTTCGCCCTCGCCCAAGACTTCGACAAACCGCCAGGCCTCGCTGTCGCTTCCCTGGTCGCCGCAGCTCCCCTGGGCCGGCTCATCGCAAGGTGGTCGCTCGGCCGACAACATCGATTCATACGATCCCGTCAGCTCCTTTACGGCCCAGGCGCCTTCCGAGCTCGCTCCATGGCAGCGCAAGTCTTCCGTGTCGCTGGCCTTGCCCAACTATGGGCCCGTCTCCCCGCCCTCCTGCGACGGCAACGGCAACGGCAACGGCAATGGCAATGGCAATGGCAATGGCATTCCCATTCCCGTGCCCAACAATCTGCAGGCCCGTCGCCCGGCCATGGCCTTCACCGCTCCCAACGCCCCCGCCGCCCCGAACATGTTCTACTCGAATTCGCGCGTCTGGGTTGCGCACTTTCGTCGCAGCCTGCCTCCGTATCTGCGCTACTTGTCGGAAACCCTGGCTCATCTGATGTGCTCGGGCACGCCGAGTCCAAGATCGTCCCACAGTTCCCATACCCAGCCGTCTCCTCCCGACCCTGCCCCGATATATGGCCTTCCAGACGAACCTCAGTCGATGCCAAAAACTGCTCGGGATATTCTGTCCGACACCAGCTTGTTCGATCCCATCAACGTCATCTCGGGCCTCTCGAGTCCCGCGAGTGGCGCTCGATCGGCTAACGATCCAAGAAGCCGCAGCGTTTCGATCGCCGCAGATGCTGCCCTTGTGTCGATGATGGCGACAGTCGAGCCCGTCGATTTCACCATCCCACCGGCACTCATCACCATCTTCATCGCCTGTCTGCTCTACTCCACCGCCGTTCCCACGAACGTTGCGCTCCTGGCCGTGTATTATGTGCGGAAGCTGCGGAGCATCTGCGACAGCCGCGAGTTCATTTCCGGATGCGAATTTCGTCTGTTTCTGTAAGTCCCCCTCCCCTCCTCCTCCCCCTCCCACACATCAGCCCGGGAATGCTCGCATATTGGATGTGCTCTGATGGCTTTCCTGCTGCCCAATCTGCCGAAAAGCGTCTCGGCCACTGACAGTCAGTTTGCACAATGTTGACCTCCAGAGTCGGCTTGATCTTGGCCAAGAAGTATCTCGACGACAGCGAGTACATGCGGAACTTTCGCTGGGCCAAGCTTATTGGGCTGAGCGTCGTCCTGGTGAATGTAAGTCGGGCCTGTGACGTTGGCTCGCTGTTTTCTGCGAGTCCAGGCGTCTTCACTGTGACGATGCCGATGGGGCGACGGAGCGGAGGCTGTTTCGCCGGCGGACTGGGAAACATCAAAGTTGATCCACCCACTGCTTGGACAAAGATACCCTTTGTCTGTGCCAGAGTATATGCGGCTCTAACGCAGCTGCCCTGTCTGTTGCTAGAATATGGAGCGAGAGTTTCTCGCGACCCTGGCCTACGATCTCGGAATCAGCTTCGTCGACGGCGCTGTCTTGAACTGGAAGAGTCTCTCGGACGAGTTTGAGGCTGTTGCCAAACAAATCACTCCCAACGGAAACTCCAAGAAATGGCTTGAGGAGTGGCAAACCTATGCCAACGAACACCGCCGGCCAATCCGTCCAAAGACCAAGGATGATGCTGACAGCCTCGAGGATATGCTCAGCCTCTCGGATGCTGACGAGCCCGAGCCGGAGCAGCGCAAGTCGCGAGCCGATCTACTGATGGACGAGCGGAAGCTGTCTCTGCGCCACCTGAGTTCATCCCGAAATCGCCGTCGACACCACAGTGTCTCGACCGACGGCGGAGACGAGCACGCGCAGAACTCGGCCGACAGTCTCTCTGGGGCGCGACTGCTATCCACAAGCACCAGCAGGGTTGCTCCCATCCCGATTCCAACCTCGGGTCTCGGCACCAGCTACACTGCCAATGCCGGCGGCATAGGCTCCTTTGGAAGCTACACTGGATCGGTCTCGTATTCGTACCAGCAGCCCGAGGAGCGGCGAGTCCGGCTGCAAAAGGGCACGCCATCAAACGCGTCTATCACCACTCTGGCGAGTTCGCTCCGGAAGCCCTCGAGCACACTGTCGATTCGACTCCAAGACTATTCCGAGTCGACCTGAGCCGTACACCAAACAGGCTCAGGCTCAGGCTCAGGCTTCACGGTAACTGCCCAGTTCACACCGTCACCTTCCCCCTCCCCAAGTCGCCGTCAAGCGTCTGGCTGCCGTCTTTTACGCTCTTTCGATCTGTGAGCCAGCAGAGACACTCCGCTGTGCCACCCTAATCTTTCCGTACCGCAAAACTATTCCCCTATTTATATGTGCCTCCCGCTTAATCTGGACGGCTACCACATGCTCTGTCCTGATTGGCTGTTGTTGTTGTCTGTCGAGTTGCATGTCCGGCAGATTTGGTCATCTTGAATTATGCCTGCAATCATACCCATCATATTCTGTTGTATCGGCAACACCGCCAACCCCATCAGCACCCTAAAGCCGCCTGCGAATAGTGCTTTTAGGCACCGATTGCCGCCTTTGAACGGTCTGCTCGCAGTTTAATTCCTCCTGGATCTTCTGCACCCGAGCAGCCAATATTGCACCCGTCTCCCCTCCTCATCGCCGATCCTGCTCATTTCCGGCTGGAGACACTGTATGGCCGTGGACACCACCACCACCACCACCACCACCACTGCTCCATAGTCGCTTGGATTCTGATGTTCCCCTCCTGTATGTACTATTGTCTGGGCATTTTCTAAATGTATTCAGTCGCTGCCGTCGTCAATACATCTGTCGCCACACAGAGATTGTGGTGTGGGCGAGTGCTGGGTCGTGGCGATCATTCTGGAATGCCCATGTTGCTGTTGCTGTTGCTGTTGCTGTTGCTGTTGCTGTTGCTGTTGCTGTTGCTGTTGCTGTTGCTGTTGCTGTTGCTGTTGCTGTTGCTGTTGCTGTTGCTGTTGCTGTTGCTGTTGCTGTTGCTGTTGCTGTTGCTGTTGCTGTTGCTGTTGCTGTTGCTGTTGCTGTTGCTGTTGCTGTTGCTGTTGCCGTGGTGCCCGGTGCCGGTAGCAACGACTCTCGGTATCGTCATCGTTGTTCCGGACGTATTTGCTCTAGACCAGTGTATTGGCAGGAGGATTCACGAGCAGTGAGGTAATCGGCTTGCCGGTGATCCAGCTCGTGGGTGGCTGGCCTGGACGAGGAGCAAACCAGTAATACCACCAATGCGATGTTGGCACCGACACGGGCGGGCGAGTCTGCACGGCCACTCCGATAGCAGCCAGGATGCCAACCATCGACACGAATGCCCAGATGGCCCCTGGGTAGAATTGAGGCGACGGAAGCGGGCCCATCATGGCCATGCCCAGCAGCTCCAGGAATCCCGTTCGGGCAAAGACGTCCACTCCAACCGCAACCAGGAGCGAGCCCACAAAGGCGGAGCCACAGGCGACAATCAGTCGCTCGACCCAGAACATGACCACGATGCCAAGCATCGAGATCAAAAGCGTGTAGATGATGTGGCTGGTGTGGTCAAGGATGGATCCGACTCCGAGGATGAGGATATACTGGGCGAGGGCATACCCCGTCACCAGGCCGATCATGATGGTCCCAAAGGTCACATAGCGCATGAAGACCATGGCCCCCAGGAACCCTGCCAAATCGCATAGGATGATGTAGGCCCAGTCGCCGTTGGGCCCGAAGCTGAGGCGTTCCGAAATCGCATGGAGGATATGGAAGACGATGAGTCCTGGTTGGGCAGTGGAGGAAGAGAGAAAGGAAGGGACGGATGAGAGAAAGAGTGAAGGAGGAAGAGTAATGCGTGGCCATGAGTCAGTGTCGTGTCGTTCTCAGAGGCCTTTGGCGTGTGCTGGGGTGGACGCATTTGCCTGCAATGCATCCAAAGGCTTTTGAGTATGGGAACCGCCACATGCCTCCGAAAAGGCTTCCGGCCACGAACAGCGTTGGGTTGTTGGATCTCAGGCCCCAAAAGCAGAAGGTAATGCCGGCAATCAGGAACAGAATCGATTCGATTGCCAGGGCAGCTGTCAGCGGACGGGTCGCTTCAGGGAAAACGCAGAGACAAGGACGGTGTGGAGCTTGAGCGGTCAGAGTCTACGGCACTAACAATGACGCAGTCCAACCATTCGCAGTGATTCTTGGAAGGACTCGACGGCGTCCATGTATCAGCATGAGGGGCGACAGCAGAGGCATCTCTGGAGGGGTGCAGCCAACCAGCCAGCCGCGTCGCGTTCTGATGCAAGGGGCTGCCAGCCGGACTGCCAGGGTCGGGAGAGAGCCACGGCGACAGCACCCCTGGATTGCAGCCCAGGCCCGAGCTCGCTATTCCAGGCAAGCAGCGGGCCGGTGAAGTGAGAGGTGAGGGAGGATGGATGGGTGGAGAGAGGCTCGCGGACTTACAGAATACGTAGACCGTCACGGACACAGCAGACAAGCCCCAAGGATTGCTCATGCCGCCTGAGACGATATCTGGATTGCCGTCCGTCGAGTTGGTGATAGCGTCCCGGACGGCAAAGGCGGGGAGCGCATTCTTGGAGGACCTGCGAAGCGCGGCCGAGGTCGCGGGAAAGGCGCTGGCTGTGGTCGAGAGAAGGGCAACCAAGACAATGATGAGGAATGCACTCGCTCGAGAGCCGTTCATTCTTTGGTCCCTTTCCGCGGCGCGATATGGGCTTTCTCCTGTCACGGAGGGGGAAGGCGTGGGATATATCGCAGCGTCGATGCAGTGTTCGGCGCTCTCTCGCGCCGAGCGAGACAGGCAGAGATATGGCTCCCGCCTTGCCCCCCTCGGTGGGTCGGCTGATCCACCGCAGCGGGAGGAGTAGCGGCTCAAACCTCGACGATGTGCGCTCTGGTGCATATGGGTCGGACAAATGTTCGGTGATAGTTTTTCTTTTGATATTCAGGAGCAAGCATGGCAAGATGACGATAACCGAATGACACTTGTGAGGGTTATGCCATCTTAGGCAAGCAGCGAGAGAAGAGTCCGCCACAGATTCGCGAGCAGGGGGTTATGGCTTCTGCTACTCTCGACAAGCAGGGAAGCACAACTCTTGGAGTGGATTCGCTCTGGAATTCCAACGCTGAGGGATGGGTCTCCAATAGCGACGGACGGCTTCAAGGGGCCGGCCGAAAGCATCAGGCGTACGGGGGAGGAGGGGGGTTGGGGGTGTGTGGTCGCCAGTCGGAAGGAGGGGGACGGATATAGTCATCGTCGTCCCAGGCTGGAGGGGCGTCGATGTAGACGCCGTCGGGCGAGCCGAGGCCAACTCGGTGGACCGTGACCGGGCGGATGACCTCATAGTCTCGATCGGCGATGAGTTGGGCTCGCACGAGATACTCGGTCAGACCCGGAATCGTGGCAGGCAGATGGCCCGGGAGCTTGAAAAAGAAGCGGAACGAGTTGGGTCCACGGGGAAGCCCAGTGCCAGTCCAGACCTCCCGCGAGTCCAGATACGAGTCGGAGAACTCGGAGACTTCGGTCAGAGCACCGAGCGAATGAGACGAGCCCTTGGCGGTGAAGGATTCTCCATCGGCGGCGAGACGATGGACGCCTTGGAGAACAACAATCAGACGCTTGGCCAACGGAAGGGACTCGAAGGCATCGAGGGTGATGGACCCACAGAGGTCAGTGCCGGCACAAGAGTCTTCGTCGCCGTTGAAGGTGGGCTCCTCATCGAGCTCGATGGTGAATTTTGAGATGAAAGTGGGGAGCGGGGTGGGCTGGCGCTTGGCAAGATCCCAAGCGTATGGAATGGGATAATCCGAGGAGGACGAGGCACCGGTGGCGACGAGAGGATGGCTGGACGACATTGAGTGGGCTGATCCGAGGCAGGAAGGGTCGACTCGAGAGAAGGACAGACGGGCGGACGGAGACGGAGATGGAGATGGAGATGGAGATGGAGATGGAGATGGAGACGAAGGCCAGTGTTGGGGCAAAGCCGGGGGCGATGAGGTGACCAATGGCTGCACAGTGTGTGTGTGTGGTGTCCTGGTCTCGCTTGGGTCTCGCTTAGGTCTCGCTTGGGTCTCGGCAATGGGAGTGGCAGTGTCGATGGCTTTCAGGAAACGGCAAACCCAATGGACAGAGTCGATGGACAGAGTCGATGGACAGGGTTGATGGTCCCATCGAGTCATCTGCAGGCAGCATCTGCGAGTATCATCTGCGAGTGTCATCTGCGAGTGTCATCTGCGAGTATCATCCTCCGCGACTGCGATTTACTCGACTGCGATCCCACGACGGCGATTTACTCAACTCCGGTCCCCTCCACTGGTCACCCGACGCAGCCGGACGGCACACCGAGGCAAGCCCCGGCCCAGAACAGACCCGAACAGACCCGAACAGGACCAGCCCGGCCAGAACAGGTCTGCCCAGACGGCATCCACCTGGGTTTCCTCGCTGCGGCTGCCTCGCTGCGGCTGCCTCGCCAAGGGTGGCGACGATCCACGTGTAGCCAATTCCAGCCAATGGCAGCCGGCGAGCGGTTTGTGCCGGAAGTGGTCCCGAACTGCTTCCAAAGTGGTCTGTCACAGGTCCGTCCGCAGGCTTGTTCCCCCTTGTCTGGTGCGCCACGCGCCGCCGCCACTGGCCCTCGTGACATGACCAACCACAGCGCCGCCGACCAACAGTCGCCATGTCTGCAAAAAAAAATGAGGGGGGTGGATGCATCGCGAGCGGCTCTGACCCGGCCTGGCATGGCCGGCTGGAGACAGGGATATAAATAGACTCCCTCCCTGGCTCGTCTCTCGGCCTCCATCGACACCGCCTCGACACCACCTCGACTCGAAAGCATCACCGCCCACAGTGTGCAATCCAGTCTGCAATCTGCAATCTGCAATCTATCACCACCAACACCAGCACCAACACCAGCACCAGCACCAGCACCAGCACCAGCACCAGCACCAGCACCAGCACCAGCACCAGCACCACAGTCTGTCCTCAAAATGGCCGCCAGCAACCTCGTTCTCATCCCCATCGACTCGATCTCTGAGCTCTCGCGAACCGTCATCCTCCACGCACTCAAGCACAGCGTGGTGGCCACCGACAATGTCGAGATTCTCCATATCATCAAGCCGTCGCTGTGTAAGTTGCGGGTCCCGGTGGTGCATAGAGTGTTGGTGCATGGAGTGTTGGTGCTGTGTGTGGCTTGTTGTTCTGTCGATCAGCGAGTCAGTCGGCCAGCCAGTCAGTCAGTCATCTAGTCAGTCATCTAGTCAGTCATCTAGTCAGTCATCTAGTCAGTCATCTAGTCAGTCGGCCAGTCAGTCGGCCACCCGGCCAGTCCTTCAGTCGCACTCACATCCTTCGCATGTCCCGACGCTGCCCCGTTCCTCTGTGCTTCCGCTCGTTTCTGCTTGCCTCCAGTCTCTGCCATGCAATGTGCATACGAACACCGCGAGATCGTCGAGGTCACCCAGCGCCTCACCAAGTTTGTCCAGGAGATTGTCCAAGCAAGCGGCGTCGCAAACAAGGTCTCGCTCAACGTGATCCATGGAGAGGCCAAGGGCCACATCATGATGGAGATCAGCGACCGCGCTCCGCGACTGGTTGTCATGGGTGCCCACCCACATGGCCCCCTCGCTGGCACTGGTGAGTTGGTGTGTGGTGTCTGTCTGTCTTTGCGGTGTGCCATGCTGCTGCGGTGCAGTGTGGCCTGTTGATGCGGTGCAGTGTGGTTTCTCTCGATCGGCGACTCCAGGATCGCATCAGAGCAATGCCGAGACTGGCCAATGTCGGCCACCCGCTCCCACATCCACCCACAACCACTCCCACAACCACCCACTCACTGTGTCTGCTTCCATTGCCCGCACATCCCAACCGCCACCCCAACCACCCGTCTCGTCTCCCACAATCTGCAGGCAGCATCACCGGATATGTCTCACAGCGATCCCCGTGTCCCGTGCTGGTTCTGCCTCACTCCATCGCCAAGACTGCCGTCCCGATGGAAGGCAGCAGCAGCAGCATCCCGATTGCTGCCTGAGCGAGCACCGTCCCCGCACCGTCTCCAGCACCGTCTCCACCACCGTCTGCAACTGCGTGACCCAGTCTCTCTTGTCTCGCTGCTGCACTCTGTCCCGTCTGGCCTCGTTGCTGCGCCTCGTTCTCTCCCAGCCACAACCCGTCGCCCACCTGCTCCCTCCGCTTCCTGCGTGCGCCTCTATATCCCCGCTATGTTCCCGCTATGTTCCCGCTATATTCCCGCTATGCTCCATCATGTTCTCGATGTTTCATGCGTGTTTGTTCTCCTTATTTATTGGCCGGCGTTGGTCCTGGATCTGTCGCCTCTGGCGGCGATGCGATCCCGACCCCGCCGTTCCCGGCCTCCTGTGCGATACCATTGCCATTGATTGCCATGGGCTGTCTCTGCCGTCCCTGTCCCTCTGCCATTGGCTCGATCTGCTTGAATACACACATTCGCAACCAACCTCGTCTTCCGGCGATATCGGATGGTGGTCCGAGTCCATTTGGCTCGCAATTCAAGGCAACTGGCAGACTTGGATCCTTGCCTTGTTCAGTCCGCACTCAATACTCTCAAATAGACAGATACTCCATTGACAACAAGACATCTAGTCTGGGGGAGGTGCCCACGCACATGGACAGGACAGCGAGTCGTTCATGCCAGTACATGCGCTTTGGCGATCGACAGATTTAGCCATCCAGTTATCGCGGAGAGACCTGCATGTTCCAGCGAGCTATTCTCGCTTTGATCGCTCGCCACTCTTCCGACGATGTGGAGTGAAAATGGGCACGTTTGTGACGTCCGTTCAGGAATGGATCGCTGTGTACGCCCGCTCACACGGTAAACTCATCCAGCGTCCGCTGCCGATAGCCGCCGTTTCGACTTGGGTCCTCGAGCCGGCTGACTTTGACATCGCCACTATCAATGCCTTTGATGTAGCTTTTATAGATGCACGGGTAACCGTGAGAATGGTGTCAGCATTTCTATTGGCAAAGAATGCCGCGCATCATGCTGAACACCCACTCCTCACACACCGCCCTGGTACCAACCTCATATCTTGGGGGGTAATCAGTATGTACTGGCAGTGTTGCTTCTCGCGGCTACGGGCATAGTCGATCAAGAACTTCATGCTTATACGACGGTTGACGGCATCCTGAAGGGAGGACAAGCGTAGCATATTTAGAACGAGACGAATGGATTGCAGGATCCAAGCCCACTTAATGCGATCGGCAGTGTGGGCTCTGGATATGCCTCCACAACCCGGAGGAATGACGCACCATGAAAACATCGAACTCGTCCAGGCACCGGAACGGATTGGCCATGCCGTCCCATATAGAGAGAAGCAAGCAGATGGTCGAGAAGCTCTTTTCTCCTCCAGAGAGTGACTTGGGATCTTTGGATGTTGATGACTTGTTGCTTTGTGTCTCGGAATATAGGCTCTGGGCTTTGGCTTGGTCTTCGACCGACACCTAGATGGGTAGAGCAACACAGCAGGCAGTCAGCAACGCTAGGTTGGCTTTCCATGCCGCCGAGATGTTGTTTATGCACCGCGATGCTAAGCTCGGTGGAGCGATAGTTAACCAGCAGCACCCATTCGCGCCGCATACCCGCAAAAACAGTCCACCATCCCGGAATTCCAGCTTGCCGTCGTATCCGCGCTTCTTCATGATTTCTTGGAACAGCAGTTTGGCGCGCATGATGATGAATTCGCGGAAGGCAACGAGCGAAGAGGCACGGATTTCGACAGCAGACTCAATCTTATCCTGGAGTCCTTTGAAGTCCTTGATCTGCTTCTTGATGCGGTTGTACTGGGTCACCTTGGCTTCATACTGCTTCGACACAGCCTCCTTGTCGCCGTGCCTGGATAGGCAGCATAGGTGCGTGGTGACTTGTTGTTAGTTGCGACAAGGATACTACCCGAAAATGCTGAACCTGAGTGGTGGTGGGGCGACGGCAACAGATCCCGCGCAAGGCATCCCGACAACTCACCGCTTGGCCTGCTCAGTAGCAAGGGCTGCTACTCGCGAGATTTCCTTTTGGAGAACCTCGATGGTTTTGTGCGTAGTGATTCGCTTCTGGGTGATTTCAAGAGCGGTCTCCACAGCCTCGTCGATCTCACTCGACTGTTTGTCGTATTCGCTCTTCAGATTTTCGAGCTCGCGGGAAAAGTCCTCGATCTGCTCCTTGACCGTGGCAATGGTTCCCTGTATCTGATCTTGGCTCTCGAGGTAGGCGTTCAACTCTCGCTGTGTGGATGGCATTAAATGTCAGCCCCGCACATGTAGTCCTTGCAGCATAGCGGTGGGGGAGGGCTATCGGTGAAGCGATCGTTTGGGGGCTGATGACCAGTGCGACCTGTGTCATTCACTCGTTTGCGGCACCCACCTTGAGCTTGTTGACCTGCTCGTGATGCATCCTGTTCTCGGCGTTCAGCTGCTCGATTCGCTGCTTGATTGGTGTGTCCTTTGCGACCAGGTCCAGCCGCTGGCGCTCGACGATCGTGAGTTTTTCCTGGGACTCATCGAGCTTTGCCTCCAGGCTCTGGGACGCCAAATACGGCATATTATAAGGACATGTTAGCTAGCTGCATCACGAATCAGGGCCGATTCCATCGTCCCACAGCCACACATAGCAGAAGAGACAGCTACAACGACAACCCCGTGGCAGCCGTGAAGCCAACACACGCAGCCAATGCTGTCGCCGCATCTTGGGATCGAAAGCACAGCAGTGCTACTCACATCCAGTGTGTTCTGGAGGACATGGATTGTTCCACGGTTGGAGTCTTCAGAGAGTTCCGTCTGAAGATCGTCGATTCGCCGATGCAAGTTTGTACTTTCACGCCTCAGCTGGTGACTGTTGGTCTTTAAACAAAGGCGCACGTCAGCAAATGGTCGTGGCAAGACTAGAACTTGAATGATCATGGCTTTGACCATGAGAATGGACCCGGAACGAACCTCGAGCTTCTGCCGCTTCTTCTGGCGGTCATCAATCTTCACCGAGAGCGCAGTGATATCCATGTTGAGGGTCTCGAGCCGGTCTGCGCTCTCTTTGAGGGCATCCTGCTCGGCACTACGGTACGGTGGATCAAATCAGCGCGATTCACGCTGGGTTGTAGAATTCTTGGTACAAGCGATGCCGATTCTCGCGGCCCGGGATAGGGACTCACCGAATATCAGACTCGATGTTTGTAACAAGCCGCTTGGCCCCTCTCCATCGGTTGAGGGCAAATGAGCCCTCCATGCCCTTCTGACCACACTCGTACAGGTCGCGTCGATCGTAGATCCTCCGGACGTTGTGAGGCATGCCGTTAAAGTGCGCAATCATGTCCAAGCCCTCGACACGGGAGTTGACCAGCGCGATACTCTCGATATTGTGGTTGACCACTAGACACATGAGTACAACCGGATTGGTAATCTGTTGTTTCGGAAAGGGGTGGGACGCTTCAGTGGGCGGCGGCCTGAGCGACAGACTCGGGCAGAATGCAAGGGCACAGCCACGCCGTGGACAAGAGCCTGGCGAACATCTCGGAATCCGGCTGGTTCATAACGGCATTCGCTGGCTGGGAGCGACCCGGGTCTCGATGGCAATCAGGCGCAGTCCATGCTTGTGCTCGTGCTGCTGTATATACTGACCTCGAGCATTCGATAGATCGTCACAAATTTCTCCTCAGGCTCTCCAGAGGAAAAGTCAAAGTTCCTCGCGTTGGTGTATCGAATGATCGGATTATCGCTGCTCAAAGCAACGCGCCAATGCAACGGAGATACCTGGTGAACAAGGGATGCAGACGGCAGATGTGCCCAGCACACTAAACTCGGGGAGTGGCGCAGCGTCGGTAGTGCTGGACAATGCAGTGACCAGATATGGCTGCAATAGCCAGAGCCTACCTCCTGAACTTTCTGAGGACGCCCTGGAGAGTCGAGATATCTCTGTTGGAGCTGATGGCAAATCCGTTCAGCGTTCGGCCGAGGCAGGACTCGATCACCTCGCCGTATCGTGCATCTCGCAGCTTGACGAACAATCCTGACGACGCAACAATTGACAAAGCGGTGTCAACTCAGAGTAGGTGCAAGCATTTGGTAAGCAAATCGTTGTGCGGCAACAAAAGTCATGCCGGACGAGAGCAGTATTGGTGGCGAAGGCATCCGGATGTCATCGCCGGAGCACAATACCCACCGAGTGGACCAACCGGCTTGGATCCAACCCATCGACCAGCCCTGTCGAGTCGATCGATTTCTTCAAGAATCTTGGGCATGGCATTGCCATAGACGAGCACGCTGTTCTGAGTCTGTTGCTGCATCGTTTCGATGCGCTTGCGGATGTCTTCAACCTTTCGACTCAGCCCGCCTTGATCGGCGCGGGCGTCTTGTCGCTCTTGGGTGAACCGCTCGAGCTCTTGATCGATCTCATCACGCTGGGCAGCCATCTGGGTGGATTTTGAGGCGAGGTGTCCGTCAAGATAGGCCGAAGGTCGTGCTGATGCTGGAGCAATATATTGCCCACAAACGCCATTCGCCTGACGCACCGCGACGATTCAAGACTGCTGTCCGACAAAGCAATTGCCGTTTGCAACCTCTCACCTCTTCGAGCTTGGTAGTGATTTCCGACCGGCGTTCCTTCATATCCTCCAGCTCTTGCTCCCGCTCAGCGCGGTTACCGCTAGAGACATCGGCACGATGGGTGAGCGATGAGGGCGCGGAGGATGCGATACCACATCACCGCGACCAGCGCATTCACATATGCCTCCCCCTTTGTTCGATGACGAACGGCTCAGGGTCCATCCGTACCTGGCTCCCAGACGCTTCTTCTCGGCCGCGAACTTGGCTGTGATCTTGTTCTTTTCAGCCGTCAGCTTGCGGATCTCTTCCTGCACTTCTTCGTTCTGAGACAAACACTCGCGCAGCTCGTCCTTGATTTGGACGCGCTCGTTCTGCAGCTCTTGAAGGCGGCTGGTGAACACTGGTGACGACAGAGACTCGATCTTTTCCCGACAGCGCTCAATGTCCTCGTTCAGCCGCTCTAGCTCGGCCTTGTACGCATGGAAGTCGAAGATAAATTAGAGAGTTTATCGGCCAAAGTGCAGGCTGCCGCTTGCAGCCCCTGGTGGTCGTTGGAGTGTGACAGTGGGCGGGGGAGCGATAGATTCCGATCGGAGGCGACGACGCGAGAGCAATGCCGCAGCACACAACACGCAATAATCCTGTCTGTTGTTACTTACATTGTTCTGACTGACGTGCTCTTCTCGTCGGTTGATCTTACGCTGTCGCGATTCGATAGCGTCGTGCTGCTTCTTCAAAGCCTGTGGTAGCGAGCGGTCAGCTGCATCGTCTGACACCACAACGTCATACTACCCTCTTGGACAAAGGGCAGTGTTCACGCACCGACATATGTCGGTGTATGCGTGCGTACCTGCTCTTGATCGACAATGGTCGCCCAGATCAGCTCGTTCTTCAAGGAGTGGATGGTGTCCTGGTAGTCCTCCATTTGCTCAAGATCCTGTCGGAGAGTCATGGTCAACCACACCGCTGCGTACTGGGCCCCGTGGCACCAATATGCCTGCTGCAACAGATGAGGATAAAGCAATGATCCCACCTTCATCCGCTCCTTGAGTTTTACGATGTCATCCTTGAGCTCAAGGATTCTCTGTCGAAGATAAGTTGACGATGGTGAGCACAGCATCCCCGATGTTGCTGTTGGATTCGGCTTGTGCATGCACAAGTCTTGATCAACAGGCCTATGTTGGCTTGTGGCCAGAGCTGATGTGTTTCTCGACAAGCAGCTGCGGGACAATATACCTTGACCTGGACCTGGGTGCTTTCGCGCATCTTTTGCAGGTTCTGCTTGATAATGCTGTAGTCATCGTGGAGCTGGCTGAGCTGTGTGCCTTTCAAGAAAGCCTGCGACAGAAACCGCATTTTTTAGTTGACGATCGTTGGTCGGGCCAAATTGTGATTCCAACGCCCGGAGAAAAAAAAGTCATAGATTGCTGGAAAGGAGGGTAAAGATGGAACTTCCCCTCTCGACCTGGAAATGGGTCGACAGTGTCCAGAATGGCGTTGGGATGTAGACGAACCTGATACTTTTCCTGAGGTGTGCTGTTGCCCAGGAACATGCGCGCTGTATCTTGCGTCAGGATGGCGAGCGGGTTCTCGACCTGAATCTGGAAGTGGTCGCAGATTGCTACGAGGTCCTCCTTCTTGGTGGAGACGAGGGTTTCTGAGACGTGGTGTGTGATGATATCAGTGTAAGTTGGGTGCTTGCATGTCGAGGCAATAAATCTTGGCTGGACGGCAGTATGGCTCAAGGCGGGAGAGGGTATGCTGCTCTGGTCTTACTGTTACTGGACATGATTTTGTAGGTGTGTGGCTTGCCGCTGTCGGCGGTGAGTCTGCGAGTGATCTCGATGAAGTCGCCATATGTGCCTGGCTCGAAAGCGTCCTCGCCAGTGTTTCGAATCCGGACAGTGATCTCAGCGGAACTGTAAGGAGGGGCAGAGCCAAAGGGCGGCAATGCAACAGATGGCGTCGATTACGAGCTGTCTCATCACTTCCAAGAATGGATCTGTGCGCCTCGATCGTTTGATCCGGATATGCTGTGGGCAACCAGATTCTGTGGTACCTCTCTCCTTCCTTGATGAAATTCTTCAGATTCTGGCCACGATTGGTGAAACTCGCCTTGCCTCCAAGGCAGATCATCAGGCCGGTGAGGATGGCGCTCTTTCCACCTTCAGGAGGCGAAGCACAGCGAGTCGAATCAGATCCGAGGCTCAAGTAATGCGGTTCTGTGGCGATGTGCTGGTGCGAAGAGGACCAAGGCCTGTCCAAATCATACGGGGTGTGGTCTGGCGGCTGGACACTCACTGCCGTTGTGGCCGATGACAAAGTTGATCTTTGGGTTGAAGTCCACAACCAGATATTTGTGGCACATGAAGTTGACCAGCTCGATGCGCTCGACGGTGCCACAGTAGCTCTCATCGTCCTGCGTTGGTTGCAAGGAAGAATGACGACGCCGTTTGACACGGGTGGTCATGATCCGCGGCAGTGTCAATTGGACGGATCAAGCATCGGCATACCGATAGAGGGGGAGGCATGCAAATATCGTTCAAAGATTGAAGATCGCCGTGGATCACAGGCAGCGGTGCGGGCTGCTGCAGCCTTGTCCATCCTTCAGCGGCACTCGCTTGGGGACGAGATTCCAAGGATCTACGATGGCCCTCGCCGATGCGATAGCAACAGAATCCGCACCTCGCAGTGCTTCTTGGACGACCGGAAGTGGCCGGCATCTTCGGACTTGCGCTTTCGGGATCCAGAGAGGATGTCGGTCTGCGAGTCTGAAACGGGATTGTTCTGCGAAGCATCCTCCTCGTCAACAAGGGCCGAGGCAGCGAGTCGCAGATCGGGAGGATCGACCAGTGGCTGTTGGGACATTGGAGGAGGAGAAGACAGCGGGCTCTGCTGCGAGCGGGGCGACAGGAGCCGCTGCTTCCTTGAGTTTTGTCGTGCGAGATCCTCTTTCATTTGGTGACGGCAGCAGCAGCAGCAACAGCAGCAGCAGCAACAGGATGAGCAGGAGGACGGTGCTGGCTGGTCCAGAAAGCCGCCATTGGACTCGGAGGCTTGTGCGGAGCACCACGTGGACGAAACAGGTGACATCGGCGTGACTGGACAACTGCGCATGCGCTGGATCGAGCCAGGCTGGGAACAATCGCACCAGATCCACAGAAGCTCAGCAGGCCAGTGAAAAGCAGAGTCCCGTTGCTTTCTGGACCAACTGTATTTGGCATCTATGAGAATCATGAATGGGCGGCGACGGCAGAAGTGGCCAGGGAAAAGGGCACCCAAGAGAGAGAGAGCCGAAACAACATTCGCTTCGACTGCTCGGAAGTGATCGATACCAGTGCAGAATAAAACGGGATCATACGATGGATAGAATAGAAACTACTGCCAGCGGCAGACAATGGCGCCTGGTGGATACTACGACGCTCGGGACAGGGGAGCAGAGGAACAGCCCATCCACGGAGGCTAGCGAATAGCGGAATAGAGGGGCGATATTAATGGCGCATGTGGTTTACAGCGGCTGGTCCTCCAAAAAGTTGAGAGGAACCACGCCCATGAGGCCGCCTTCGTTGATGCCCATGCCCCAGCCGTCCTCGTAGGTTTCGGTGACTTGAACAACTTCGCCAGGCTGTAGAGGAAGCTCATCCGGACGCTGAGGGATGCGGCCAATGCGGACACGGTGATATCGGCCAAGTGGAGGAGAGGTTGGGCGCAAGCCCTCAACGGCGGGAACCTCGCCGTAGGAGCCCGCAGGCGAAGGGAGGCCGTGGGGCGGAGGCAAAGGCGATGGAGCATACATATCGTCACCCACGTAGGCCATGTTCTGTGCCGACAGCGTTCTGGTCTGTTTGTACTGTTCAGCGTAGCGTCGGCGGTAGAGGAAGTAGGCCGATCCAGTCAAGACAATCGGGATGCAGATGGCGGCAACCACGATTCCGATGATGACGCCCGTGTGGCTTCCGGAATCGGTGGTTGTGGCCGTGCCGGTGATCGTACCGGTTGGGGTGGCAACCGGGACCGTGGCTGTGTTGGGTCTGGCGACGATCGGCTGGGTCGACGGAGCCACGACGGAGGCCGGTGCAGGAATGACCTGTGTGTTCTGGGTGACTGGATTCAGGCTTGTTTGGATGACGGTGCTTTGGGCCGGATTTGTGGTTGCCGGCGGCGGGTTTGCTGCGGTTGTGGTAGTGGTGGTGGTGGTGACCGTAGTGGTTGTAGTGGTCGTGGTGGACTGAGGCTGATCAGTCGACTTTCGGGTCGGAGGCGGCGGCGGCGGCGGCGGCGGAGAAGGAGGAGGAGGCGATGGAGACGCAGAAGGAGAAGCCTGGGTTGTGGGCGCAGGCGAGTTGGTCTGCTGGGTGGTCTCTGGGGCAGCCGAGGTTGCAGCAGCGCTCGGACTGGCCGAGGAGTTGCCAGCACCAGCCAAGGCAGCAAAGTTGACAACACGGGAAGCAGATCCCTGAACAGAGAGTGGGGAGGGTGATTGGCTGCTCTGGCCCGTGCAGTCGGTAGCATCGCAGGCCTCGACGAAGTAGCTTCCGTCAGCAAAGGCCTCGTGGGTCTTGAGGTTGAAGTAGGTTATCTTTCCATTGACGATGGTCTTTGGGAACGGGGTGCTGACGAGCAGATAGTCGCGGCTGCCTGTGGCAGCGTTCTGGAAGAAAGGTCGCCGGGGAAGCATTGGTATTGGTGGGCAAGACGGCAGGATGGGTAAGGTGGCAAATACGAGCTAGGGCCACATGCTGACGGGAACATGCTCGCTTCGAGACAGGATCTGTGCCGGCGCTGGGCTGCGGACAACGAGGCCGCGAGCAATGCCAGCGGGCCAGGGCGACCTACCACTAGATAGATGGACAGCGAGCGGGCGGTGGCATCATCAAAGGCACCCGAAGTGGACCAGGTCAGAGTGAACTGCAGCGGGTCGCTTGGCGCGATGGGCGCAGGGTTGGTCTGGGTGTCAAATGCAGGGAGGTTGGCGTGAGCAGACGGCGCGAGCGAAAGTTGGCACGGACACCGGTGCAAGACAGTGCAGGGCGGCAAGGCTGCCACCCGACGGAGCATACGTTGACGGAGAGACCGAAGGAGGCGGCAGCGGCGGCCTGAGCCGACAGCACGAGCGACACGGTGCCCAGGACGGCGGTTTTCTCCCAGAGCATGTTGCAGGCAGGCGAAGATGGATGCGCAAAGAAGGCCAGAGGGCTGACGGGGATGCGGACGAGGAAAACGGCGAAGGACGGCGACGGCGCGGGGGGGGGAGCGTGGACCGATGTGGGACCGGTGTGGGACCGGTGTGAAACAGAGGGCACACGGAGCGCTGCTCCTTGTGGGGAGAGCCGCAAACAGGGAATGTGGTTCTGATTACGATGTTGATGTTGATGCTGATGCTGATGCTGATGCTGATGCTGATGCTGATGCTGATGCTGATGTTGATGTTGATGTTGATGTTGATGATAATGATGGCGTTGATGTTGGTGTTGATGCTGATGTTGATTATGATGACCGCTGTCGATGATGCTCATTGGTGTGATGCTGACTGTTGCGGACCGTCCCATTGTCGCTGTTGCGCTGTGTGGGGCCTTGCGCCTCCCTTAATTCTTCAGCAGCCTACATGTGGTCGGACAGCAGTCTCAGTGGCGCGGTGCCCCAGACAAGGCGCCGTCGTAGTGACACAGCAGGACGTGTGTGGCGACGCTGGATTGTGTCACTGCCGGTGGCAGGACTCGGACAGACCCGGAACGGCTCGGACAGATGCGGGACAGGCACAACAACAGCGCGTGTGTGCGCAGCGGACTCGACAGCCTGTGTCACTTTGGTCGCGCACACGGTGCGCCTGTGCGCGTCTTGGACAGGTCCAGAAAGGCAGACGCGGCTGCTGCGCACTGACAGAAATAGCTGGGCGCGCGGTGACGCGGCTCTGTGCGTGTCTTTTTTTGGGCACGGCGGTACCGCAACAGCCCCGACTGTGTGCACAATCAAGCTCACATCCATCAACAGCACAGTGCTCCCCTGTGTACAACGCCGCGCCAACGGCACAGTCCACAATAGCGCGGCCTCCTTTGCCCCTTGGCCTTCGCCCAGACAGCTCCTTTCTTTCTCGACCCTCGTCCGTGTTGCTCTTCCTCTTCTTTCGCCATCGGCCCGCTCGAGGCATCCCAACCGATCTCCTGTCGCCCGTCCCCTCGCCTGCTCGGTCGCATCCGCTGCATCCACTCTCTGCCTGCATCTGAAATGGCTGCCGCTCAGCAACAGCAAGTCCCATGGGCCAACGCCCTGCAGCAGGCCTTCAGGGCCAATTTCCCCAACGCGGCCCAGTCCGGATTATCCACCGTTAATCCGTTCTCCAGCTCGAGCCAGACCCCGCCCGATCCCGGTAGGCTACGCTCGGCTTCGCTGGGTCCTTGCCCACCTCCTATTGGCCGCAATCGGTACTTTCGCGCGGCCTGTTGGCACCGGCTCTCCCGCAGGCGCCATCGGCAATTTGCAGGGCTTTGGTCTGTCCTGCTTGCCCACCGCTCTGCTGACAACGCTGCTGACAACGCTGCTAACAACTCTGCTCCGATCGTGCCGTCAGTCGTCGTCCAACTTGCCTCGGTCAAGTCTAATGGCACCCCAAAGATCCAGCCGCTGGTCTTCCAGGACTTTTTGGCCGCTGATCCCCGCATCCTTGTGTTCTCGGCCGCAACCAGCAACCCCGAGCTCATGAGTGTCGTCAAATCCGGCCAATCCCACGAGATTTACTGGTACGTCGAGACCCAGCCGCTGGCGGCGTAGCCTGTATCCCAGCGCGCAGACGGGTTGCCTGATGTACTTTGCCCTGCGCTGGCTTGATACACCGTCCTTCCGCCTGCTGGCGAGACCAGCCAGGCAATCGTCTCACACCCATTCCATCGCCACCCCTTCAGGTCCATGCCCAAGACCAAGGAGACCTTTGTCCTCTCCTCCTCCAGCCGTCTCTACATTGTCTGTGCCTCCACCCTGTCGGGCCGATTCGGCTCGGCTCCCAGAAAGGTCATCGTCGGCGACGAGGGCTCGCAGGCGGCCCTCAATCCGGAAGAGTTCTGGGAAACCGAGCGCATTCGCTTGTGGCACAAGATTTCCCCATTCTATCGGGCCTCCTTCACCTGGCCGAGCTCGGGCGAGGTCAGGACCCCGAATCCCAACGAGTCGTGGTCCGTCTATCGCGACCAGAACCAAATCAAGGTGTCGTCGCCCGTGTCGCTTGGAACCGGTTTCCGATACACCCGTCTGGACGTTGTCGGTAGCGAGTTCAACGGACAGACCCCGCCACTGTCTCCCAGCTTGCTCGCCAAGTTCCAGAACGCCACCATCAACAACCACTCGACTCTGGAGCGCCGAGCCAAGATGACAAAGGAGGAGGAGGACCAGTGTGTGCACAACGCTGCTTTTGACAACTTTTGCCTCATCATCTTCAAGGTCACCCGTGTCGACCACACGGCCTGCGCTTCGAACAACTCCGGTCCCCCAACCCGTACCGTTTACACCTGCACAAAGGAGGGCTCCTGGGTTATTGACGACGTCAACCCTTAAGCGGCATACCCAGAGGTGGCCGGGCGCTACAAGCGCGTCTGCGAGCAGCGTCCCAGATACTCGCCTGTTATCAAGGAGGAGTGCCCTGGCCATCAATGCCTGTGCGAAATGGAAGGAGACACCCGATTCTGAGGCCAGTGGTCATTTTTTTGGCTGTTGAATACATACATACATACTCATTCATCACATCGGCGGCACGCTACCCTGCAGCGGTGCCAAAGTTGATGCTTCCCGGGCATGATCGTGCAGCACGAGGCCCTCAGTGCATCGGCGTGGATGCGGCACTGCTTCTGATCAAACATTATGGCCAGACCGAGTATGCTTCTGCTTCCAAGGGAAACAGGTATTGCCTTGATTTCCTCTTTCTCTCTTTCCTCTCCTTACCGAGAGACCTGAAGCCTGTCCTGAACCCATACCCACCGTGATGGTTCGTGATTGCAGCCACCAGACTGTCTGCCTGTCTGCCTGCCCTCGCCCGTGTTGCTTGGACAACCCCTGCCATCGCCATTCGCGATGTGGTCAATCAACCACCGTGTTTTGGACCGATAGACAGGTGTCCAGGAACAACATCCGAATCGTGAAAGTAAGGAAAAAATGTACCCGGTTTCGTTGTCAAGAATGCACCCTCAACACTCCCCGATCGTGTTCCCGGCGACGCCGCTGTCTGTCACTCGTTCAGACTGCTTGATTCGGTCGAGCGGCCGTCCTTGTCCGAGCCGTGAACATGGCACATAAATCGCCTTCGTGCCTGCTCGTAGAGCTCAAAAAACTGATTGAGATGTGCCCGCTTTTCAAACTCGATTTCGTACGAAAATACCCCACTGCGGATCAGCAGAGTCGCTTTGGGAATCGCCGTTGCCGTCGCCGTCGCCGCCACCTGCTTGAGCGGTACCAGGAACGAGCTTGAGACCTGCGCGGATGTCGTGGGCAAAGGCTCGTTCGAGAAGTTGGAGGTGCTCTTGCGAATCTGGCCTCCTTTGACAATGTCGCAGCTCGACAGCTTCACTATTGCAGGCTCCTGAACCGAGATCTCCTGGACGTCGGCCATCACCAGCCGGTCAACCTCTGGGAAGACAAAGAGAAGATATCGCGTGGCCTCGATGCCGGTCGAGTTCAACAGCCGCAGTCGTGTATCGAACGTGTGTACTTCAGACAGCTGAATGTTGTCTTGAGGCGCTTCGAACTTGAGATCTGGCACGGCCGTTCCGGTGTACCCGGCTTCAAATTCGCTGCCGGTCGTGGTCTGCAACATGATCAAAGCCAGTCGCTTGGCATATAGAGCCACGGGCACGCCAAACGACGCCAGTCCCATTAGTACGGCGACAACGACGTTGCGAGTGATTGTGATCGTCCGGGAGTTGGGCAACACCAACAGCTCGTAGACGACAAGCGTTCCGAGCAGCAGAGCCACCATAACAACGATCACGCTTCTCCAGGTCTCGCTTGACTCTTTGAGCTTCTTCCGGGTCGTGCGGGTGAGAGTGGCCATGATCATGCACGCCAGGATCAATAGCACGGCCAACGTATAGATGATAGCCAGGTATGCATCGAACGGGTTTACATATCCACAGTCCAGGAAACTCTCCGAATCCACGATCAATAGTACGGCCGTCGGTCGATTGGCTTGTCGCCATATCATGCCCAGGATGAATTGTGCCACGACAGCAATCATTGCAAGTGCGATCAGGGTGGTGTCCGAGTGTATGAAAGAACTGCCCTGGCTGGCGTCAAATATGTACACCAGCCGAATCGACTTCCAGAAAATGACGCTGAGAGCGCACGCAATGAGACACATTAAATGAGGTCCATATGACGAGATCCACAGAATGCGCCCACAAAATCATGATCATTGGATTGTCTCAGCCGCTCCCTAGTCCATCGTATCCTCGCCAATGAGGGTAGCATTGGGGCCATGTCCGCCACAGGATCGAGGGCATGAGGACTACAAGCGGCGGCTGGAGGCTTGGGATCAAAGAAACAGACAAAACAAAACTCGGAAGCGCATACCTGAATACAAGCGTGAAGCTCATTGCCGGAAGCATCACTCTTGTCGTGCATAGTGTTGTGGTTGGAGCCAGCAGATACATGAGCGCCGCGAACTGGCCACCAACTTGAGACAAGGCCGAAAGGTGGAGCCCATTAATGACGATAATAGTTGGATATCGGTGTGAACGAGCTGCGATCTTCCGGTAGCGGCTCGGTCCGTGGCGGCACCGATGGTGCATGACCCAGTATCTCTGTCAAGGACATAGCTCCACGACTGGCAATCTCCGCAACTGGCGACCTCCTCTGCCAGCAGCGCCGCTCATAATCTCAAAACGAAGCTCCTTCAGCAGATCGTCCCATCGAAAATATCACAGATGAGAGCCGAGCGACCATGCAACTGTCGGCCATCAAGTAAGCACTGCGCAAGCTGGACACACAAACTTACAGCAGCCAACCATGATCACTGTACAGCACATCCAGCTGATGCTCTTGATGATTTCATGGTGTCGATACCATAGTATGCCGAGCAGAATCGCAGCATTTGCCGCCATCAGTAGCACAATGGCAGAGAGTGCCATCATCCGGACGGCCATTCTGCTGCCAGGCTCGATCTGCAGTGGTGCGGCAACCTCGGAGCAATCCTGGGAGTTAACGTTGAGGTATCCGACCGAGCACACACATGCGTTGATACTGGGATCCATGAAGGGCCCAAATAAACAAACGCCGTGGCTGCACGAATCAAGCTTGGTAAGCAAAAGTCCGTCAAAGGAAGGATTGCAGGCCGATGTGTTGGAGTAGAGCGGCAGACCATTGTACGAAAGCGTTTGCAGAACCGAAAACGAGTAATGTCGCAAGCTTGGGGGCAGTGGTAGGAACAAGTTGTCGACACAGGTAGCCTAGAGACAACAAAGACGGTGAGAGAGGGTACGTGCAGCCGAGGTTACCGTCGCGGTTTCGACAGAGCACATTGTCCTTCCAGTATTTTCAGATATTCGCCTCATATCAAGTGTCACTGAATGACAGGCATCAAATTGGTAGTGCTGGCAGCAGACCAGCAGACCAGCAGACCAGCAGACCAGCAGACCAGCAGACCAGCAGACCAGCAGACCAGCAGACCAGCAGTCAAGAAAGCCGAGTGTTCGGGTCGCGATATCACCATCCAGCCTTCGAACAGCTACGAAAATCACAAGCAACCGGGGCACTCACAATTGCGGAGCTGTTGGAGAGTGTCCACCACAGGTAGTTGAGAGTGAATCGCACTTGATCTTGAGTAAGAGCGGTGTACAGGTTGGTGCGTACAATGTAATAGCTTGCGGCCATGAGCGGATAAGCACCCGAGCGGCTCGAGTCGATCAGCACCGAGTCCAAATAGCGCTCAATGTCGTTGGTGTACATGTTGAGTCCAGAAGGCACCGCAATATTGTCAACCTCGAGCTAGAAGCAAAGCACACAGCCAAATAGCATAGCAGAAGTAGTGGAATGGTCAGAGAAACCGATGATCTTGTCGCAAGCGAGTGGCTCAGATGCTCAGCGCTCACGGAACAACGTAATTCGCTATATTCGCTGCCCTACATTCATGTTGGTCATATTCAGACTGGTCACCACACCGCTTCGGTTGATGATCGACGCCAAGGAGAACGACAAGGCCGATCCATAGGTTTCGATGGTAGTGAAAGCATCGGAGGCATCCAAATATCCTATTGTAAATGGTACGCTTTGGATAACGCTGCAAAGAGCCATGTTGGTTGGTGACATGATCGGCTGGGGCCCGGTCGCGACTCCGTTCTGCCAATTGGTGAGCGGGAACGTTGTCGAGACAGATCCAACCGAGCTATTGAAGGAAGCGAGCGACTTGAGGAGGTTGCGTGTTGTGCCGGATGTCCCCGAGTGGATGACGACCTGGATGCTGGCTGAGATGGCTGAAAGCCATGGATTCAGAGCAGTCAACCGACTGTCGTTCCATCGGCTGAGCGAGCCGCTGAAGATGTCGACCATATTCTGTCTCGAAAGCACCATGCTTGGATAGCTGGAATTGCCCAAGTTGTAGGCCACTGCGATTGCTCTGTATTGTCGAGGGCCGAAAGCGGCGCGGAACATAGATATCATGGAGGATCAGATAGCTACCAACAGATTATGCATGGATACACACCTCGAACCTGGCGGCGAGCATTCATCTGCGTTCATCCTAAGATCCAACAGCTGCCAAGGAACTCACCCAACCACGGACGGAATGCCAACCAGTCCCGAGGAAGTGGTGTTTGGTCCGTACGTTCCAGCATGCGTTGGGATGGTGTCTGATCCGGCAAAGGCAAATGTTGGGTCGGAAATCAGCGACTGGACTCCGATACCGGATGAAGTTGGGGAGTAGATCATCGCCGTTCCATTGTACGAGAACTGGGTCGTCCAGTTCTGGTACACCACCGACGGGAACGTTGCCCCACCCGAGCTGAGGACGTTTGCATCGATAATGCCTTGTATGGGCCGGAAGCAGGAGAAGCGTCGATATCATAATCGAGCGCGATAGCGATTGCGATGGCAGATCCAGCCAAAGAGTGATAGAAAGTAGCAAGGGCGTCAGCATCGCAAACGGAGCCGCATCCCCATGTCCAAAACATATACTTCTGTATTAACCCTGTCCACAGGACAGGCGATCTGCTCGATAGCGACGGCCATACCAGCCCAAACAAGCGCAGCTAGTAAGAGCCAAGCAAGTTTCGACATGGGTTCAAATTCAGCTTGATGATAACAACAGCCCTGGCGACGTCGAATAATGCGTGGGAATCGCTGGTGCAAGTGACCGGCAAGCCCGCTGCAGCATATATATACTCGTTTCGACCATTGGAAGGTGGCAGATTTGCCAACAGATAGCGAGTGGAGAAACGTGCTCTCCAGGCAGGGTATCGTGCGGTTCAAAATCCGTCCCTGCCGAAGATGGACACCCAATCCATCTCGACCGCATTCACTCGTCGATTGGACGAACTATATGCATCGATGATGTCACCTCTGACCGTCCATGCCCTATTATATCGATGAACAATAGTCGATTTGTGTCCACGACCGTCTGGCTCCGATCTGGCATGGTTGTTCGGGAGTCCAATGGCACCGGCGCCCCATGGCCACGATGTTTCAGGCGGGGAACAATTCAACCCGATCGATACTTTACGAGTATCGCCGGAAGACGAGGTTGGTTGCGAATGTGTGTATTCAAGCAGATCGAGCCAATGGCAGAGGGAGAGGGACGGCAGAGACAGCCCATGGCAATCAATGACAATGGCATCGCACAGGAGGCCGGGAACGGCGGGGTCGGGATCGCATCGCCGCCAGAGGCGACAGATCCAGGACCAACGCCGGCCAATAAATAAGGAGAACAAACACGCATGAAACATCGAGAACATGATGGAGCATAGCGGGGATATAGCGGGAACATAGCGGGAACATAGCGGGGATATAGAGGCGCACGCAGGAAGCGGAGGGAGCAGGTGGGCGACGGGTTGCGGCTGGGAGAGAACGAGGCGCAGCAACGAGGCCAGACGGGACAGAGTGCAGCAGCGAGACAAGAGAGACTGGGTCACGCAGTTGCAGACGGTGGTGGAGACGGTGCTGGAGACGGTGCGGGGACGGTGCTCGCTCAGGCAGCAATCGGGATGCTGCTGCTGCTGCCTTCCATCGGGACGGCAGTCTTGGCGATGGAGTGAGGCAGAACCAGCACGGGACACGGGGATCGCTGTGAGACATATCCGGTGATGCTGCCTGCAGATTGTGGGAGACGAGACGGGTGGTTGGGGTGGCGGTTGGGATGTGCGGGCAATGGAAGCAGACACAGTGAGTGGGTGGTTGTGGGAGTGGTTGTGGGTGGATGTGGGAGCGGGTGGCCGACATTGGCCAGTCTCGGCATTGCTCTGATGCGATCCTGGAGTCGCCGATCGAGAGAAACCACACTGCACCGCATCAACAGGCCACACTGCACCGCAGCAGCATGGCACACCGCAAAGACAGACAGACACCACACACCAACTCACCAGTGCCAGCGAGGGGGCCATGTGGGTGGGCACCCATGACAACCAGTCGCGGAGCGCGGTCGCTGATCTCCATCATGATGTGGCCCTTGGCCTCTCCATGGATCACGTTGAGCGAGACCTTGTTTGCGACGCCGCTTGCTTGGACAATCTCCTGGACAAACTTGGTGAGGCGCTGGGTGACCTCGACGATCTCGCGGTGTTCGTATGCACATTGCATGGCAGAGACTGGAGGCAAGCAGAAACGAGCGGAAGCACAGAGGAACGGGGCAGCGTCGGGACATGCGAAGGATGTGAGTGCGACTGAAGGACTGGCCGGGTGGCCGACTGACTGGCCGACTGACTAGATGACTGACTAGATGACTGACTAGATGACTGACTAGATGACTGACTAGATGACTGACTGACTGGCTGGCCGACTGACTCGCTGATCGACAGAACAACAAGCCACACACAGCACCAACACTCCATGCACCAACACTCTATGCACCACCGGGACCCGCAACTTACACAGCGACGGCTTGATGATATGGAGAATCTCGACATTGTCGGTGGCCACCACGCTGTGCTTGAGTGCGTGGAGGATGACGGTTCGCGAGAGCTCAGAGATCGAGTCGATGGGGATGAGAACGAGGTTGCTGGCGGCCATTTTGAGGACAGACTGTGGTGCTGGTGCTGGTGCTGGTGCTGGTGCTGGTGCTGGTGCTGGTGCTGGTGCTGGTGCTGGTGTTGGTGCTGGTGTTGGTGGTGATAGATTGCAGATTGCAGATTGCAGACTGGATTGCACACTGTGGGCGGTGATGCTTTCGAGTCGAGGTGGTGTCGAGGCGGTGTCGATGGAGGCCGAGAGACGAGCCAGGGAGGGAGTCTATTTATATCCCTGTCTCCAGCCGGCCATGCCAGGCCGGGTCAGAGCCGCTCGCGATGCATCCACCCCCCTCATTTTTTTTTGCAGACATGGCGACTGTTGGTCGGCGGCGCTGTGGTTGGTCATGTCACGAGGGCCAGTGGCGGCGGCGCGTGGCGCACCAGACAAGGGGGAACAAGCCTGCGGACGGACCTGTGACAGACCACTTTGGAAGCAGTTCGGGACCACTTCCGGCACAAACCGCTCGCCGGCTGCCATTGGCTGGAATTGGCTACACGTGGATCGTCGCCACCCTTGGCGAGGCAGCCGCAGCGAGGCAGCCGCAGCGAGGAAACCCAGGTGGATGCCGTCTGGGCAGACCTGTTCTGGCCGGGCTGGTCCTGTTCGGGTCTGTTCGGGTCTGTTCTGGGCCGGGGCTTGCCTCGGTGTGCCGTCCGGCTGCGTCGGGTGACCAGTGGAGGGGACCGGAGTTGAGTAAATCGCCGTCGTGGGATCGCAGTCGAGTAAATCGCAGTCGCGGAGGATGATACTCGCAGATGACACTCGCAGATGACACTCGCAGATGATACTCGCAGATGCTGCCTGCAGATGACTCGATGGGACCATCAACCCTGTCCATCGACTCTGTCCATCGACTCTGTCAATCGACCCTGTCCATTGAGTTTGCCGTCCGTTGATCCCCCTGCCTTCGTTGGGGTGATGACCCCGGCCACGCGCCCTCGCCAATGTCAGCCCGACAGATGTCAGCGCGTCATCGAGACGCATTTCCTGTGGGATCCCGCTTGGCTTCTGGATGAGACCGTCGTTCATCTCGCTGCTGCCTGCGATCTGCACCTCCCGCACAATGTCTACTGCCAGATACACCTATTACCACCACCCCACCTGCTCCAAAGCAGCGGGATGTTCATCGTATCTGCAGAAAACCATTCCCGGTCGGTTTGTCCTGATCAACTATGTGGAAACCCCCGTCGATCGCCAGACCCTCAGAGCCGTCCTTTCGCAGATGGACATTGACGATCTCCGTCTTGCGATCCGTACCGAGAACCTCGCTCCCGAAGCCAAACTGCAGGTTGAGAACGCCACCCTGGATTCCGTCGATGCTTTCTTGGCGCTTCTGGATGAAGATCCTGCTCGCCTCCAACGGCCGATCGTCGTTGATCACGAACTCAAGAAGGCCGTCGTGGGCAGACCTCTCGACCGAATCGTGTCCCTTATCGAAGGGCACAAGTGAGGTGCAACTGGGATGGAATGTCCCTGATCAAGTGCTCGCTGCCCATTTGTCGGTGCGGCTCATCGAGGGCCGTTATTGAGCGTGCGAGGGAGGCCCTTTCTGACGTTTAGCAGTCAATCCAATAAAAAACGGGACACCCATGATTTTGACGATTGATTAAATATTTTGCTACCCAATACAATCGCGCGCTGGCCATGACCATTCTGTGATTTGAATCAAGGACGCCATTGTGAGCATCTGCCAGCCCAAAATGCGCTGGTTTTGAGGAGACTCACTCTTCCCCAAGGGCAGAACCAGCCATCGTCGCTATTTTCTCGCCAGATGGCTCCCAAGAGAAAGACACCCCCCGACCCCGACCCAGGATCACCCAGTGACTCTCCTGTGGCCAAGAAACCAACCATCAAATCATGTCCCTCCTGTGGATTGACCAACCACGTCAGACCCTTCACCAAGAAGTGCACAGCCAAGAGTCGACAGCAGCCCTGCCTCTGGCTCTGCCTCGGTCGCTGAAATGGTCAGTCAAGCACCCCCTCTAGACGAGTCCAGTGACGACACTGCCTTCCCAGCCCCCGTGGTCGAGATTCCCGCACTGTGCAAGCTGCCATACGCTGTGGGATCGAGACATCAATGCCTCAAGGAATATGATCTCGGTATGCCAGTCGATCATCACCCATGGAGATCGACCGAGTGTATTCAAGACCATGCTTCCCAAACCAACCAAAACCACTCGATTGCCAACCAGGACGGGAAACAATCTCACGGCTTGCTCACTGGGGCCTACGGAAGTTCGGCAGGCTTCAGATAGCTGAGGCCAGAAAGTGACTGTCCCGTTTCTTTCTGGACCGACTGTAGCAGGCTTTGCTTCAACGTAGTCCACATTGTGTTTTTTTCGAACGACATGGGGAAATATCATCAGCGGTTTCCCACAATTCGATGCTGCTTGTCGTTGCTTTGGGTGAGCATGGTCTTGAGATTCGATATCCATTGGATCATCCGGACAGCTCTGTGGTTTCTTGGCATCAGGGCAGTCGAGCCGAGCGAGTCGATCGTCGTATGATCGGGTCCTTAGCATCTGGTGGTGGCGGGATTGTTTAAGATGTTTGGCGAGCCCAAGCCTTTGTGGGCTCGATGGGTATTCCTCTTTGCTTCCAAGAGGCATTCAAAGGCAACCACACTATCCTTGGACACTGCTTGGTCATGGTGGATGACTGAGCATTCAAGATCCAGAAACGAACGACAACCCCGGTTCAAAGATACGATGTCTCGTTTCGCTTCGTGGACGCTGTGCGATGGAGACCTTAGACCATCCCGCTACCGCAGTCCTGTCGTTCTTCACAGGCGGTATGTACTTCCATCGGAAGCTCCAGCATACAGTGTTCAACTGACCATGCTGCTTCGAGCAACGTCTGGAATCCGTCATACACTTCAAAGCAGGCATGTTGCGCACAGTCGTCACTATATTCGATACGGAACTTTGATCCATCTCTAGAGTCTGAGCAGTGCACTCCAGGCGTTATAGCACGAAAGCAACGACTAGCTGCGATGACTATCCCGCGAGCGATCTCGACGGTCCCGGTCATGTTTGGGCGATCTGCTAGCGCTGGAAACGCTGCGAGAGCTCGAGCTACCAATGCTACTTTGGCTGGAGCTTCTTGTATTCTTGTTCCTACCCCTGCTTCTGCTTCTGCTTCTGCTTTGGCTGCTGCTTTGGTTTCGCTGGCCAGGGCCGCTGCGTCCGCGATGCTGATCGGCGATGCTGGCACGACGATTTTCGTGCTGCGTTGGTTCTCGATCACGGCTGGCTATTCGCTCGACTTTTCGGCCGCCATCGTCCGCTCGGGCAGCGTTGCGTCCATCAGAGCGACTCGGTCGTTCTTGTGAGGGGGACCGACTGCGGCTACTTTTGCTGGACTTGCTGCTGTTGCTCGATCCTTGGCTGGACCGACTAGATCGGCTATCGGATCGACTGGATCTGCTGCTACCGCTGCTGGATCTGCTGGATCTACTGCTCGATCGACTTGAGCTGCTCGAGCTGCTCGAGCTGCTGGCACTGCTGCTATCGCTCTCGTCGCCAGAGTCAGTGCTCTCCTCAGCCTTGAGCCTTTTGCGGCGCTGCTCGTTCCTCGATATGATTTCGTCGGCTACCCCTCGCCTCTGTGCTTGCTGCACGATCCGCTCTGAGGGCAGCGGGAGAGGTTTTGATAACTGCTTGGTGCGTGAGGCTCGCTGCACATATGCCCGCTCGGAGGTGCACTGGTAGGACCAATGTCCAACGCCTATCAAAGACGATCAAGGCCAACAGAGTTAGTCGTGGGCGATTATTTCTGAATTGGCTAAGCCGCCGCTGGATTGCCGCTTGCTAGCCGTGTTGGAGAGGCCCATGATGTGCACGATCGAGGACAGATCAGGACCGCCTTCGACAACATACCAAGGCACTTCTGGCATTGTGCTGCTCTTGCGGACGAGGACGACCGACGGAACCCGGCGCTGCGGATCTGAGAGAGGCTCGTAACGGGGACGTGGTGCGAGCTAAAGCCCAGCGGGTTCATTTTGCTTGATTGCGACGCAGCCCGACAGTCGGTCAATGGCTGGGATGCAACCCGACAGAGACGACGCCTGTCCTTCGAGGGTTGTGGTGGAGAGCCTGGGCTCTCGCTTCTTCCCGCTCCTTCTCTCGGCTGCTCTCGGCTGCTCTCGCTCTCTGGATCCATCCAGGCTGACTGTGGCTTGCCGGGACGGCTCTCGCCTGATCGACGGTGTGTTCTGTCCAAAAGAATGGTGCGTCCCATTCTCACTTCAACATGTTGTACATCCGTGCTCGTCCAGCGTTCCCAGACATCACCAGCTACAAAGCGCATACGAGTGATGGAGCCAGACTACCACCCACGCTCATAGACTCTGGTCGCGCTCCATATATCGGCGCAAGCTTGTACAATCCACGTGCTATATTCTCCTCGAGTCTCTACTTTGGAGCAGTGAAGGTTTTGACGGGCGGCAGTCCAAGCTTGGACGCAGCCGCTCTGTAGTCCAAATTTCGAATCGGCATTCCCGTGGATCCGACTTCCTTTGCGTTCAGCATCGGAATGCCGTCTGCATTCGTAAAGGTTCTCAGGTAGGCCTCCTGCATCGCCAGGATCGGAATGCGCAGGGCTTCGGTTGCCTGCACGACCGTCGAGACCTGTTCGTTAGTGGCCAACTTGAGAAAGTCGATGATCGAAAAGATGACGCATTCGACCTTGGAGTTTGCAATCGCAGAGACATACGCCGGCGGCATGTTGTTGAGCAGGGTCTCTGCCTTTTCGTCCTCGATTCCACGGCCCAGGAAATCGGCTTTGGGAAGCCTTGTGGGATCGATCTGCAAGTCTACCGGAAGAACCATTTCGGGGAACCACTGCCCCGGGCTCAAGTCCATGATTACGAGCTCCTCGGGGAGAACCTCATCGCCGCGCTTGATGTGCGTCCCTGGCAGCCACGGCACCACCGCATGAGGTCGCTCGCTTGGTCGCTTTCCAACCGGGGGCCCAAAGTACTTCTTCATAAACCGCACCATTTTGGAGATTCGCACGCTCCCCTTCACGATAAAGTACAGGTGCGTGTTGGCCGTGTCTTCGTAGACAATCTTGGTGTTGGCATCAAACTTTTGCACTCGGGAGGCTTGGACAGCCTTCTGAAGGATAACTTCCGAGCTGCGCTTGAAGATTGACAGGCTGTTGATCAGCATCACCCGCAAATCGACGTCGCTTCCGTCGTGTCCGTATGCGACCCGAAGAAACTCGTCTGGTCGGTGTAAACACGGATCCGGAGAGATGAGTTGGGCGGCATCTAGTCCGGCGACCTGGCTGCTGTCCCGTTCGTCGGGTTGCTGCTCCTCACGTTCCAGTGCTCCCGTTCCAGCGCTCCCGTTCCAGCGCTCCCGTACAACTCGCAGACCACCTTACCAACATTCACCCGAACAAAGTCGCATTGTGTCATGCACTCTGCGTTGTACGCCCTTGGCGGGATCGTGCCGGACATCAATTCGTTCGGCATGACTTCGCCGAAATGCTCGCCGACCTCAAGCTGCTGGAGCTTTATCCTGGTGTTGCCTCGCATCGTTTTGAAGAGCTGCACCTGGCCGTTCAGAATAAAGTACACGCTCTCGGCCGGGTTTCCTGTCTTGATCATCATGGTCCCCCGCTTTGCGGATTGGAAGGTCATATAGTTGTAGAGCTGCCGCCGCTGATCGATGCTAAGACGCTTGCTGAACACTTGCATGGTCCGGGTTAGCACACGGTCCAGATTGGCAAGGTCCTGCGCTGTCCGAGAGCCATTGGGCTTCTTCAGGATCGACTCGATCTGCTCAGAGCAGAGGGCCAAGGGGGCGACAAGGACCCAAGAAGAGTAAGCGAACCACGGCAGCAAACACCATGGTTGTGCGCTGTCATGAATGGACACTCAGCAGTACGACTAACTCGATTGTCATGGACACATGTGCGGCATTGTCCACTCTCACTGCCGGTGCCCAACCTCGCTGAAACGTGCGCGATTGGTAATTTCATACATGTCTACTAGCTCCTGCACCAATCGCATCGCTCGACCTTACCTTTGCTGCCGAGAGCATATCGGCCTTACCCTTGATCGCTCTCATGCCGTCTGCGCTGAGGTCGAGCTGCGCCGCCATACCGATGATATTCGCACCGGCAGCATCCCTGGTTCGAGGCCTGAACTTTTTGCTGTCACTGACGGTCGTCGCCTTGTTGCGAAGCAGCCGAAGGACACTCTGGATGGCAACGTGCCAGTGCTGTCTCGCCTTCAGGCGTTTGTCCAGGCCGGCTTCGGCCACGATTTCGGAGACGTCGAGCATGGACTCGTCCAGTGGCCGCAGTGGCGACCTTTGCTTTGAACTCTGATTGCTGGGCACGTTCTCCATGAGGTTGTCGATGGAGGTCTTTCGGCAGTCCTCCTCCTTGACAAGACCAATCACCCCGAGAGACGTCAGGTCTCGGCCGCTGGGGATGCTATCGTCTACGCCGTCGAGCGGCGTGCCCATCCGGCTGGCCTGTGCGAGTCGCTCGAGTCTGGCCGAGATAGCTCCCTTGACAACCCGCTCGTCCCCGGTCTTGGCCCGGCGCTGTGTGCGGCCCTCGACGATCGATGTGAACGATTCCTTGTAGATCCGGCTGCCGAGGAGGTCGGGCCTGCTGGCCTGCCCGCTGTCCATTTGCATTGGGGCCGTGGTCAGTCGGGCTTGTGGATTCGCAAAAGCACCGCTGGGCTTTCGCAGCGCCGGAAGCGGATTCGTCCCAGAAGTAGCCACATATCGACTGGATCCGGCTCGGCCCGGGCTCGGCTTTACCGTGGCGGGCCGCGATGTCGTGGTGGAAGCAGCAGCGGGAGAGGTTCCTGAGAGGGGCTCTGGAGGATTGGCCAAGGCCGTGCTCGCACTTTTCTTGGAGAGCCCCGGATACTTTGAATCGGCCGCGGTGGTCATTTCGGCGTATTCCCTGGGCGTTGATGTAGCTTTTGGGTCAAGGCGGGTATCTGGTGGTAATGCAGAGTGACTTGTTTCAGCATCCCATAGCAGCCGCAGCACCCCGGAGAGAGACTGTGTGCTTCAATTTGGGAGGGGGTTGGGATGTGCCCTCGTTATCGATGCAGATGCACACTGGCTGGGCACCATCCACACAAATACCAGTTGCCTTGACAGATATTTACTCCCACACTGCAGTTGTGTAGCGGATGACCTGCAGCCGGTTTTGAGCACGCTGGAGGCCCGGTATCTGCACAGGAAGAGTCGCCCCATGGGAACGCCAGAGATGAGTTGTGTGCATACTCGACCGACGCTGATAGCAACATGCCCCAGTATGGCAGTCACTCTGCTGCGAGTTCGTGTGGGAAGGCACCGTCGCTGGGATGCTACCTTGGAAGTGTTGTCCGATTGCCTCTTGTTATTGCTCGTTGCTTATCGTCGCAGGGGCCGTGAGAACGCAGGGGTTGGTCGCCGATGGTCCCAAAACTAGTTGCGCGGGTGCGGAGACAACAACAACAGCAACGACAGTAGCAGCAGCAATAACAGCAACTAAAACGGCGACAGCGAGCAGTGGCAACTGCAGCAGTCTCTCCAGTCTGGTGGCTATTTTTGGGCGGGGAGGGGCGACCGAGATGCTCTTTCGTCCACTGAACCACCACCCCCTCTCCAGCAGGATCGAAGAATGGCCGCTGCAGAGCGGAGTGCCCCTGGTCCAGCCGCCGACCCCAGCGGGCAAACCCAAACCGATTTCTCAATGGAAGCCGCCGTCTCGAACAAAAACGCGTGACTTTGTGTGGGCGGATGATGCATTGTTGGTGATTGAGGATGGCCCGTCCACCGCCCCAGCGTTGTGTTGGAGTAACAGAGTGCCTATGTTGAAATGGGGCACTTCAGCATGCGGATGGCTTGTGTGGGCTGGATGATGTGGATCGGCGCTCGTACCGTCGTGATGGGCTCGGCTGACGATATTGGACTGAATTCGTGAGACAGACTTGCTCCATGGCGCGGACTGGCTCCACGCATTCACTGCTCGCTCACGATACCCAGGGATATGACTTTACCCACTCGGTCGTTGCTGGCCGGGTGTGATATGATTCGACTGCGGCGTTTCTTTGTTCGAACGAGACGATGTGCCCCATTGTCTATTCAACGCCCCATGAAGTCTCTGAAATCGATCCTTCTTGGCTCTCCCTTTGCTGCATCGCTCAGAGATTCGCGAACCCCCGCTATTCCCTCGGCACCACTGCCAGTCGGTTCAGGCGGCCACCACTTTGGCACCATTCCAGTCGCACACTCCGTGAGGATCACGCACACTCGCGGCTCGGTTTTCTTTTGTGAATTTATTGTATTGATAGCATTTCAAGTCTGTAGAAAATATGCCGCTTTCAAAAAAGCAGTCCCCCCATCCACCGAAACACAGCAACAAACTTGAGGGTCCCCCACGTTTATTACCGCATCTACCCACGATCTTTTCGCAAATCAAACACCTCTCCCCCATTAGTGCCTATGGTCCAAATAGACAGCAATAGGACTTGAACAAAACGTCGCAAATGCAAGGCAAGTGCAGGTCGAGAAGAACAGAAGAAAGAAAGAAAAAGGCAGTTTGATCAGAAAGGGCAAAAACACCACCGAACGAGCGGAGAAGAACCGGAAACGAAAGAGAAAACCCCGGGCAAAGACTGAATAAATACCAATCCTTCTCCAAAGTAACCGCCAAGGACAAACGCGTGCAAGTAGGCTTATTGTACTGAATGTGACCGCCAGGAGAGGATGCCCTCGTAAGGGAAAAGAAATGTCCAGCAAAACTTGATCGTTCCCACTTGACACTGCCTTTGTTTTGATAGCCATGCGTGCAGCTTTGCCGCCATAGCCAAAGAAGGAGAAAATCGAAGAAAGAAAGAAAGAAAGAAAGAAAAGAGAGAAATTACCGTCTAGCCAAGCCAATTTTGCAAGAGACCCATTGGTATCGCCGTGTTGATGGAACCGTTGCCTCCAAGACAGTGTCGAGCGTGAGTGAGGTGAGGTGAGGTGATGTGAGGTGAGGTGAGGGTGGTGTGATGGAGTTCTCAAGAGGCCTTGAGAAGGGACGGTTCATCGGGACCCGAGACGGTTAGTAGCCCCTGGAGGGTCCGGGGGTGGTGTTTCGGCCAGGGACGCCAGGGGCGGGGGTCGATCCTTGCATGCTGACAGCAGCAGTAGCGACTCGAGAGCTGCTTCGTGTGACGCCGTTGTCGCCGTAGGCAGCCTGTGGCTGTATCGGAGCACCCTGGACGTTCAGGGCGCCCTGGCTGCCGCTTTGGTAGTAGTTGTTGTAGCCGTAGCCCTGGGGCTGGCCACCCATCGCAGGACCGGCGGCGGCGCCATACGAGGCTTGAGGATAGTTGGCGGCGGGGCGCGACGCCGCGGGGAGGCCGGGGGTGTTTGCAGACGCAATACGGGGCACGGCGGCGGCAGAAGGGCCGGCAGGAGCTACGGCGCGATTGCCCTGTCTGGAGGTCCGAGAGACTGAGAATCAGCAAAGCAATCCACGCAATATCCATCGTTCGTAGCGACGGCAGACATCGGGCTGGTGCAAGTGCATGCAACCTACGCTTCCTCTTCATTGCCCTCCTGGCCGTTCTGGGCGATCAGGTTGCCAGAGCGATCTCGTCCTTCTTGCTGGAAGCCACCAAACATGGCAATGTACAGCCCGAGTGTCAGAAGTGCCGGTTATGAGTGCACTCATTCGGCGATCCCCAGAGCCGATATACCCGCAATCGGCGCACCAATCCATGAGAGCTGCGGCAGAGAGCAATAGACACCCACCAAGTACCGCTGGACGGTCCAGTCAAAGACATAGTCGTAGTGGTAGCTCTCGCGGATGAACAGGTCGCGGAAGAGCTTGCGGAGGTACGAGTAATCGGGCTTGTCATCGAAGCGGAGGGACCGGGTGTAGTTCAGATAAACGGCGAATTCGTTCGGGAAACCTCTGCAGCGATCGAATGGAGTAGCCGATATTAGGTTTTGAGGCAAGAGCAGGATCACCTGCACAGCGCGGATACGCTCTACATGCGCCAACTCCATGGCCGCATCGAGGACTGGATGGGCTCGAGATACACACCGGCACAGGGCTTCGGTCGGGGTGGTCATCTTCTTCTCCATGATACGGTCGTACTTTTGCTTCTTGGTCGCAGCCTTGAGTCCCTGCCAGGGCAGAGAGCCGCGGCAGAAGTACATCAGGACATATCCAAGCGACTCGAGATCGTCACGGCGCGACTGCTCTGATGAGGGTGGGCGAAATTGTGCCGAAAGAGATCCAATGGAGATCCCATATGGGTTTGGATGCGGCGTGCACGTGTCGGAGGCGATAAGGGAGGTCGCCGAGCGATGAAAGATCAGGGTGGTTAGAGATATTGGTCCGGTAGCGAGCGCGGATGCGGCTTCGATTGTCAAGGATCGTTGTGGACCGTAAATGGCAGAAGAACACTGTCTGCTTCGACAGAGCCACAACCTCAATCGCGACGGGATGCACCCCGAGCCATAGCCGACTGCCCCCAGAATTCGGATACCACGGCTGCAGTGCTGCTCTGGTGGTGGCAGCGGCACCCGGTTCGCACATTAGCACGGACACTTACCGACACCAAGATGGGTGTTGATACTGGCATATCGAGCCGTGCCAGTCAGGTTCTTGTTTTCCTTGTAGGGAATGTGGAGATGGGTTTTGGGATCGCGGTACTTCTTGGCAAGTCCAAAGTCGATGACGTTGACCTGGTTGCCGCGTTTGGCCAGACCCATCAGGAAGTTGTCGGGCTTGATATCACGGTGCAGGAAGTTCTTGGAATGGATGTACTCGACTCGGGAAATCTGTGGTGCCGACAGAGAAGCCATTAGGCGGTGTTTCGTATTTGCAGATAGCACTAGGAACAGGCAAGCGCGAGGAGCTGGCAGCGCTGACGATGATCAGCACCGAGAGTATGCGGGTAGAACCACAGCAGGGTGACTCACCAGCTGGTCGGCAAGGAGCAGAACGGTCTTCAAGCTGAATTTACGGCTGCAAAAGTTGAAGAGATCCTCCAAGCTCGGGCCGAGCAGATCGAGCACCATGCAGTTGTAGTCGCATTCTGTGCCAAACCAGCGAACGAAGGGAATACCGACTGACAGGACGAAACGCAGACACATGCAAGCCGGGCCCAGTTAGCTGAGAGCACATATGCATGTGACGGGTGGCAGTCTTGACCGCGACATATCCATGGCATTTACCTCCACCGGCGAGAGACTTGTAGACACGCGCTTCGTACTCCAGCTGCGGGTGCTTGGCCTTGATCGACTCTAGCTTGAGCGCAACTTCTTCGCCGTTGACGATGTTGGTACCTGGGCGTCAGAAGCACACAGGCCAAGAGGAGGAAAAGCAATCGGCCAGAGCAGCAGGGCATCAATAGAGCAGCAAACACAGCGATCAGTCTCGATAACACAGCAAAATAGCGGCAATATGGATGCCGATAGCAACGATCATGACAATCACAGCAATGGCCGACACTCGAGACAGCTTCTGGGATCGGCAGCAGCGGCGCTGGATGACGCATCCGTGACTCACCCAGATAGATGTCGCCGAAACTTCCGCTACCGATTTTTCGTCCGATCTTGTACTTGTTTCCAACTCGCAGATCGAGCAGAGAACTCGGTGGTCCCTGGGATGACGACGATTGTGGGTTGTTTTGCATGGTGACGATGGGGAGTGGGGGGGGGATAAAATACAACTGAGGCTCTAGCTGCAGGTGGTGACGGTGGTGAGGTCGAAAATGAAGTCAGCATCGCATTTGCTGTCGCTTGTCCATTTGCGCTGGCGAGCAAAGAGTTGAGACGGGATAGAGGGTAGCGCCGATATCCAGGTCGCGTTGGGGTCGGGGCGAGTGCGGATAATTACATGTGGATGTGCTGAGGAGGCCGGTTCGAAGACGGGTGAAGGCCTCAGCTCAAGAGTCTGGGATCGGTTGCGACGGGCAACAGACGATAAGCGCAAGGACCACCAGGGCGTATCGTTCAAGAGGCGCGAGTAAAAGGTCGGAGAGCAATTCGCGAGCGATTGCAGCGGCCGGACCACAGGTCGATAGATTTGCAGGCGACGGCCAACGGCGTTGGGATGGACGCCGAGCGAGGAGGGAGGCGAAGCAGATGTCAACGACAAGGCAGACACGCGATGAGGGCAACCCGACAGGGCAAGGCTTGAGCGGCGACGAGAACGACACGAATTCGCTGATGCGAGCCGGTGCAAAAAACGCCAGCAGAGAGGGGATGTCCTTCCGGTCCGGCAGGAGAGAATCCCGGCGCGTACCTTATTTTGCGTTCGGGAGGAGCTGGTGTGGGCCAGCAGCAAAGCAATGCGACAGACCAAGAGCAGAGACAGAGGGGTATAGACCGGCGACTGGGGTCAATCGAAAGCCGCAGAGAAGCGATATCGACGGACAATGCACCTCACGGAAGGACCTGACATATAGGTCCACCTGCCAAAAGGCAAAACCCCTCCTCACGCCCCGAAGCGCTATTGTGCTTGGCCCGCAATGCCACAGGGCGAGCGCTTTGCGGGTTGATTGGGGGAGAGCCGCTGTGCCGTGGCTGCTGATGCTGCTTGCTGCTGCTGATGTTGCTGTTGTTGCTGATGCCACACAATGCGAACATGTGGTCGAATCGGTATCGCAGAGGGGCAACAGCTCTGCTTTGTCTCTTTTCAGGCAGACAGGCAGACAGACAGACAGGCAGACAGACAGACAGCAGCTAACGCATCCAGAACACAGCCGCCATCCGTCGCTCCCTCCGTCAATTACAACCAGGACAAAGCTGACGACACCAAAACAGCTTCACAGCACGATGCTCACCTCTGCAGCTACAGAAGGAGGCGGAGATATTTTTGGTGGTCCGGTACGTATGAGACCCAGCAGTGGCGGTGGGACCAGAAGAGGCGAGATGGGCAAGGTCAGAGATTCCGAGTTTTTGTTTGGAGGCGGGGGTGTGCTCGCAAAACGCAGGACAGCGAGGCCAGAGAGCGCGGCGAGAGCGCCGCCAACGGGAGCGAGGACGCGGCGAGAGCACAGCGAGGCCCCGGCGAGGCCTGCTGGAATAGGGATCTCGGGTCTGTGACACGGAGAAGGCAGCCGAGGCCCATCGGGGCAGAGCGACTCTCGCCTGCTGGTCTGATGATGGCCTGGAGCCGACAAACAGGGAGACACCAGCGCCGGAACGAAACAGAACAGAACGGCAGCCAGCAGGGCCTTTTCCGTCGCCGGCAAGTCGTCGGGCAGACGGGTGCCCTCTTGCCTACCTGGGTGCCCAGCAGGAAAGCCGGCGGCCGGTCGGGAGCAGAGATGGGGGAGAAAGGACAGGGGCACCACAGCAGCGACGCCAGACCCTCCTCTTGGCTGCTGCTGCTGCTGCTGCTGCTGCGGTGGTGGGGCGCTCCCGCCATGTCCAGAACAGCCGGCTGCACACACACACACATTAACGCCAGACACTGCCTGTGGCAGCGCTGCTTTGTCGAGCCGTTGTGGCGAACGCATTGGCCGTTGGAGGAACGGAAAGGAAGGAAGGGGGGCACTGATGATTACCAACATAGATGTACATATCAACATATAATGCATCGTCTAACAATTGTCGCGCTTCTCTATCTCGTCCTGGCCAGCAGCAGACTCAGCACCATCGTATCAGGATCGTCGGACAACACGCCAGCCGGCTCCTCGGACAAGCAATCCAGCCCCGGCAGTCGGACAGGGCACCCGTTGCCCAGGCGGCATGGCATTTGCCGGGCTGGCTACAGCGTCGAGTGAATCCATGACTTTTCGCCGGAGACCGGGATATCCATGCTGCCAAAGGCCGGCAGAGTCGAGACCATCCCGTCGAAGCCTTGTGGGGCAAGCGCACCTCCGACCCGGCCAAACTGGGGCGCTGCCAAGCTGGAGCGGAAGCGGTTGAGCTGGAGCTGGTTCTGCAGCGTGTGCAGGGTCTTGAGCAGCTCCATGTTCTCTGTCTCGAGCTCCTTGGTGAACTCGACCGTGCGGTTCAGAATGGTGCTCTTGCTGCTGCCTTCCTTCAGGCCCGGAACGATCTGGTTCAGAGTCTCGAAGCCTTCGCGAATCAAGTTTCGTCGCCGCTGTTCCGACATGATGTGGTTGAACTTTTTCTCCTGCTCGGTGAGGAGCTCCCGCCGCTTGCGCGAGGCTCCGTCCTTCTTCTTCAGACCGTCATCCAGGAAATCTGCGGCTCCGTCGACAGACTCGGGCTTGACAGCCGTGCCGTCCGGAGTCTCGGGCAGCGATGACTCGGTCTCGGAGAGCTTGTCGCCGTTGTCGTTTGATGATGATGCCGGCGGCGAGACCGACTTGAGCCTCTTGGTCGTCTTGGCTTGCGGATCGGTGACTTTCCGCTTGACATATGTCCGTCGCGGGGGCTGTGGCTGGGACATTTGCAGGGCAGACGACGAATGCGGGCTGGATGCGGAAGGCAGCACAGATGACAGAGAGTCTTGGCTGCCCTTGAGGGTGTTGATGTGGTCCAGCAGCGGTTGCAGTGGACTGGGATCTTGCGGAGATTGCGGGACAAGGTATAGTGATTGAGACGAGTTCATGGAGGACGAGGTGCCCGAATGGGACATGTCCGAGCCAAAGGCCGAAACCAGCGACGAGATGCCGGAGGATACGTCGCCCGAGTAGGGCTTATCCCCAGCAACGCCAAAGCCCATGCCAGGACCCAGCGACGGGTTCTGGGCTGGCTGGTGGATCGAGCTGCTGAGACCCTGGAAAGCATCGGTCATGAGTGAGGGAGTCTGGACCTGCGGCGCAAGCTGCTGGGCAAAGTGGTTGAGGCGCTGCTGGAACGACTTGAAGGGGTCCGGCTGGAACATGTGTTGCTTCATGGATTCGTACGGTTGGGTGAGGGTAATGGAGTCGAGGTGGGCATTGGAGCGAGACTGGGCAAGCGACATGGGATTGGATGCATTGGGCTGGCCAGAGAATGTGGAGTTGTCTGGCAGCATCGGCCACGGGGCTGTCGGTGTCTGGGCGTTCCAGGCAAGTTGCGAAGACTTTGAGACGAGACCAGGGCCTGACGGTGCAAACGGCACTGGCAGCGAGCCAGATGTTTTGAGCGGGGTCGAGAAAGGCGCCGAGCCGTCGGTGGCCATGACTTGGCTGATATGGGCAGGATCGAGGAAGCTGTTGGACAGAACCGGGGTGGTATTGGCCGAGTTGGCAGAGCCGATCAGGTCCAGAAACTCGCTGAAGAGCTCGTATTCTTCCCGACAGAGGATCTGCGAGTCCGAGGTGACATTGATATCCTGCAAGGTCAGCAGCGACGGCGACATGGGACACGGGATCGAGATGCTCTCAAAGTCTGGGTGGTGCCGCACAGCGGAGAGAGATAGGGAGCAGAGTCAGAGGGTGGTTGCGGTTGCGGTTGCGGTGGCCGAAGCGATAGGTGCTCGGGTCGGGGCCCGGTGCCGACGGCTGCAAGTGCATGAGGAGTTGCAACAGTGTGGTGCGGTTCCGTATCGGAAGCAGCGGGACTGGAAAGCAATGGTCAAGCCCCAATCGGGACCCGGCCGCAGATAGCAGCGCTTACCGCCAGGCGGGCCGAGCTCGGGCTTTGTGGCCATGACGGAGCCAGCGTCAAGCGAAAGCTCAGGCATGGCCATGCCGTTTTCTCGGACACCAAAGAAACGAGCCGACAGGGGATCGACGGGTGTGTTGAGCAGTGGCGAATGCAAGAGGAAGGACGGCTGCAGCTTTGGCGAGATGGGTCGTTGGAGCTTTGGCGAGATGGGCGGCTGGAGCATGCCGAGGGAGGACGACACCAGGTGATGGGCCGGGGTGGGAGATGATCCAGGCAGCGTGAAGAACTGCGGTGGTTTGGCCGCGGCATCGGAGAGGAAGGCAGAGGACGAGTCCATTGGTGCGTGGATGGACAGATGCGAGCGGGTGACGGAAAGGAAAGGAAAGGAAAGCAGCGGAAAGAAACGGCAGAGCGAGACAGACGATGTGCGATCGGGAATGCCGTTGGTTCAGCCAAACGGAGGGGGTGTCAAGTGAGATGCCGCCAAGGGGATGCAGTCAAACAGATGGAGCCAAACAGATGCAATGGATGGAGATGTCGATGAGAGACAGTCCAGATACGATGTCGCCAAGCGGACGCAGTCGGATCGGCGGACGGAGGGATGAGTGAGTGAATGAATGGGTGGATGGACGCAGCCCAATGGATATTGTTGATGGATGCTATCGATGGATGTTGTCGATGGATGCTGTCAATGGAAGGAATCAACGGGAGTGCAGTCGACTGGATGCTATCGGACGCAATCAGATGCGGGTCGGCCGGGGTGATAACATGAATCGCTTTCAGATGCAAACGAGGCGGGGAGGTGACGTCCACCAGTGGCAGCCAAGGCGATCGCTCGCTGCGTGCGCTCGTTGGTGCGCTGGTTTTGTGCGCTCTCGCTGGTGCTGCCGTTGCTTGTCTGGCCGCGGTGTCCCCGTGCCCGGCGCCGTTTTTGGCCGCCCGCCCGTCTCGGCCCTCTCGCCCCGCCTCGCTGGCGGACGGCCTCTGTCACATGCAATCGGCATATGCCAGCGCCCGGAAGTGTGTCGGTTTTGCCTGTTGGGCCGGCCTTGTGCCGCTGCACAGCGCGGGCGCCCTGCCTCTGTGGGGGCTGTGTCGCCCTTGCGTGTGTGTGTGTGCGCAGGTCACCTGCCCGCCGCCCGCCCAGTCTCGCCCGATCTCGCCCGGTCTCGCCGGGCCTCGGTCGTGCTGTGTGGGCCACCAGGCCAAACAGAGCGGTCTGCTGGTGGGCCGCCAGACCGGGAGATTCGTTTCAGCCCCTGGACGCCTGGCCAAAACGGACGGGCTGCTGCGCTGCTGCTGCCCTGCTGTTGATGTACCCGTACACTCGCACGGTTGCGGTCTCGATGGGCCGCGATCGGCTGGCAGCCAACATCGTTCCCAGGCTGCATTCAAATGGCCATCGCACCGAGTTGTCCCGCAGGAATATCGTATCCGCCATGCAATGCCATGCAGCCCGATAGAGTGCAATGTAATGTGATTCTGGATCTGCAACAGAGGCACCAATGCCTTCAAAAAACAGCACGACCCGCTTCATTGCGCTTGTTGTCTGCTGTTGCGCAAAGGCACCTTCGCCGTGGCCGTGTTGCCGCCTTGCGTGTCAGCCATACCACTTGCCGGTCGAGGCTGCGTCCACAGTCGACTCACGCGTCGGCAATATCGATGGCGGGCGGATGTCGTACACCTCCTTGAGCGTCTGGGTGGCCGGGGCGGAAGAATGGTTAGTTTGCCCTGTGATGCTTTGCCGGCCAGAGCCACCAGTGTCTGAGGATCCTGCTCACGATGTGGCGGCCCTGGGTGGTCTCGAGACCATACGGCGGCCCCTCCTCTTGCCACCAGGACCAGCAGCAGCGCCGTATCTGGATGCCGCGTCGCTCGTCGATGCAGCATCTCCAGCAGCCCGGTGATACTTGCGCGCAGGTTCCGGTCTGCGCCCAGACGGCATTCCCACGCAAATTTGCCTCGCCAGATGCACGTTCCATCAACGCTATCGAAGGCTCATGGCCGGTGCCTCTCCCGGCCAGCGCTTATCGCATGCTCGCAGTTGGTGCCCATGGCGGCTACTCACATCCCAAGTGTCCTGGTCGAACTGCAGAATCAGCTGCTTCTTGGTCAGTCCATCGTCGTAGTTCTCCTGTGTCGGTGGCCGCTCTGTCTGCAGCATGGGCTCGCCAGTCTCCTCGTCGTCAAAGATGCTTGCTCGGCCGTCGCGGATCAGAAACGACAGGTAAAACAGATTCTCGACCGATTGCGAGAACGAGTCCGGGTTGATGATGAACCGGAACACGTTGATGCGCCCGCATTCGTGTAGCTTCGCAGCAATCATCGATACCATTCCGGTTGTGCCGTGGTCGTGTCGCTGGATATCTTGTTCTCGAAGCTGTGGAGCAAAATCGACGGCCACAGTGATGAGACGAGACACGCGGCCTTCTGAACTTCTGGAACGACATGGCTCGCTCCGCTGCGTCCGCGCATTGTGCGGGCGGCTGTCATAGCGCTTTCCCTTGGCATGGTCTTGGATCGTCCAGGTGGTGCCGAGCCCCCTGTAGCCAAGTTACATACACGAGGGGCCAGCGGCGGACAGCGCTAGACAAGCAGTCTTGACCATTCTTCCTCACCTCCTGCGGCTTCACCAGGTCTCGCTGGTCTTTGACAAGCTTGGCCGACCGCTTTGGCACGGCGCGCACTTTCTCCTCGATCGTCAGCGGCCCAAACCTGCGGAATACAAGCCCCGTAGCTCTGTCAGCTGTCACCTCCACAATTGTATCTGGACGGACGAGGTTGTGTATCGATCCTGGACTCTGACCGCCCTCGGCTGTGCAGACCACTTGGTTATGTGAGGCACATTCGTCATCGTGCGCTTGACGCCTCTGACTCACATGAAGCCCACGGTCGGTGCCTTGGCGAGATGACGGGCAGTGATCCGCTCCATGTCCTTGAGCCCCTTGGTCAAATCGTTCTGCACTTGGCCGTCGTTCTCAAAGTGGCCGTACAGCCGTGTTCCGATGGATCGGATCAGCTGATTGATGTCAAAGCCAGCGCCGTCGACTCGGATCTTCTTGACTCGCTCCAGCCCAAAGCCCGTGGTCATCACGAGCAGTTTGGAGTCAAGCACAGCTTCGTTTGTTGATTGAACTGCGTGCCAAATCCGAGGCCGGTTGTGAGTCTCTTGCAGATCTATTCGGCCGTAGCCATATACACAGCCCGAGCAGCGTCGGGACTGGCGGCACCGGCGCCAAGATGATAGGCTCGACCTACCTTGCGAAAACAGTTCGGACTGTCCATCCATAACCTCGTCGAGCGTCTTGTTGCTGGGATCCATGAGCTTGTGGCGATATTCTGTCTCGGAGAGTGTCATATAGATCCGGGAGCACAGTGAGCGGCCGGCACAGAGCTGATCAGCAACATCCCAGCCAAGTAATGGGCGGAGTCGAAGGGGGAGTCGCCGAGGTGAAGCTACACACCAACAGTGCGCAATGTGCCAACAGGCCCCATAATCGGCCTGCAATCGGTGTGCCCTCGTCCACAAAACCAGAGATCTGCATCCGCATCCGCCGTTCTCGGGCGACATATCCGCACCCGTGCCATCAGTCCAAAGACCCAGACACTCCCATGTGTCGAAGCATACCGGGATCCTCGGCCTGCGAAAGCATATCCCGATAGCGCCGCTTCAGTTTCCGGGCCTCGTCCTTGGACTGGTTGCCAAAGACCCGATCATTGATTTGGATGAGGTGGGAGCCAGACGAATCAATCTGGCTGCCGGCCTCCGCCGCATGGCGGCTCCCGTTGGGCTGCGACATATGCTGTGTGCTTTGCGGCTTGTGATATGATTTGTGATTGTGATTTGTGATTTGTGGCTCGGTGTGCTTCTTGTGGTGACGTCTGCGGTAGCGCCGGGTTGTTGATCAGGCAAAGTCGTTGTCAGCAAGTCGTCGATCCGGGCGGGCGATCCTGGGGTCGTGCAAGCCAGCCAGCAGCGCCCCAGCCGGGATCGATGTGCACGTGGTTGCCTGCTATGAATTTCATTTCGGGCCAGCACCAACTTTCGGGCCTCTTTGGCGGCTCTCCTCGCTCTCCGGGCTTGGTCCTGATCGCCTCTCCGGCACCATGTCAACCGCTCCCACCGGCCCAGACCCGCCGCCGCTCGGCAAGAAGCGCAAGCATCCCGACACGTCTGCGGACACCATCCAGCCGCATATATCGCCGAGCTGCACCGCCGACCGCATCGACTCGCCGCCACTGCCAGCACCGCTCGGGATTACTGGAAATGCCCTCGATGGCGACCGAGGCGGCGCGCTCGTCGACACTCCTGCAGATCCTCAAGCCGCAATCACCGACGGGCCCCTGCCGAATGAAGCCCCATCGGCTATAAGCTCCTGCTCTCCCTGATGTAGCAGGCAGCGGCCTGATCTCGCCATCGATATCCAACGGCGCTCCATCTGGCTCTGTGCCGGGGCTGATCCACAATCTGCCTCAGACCGCACCCATACCTTTGCGACCCCTCGAATCATTACTTCAGACAAGCACATTAAACGCAGCTTCCATCCACTCCGCTCCCAGCTCGATAGACGGACACTCGCCAGCTACTTTAAAGTCCACAGCCTCCCCCGCGCCCGCCAGCTCGTCTCTGGCTGCTCTCCCTTCGCTGGTGCACTTGTACCTCAACGGCTTGATTCCCCCGGCCTCGCTTGAAGAATACGATCGCAGGGCCGTTGCGTTCGTAGCTGCGGCACATCATGCGTCTGCGCTACAGACTGCCTCCACGAGCGCTGCCATGCTCAGCCCAGAAAGCCAGCCGCAGCAGATTTCGTCGATGCTGGCGGCGATCTTGGCAATGGGCATGCCCATGAACTACCTGCCCACGAAGCCGGCAGCCACATCGTCGTCGTCCGCTCATGCGGATGCAGTCCTCGTCAGCCTCGAACGCCCCGGGCACGCATCCACCAATAACACCGATGGTTGCCCCTCACCCGTCCACCTCGTCCGTATCGTCGATATCGGGCGACGATGATGATGTTGGCCTGGAAGTAGCCGGTGGCCGCCCGTCCCATCCGAGAATCAGCCGTCCGCTCTCCGAAGAAGAGCGCAAAGAGCGGCGGCTCCGACAGAATCGTCTCGCCGCCAGAGGATCCCGACAGAAAAAGAAGCAGTACATCGAGGAGCTGGAGCAGCGTATCCGACGCCTTGAAGAAGAAAACAGCCGGCTACGTGCTGCGAATCGACAGGCCGCGGCGGAAACCAAGCGAATCTCGGCTGACCGTCCGAAGCCTCGGCCGTCGGATCCGTCCACCCTCCCACATACCCACCATCACGCTCCTGCATCTGAAGCTGACCGAAGCTTGGCTGATGGGTGCTCCGCTGCCCCAGCGATCTGCAGTCCCGTCGAAGCCATATCGCCGGCTCCAAAACCAAGTCGTTTTGGCGCTGTCCATACGGACGCAGCTTGAATCCGCACCCGCTCTGGTACAATCCCAACTGCGGTCTGTACAAGCAGCAAGCCAATGCACATGCACTTACAACCCCAGTGGCTGGCCACGTTTTCCTGACTCCCAATATATGCATGCGTCTTCGTCTTTACAACATTCGCCAATCTGTGTGCTGCGAATTCGCAATTCCATGGCTTCACGTGCGGCCCTCATAGGCCCGGTTTCTATTCTGCATGTCCAAGAGCACCGTCGACGGTCCAGTAACTCCACATGCATCTGGCCACACACGCTAACATCGGTACTTATGCTGATCAGAATGCGGCCCCAGTCGGTCGTCCTCGCAACGACCAACCAAGGAGCATCCGAAACGTCATCTTGATCGCTCTGTTGAAAGCGAGGACCCCAAGTATCTCGACAAGCCGAGACCATTCAATCGACTGCCTGTGGGTATGCTTTCAGGCAAAGTACAGATGACACTTTCCTTCCTTCCGGACTCACTGAGGAGCAATCAGGCCCTGTTAACCGCGGTGTCTCGGTTGGCTGTCGTGTCTCGGGCCGTTACGCTGACAGTGCCAGGCTGTCCTCCTTGACTCGAGGTGGATGAGCCATCGTCGTCGCCGCGGGCATCGACAACGCTCAGAACCAAGATAAAATGGGCTTCACGTCACAGGCGTAAGGATGAGGGTGTCGTTAGAGCCCAACCACACTTGCCACGGGGGCTGACGCTCAAGCAAAGCCATGGCAGGCAGTCCTCATGACGAGGCGATATGGCCCAAGCACAATTTCCAAGGACTCATTGATGCCATTATCTTCCCATGCTTCTGTCACGCCGACATCTTCGCGCTGGAGCCACCGCCACTCTGACTTACATATGCACATGATCGATCCCCTGAGATACAGTACTTTGGTCTGCAGCACAAACTCTGCGATTGCGCACGAGCTAGTGATCGTGCCCAGCAGCGCCGCCCAGCAGATTCTCCAGATTTCTCGCGAAAGAACTCTGGCAATCATCGTCTGCTTGCCGGCCTTTTGGCTGACTTTGATTGTGCTCATTTTCTTGATGTGTCCTCGCAGGAACGTGATCATGCAGGTCGCCGTGAAGGCATCGATCGAGAGCCAGTAGAGATAGAGCACGATCTGGACCACCTGAAATGCTTGGGGATGTGAGAGCCCCTGGCAATCGCCTGACCGAGTTGCATCGAGTTAATCGATCGTACATATCCGTGGACAAGAAACGTGCAGCCCAAGCCGGGACCGGGACAGACTCAGGACAGACTCGGGACAGACTCGGGACAGACTCGGGACAGACTCGGGACGGAATCAAACATACCCACAAAGTTGTAGGAGGTCCAGATAAAGGCGTGGTACAGCGCAAATGAGATCAAAATGGCGGTCCAGACAGTCACATGGATGTATTGGCGAGGGATATAGCCGGTAACGGCGACAGTCTTCCAGATTAGATAGCCGCATCGAAGGCCGTCCTTTGTGGCGACGAAGGCGGGTAAGTATATGGATCTCGCCCTTTCTCCTCTCTACCCTTCGCTCAGAGCAACTCTCTCCTGCGGGTTTGACAGCGTTTCGACAGGCCAGAATCGAGTTCAGCTGCAGTAACCAACCTTGATAACGAACAGAAGATCTCCCGCCAGCCACATCCAGTTTGATTGGCACACCGTCATGTCGACAAAGAACGGCGTAATCCAGTTGAGGAACAGGCCGGTGGCATCAAAGTAGACCATCACGGGAATCAAGGATTTGTAGTCATGTCGGACCTTCCACTTGCCCAGCACGATGATGACCAGCAGGGCGCAAAATGTCGGGTAGCCGCCGTAGTTTTCTGTATCCGAAAGGACCGCCAGAGGCCCTGGGAATCCTGCGCTCACTTGAACGGTTGCGTTCTGGCTCGACATTGCTGCTGAATGCAACGAGTAGAGGGCGTTGGAGATGTGGAATACCTTACGGCGGGCGCAATCCACCGGTACGGGGTCAACCTCGAGCAAGGACTTATTATACTCGAGACATGGTCCGGGGGTCTCTCACCACGGGGGGGGAACATATGTCGCCAACTCATATGTACCATGTCTGTATTGTGCAAAACTCATATGAAAGGGCCAATCAGCCCTGTCGCAGACCAGGACAATGTACATCGGTCTGATTCGCAACTGCATGTGAAATAGTAGCCCAGAGATATGTCAGACTCGACAGCGCGCTGTACCGAGCTTAATCGGTGGTAGTGGTGGTCAGATACTGGGTCGGCACCGTGGACTCCTTGCGGGCGCTTCTCGCTGCGGTGTTGGGAGAACCAGGAGCCGACGATACGCCGCCAGCACCTTGGCCATGTGCGCTGGACGATAAATCGTCCTCGCCGCGAGAGTCGATTGTGCTGAGGACAAGGATGAAATGGGCTGCCAGGGACACCCACAGTCAGCCAGAGTCGAGCGGCAGAGACGTGTGCATATGTGAACAGAGCAAGCACTCCGCTGCCACCGTCGATCCCACCGCCATCTCGCTGTAGAAGCAACTTACATATGCACATGATCGACCCACGAAGATAGAAAACCTTCGTCTGCAGCACAAACTCTGCGATGGCGCATGAACTGGTGACGAGACCAAGGCAGGCCGCCCAGCAGACTCTCCAAATCTCGCGCGAGAGCACCTTGGCCACCAGGGTCTCCTTCTTTGACTTTGTGTTGATCTTGAGCTCCTCCATCTTCTTGAGATGGTTTCGCAAGAAAAAAATTAGACACCCTGCTGTGAAAACGTCAACCAAGAGCCAGTAGAGGTACAATACGATCTGGACGGCTTGAAAGGCCGTGGGATAGGCGATGGCTTGGCAGTTGCCTGTCGACCATTTGGACGGTGAGTTTCCTGGTGTCAGGAACATGGCCGCGGTGCAAATGACGATACAGAAAACGACCCGTACCTGTGAAGCTGTAGGAAGTCCAGATGAAGGCGTGGTAGAGGGCCACCGAGACGAGAAAGGCCCCGGCAACGGCATGATACACATATATGCGATCGATAATGCCGGTGACCATCACGGTCTTCCATATCAAGTAGGCACATCGGAGACCATCCTGCGGGGATAGGCCAGGGTATCGTGAGCCCGCTGGTGGCCATGCTGCACCTCAGCCCATGCATCGCTTTGCCAGCGAGACCGGCAGTCATGAACAGAAGAGAATTCGGAGCTGGAACTACTGGTATCACAGACCAACCTTGACGGCAAAGAGGATATCCGCAGTCAAAGATATGTTGTTGAGCTGACAGGGTGTGAGCTCGATGTACACTTTATTCAGAAAAAAACGGGACAATATAGCCGTTTCCATGAACATGTAGTATGTGCTGTGCTTGCGTCAAGCAAAGCCACAAGAAATAAAACAGATCACTTTGGCAGCCTCCGAGTGAAGACCGCCGATCGCTCTCCGATCTCCACAATCGACCTGCATACTGTGATCATGTTGCGCGCCGCATTGACGTCGCGATTCGACACTGTCCGGCAGCTGGGATTCTTGCAGCTCCTGACAAAGTGGGAATTCGCAACACTGGGCGCATCGAGTCCTTCCAACCGAACTGGCTCCAGGTACTTGGAGCACACCTGCGAGGTGTTGAACTCGTTCGTCGAGGCCACCTTGACGCTTCCGTGAGGGTGATTGGGACGGCGTCGGTGGTGCTCGAACTGCTCAAAGTACTGAGCAAACCGCTGCCTCCGAGGGCTGAATGCATAGCCCTTGCCTTGTCGCCATGACGCATTGCCAAAGGCGATCACCACATCGGTCCGTATCGGGGCGTGCTTCAGGACGGCCTTGCACATCCTGTCGACGGCCACTTGGCGCCTCTTGTGGCCCGTGAATCGATGGTGGCGAGTCTTCTTGCCAAGGTGGAAGTCGAGCTGCACTCGCAGCTCCGGTCGCAGGACATGGGTGAGATGGACCTTGAAAGCCTCCGAGGACGACACCTTGGGCGAGGGGGTGGTCGACATCCAGGTCTCGATGCTGAGTCGATACTTCATGGTGTTGTGCCACCTGGTGTTGGACGTATGGCCACACATGTGCTGATAGTGGCCATTGGAGAATGAGACCACCTCGTCTTGGTGGCCCGGTGCTTGGATGACTGCCGTGAAGATGGAGCCGACTCCAGGATCGATGCCAATCCAAGTGGTGCGATCGGGGTCTGGGTCGCCGATGTGGGCCTGGATGCGCTGCTCGGCAGTCGGAGGAGGCTCGATGGTCTCGGTGTGATCGGTTCGAGGCACAAACTTGACGAGGCCGATGGTGCATCCAATGCCATCGGTGCTGATCTCGTAGTTGAACAGCTTCTTGTCCCTGACCCGCTCTTGGAAGAGGGAACTACGCAGCTTGAAGCAACTGCGCCAGAGACGATCCTGGTTGTTGACACCGTCCTCACCTTCTTCCTTGAGCATGTCCCAGGTGAGTCCAAGGCGTTTCTTTGGACCAAGGAGCTCCCAGAGAGTGACGGTGTCGATCTTGACATACTTGGCCTTGGCTGTGCACAGAGGGACCATCGTGCACACGGCCGGAGGAGTGTCGAGAGCGAGCTGCTTGAGTGCCCACTTGATCCTGGATGCCAGCTTGTTGATCTTGGCCTTGGTGGTGCCGAGCTCAGACTTGGCCTTGGTGAACCTCTTGTCGTCGGAGGGAATGCCTTGGGTAGTGAGCTCGTCCAGCTTGGCCTGGCGCTGCAGCTCGGTGACTCGGAGGGCGGGCATGTCACAGTCGATCCACTTGTGGACATTGTCGACCATCTTGTCTCGGGCGAGGATTCTCACATGGTGTGAGAGGCGATGGAGGGCCCGGAAGCGGTCCTGGTCGTTGCTGTACCGAAACTCGTCAGGATGTGGCCAAACTCGGGATAGAGGAACTCGAGATCGGCCTTGGGTGGAGTCTGCCCTGGTTTCTCGAAGAGCTCGAGACAGGCCTCGATGGCTTCGTGCTTATGCTTGTTGGCTGGGAAGACAGCAGCACAGAAGCGGCGAAGGAGTCGCCAGTAGGCCAGGTCGAGGTGGGTGGTGCAGTTGGTGGCATAGGCATTGACAGCCAGTGTGAGAAGCTGACTGTGAGCACCATCAGGCAGACGAGGGGCCGGAGGCAGGTCTGCGTGCCGAGTGGTCTGGTAGTCGCGAAAGGAAGCGACCAGATGCTCGTTGTATTTCTTGGTGTCCCTGGCCGTCGAGAGGGCATCGGCCTCGACAATCGTGAAGCATTGGCGGATGAAAGCAGGGGTGGACCTTGGAGATGACGGGGACGGGAAGATCCTGCTCGATGCACCGGAGGATGTGCAGGTTGAGCAGCCTGGGTGCCTCGAATTGGATCTGGGTCATGGCCTCGACGGTGGCCTGGATCTTGTCGCGGAGAGCGGGATTGAGACAACAGCCGTCCATGGTCTGCTTGAAGCAGCTGAACTGAGGAGCGGATGACCTTCCATCCACGAGTGGGACGACAGAACTCTTGAGGGGCCGGTATTTGGGACACTTGTTGGTGTTGCAGCGTTCGTGATCGGTGCCATCGCACTTGGGACATCGCTTGCCAGTACTCGAGGAAGTAGATGGACCAGGCTCGGTGGGATCGACATCCATTGGATCTGCAGAAGCAGTGGTGGTGAGCGACGGAGCAACAGACGACCAAGCATGCGTGGGGTCAGAATACGAACCAGAGACAGGCTCCGACTGTGACTTGGCTTTCTTGGGCCTGGGTGGCCGAGGCTGGCCATCACCGGTACCCTTGCGCTTCGGAGGCATGGGGGCAGAGGATGCTGGATGCCTGCCAGTGGTACTGGTCAGAACAGAGACTTTTTTTATCGTACAATTGCGCGATGATCAGATCAAGGCGAGATGAGGGAAGAAAGCAGCAGGACGAAGGTGTGGCATTTATACCCGAGAGCAGGAGCCCGTCTTTGCGGGCTGGTTGGGGAAGTGACCCTGTTCAAAAATCGCCGAGAGGTTCAAGACAGGGATGTGAACGTGAGAACGGCGGCTTGATTGGAGGGGGAGCTCAACTCCAAATTGGAGGAACTCAACCCCAAATCGGTGGGGACTCAACCCCAAAGAAGTTCTCGATGGGATTGAAGTCGGGCGAGGCAGGTGGGGTGAAGATCACTGACCATCCTCGGCGATCGATGCAGTCCAGGACAGCCATTGTCTTGTGCATGCTGACATTGTCCATCACAATCACAGAGTCGTCTGGGAAGGTCGCTCGATCAAAGAACTCGACCATCGAGTGTGTCTTGAATGATGTGGGGATGTACATGCGATGCAGCACACCAGAGTGGTTGATGGCAAATGCAGCCGAGACAGACTTGTGTTTCATGTGATTGCGCTGGCGAAGCGGAGCACCCTTCGGTGAGTATCCGTAGAGAGGAAAAATGGATCTCCTGATCCCTGTCTCATCGACAAAAACGAATCGTCGTGGGTCGATGGAGCGGACCTGGTTCCTTGAACTGTGCCACTCGCTCATCTAGTCGCTTGGACTTGTAGAGGTGTGTTGCCCTCTTGTGTGAGAGACCTGCTCGCTGGATGGCAGTGTGGCAGAGTGAGAGTGATACTTTCCTCTGGAGGATGGACTCGAGCTTGCATCGCAACACAGGACCAGTCTGGAACGGGTCCTGTTCAATCAGGGTGCGAATGACTGGACATGCCTGCTCGAAGAAAGTGGATCTGCGAGCTGGGACCCGGGATGGGTCATCCAGCTTGCATCCTCGGTGCCATCGATGGATGGTGCTCTTGGATACACTGAATATGGAGGCGACCTTACGCAGGCTATGGATGAGATCGTAGCATCGCAATGCGGCGGTGCGAAAGTCGGATGTGTGGCGAATGGTCATGGCCAGCGCGCGATAACATTGGGTAACAAAATATTCGATGAATGGTCAAAAACCCGGGTGTCCCGTTTTTTATTGGATTGCCTGTAACACGGAGTGATCCAGTTGAGAAACAGACCCATGGCGTCAAAGTACACCATCAAGGGGATAATAGATTTGAAGTCCAGTGCCACCTTCCACTTGTTGAGGACCACAATCAAAAGCAGGGCACAGAAGGTTGGGTAGCCTCCATGGTTCTCCGTGTCCTGCAAGACGTAGAGAAATGCTTGAAGACCGGAAGTGATGGTGGTTGAGCCGCTGCCGCTGGAGGACATTCGTCGAATAAGCTGACGGATTTGAGATCGAAAAGGTATCGGAATTCCGAGCTGCGTGGCACTCGAGGAAGGCAGGGGGGTTGAGATCCCATAGCAGCCCTATATATAGTTGGCAAGTACACTTTATGAGTATTACTGGGCATTGTTGCGAACATGGTCTTCGTCCTGAACCATTGAACCATTGAATCATTGAGCCATTGAGCCATTGAGCCATTGAGCCATTGAGCTATTGAGCTATTGAACCATTGAGTCATTGAGTCATTGGGCCATTGAGCCGGAAAATCAGCTTGATCAAGGCAATTTAGCCAGCACCCACAATGCCGCCGATCCACCTGGGTTGCAGACCATTCAGACCGACGGCATGGTCTGCCCAAATAGCATAGCTACTTTCGTCTATCTGTGCAAATCCGACAAAGCCAATCATTGCCGCCTATCTGAGCTCCATTGTGGATAGAATCCCTCCATTTCTCTCACCTTGAGCACCTTCATTCACCAACGCACCCCGCGTCGTCAATGACTGGGATCAATGATGCGGATCTGCTGCGAACCATCCATTTGCTGCGAGTTCGGGTCCAGAGTCCTTTGGTTCTTTGCATCTCGGTGCGCTTGTGGCTGACTGAATGCACTGATTGGCAGATCTACGAATCTTCTGTCTCGAGTCTCCTTTCCAGAGTAGTCCACAGCACGCTTGCTCTTGCTCTCAGCAGTGGAGGTCAAGAGATGAGCACGGGCAGATTGGGATCGCCTCCGGTCGATCGAAGGTGTCGATGCTCTTTCGAGTCTTTCGGTTTTTGCTTGCTTGCCAAGTGTGTCGCCAGCCCCCCGCCCACGCCAGCGAGGATGGCAAGACTCAGCTCAGGTCCTTCGTCCGGCTGTCCTCCTTTTCTTGGCAGTCTTCGAGATCTGCTGAGCTTCATATCCAAACGTCGGGTCTGAAGTCATCATCTGCTCCTCGTGTTCGTGAATGAACAAGTCTGCGAGCATGTCTCAGCACGAGGTAGCGACTTTGTGGCCAGGGAGAGTCTCTGATGGGCGGCTATGCGATATTCGTAGAGTCTTGTCGTCGTTGCTTTGAGCCTTGAATCAGTCGCTGACGAGACTTGGGTATCAGAAACAGAACCCTCCTGTCAAATCGAAGAAACCTGGAAAGGATTCCGCCGCAGGCAGCCCGCGGCTAACCACCAGTCCCAATGGCGGCCGAGTTTTGGGTAACTGATGGTGACAAAGGGCGCTGGAAGGGAGTGGACAGCTTCCAAATCGCATTCAACCTCGTGGACTGTCGCAACGCTCAGGGCAAGCACATAACCCTCGGCTGCGCTGTGCCTTTCTTGGGTGATTTCATACAGGGTCCCTGAGCTCGTCGCTCTCGGATGCTTCATTGACGCCTACCAGCCCGCTGCCCGTCTCCGAAGCCGTGAGAACCGACTCGTCCGGCGATAGCGCTCTGTGTAGACCGCAAGTCCTTTCAGAATTTGATCTGAAGCTGCCGGTCGAAGTGATCCTCAAGATCTTCTCCAAAGTCGAGACGATCACTCGGTGCCGAGCAGCGTGTGTGTCAAGACGCTGGCGGCTGGTGTTGTACTCGGCCCCGGATCTGTGGCTTCGTCTCGATCTGAGCCGGCGAGACTCCCTTGGGGGCGAAAAGTACTTGTATCCAACGGAAACAGCATCCCAGCTCCAGTTTCTCCTGGTCGACTCATCGCTATCTCGCCAGCGTTTCTCGCAACTCAACGTGCTGGATCTGTCCTGCACGGACATCGGGCTGGATATGTTTTCGGATCCCAGCATCCTCGGATTGCTTCAGGACACACTGGCTCGATTGATCCTGAACGGGTGTCCCTATGTTGACTCAGGGTCACTGTTCCATCTACGATGGTTGAGGGCACTCAAGTGGCTCGATATAAGCCACTGTGAACATATGGACGACTTTGGAATCGAAGTCATCACATTCTACCTCCCGCAACTCAATCGCCTGGACATGGCTTACTGCTTCAAGATCACTGAGAAAGGAATCGCCAAGCTCTTCAAGCTCACGGGCCTCACACACGTTAATCTAATGGGGTGCTGTAAGTGGCTCTCTGGCTGGGAAATCGGAAGCGTATCGCGGATGAGACGTATCGCGGATGAGACGAGGGATCCCATAGCCTTGTAGCGTTGCGGTTGTCGAGATGAGGCGATCGTTTGGTACTGTCCCACAGCATCGGCCGTTCTGACGAGCGACTCTGCTACGGACGACTCCCAGACCGGATCAAAAACTACCCTTGGGCAACGCGCGACGGGCCAAAGAAAAATACGCTCTCGCTCAAGGAGATTATGATTGGAGAAGACTCGCGCATGCAGAAGAGGGGTCTGTGGCTACTGTGGTAAGCTGCCTGCAATCGCGCGGGCACATGAGAAGGCTGCCCCTCGGTGCTCGCCTGGGCATGCATACGCTCCGTCTCATTCCGTCCCGCCAAGTTGCTGGTGACAACATATACTCTCGACAGAGCAGAGCCTCCGCGTTTCGAGGCGAGCAATAACTAACTTTTAGCACGCAGGTGCACCTGGAACTGGGACATGGGCAAGCTGATATCCCTGTGTCCGTTCATTGAAACCCTGCATCTGAACGTGGTCTTGCTCGAGGGGCAGGTCGAAGGCCTTACGGCCCTCCTCACTACTTGTCCGACACTCAAGAACCTCAGCATCGTCGTCGATCGCAACTCTATCAGCGTTCTGATTGCCGAGTCGAAGCGGATCGAGCAACTTGCCCGACTCGAAGTCACGATTCACATCGGTGTCACCATCGAATCGCTTTCTGAGCTGATCAAATCCAGGAGCTTGACCAAGCTCAAGGCTCTGCGATTTCACAGCAAGCACACCCCCATTTTCAATGACGAGCTTCTGGGGCGCCTCATTGCGGCAGCTCCGGGAATTGAGTCGCTCGAGATGAATGGCGACGATATGACATCGAGCGGGTTGATCCCCATCGGACAGTACCAACAGTCCATGACCTCCCTCCTGATCCACCATGCCACCCTTTCAAACGAAGCGCTGAATCAAATCGGGAAACTCGGCAACCTCAAGGAGTTGACCATAACCGACCTGCAAGAGGAATCCAAAGCTAACCAGCTTTCCCAGCTTGTCGCATGTCTTCCGCGCTCTACCCGGAAGGCCAAGGCTCTGATGCGACAGATCAATCGGGAACGAAAAGCCGCCAGCCGCCCCTTGCAACCCCGACTCCCACAAAGGCCCATGCCATGCCCCATGTCCCTGCCGATCGGCGGTCGCCTCAAGAAACTCGAGCTCGCAAGCCACCAAGGCTTCAGCGATGCCGACTTGGCTGGGATTGTTAGACAATGCGCTCTGTTGCAGTAAGTGCCACACAACAAGATTGCAAGTGCTTGGGACCAATGCCCAGGCGCGCTGCTGAACCATGACTTATTTGGGCATGGAGATATGAGACCCAGATCATCGTGTCCCGTTGACAGCGCACTGCCCCTGGACATTTTCCACTAACCCCGCTCTGCAAACGCTTTGGTCATCACATACACACACTCTCTCGTGCTTATGAATTGCGTTACCGGGCACATACCTCAAATGCTACGACATTCAAGATGGGTCGATTTCTCCTTCTCATTCACGTTTCCCAAGACTATGGCGGCGCTGGTGGATTCATGTTCGGGCATGCTTTATGTTCGGCTGTGTCGGCTGAGAGTTGTCCCTGCGCTCTTGTCCAACTCGCCCTCGAACCGATCGACAAGTGCCGGCTCTCGACGCCTCAACTCGGATAACGAGGGATCCGGCGTCAGTAATCGAGCAAACCGATCATATTCGCTGCTGTTGGACGACAACGGGATGTCTCGAACAGACTCGAGCACGCCATCCTTCCTTGCTTCGTCCGAAGAGTGCCAGGCGCTTGTCCATTTTGGCAAGTCAGCCCCTCCATTGCTGAGGGTGCTCGATTTTACTGGAGACATTGGGCTGACCGACTGGACGCTGGGGTCGTTGGCGAATCTGCCATCGCTGCACACGCTTTTCCTGGACTCGTGTAATCACATCTCCTCCAAGAGTTTGGTCGGCTTTGCTGAAAAGACATGGAAGAAGCTTAAGAGGCTCTATGTAAGCAACTGCAAGAAATGCAACCTGAGCGTGGTCGAGGAGAACTACCTGGTGGGCTCGCTCGAAGTAGAGATTGCCGTCGTCGTGGGCTCCTGAGTGCGAGCGATGCACCCTGTTCAAGGACGAGATGCAGCCACCGAGACAGAATCGGACAATGGTTGGCCGCAAGCACATGAATACACCCAGGGATATACCATTTGAATGCCATGCTGCGACGATCACGGCCCCGCATAGACGGCCTGAACTGGTGTGAACTACTCTGTTGGCTTGTCAAGTCGCCTGGTTGACATCAGCTGCAGCGGATCAACCGTGTGACTGTTTTCGACTTTGGTTGGCAATCGAGTGGTTCAGTTTGCTTCTGGAGCACAGTCTTGAATACATCTGGTCAATCTCCCCAGACACACTAGTTGGTCACGGTGGATGGGTTTTATTCAGGACAAAAATAGGATGTCTGTTTCGCTTTGGATGCGTTGTATCCTTGACAGACGTCGCACCGTTACAAAATTTCGAGATTTCCCATCCATTTGCAAGTTATACATTCTCTTGTGTCGAGCTGCGGAGTCGCTAAACTAACAAGGCATCCCTCCAAATCGCCGATTCGCTTGACCTGCGGCCCAGCTGTTCAGCATTGCTGGAACAAAGGTATGCTGTTTCTCCTGAGGCGGGGTATATCAACTGGACTCTGTTCTATCCGAGATCGTGGTGGTCTAATCAGGAGCAAATGGCATCAGCACCGGCTCATAGACTGCCTTGGAAATGCTCGGCGACGATGCCCGAGCCAGCAGTGCCGACATTCTTACCTCGGACGCCTTAAGACGCTTGCGTGGCGTCTTGTCAGCGGCAGGTGCGTTGTTGCTGGAGGGCAACGCCGTGTCAGCAAGCGGAAACATCATGGTCTGAATTCCCAGCAATTGGGACTTGGAGGCACCGGTGAAGGAAAGCAGGGTTTCTTCATAGCCGATTTGCTGAGAGACGCCGTCTTTGCGTTCGGAAAACGAGATATTTGTGAGCGGTTACGTCGATAATGCAGCAAGGCAAGGGATTGGATCAGCATCGCAAATGCGTGGGCTGTGTTACAACCAGCAATCCCGCAATCCAACAAACAGCTGGCAGCTACCTGATCGGCATCGATTGCAAGCCCACGCAGGGATCTGAAAACAAAGGTGGGGGCCTCAGCGCTATACATCCATTGACGTTCCGAGGCGAGATGGACATGGCCCCGTTCCATTCCAATCTCGGTCATCGCCAGCACAGTCGGCACCTGCTTTGCTCACCCTGTAGATATGGTATGCTCGGATCTGATAGCGCTTCCAGAGACACGATGAACAGAAGCTGCGGCGGCAGTCGGGGATGGAACACATCAGGCCGCTCCTGATTAAAGACAAAGACAGACGAGATGAGTACAGAGCCAGAAGCGAGGGAAACGTCCATGAAACGATACGGTATCGATATGCTAACGAGGCCACCATGCAGCTGCCGTACCGGGAAGGCGTATTGCAGATATGACACATGGCGGGAGTAATCTCAAGCCTTCCCGTCAGCTTCAGCATCCGTTCGAAGGCCACAGTAGCGTCGGAAACAACTGGGTCAGATATGAAGGGCTTCGTTTGTATCTTGGGACCTGTGTCGCTGACGTTGTTCCACAGATCAACAGCCTGTTGGAGGTCAGCCATCAACTTTGACATCTTCATCTTTGCGTGCATTCGCAGGCGGCGCGGATGTTGGCAGGAGCGGCCTGCCGCATAACACACGAGGCATATGTCACACTTCCTTTCGCTTCGAGGCCAGGTGGGTGTCGAGTTGTCAAATAAATGACTGTCTTCGAGGTCACAGGGATCCGATTGACCATCACAGGACATGCCACGATTCCAGATGTAGGACTGGCAAATGTCGCACTGGATGACGGTCTCACCGTCCATTTCGTATGGCAGTACGTCCTCGCGAGAAAGAACTTGCTCTTTGCTGGCGAGAGTGCTGTCTTGGCAAAGCGGGTATTTTTCACGCAAGTAAGCCAGGTCGATCCATTCATTCGCGACGAGGGTCTCGAAAATGGAGATGATCTTCTTGAATTCGCAGCCCATTTGATAATCCAGGATGCCCATTCGCCTCTCCCTCATCGTTTTCATAAATTGGAGCAAAGCTGCATGGGCCATGACTTGGATCTGAAATATGGGTGGTTTGAGACAGATGGCATAGAGCCGGAGCAAGCTCCGGGAGCACAGCTCGAGGGATTGGGAGCTGATACGGTTCCACGCGATCTTCACCGTGACTCCGCCGTAGTTGACAACCTGGTGTGGCGTGTCGGGCGGAACTGGAGAGAACGAAACGAACCGTCAGCGACAGAGCCCAAGCCGCTACGTGTCTGGCCGCAGCAGTGTCGAGGTCGGATGCATCAGGCACACGCCACCAACAGAGAATGTCTTACTGATGACAAGATCGCCAGGGCGCTGAAATGTGTAGTAGACCTTGAATCCTGCTTTCTGCAAGTCGCGCCGAGGGCAAAAGTAGTCGTCCGAGAACATGGAAGCACCGCGACTCTCCCAAAACTTGGCGAACTTGACTTTGTCGTCCGGGCTACAAAAGTACCACACAGCACCAGCCTTGGGCGACGTTGCATCAACCATCAAGTTGTGCCCCACAGATCCACAGAGATCGACATGGCCTAGAAAGCACCACCGGCCCAGGGGGCGATCGCCAGTTAGGCAAGTCAGCGCGGTGCAGTCACGCAAACCAATCGAGCAGCAGGCGAGCGAGGGCCACCAACGCGAGGAGACCCGCTGAGGGGACGCAGAGATCCGCCACTCAGAACTAAAATCCATTTTTGTCAAGCCGGCGGTGGCACCACCTCGGGATGGCTGGTCTGGATCGGCTAGACAGAACCAACCGGCAGAGCTCACCTGGCGTAAACGACGAATCAGGTCCGATATAAAGCATCATGTTCTCGCTCATGAAGATGCTGGACTGGCTTTCCGAGGGGGCGACCATGCGCATGTAGTCATTCGAGCCCAGGTAGGTCAGCTGCGCGGGGAGCACGCTAGAGATCTCCTCCATCCACGCTTGCGGACACTGAAGATCTTTGCCGTAGAGAACCCTCTTGCATTTGGCCCTCCACTTGTGTGGGAGGAGGACGGGCTGCTCTGAGATCTCGGAGATAAAGTCCTTGAACTTCATCGTTTCGTCTGTGCCAGTGATTTGATTGCGCACATCGACCACGGACGACGCTTGGTTCGCCATGAGCCAAGAAAGCTTCAGGATCTTGGAGTCTTTGACAAACTTGCCAAGACCGCGAGCCACCATGGGCTTCATTGCCTGAAGCGGGAACTCGAGTAGCTGGATCAGAGTACTGATAGGCTCTGTGTCATCAAACTCCAAGGGTTGGTTGAAGGAGCCCTGGGCGAGACCCTTTGAGGCGATGGCGTTTACGAGTGATTGCTCGGACCCAGTGTAGTCGGGCTGGCGAGACGACGAGGACTTCTCTCGAGGTCGCTTGGCCGAAGCCGCGGGCGCTGGTAACGAGCTTGGCTTCGAAGAGTCCAACATCTGCAGCGACAGGCAATACTGCTGGCAGACAGGCAAGGGAGGGGGCAGGCGGGAAAGGGACCCAAGCCAGAAAGAGGCAGGAGTTGAGTCAGACCGCCGCGCTGGAAACAGCGACGGAAATGGGCATGGCTGTGGCTGGGCACATCGACCACGTGACACCCACGCCGACGCAGAGTCGTGCACGGCTTTGATCTGCACAGGACGGGGTTTTGGGGCTACGAGAAGCTGTGTCCCGTTTCATCGCATCGATTGTACAGCGTGTTGGCGCTCTCAGTCCCAGACAAGTAGATGAGCGGGACAGGTAGTGGGGACAGCGACGACAAAACAGCCGCCAAGCGAGGTCCGGCTTAGGCCTCAATGCCAAAGACTCTGAGGTAGAATCCCAGCTGCGACTCGAGGGACTGTTTGATGTTCTCGGCCTTGCGGAATCCATGGGCCTCGCCCTCAAAGAGCAAGTACTCGACAATGCCATTCTTCTTCTTGATGGCATCGACAATAAGCTCGGCCTGGTTGGGGGGAACAACGCGGTCTTCGGAGCCCTGCTGGACCAACAGAGGCGCCGTGATCTGGTCGGCAAAGTTGATCGGCGAGCGGTCGTGGTAGACCTGGAGAATGTCGGTGTACTTGCCGCCGAGAAGCGGCTCCATGTAGTGCGCTTCAAATTTGTGCGTCAGCTTGGCGAGCTCAACCAGATCCGAGATACCATACAGCGAGGCACCGGCCTGGAATGCATCCGGCTTGTAGGTAAGGACACGGAGCACCAAGTATCCGCCTGTGACGGAGGAAGTTGATGCAAGTCAGCCCAGGTCGGCATCCAAAGTATAAAGCAGGCGGGATCCAACACAATCATGTGGGGTTGTTTCCTCGAGCGCGAGTTGGCTCTGCCCTTCTGCGTAGCAGCCTGTAATTCAACATACCAGCCGAGCCTCCGGTGATGGCCAAACGCTTAGGGTCGGCAAGTCCGATGCTGGAGAGATACTTGGCGGCGTTGATGACATCAACAGCATCGACGATGCCCCAGTTGTTCTTCAACCGCTCGCTAAGATTATGAAACAGGAGTGAGCCGATGGGGCTCACCGACGCAGCCGCCCCAAGCAGCGAGGCAAATCGTAGCTTTGCAAGATGCCTTACCGATATTCGCGTCCATAGTTGGACGATCCGCCGTAGTTGACGTCAGCAAAGGCAAAGCCGCGCGAAGTCCAATACTGAATCGTGAGGTTCAGGCCGGCGCTGACGTGGGCGGTGGGGCCGCCGTGGCAGCTGACAACCAGCGGCGGTAGGGCACCTTCTTCACCCGTGTAGTCGGCGTTAGTGGGCGGATAGTAGTACTGGCGGGTGGGAGAAATACGAGACGAGACATATGTTGAATTGGGCATCAAGATGAAGCCCGGTGAGCTACGAAGGGCTGTGCGTTGGCGCTCGGAGATGAGTTCGCGAATGACAGCCACTGTTGGCTGCTGGCAATGGCAGCGAACGCTCGGGAGGTTGGATTGCTTACAGTGTAGGCTTGGGTTTCACGGCCATCGGGCAGGGTTGTGGGGAAGGCGATGGGCTGCGCAACAGAGATGTACTTCTCATTGATCTGGAGATCAATGGCCTTCTTGATGGGGACAGCCTCGTTGCGAACGAGGTCGTAGGCATACAGAGCAAGGGGCTTGGCGGAGGTAGTGGCCAGGAAAAAGAGTACCTGATGGGAACTCTCAGGGATAGTGGCAATGCGGACATCACCGACATGCGAAAACTCGGACGAAATATCCTCGATGGATTGGTCAGCGGGGTTGATGATGGCGAGTTTCTCGACGCCGTTCTCTGCACGATGACCAAAGACAAGCACACAAGAGCAGTACCGCGTGAGTTCTATGACGGCGAGGTCGGACTCCATCTTGACTCGAGACAGGACGATTGCAGCGTCGTGATCCGACAGCCCATCGCAGCTTGAGAGCCAGCCATGCTATTTACCTGAATAGGCGCTCACGATCCGGCCATCGGCCAGGAAGTCGTACGATGAGCTGGAACAACACAGGACATTAGCACAGCAGTTGTAGCAATTGCAGCGATTGCACGAGTATGGGAACAGACAGACACCCTCGTTCCTGTATGGCCCGGCCCTCACGTCGGATCAATCGCAAACGACGACCACACTCGTGAGTCCATTGCAGCAGCCAGAACAGATTGCACTTACGCTCCAAACACCCAGTCTGGAGGGCTAAACTCGGCGTCAAGGGTGTTCTTCAAGACAAGCGAGACCTGGCCATCCTTGAGCCGATAGAGGTTGGAAAATCCGTGACGGTCGCTGGTGAAGTAGAGCGATCCGTCCTTGGCCCACTTGCTCTGGGCAACAGACTCGTGTCCATCCGCGACGGCACGGACATCCGAGACGTTGTGACCATCCCATTGGCCATAGAACAGCGCGCTCTGATCCCAGGGCATGTTCGGATGGGACCATTGGATCCAGGAGATGAGGGTGCCATCCTCGGAGAAGCGGGGATACGAGTAAAAGTCCTTGCCTTCGACAACAGTGGTAACGGCGCCGGAGGACAGGTTGATGCGAACGACCCGGTTGACGACATCGTCATGGTGGTCAGACTTGTGCTCTTCCTGGATGGCGATGAGGTAGTCCTTGGACGGGTGGATGTAGAGATCGGCATAGCGAACCGAAGGGCGATCTGCAGATTCAGAGCAACAGAATCGTTCAGACGAAGAAGGGTGAGCGAAGGCAGCCACAGGGCCCCATGAGCAACAAGAGGATACATGTCCAATCGAATCCGCAATGACTCCAGCGAGGCAAAGATATTGGCGGCCCTGCTCTCTGCAGCAAAACGGTCGATCAGATGAACTTGCCCTCGGTGAGCGCCACAGGCTCCTGCTCGTCACGGACAATGTAGAGGCGACGGTCCTTGCGCTCGCTGAAGACGACAATGCCGCCAAAAGCAGTGGCTGGGCCACCGCCGTACTCGTGGACACTGGTGCCGACGTTGGTGGAGGAGCTGTTCACTTCTCTGGAAGAGTCGGCAGCACGGTCAAGAGGGGCAGATCCGGCCGTGAGCTTGTGCTCAACGAGAACGCTCCTGCCGCCTTCGGAGGGACGACCCTCGAGGTGGTAGACAGTGTTGGTGGTGCGATCGACAAAGACCTCCTGCAGACGGACGGACGAGGCCGTCAGCAAGTCGGTGGTGATGGGCGAGGCCCACAGGCCAAAGGGAGCGGTCTTTGGTGACATGACGGCGAGGGAAGCAGGACAGATGAGGGGAGAGGGAGATGCGGAGCGGGGAGCAGTACAAATCAGCACGGAGCCAGCAGGCGGAAGGGCCGGGTGAGAGGCCGGAACGAACGGATGACGCCCCAACCCCTGTCGCCCTAGGAGACGAGCGCATGGCCGCCGCAGCGAGCACGCAATGCATCACCACCACCGCCGAGGCTCTTGGGCCCAGGAGCGCAACCAGGCAGCCGGGTCGTCCTCTCCAGGAACAGGTCGGTGGGATGCCCGCCGGCAGGAGTGGACGACAATGCAGACGGGCTGCATCTCCTCGGCTGAGCAAGCCCAGAGACACCGAGCCAAACATACAAAACAGGCACCCGCGGCGAGGCATTTTGCAGTGCAACAGGCAGGGGAGCAGGGACATCAACCGAGGACGGGCGGGCTTGGGCACCGACGCAAATGACAGCGGCCGTTCGTGCTTTATATTCAGACTCCAGAAAATGACGCCGGCAGACCCATCCCCACAGGGCGTCCGGCTCCCCCCCCTTTGCACGGATTGTATTACAGCGACTGCCTGGAAAACCCGGGATGCCCCGTTTTTTCGAGGGAGAGCTGTATTAGGTTTTAAGGAGGGACTGTTTGAACAAACTTTACATCGTAAACATCGAGGCACAAACTCCATCTAGTCGTCAATCAAAATTCAGCGCTTATCCGCTTCGCTTCTTGAGGTTGCTGCTGAGCCATTCCAGACCTTCATAGAGACCATCTCCAGAGGTAGCGCAGGTGGCCTGGATGTACCAGTTGCGCTGGCGCAAGGCATGGAGGCCAAGCTTGTCGGTGATTTCGGCAGCGTTCATAGCGTTGGGCAGATCTTGTTTGTTGGCAAAGACGAGGAGGAGGGCGTCGCGGAGCTCATCTTCGTTGAGCATGCGCTGCAGCTCATCGCGAGCCTCACCGACACGATCGCGATCGTTCGAATCGACGACGAAGATAATACCTGAGAAACGCAGAGGGACAGCTGGTTAGCGACACCGCCAGAGCTGTGGATAGACGACCACGCTGCACCAAGATCGAGCACTTGTTGTCAAGCAGGGTCCGGATGCACGGCTGCTGGATCTCACCTTGGGTATTTTGGAAGTCTGGATGCGCGGAGGTCGCAAGCGTTAGTCAATGTGGACCGTCGCGGTATTCGAGGGGTAATGATCTGAGACCCGGGAATGGCAGGGCAGGGCAGGGAATCACTTACAGTGTCTCCAGAGGGGACGGATCTTGTCCTGGCCTCCGACATCCCAGACAGTGAAGCTGATGTTCTTGTACTCGACAGTCTCGACGTTGAAGCCTGGGAGAAGGAATGTCGCAGGGAAGATTAGCGATGGCGGGAGCGGCTGATGTCTCAGACATGTCTTTGGGAGAGACGCGCGGCGATCGACCGCTGACATCGAACGCTGCAGGGCCGCGGCATCGATCAATGCAATGTGGCTGGCGGATGCGGCGGGCTGGTTGGTCGACCAGCCAGCAATGCGACCCAGTCTTCTGACGACGCCCGGCCGTGTCCAGCCCGATGAACCGACTGCCGCATGCTTGATGGCCGAATACTGGGAAGCACACGCCGAGGTAACGGAGCCCGCAAACTGGGCCAATGCAGCCCCGGAGGCCAGGAGAACGAGGAAGGAGCCTCTCCGTTGGCGAGACGAGCGTGTGCTTGAGGGGGCTACGAGCGACATGTCCACCCCTCCAACAATGCCCCTCGCTGGACAGCGCACGGCCAGCAGATGCAGTGATCAGAGGGCTGGCCGCTGTGTCGGAGGACTCCCCCTTTGCCTCTGGCCTTTGGTTCCAGGGCCAAGCCTCATTTGACGGGCGACAGGAGAAATCCGCCAGTCGGGCCAGCGAATGACTCGGGGGATGATCTGATCACCTCCAGAGCGGGCGCGACGGGAGGGCTGGCGCTCCAAAAGAAGGCTCGAGGATCAGTAGGCCAGCAGGAGAAAGCGTCCTTACCAATGGTGGGGATCGTGGTGACGATTTCACCGAGCTTCAGCTTGTAGAGGATGGTGGTCTTGCCGGCGGCATCGAGACCGACCATCAGAATGCGCATCTCCCTCTTACCCATGAGGGATTGGAAGAGTCTTGAGAATGTGAGACCCATGTCTGGCGATGGCGGAGCGGTATGGGGCAGAGGAGATTCCAGAGATGAGGACAGACGAAAAAAAAGAGAATCTCTGCCTTTGAGAGGGAGGCGAAAGGGGGGGCGAATCGATTAGGGGGGAGGCCTGGCTTGAGAGACGACGGCGAGACGGCGAGCGAGACGGCGGGCGAGGAGCAGCGAGGGCCGAGCGAGGAGATCCAAAAGAGGGCAGATGAAAAGTTAATTCGGAAGCGAGAGGGCAGGGGCAGCGAGAAAGCGGCGAGAGGCGGCGAGAGGCGGCGAGAGGCGTCGAGAGGCGGCGAGAGAGCGCGAGCGACAGAGCGAGCAGGTGGGGCTGGCGGTGGGGCGGCCCTCTTATAAAAGCGGTGGGCGCGTCGCGGGTTGTGCGAGGGCGCGGCGCGCTCTGGAGGCGAGGCAGTGCTGGGCCTGTCGCTTGCAGCGCCAACACAATCAAGGACGCGCTGTTGTGCCGCGGTTGGTGCGCACTGCAGCGGCTGTGTCGATGTGCCTGTTTGGGCCGCGTCGTTGCGTGCCGAGCGCGTGTCCGGCCCGGCCACGTCATCGCCGCGGCCTCCACGTCGCCCAGGGATGTGGAGGCTGGCCCAGGGTGGGAAAGTCCTCACCGGGGCCGGGCCGGCAGTCCTCCACATCACTCGTCGGATGCCATGCCACGGCAGGACGGTGCGTCCGAGCCCGGACAGCGCATTCGATCGATGGATGGGTCCCGGAGGCCCAGCCAGGAAGAGCAAATCAGAACAACGGCACGGCAGCAAGGATACGGCGCCAAACGAACCGAGGCACTTGGCAGGATCCGGTGCATTTCCCACGGTGGTCAGACATATTTCGCACGATCAGATGTATTCTACACGCTGCTCTTCCGAGCAGGAGTCCAGGCTGTCTTGCCAATACAGAGCCAGGGTCGCCGTCGTCGCCGAAGCTCTGCCTTGCCTTTGCGACTGGCTCGCAGCTACAAGTATCTCATCGAAAAGCCCAAGCGCTCAAACGTATCGCACGACTTTTTCGCCGGCATGGGCGGGAACGGTTGGTTGGTGTGCAGAACCCGCATGAGCGGGCGTACGTCTTTGCCCTCGGTCTGCCACTCGCTGACCAATTTGGCCGCATAGTCGTCGAACTGCTCGTTTTCACGATCCATTTGGTTGAGCAGAGCAAGCTCCCGCACCAGCTCGCTGGCTTGCTTAGCCTTCTTGGTCTTCATGTTCTCTTGCTGCAGGGATCCCACAGGATGATGCGTCACCGATTCGCAGTCAAGACATCAATGATACCGTCGCAGGAAGCCATGTTGTCAGTCACGAACTTTCAGACTCCTGAGGCGAGTGTCCCAAACACACGCAGTGTAGTGCCTCCCCCCTGCACTTCCGCCAAAGTCGTCGACCAGGCCCTGGTACCTCTCTCCAAGCTCAGAGCCATTTCGGTCGGACCTGGCGCGATCCTACCCTCCGCCCAATGCAGCTCAGCCGCCCTAACCGCTCACCATTTGTTTCAGGTGGAACTCTTGAAGCTTGTGGCAGGCATCTTGGCGCCTCTGCTGCTTCACTTGGTTTTCAGCAAGCTGTTTGGCGTATTTTTCTTCGATTTCCAATCGCGACCGCTTGTCCGCTTCCACTGCTTCGTCCTCACTCTTCTTCTTCAGCATCAGCTGTGGAAAACCGCGTTTGTTCGAGTAGCCCAAGAATATCGCCGTCGCCGTCGGGTGCGACATCACGACGACAGTTATGCGATTTCCAGAGTTTAGATTCACCATATCGGCCCGAGAAGCACCTGTTGTGGTGCCTGTGACAGTTTTGCGGAAGAATAGATTCCTTCCGGCTTCCATCTGACAAACCATACTCTGGTTCCAGCGCGCCTCTATCCATTCGCACAAGTCACCCCACCCAGGCTCGTCTCACCTGTGCCAGACGGAACTCTTCAATCTCCTTGATCATCTTGGCCGTCTTCTTCTTCCTTTCGATTTCTTTCTGGATCTGGCCACCCCAGTCCGCATCGGCATTCTTGGCAATAAATCCGTCAATGCGCTGGTCCTTCTCTTTGGACATTTCCTCCTGCTGACGAGCAACTTCCTCGAGCCGCTGCTGTCGGATCCTAGCGCCAGAGAGAGACAGAGCACGAGCTCGCTGAGCATGCATCGACACACTTGGCACAAACCAGCAGCCTTCGCGCTGGGTCGCTGGTGATCCGTGCAGAGGAACCTACTGAAACTTTGTCCGCTCTGCATCCTTGCGTTTGTTGTTGAGAGATAGCTTGACGGTGTGAAAGCGATGGTTCCCGTCATCAACGCGCTGCTCTTCCTCTCGCTTGCGCCGCTCGGTTTCCTGTGAAGCTCGCAAGAATTAGTCCGGTCTAGGCCAGCCTCAGTTGATAGCAACGGCGGAGTCTGGTCAGCCGCTCCGATGCCAACCAATACGTCGCAGCTCGACTCATCGACCATGGGTCCAGACACCAGCTGCTGGTGCAGAGATGCGAGTCGACCAAAGCAGCATAGCCTGCGATCAAGCCGATGGAAATCGGGTGACGCAAAACATGCCCACCTCTTTGTCCCGCATGTTGGCCGAGAGTCCTCGTCGAATCTCCTCGGTCTGCTTTCGGTGTTTCTCGACATCCTTCTCCTCCATCATGCGCTCGTCGTGCAAGGCTTTCTCGTTGACTTTTGAGTAAAAATCCCTCTCTTCCTGCAGCACAGAGACCTCATCAGCCACCCATCCGACCCCAGGCGCCGCCCGGGCGACCTTGATGCATGTTTCAAGCACACTGAATATGCTTGTTTCGAGTAAGTTGTCGGGAGGCTCGCGCGGTCTGTACCTGCTTTAGCCGCCTTTCTTCATTCTCTCGATTGATGGCTTGGTGACGCTGAAACTCTGCGACCTGCAAGGTGGCCAAATAAGCTTGTTCCCGCGCTTCATCCAGTTTTTTATTCTTCAACTCTCGCTGCAGTCGCTCTTTATCGTCTTCCATTTGCCGCACAGTCTTGACGGCCTCATCCTCTTGCGCTTTGTAGATGATTTGCTGCTCGCGCTCGTGGAGCACATTGGACATGAGCAACTGAGCATGGAGCGCCTTAACTCGCGATTGCTCGACATATTGCATTCGCCGGGCCCGCTCGACTGCTATCCGCCGTTCGTCCTGCCGCACGAGCTCCCAGGCCGCATCGACTTTCTTGCGCTCCTCCTATTGTGAGTACATTGACGATCGCAGATCTCGGTTATGCGCGGTCGGTTTGTTCGCTGTCAAGAACGCTGCCACACTGCTCAGCAGACGCTCATGACAAATTACAATCTCCGGCATCTCATTCGATCACGACCAGAGAGTGAAGTTGCAACATGCACATTGTTTCTATTCTGAAGATAAAATCGCCAGTCGATAGGATGAAAGGCAGCCATACCTCGGTCGACTTTTCTCGCTCGGCCTGGGCAGCCAACCGCTTCTTGCGCTGGCCCATGATGGTGTTTTCCCATGTCTTGACGGTCTCGAGTGACTTGTGGTGCAGTTTTTCTTTCTTTATCCGCGGATTTAGAAGCCGGCCCGGAGACCCGACACCACGGCAGACCATTCCATCGAAGAAACCGACGGTGCCAGTGTCGCCAGCAAGCATCCATAGGCGGGGTCACCACAAAGTCGCCAAGGAGTATTCATCAGTTGCAACCACCAGCAAACATGTATAGGTTGAATATTCAGAGAGAAATGTCAGTACTGGTTGGATTGAAGCAACAACCGATCCGAACCAACACTGATGGTAAGCCCGGCTGTTCGTGCCTCTGAAGCAGCAGCACAGACAATCCGATGCAAGACCACACCGGTGCCCGGTCTGTGCGGCAACCTGAAGCAACAGCCGTCAGGCGAGAGCGAAACACAATAGCGCCACCGACCTCGCGTTTAAATGACTCGCGAAACTCGTTCAGCGTCTGGTCATTCAGGGCTGCCTTCCGGATCTTCTCCAACTCAGCTTCGTTGATGAGAGTGTGTCCGATGGCGATGTTCATCGAGGCTATGCTCGAGGGCGGCGCCTCGTAGGAAACAAAATCATCGGGTGCTGCCGGTGTGTTGGCGATTCATGAGTGCGGAGTTAGTACCTTAGCGAGATATACTTGTGTCAGGGGGGGGGCAGTAGCAAGTCACGATGATCGTTCCGTCTGGCAGCTCGGCAGCTCGGGTATGCCGTAGGCAGTGCATAATTGGTCTCGCCGTCGCTGCCAGAAATACCCTGCTTCACATGTAGCAGCTGTTGGCTACGCTTCCTGCAAATCAGACTCAAGCGATCTATCATGGCCGAGTCGTTTGATTGCAGAGTCCGGAGACTTGCTGCCTCCACGGCATCGACGATTTGGGTCTGACAAATCTACCTGCGCTGAGATTCTTTCCATGCGGCTTGATCAGCTTGGCAATAGACGGCAGGGGCATGAGGTCGTCGTCGCAACTGTAAGGGACAAATTTTGGGGGATCTCTTCTTCGGCGGCGGCGGACGGGAGGAGGCAGAGTAACATTGATGCGATCCATGGGCAGAAGGTATGCCAGGGTGCCGCACAGCGCCAGTCCGATGAAAGAAGAAAAGATCAACGGTACGTCGATCGGTGGTGTCGATGGATATTCGACGTTGGTCGATATTCGCAGCAACGATTGCAGTAGATGTGCGTTGTAGATGTGCGTTGCAGACCAGCAGATCGAAGTTGCCGTTTGGGGGTGGGGAGAATCGCGGAGAGGAAAGCAAAACAAGGAGAGTCGAAAGACTAAAGATGTTATATAGGCTCGCTCAGTCTCGGTTTTGCTGTACTGTGGCCCTCCAAATGAATAGATCATGGCCCGCTGCGGGGATGCGCCAAGGACAATAAGGCCAGGGCAAGGCGATAGGGACGGCCTTGGAGAGATGGGCCACATGTCCCCTTGCACGACACCACCAAACAGTCCATCGGATTACCACACCAAATGCCCGAAAAATCGACAGGGATACCTACCTCGAGCTGCAGTGCCTGCGATTGAAAGAGCTGCTGTAATGCGTCGAGGGGCCGGTGTTTGAAGGAAGTATGTCGGCACTCTTGCCCGCAACGGTGCTCTCGGGGATGATGGGAGCGTGGGCAACTGGTCGGGTGTGGGAAAGTGACGTCAGCGACACAAGTTCATCGAGTGAGTGCACCATACATATGGCAGAGAACCTCCTTCTGCGCTCATCCGCCGCTTCTCCGAGTGGCCCGGTTGGAGTAGATGGGCTGAAGCGGAGGGACTGAAACGATTCCAGGTGATTTCGCCTTTGTCACTTTGTCTGCGAACAGCTTGAGCACCAAGTGCGGCCTCCAGGTCCGAAACAGCCTCCCTACTCGTGAGGCTCGATTTGCGGAGCAGCGGCATGCGAACGGATCCATTGCCCCCAGCATCAAGATACCTGCACGATATCTATGGTTGGGCTTTCTCGAGAATAGATCTGGCAGAGCGTCCTATCTTGAGCGAGGTCGGTCGGTAGGTAGGTGGGAAGCGAAGCTGTTTGGGCAGACTGTCCGGCGGTCGAACGGGCCATTGTTCAGTAGAGACATTGTCGTCGCTGCCCAATCATGGCCTACCTTTCTTTCCCGACGACCATTCCCGCAATCGATAGTGGCTATACTCTGCTCAGACGAAGCGAGACACACTGCCCATTATGATTATGCCAACAGTCAAACGGCCACTCAGAAAACCCTCCCGGCAAGGCCATCGGGTCGCTTCTCCGTGCCCAGTACTGAGCGGATACTTTGATCATGTTGCGTACTGCACAGTCGCCGCATCACAACCCCTGCCCCTATAGCTACTCCAGAAAGAAGCTGGATAGTGCCCATTTGTGCTATCTGGCACTTCCACCACTGCCTGCTGGTTTGGGATCACTGCCCTGAGATGCGATATGCGTTCAGCCATTTGGACAGCTCCGTACAAAATGTGGCTTCTTAAAGTCAAGGTCATCGGGGGCAAACGAGTGTGGCCGTGTGTTTTGGGCCTTGGGGGTCTCTGGCGATTGTGGAACTGGTCAAAGTACCTGGCGAGCCTGAATCGCTGTGCGCTCGATGGATATCGTTTCCCTTGCTCCCACGATGCACTCCCAATAGTAGTCACAGTGCCGATCTCTTTGGATATGCTGGTCGGTCATGGTGGATGGGCGTGTATTCAAGACCAGGAAAGGCACCATTTACTCTCGGAATCAGAGTGCCTTGTTTCGTTTTAGACGCACTGCATGGCTGAAACCTCATATCAGATTGAGTAAAATCCGGTTCGGGAAGCTGAGAAGCGGTGAACGGATCGGCGGAAGCTCTCCCTACAGAGACAAATACATGGCAACCCGGACGGCATATGCAAATAAATGAATGTCCTGGTCCAGAACCTCAATGTGATGGAAGGCGGCGCCCGAACAATGTGCATCGCTGGCTAGGGCGACCATTGTTTCTAACTGTGATTGACTGCAACCCGATCGCTTTGTGTGCGAAGGGTCCTGAAGGAGCGGTGTGCTCCTGGAGCGCCTTGAGCCTTCTGCAGCCTTGCATCGCCCTTTACCTCGACCCTGAGAGAACGACGACGATACCCGAGTAAAGGTTCGTCGAGGACGAGGAGCTGATCCAGTACTCCGAAATGTCGCTTACATTCATATTTGGTGCAGAGTCATGACAACAATTCCCAGATCACCGTACTGGTACCTACTGATCCTGCACATCAAGAGGCTGCAGCGATCTTCAAAAGATGAACGCCGCATCAGAGTGACTGCGTTCCAGCGAATTTCCCTTGCCATGATGGGGCTACTGGGCTCGGTCTTGCTGCTGGGCCTCTCGATCTACTCTGCAATATCGGATACTTGGGTGTATTCGCGCAGCTCATCCGGCACCGAGACTCGATACGGGCTCTTCCAGGTGTGCATGACTCGAGGAAGCTGGTCAGGCTGCCAGCACTGGGAAACGATATGGTAAGCATAGCGATAAAAGTCACCAAAGAAGTGCATTGTATAGCTCAGTCGACTTGGCAGCGAAGCACCAGGGCTACAGAGCCGTGGGTGCAGCTGAGCCGAGCAACGTATCCAAAACTCGCTGGCTGTTCGCGATGAGTGCGAACTCTTTGTTTATAAATCAATTTGCTTTCTTCGATGGGCCCGATTGACTGATCGGCCGGGGAACGATCCGGTCGGGTGGTCACTTGCCGGCCGGCATGTACGACTCGCAGCCAGAGCCAACTGCTGCGAATGTTCCTTAATACCGGACACAGCTCCTCCCATCTATCTAGCTTCCAAGCCAGCTCAGCAGCGTGCATCTCAGCGCCAGCTGTGCTTGTGATCATGGTTACTGGAATCATGTTTGGAATCCTGAGCATCAGTAAGGCCCGCTGCTTCGGCGGATGTTCTTCGGGAATCGAGTCGCTGGTTGTCCGTGCGCCATTGGGCTCTGGGCGCGAGAGTAACCTTGACGTACTACCACCAGTCCTGCAGATTGTTTACTTGCTGGGGACATTTGATTCCAAGGTCGTCACCAAGACCTTCTGCACTTGGATTTGCACATTCGCTGCACTCTATGGTACGAGCACTGCTGCACCGGCGTGTTGGAGAATCGCAGTCGGCAATATCTATGATTCAAATGCTGGGTGCGTTTCTGTTGAACATGGCACTGAGAATGCTGTATTTTCCGGCGGTTGCGTTCCTCCCAGGATTCTGCCAAATGGTGGCATCGGTTGCAATGGCCGGGGCATTCAGGAACGCCATCTCTCACCTGAGCTCGCAGCCATCCACTGCGATCTACAGCAACGCCAACGCACAGCCGGTGCTCGGGACGGGCGTGATGATTGCTCGAATGGGCTGGTCCATGATTTTTGTGCACACCATCGCGCTGGGATCCATGTATGAGGGGTTTCGGGCATGGTCGAGAATGGCCCGAGAACGCGGCACATTGTGAGGAATCGAGAGCAGATAGGGGGCAAGCGGAAAGCCCACAGCGCCATGCACTGCGCTTTTCGTGGGCTATATGTCGCAATTGAATCTTTGCTCGAGTGAACGATAAATTACAGCGCAACGGGGCGCTCCGAACACGCTTCCGACTGCAACTGTTTTTGTGGCAGGGATACACACACATGCAAAATCCAGAGCGACGGGGATAGCTCAATGAGACCCGATTGGTGAGCGCGGATTGCAAATGGCGGTGCTTGACTGTAGCATCGGGTGTCCTGTTTGATTTGGAAGGACGGCGTTGCGATGAGGCTGCATATTGGGTGACGACGGGCCGAATGGTGGTGAATTGCAGCGACAGAACTGTATAGGTTTAAATAGTGCGCCGGCGGAATCCCTCGATAACGAGGTTGGGTTACACCAGGGGAATTAGCTCAGATGGTAGAGCGCTCGCTTAGCATGCGAGAGGCACGGGGATCGATACCCCGATTCTCCACTCATCCGCCCGGCTAGCTCAATCGGTAGAGCGTGAGACTCTTAATCTCAAGGTTGTGGGTTCGACCCCCACGTTGGGCGATCAGCTCCTATGGCGCAATTGGCTAGCGCGTTCGGCTGTTAACCGGAAGGTTGGTGGTTCGAGCCCACCTAGGAGCGATTCATTTTTCCAATTTTGCAGCCAGATTGCTGTTGTCCCTGCTCTGCTCTTCTCGCCGTCTTCCAGCTCTCTCCCATCATATCCCAATCGCATGGCAGCTCGCCCTGTCTGCGGTGACTGCTTCCCAGCGGATGCTCTCTTGTCTGTGGCTGCCCATAGTGCTGTGGCGCATGCTGCACGTGACACATTGCCACCTGACCGCTGGTGTCTCGCCCAGCAGCATCCCTTTCTGACACTATGAAAAAATCTCTTGTTAAAAAAATGGGCGAGAACGAAAAAACGCGCTCTCGGGGCCACCTCGGTCGGCGAGAAGAGCAGTCTCTGGCGAGAGACCCCCGAGGGAAGGCGAGAAGCCTCTCGCCGTCACACACACACACTTTGCACAAGGGAGTCAAACACCTCCCATCGACCATCCCAAGAGGGATGGCAACCCCGAAGTGGACTGCCCAGAATATGGGCGACCCGGCATCCACTGTCGACATACTCAAGGAGCAGTGCGAAATACTTACAGTCCATCCAGAAAGAAACAGGACACTCTCTGGTTTCATATGTCTGAAGCCTGCTGACTGACTGTAGGCCCCAGCGAGCAAGCCGTGCGATTGTTTCCCGTCTTCGTTGGCAATCTCTTTGTTGGTTTGGGAAGCACAGTCTTGAATACACTCGGTCGATCTCCTGTGGCGATGATCGACTGGCATACCGAGATCATGTTCCGTGAGGCATTGATGTCTCGATGTGTTTGTGTGATGCATTAACTCGACTCTCAGGACAACTCCATGGTGAATCGATATCAAGATGCTCGGGTGACTCAAGTCGCTTGAATTCCCGGCAGTGTGAGCACACCTGGGATGTGTTGAACTCGTTCACCGAGCACACATGGATCTTGGAGACGGATCGGTCTGGTGGTCGTCTCTGGTGGTGGATGAACTGCTCAAAGTACTTGGCGAACCTGAGTCTCCGTGGGCTGGAAGCATATCCCTTCCCTTGCTTCCAGGATGCATTCCCAAAGACAATCACCACTTCGGTCTCCTTTGGTGCCTGGTCGATGACTTGCTTGCACATCTCGTGGACAGTGCGCTGTCGCTTGCTGTGGAGATCGAGTCGCTTGAATCGCCGTCGCCGGGTCAGGCTGAAGTACAGCTGTTTGTCCAGCATGTCTCCATCGAACACATGGCGAATGTATCGCAGGAAGGAAGACACCCCGGGGATCTTGGGACTTGGTGTGGTGCTCATCCATTCCTGCAGACCAAGGATCTTGTGGGTGCTCTGGATCCACTTGGTCGCCTGGGTGGTGCCACATCGATGCTGGTACTCCTTGTTGGAGAACGACACGATCTTCTCGTTGGCACGCTGTGCCTTGGTCACCTTGACACCGTCTCGCTCCTGGATGGATGGTTGACCGGGTGCTCGAATGACAGCGGTGAAGATGGATCCCACACCAGGGTCGATCCCGATCCATGTGGTCCGAGAGTCGTCGATGGGACCGACCCTGACCTGGATCCTCTGCTCGGGAGTGAGTGCGCTCGCCTTGTCGTCCTTGTCTGTGGGTTCTGGCTTGACATCAGGATCCTTCTTCTCCAGGATCTTGTATCTGAGCGTGGTGATCGAGCACCCGACTCCATCGGTGGTGATCTCGCAACCAAAGAGCTGCTTTCCCTCCTCCCTGGCATCAAAGAGTCTCGGATCCAGCTTGAAGTTGGTCTGCCAGAAGGTCTCTTGCTTGGTGGTGTCGTTGACCTTGGTCTTCAGGTCGTCCCACTTGAGACCAGTGCCAGTCTGGTATCCAAGGATTTCCCACAGTGCTTTGGTGTCGAGCTTGATGTACTTGGCTCGGGCATCGCAGAGCGGGACCAATGTGCACTGTGCTCGAGGGATGTTGAGACGCTTCTTGGTCTGGGCAAGCCGGTCGGTCAATCGCTTGATCCGCTTCGTGTTGACAGTGATCTGCTTGCACACCTCCTCGTGCTGGGTCTGGAGATCTTTGAGTCTGTCAGCCCCGATGTGGTGGATGGGTTGACACATCTCTTCGTTCAGTCGCCCACGCTCTCCTTTCAGATCATCGGTATCCCTCGCGAGCCTGGGAATGATCATCTTCTGAAAGACCACCATGAAGAGGGCCTCCTTCAGGTGGGTCAGGCGAGAGACCTCACTGGCCAGAATTGGTACGACTTTGTACAGGTCCTGGTGGCTTTCGTACCGAAACTCATACAACTGGTCGGCATGGTGGGCGTAGGCTCTCTTCAGATCAACGAGGAGTGTCTTGGAGAGGGGATTCTCCATCAGCTTCATACACTCATCGACGTGTGTATGACGTTTCACATCCTTGGGAGCAACCAGGACCAGATTGCAGAATCGACGGAGGAGAGACCAGTACCGATCGAGAATATGGGTCTCGCAGTTGACTGCATAGGTCTTGACAGCCAATGTGAGGACCTGTGACCCAGTACCCTTTGGAAGGGACACTGGAGGCAGGATACACGATTCACTCCATGTACTTCGATACAGCTCATAGGTATCGAGGATGTGCCTGTCATCTTCTGGGGTGTTCGTCCTGGCACCCACTGTTCCTGTCTGCACCATATTGAAGCACTTTCGAACAAACGCGGGTTCACTCGACGACACGGTGGGGAGAGTGATACCCTTGTCCAAGCACCGCCTGAGATGCAGCTCCAGGAGACGAGATGCTTCGTACTGCACTTGAGTCATGGCTCGGACAGTCTCCTCGATCTTGTCGTGCAAGGCATCGTTCTTGATGATGGCATCGAGGGTGCACTTGACGGTGGAGTACTCGGCCTTGACTTGCTCGTTTGGGCCACAGCCAGGCAAGGTAGAGCTCCAGAGTGGGTTCTTCTTGGTACACAATGAACTGCTGCTTTTGGCATGACCCTCTTCCCCGCACGTGGCACATACAGGGACCTTGGGTGCGGGCATCTCGACCACGAGGGCTGGGAAGGCAGTGTCGTCACTGGACTCGTCTGGAGGGGGTGCTTGGCTGACCATTTCAGCGACCGAGGCAGAGCCAGAGGCAGGGCTGCTGTCGACTCTGGCTGTGCACTTCTTGGTGAAGGGTCTGACGTGGTTGGTCAATCCACAGGAGGGGCATGATTTGATGACGGGCTTCTTGGCCACAGGAGAGTCATTGGGTGATCCTGGGTCGGGGTCGGGGGTGCCTTTCTCTTGGGAGCCATCTGGCGAGAAAATAGCGACGATGGCTGGTTCTGCCCTTGGGGAAGAAAGAATCTCCTCAAAACCAGCGCATTTTGGGCTGGCAGAGATACTGTGCAGTGGCGTCCTTGATTCAGATCCAGAAACGCATCGCTCGCTCAATCAGTCGTGGGAAGACATCTTGTCAAGGTGAGTCTTGCCTGATAGCCAAACGACCATGTCATCTCGCTGACACACAGCCACGCTTGACTAGGTTTCCAACCAGAGAGATTCAGATGGTGGTGGTTCTTGTCCGCAATCGGAGTGGAGCTTCCAACAATGATACAATTGGTCATTCCTCCACACCAATTGCCCACCACCACCGTCAATCGGCTCAAGGTGATACCAAATGCCGTCAACCGACCATGGCCGGATTCCAACTTTTGCTGCGCCACATACAACGTGACTTTCAGGTGACCGAGATGAGCAGCCGTGAGGGGCCGGAAAAAATTGATAGTGTGAGGCGCCCTCATCCAACCCGCTCGCCCGCCCCATCGACCACTCACAGCCAGCCCTCCCTGGCACAGGCCATCTCGCTGTTCCTCTCTTGGCCCCCCCCTTTCAACGTCATGTCTGACCACCACCCGCACCACCCCGAGAGCACCCCCATGGACGGCTCCTCCGGCACAGTCTCGGCCCTGCCAGGCGGCGCACTCGATGGACCCACTCTCGCCAATCTCCCGGATTCGCAGCAGCAGGTCAACAGCATGGTGGCGGCGTTCTGGGAGGAGCAAGTGAAGATCATGAACGAAGGCAAGCATGACTTCAAGTTCCACCAGTTGCCGCTGGCTCGCATCAAGAAAGTCATGAAGTCTGACGAGAACCTCAAGGTCGGGACCGGTGGTGTGGTGCTGGCTTGGGTGCTGGCTCGGTCCTGTGCATGCCCTGCTGCGGATACGGCAGAGCGAGCTCATGTGTCTCGAAATTGGCCAACCACCAAACACCAGGCCGCAGAGTTGTGGGCCGATAGCGATCCTCATAAGGCATTGCCGGGTTGCTGGGCACCCGAGGCTACGACCTCCCTCCTTGGGTTATGATCGCTTGCCTAACCTGCTTCTTTCGGACATCTGTCGTCTTTGCTTCATCTGCAACCGGATTGATCTCTGCCGCGGCGATCCCATGCGTCGGTGTCCTCCCTGGACTCACTCGCATCCAGAACATGGTACGCCGGTTTCTCTCGCCCGCCAACGATATCTAGCATGCACTATCCTCGGCGGTCGGCTCTCTCAAGTACCATCTATGCGCTCGCTCAGCGGATGCGTTGCTGACATCCAATATCCGTGCCCTCCCACTATCGCAGATGATCAGCGCCGAGGCGCCACTTATTTTCTCAAAGGCGTGCGAGATTTTCATTCTGGAGCTCACGATGCGCACCTGGATCCATGCCGAGGAGAACAAGCGCCGCACGGTTCAGAAGAGCGACGTCGCTTCCGCCGTTAGCAAGGCCGATGTTTATGACTGTGAGTTTGCTCAGCCAGATATCCATTTAGACCACGCGAGTGAACTAGCAATGTGTCGCTTGGGCTCCGAAAGCACAGACGACTGACCTCTGCATTTGTCAAATAGTCCTGATCGATATTGTTCCTCGCGAGGAAGCCACCAAGCCCTCGACCTCCAAAGTGAGTCGATGAAATATCTCGCTGACACCACGAGCCGGGCAAACTGCATGCGGGCATTCCTAGCTTGCATCGCGATGCTTCGCTGACGGTGGCCGTGTTTGATGATGTAGGAACCTGGAATGAGCCAATTTGCCAACTACTATCCCCCCAACGCGCCCGCTTATGGTGTGGTACGTCATCTCCGCGTATCAGATGCAAAAACGGGCCACGTTGTGATCCCAAACGATGCGGTATCCTCGATCCACTGCCAAAGTGTCGTCGCGCCCGCGTGAAATCTGCCTGACGATGAAGCATGCTGGCACAGCTCATTAACCGACGTCGACTTTGCCTGTGTTGGTGATGATGTTGCAACAGCCGATGGGTGCGGCGGAGCAGCAACACATGCTCCTCTCCGGGTTTCCGGGCAACCCTCAGGTACGATAGCAATGCATATACCCATACGACCGGATCCGGCTCCGATGTACGCATGGACTGGGTCTCAGTTGGCGTTGCTCACGGCCGCTCGGTCTTGCGAATCACAGTTCCCTCGCCAAATGTACAGCAATGACGACCACGGACCAGGCGGTGTCGGAGTCGGCAGTTCGCACGATAATGCACAGCAGTTCTATCTGCAGCAGTACCAGCAGCTGCCTGGTGCAGACCATACCAAGGCGCACCATCACCCGGCACAGTACGGCCGAGGTCTCCACCCCTCACAACACATGGCTCCGCAACATCACCCTGGTGGCTACCCCACTGGCGATGGCAACCCGCCCGACTCCAAAGTCTAGATTGCAGCCCAACAGGTCCAACCGATCGGAGAAACCCTCTGCCCAGCCAGTGGACGGCCATTTTGGATGGGGGCGCTTCGCATTGCTGTCCACTTTCCCGGTGTATTTCTCAGGCGTGATATATTCTTTCGATTCCCTCCCGCGTATCAGTAGCATCTCCAGGAAGGAGACGAAGGGAGGGAGCGTGGGCCATCTGGATTGCGTGCGGCATGGACGTGGTTCTTTGGCAGCTCGTATCGATGGAGCCTCGTTTGGGCCGCCTCTGCGGCTGTTGCTGCCATCATTGGCTGATGGCGGGCTGCTGAGCAACACGGCCCTGAATACAGAGTCCATATCCACGCTGTCTACGATGCTGCGATGCAACTGCGATGCTGCTGAACAGCACGCTGAACAACACGGGCCGATGAGCTTGATCCGGCTGCCCGTGAGCGAGCCTGTTGGCGGTGAGTCACGGGCCGCCCTGCACTCGAATGCTCGGCTCCTCGCTGGCTGGGTGGATCGATCCGGCTGCGCATGAGCCATATGATGCCCATTGTGAGCAACATCACAAGCCTGTGTGCGAGCCCGTGACTGTGCAGTGTGATGCAAATGTCATACAAGAGATAAGCAACGCCAAGCCGCCGACACTGAGACAGCGGGCACTCCCAACAGCAGCAACAGCAGCAACAGCAGCAGTTGTGTTTGTGCTGCGCACACCCGCCTTCCCGATTTGTTCTCCTTGGATCTTGTCCGCCCCCGCCAGCGGCACCCGCCAGGCCCTATCGATCCAGCCTCGCTCTGCCGTTATCTTGCTCTTTGCCGCCGTGGTCGATCTTGGTTGACTTCGTCTTGGTCTTGGTCTTGGTCTTGGTCTTGGTCTTCGTCTTGGTCTTCGTCTTCGTCTTCGTCTTCGTCTTCGTCTTCGGTGCTGCCTTTGTGTGCACCTCTCGCAGCCGCCCAGCAACGACTCTTCACTCGGCAACGACTCTTCCCCCCCCCGATCCACTCCACATGGCCCCCATCAAAACCATCAAGATCCGAGTCCCGGCCTCGACGGCCAACATCGGCCCTGGCTTCGATGCCCTCGGCATGGGCTTATCCATGCACCTCACCCTTGTCGTCACCATTCCAGCTTCATCGGAACCTGCCTCGGGCATCACACTCTCATACGAAGGCGATTCGAAGCAGAAGGTCTCGCTGTCGCCAGAATCCAATCTGATCACCCGCACGGCGATGTATGTCGCCGCCGCTTGTAAATCGGCCCTCCCTCGATCAATGCACATCCACATCGACAACCCCATTCCCCTGGGCCGCGGCCTCGGCAGCAGTGGAAGCGCCGCCGTGGCCGGCGTTTACTTGGCCAACGAGGCTGCGCAACTTGGCCTCAGCCGAACTCAGATGCTGGATTTCTGTCTTTTGATCGAAGGTACGACCCAGACATGCTCCGGCTGTGTGTCGCTCGATGACCATTCAATGCCCGCTTGACTTATCAACCGCCAATGTCGTCTTGCACTCCCTAACCAACCGTAGGCCACCCTGACAACGTCGCCGGATCGCTGCTCGGCGGATTCGTCGCCTCGTACATGCGAAACCTGCCCGATCCAAAGCTCCGGGAAAACCCCCTGGCTCTCAGCAGCTTTGACCAGTACGACTTGATCCCGGTGCCGCCCAAGACCGGCTACGGTGTGTACATGCCGCTGGAGATCTCGCCCAAGGTCAAGGTCGTTGTGGCCATCCCCGAGTTTGAGCTGCCCACAAAGCTGGCCCGCGAGGTGCTCCCGACGGCATACAGCCGCGCCGATGTCATCTTCAACTTCCAGCGGCTCTCGGTGCTGACCCACGCCCTGGCTGCCGAGACCCCAAGAGCCGAGGTGGTCTACGAGGCCATGCATGACAAGATCCATCAGCATTATCGTCAGCACCTTGTGCCCGGCCTGCCCGAGATCCTCTCGATGAGGCCGGAACAGTTCCCCGGCCTGCTTGGTTTGGCCATGTCCGGAGCCGGCCCCACTGTTCTCGCCATCGCCATCGACAACTTTGAGGCCATCGGCAAAGAGATGAAGCGGATCTTTGCCTCGCACATCGGACCGGATGGCCAGCCCATTCAATGCCGGTTTGAGATCCTGGACGTCGACCATGATGGCGCCACATGTGAAACCAGTGTCGTGGCTTGAATACCCGCGAACCTCCCTGACTCTCTCCGATGCATTAAATGCGCCTCCCCCCCCCCTCCACGTAGAAGGTTAAGATCCTGGCAGGTCGCTGTGCGGTGGGTGTGCTGTGGGTCAAATCTCCCCCAGTGCGTCGACCCGGCCAAGCCGGCCAGCAGCAGGCCAACTCCCATGTATTCTTTCGGCTTGATCAAATTCAATGTGACATTCTCTTGCTGGCACCGAATGGGTTGGATGTGCGGGCTTTGTGAACCCGTGTGAATCGGTGGAACTCCCCTGTCGGGCGATGGAATTCCACCCAGAGCATCGCGCCTGCATCGTCCAGCGCCGATGCACAAATGCATGAGCTCTCCGTGCGCCATTGGTGCGCCCTCAGCACGCCCTTCCCCCGGCGCGTGCCCGTTCATCGCTTTTCCAGCTTCTCCATTGGCCCAAACCATGTGGGGGTCAGCCTTCCGCACGCCCGGATTGCCCGCCACGCCGACCGGCTGCTGGTCGCTCGGAGCCGGCTGGCCTGCCCCGCACCCTCATCTGCATCTGCATCTGCATCTGTGTCCGCTGTTCTTGGCTGGCCTGCTCGGATCTCGTCTGGCGTCCCCGCTGCTGTCGCTTCCTTCCAGCTCGAGTTAGCTCCAAGGCACCTCCTCTCGCCTAAACAGCCATGGCAGACGACTCACACAGCACACATATCGAGCCCGGCCCGGCGCCTCGCAAGAGCGTGCTTCTTCGTTCCGAACTGCGGTCATGGATCAAGACGCTGGTGGCATTCATGGGCCCCGGATACATCGTTGCCGTGGGCTACATGGGTATAGAATCACATGTCTTTCGCACCAGCCTTGCGCTCTGTTGCCCTTGCCGCCAACGTGGCCACTAACACCGTGGTTCCTCCGTCGCTTGATGGACGCAATCAGATCCTGGGAACTGGGCAACCGACCTGCAAGGTACCGCCATCGTTTGCACTGCAGCCCCGTGTCCACCGGTGAAGAGAGCTGTGCTGCATTGGCCGATTCACTCAACTGACTTTCTGCTCAACCCACATCACAGGCGGATCCGTTTATCAGTACAAGCTTCTATTCATCATCTTCCTTTCAAACGTCTTTGCCGTGCTGTTCCAGAGCCTCTCGGCCAAGATTGGAATCGTCACGGGGCGCGACCTCAGCCAGCTCTGCCGCAAGCATTTCCATCCCTGGCTCAACTACATCCTGTATTTCGTCGCCGAGGTCGCCGTGATGGCCACCGATCTGGCCGAGATCATTGGCGCGGCCATCTCGCTCAAGCTGTTGCTGGGCATCCCTCTGATCGGCGGCATCATTCTCACGACCTTGGATGTCTTCCTGGTCCTGGTCACCTTCCAGGCAAAGTACATGCGGATCTTTGAGTTCATCATCATCGTGCTGGTTCTGATGGTTGGCATCTGCTACGCCGTGCTCCTGAGCCAGAGTGCCGCTTCCGGTGTCGATGTACTCAAGGGCTACCTGCCTCTCGACTCGACCATCTTCACCGATCCCACGACACTTTACGTTGGCATGAGCATTCTCGGGGCCACCGTCATGCCTCACAACCTCTTCATCCACTCGAGGCTCGTCCAGTATCGCTCGCCGCGACAAGACGAATCCGAGCCCGACGAGAGTCTGGACAGCCCAGGCGTGTCCGCCGACCGACGGAGCGCCGATCGGATAGATCAGATCACAACCATCGAGGACGGGGCCAGAACCGCTGCTGCCTCTATCCGCAGCAGCGTCCGCTCCAAGGAAAAGCTCTCCACGCTTGTTGATGGCACCATCCGCGCATCTGACCCTCTAGAGACGGACCTCCGGGACGGCTCTGCACACAGCTCCGAGTTTGTCGAGAGAATCAAGAGCACCCTGTCCTTTACTATGGTCGACTCAGCCATCGCCCTCACTTTTGCTCTCTACGTGAACTCTGCCATCCTGATCGTCTCGGCTGCACTGTTTTACTCCAAGAACCAGCAAGTGAGCGACATTCCGTCGGCCTACAACCTGATTAAGACGGCGATTGCTCCATGGGCCGCAACCCTCTTTGCCTTTGCGCTTTTCTGCGCCGGCCAGTCGTCCTCGATCACGGGCACGCTTGCTGGACAGATCGTCATGGAGGGTTTTCTGAAGCTCAAATGGCCAATGTGGGCACGACGCCTGACTACCCGTGCCGCCGCCTTGATCCCGGCCGTGGTCGTCGTCATCATCAAAGGGGATGCTGGCATCAACGACCTCTTGGTGCTGTCTCAAGCCATCCTTTCGGGGTGCCTACCCTTTGCCCTGTGGCCGCTGCTGTGGTTTTCATCGTCGAAGCATATCATGTCGATCCGCGTCAAGAGCATGAATGGTTTGTGTATCGATATGTCTGGCGAGTGCTGGGTTGGACTGGCCACACTCCATATGCCAACAGCCACTCATCTTGCTCATTAACTCTGCTGGGCTTTTGTCACAGGCGCGGCTGAATCGTCAAAGAGCTTTGCCAGTTCGTGGTTCATCACCATCTTCACCTTCCTGTCGATCCTGCTGATCACCGGCCTGGATATTCTGATGATCTATCAGGCCATTGCTGGCACTCCATAGCCTCGAGCATGTCCACTGATAGCAACACGATGTCCGTATATAGCTTGTCAAGCAGAAGGAGAACCAAGCTCTCCCGATGTCTCCCAGAGTAGCCGTCGGTACCGCTGAAGAGGATCTTTGCCAATCGTGGCTGCTGTTGTCGCCAGCGTGCATCCAGTGGCGTCCGCCCCGCGATTTTGGCATGTAATCTATTCCTTTCTTCGTCAATTCAGTCGAGCTTGGCACAGGGGTTCTGCTTGAAGTGGGCGGAGTCGAGGTCGGCCTTCTCTCCCACGATCGACATGGAGGGCGGAGGGATGCTCCAGCGATCCTCCACGAACCAGACCCTCGTGCTGCTTTACAGTTTTACACCATAGCGGCATGTCGGCAAGACACGATGGTGTCATGGCAATCGAATCTTATCCACGATCCATCGCACGGTCATCCACGTAGCGACACTCGTGAACGTCCTCGATTGGCGGTTGTATATTCGAGATCAAGAACAACCACGATCAGCGGGCGCAACGCGGCTCATAACATAGCGCCATATCCGCATCTAGAACTTTTGAGGCTGGACCTTGAGAGAAAAGTCAATATGCGGGACGCTCTGGGTGAGGGACCCAAAGCTCAGAATGTCCACATCTAGAGCGGCGAGTAAGAGACGGTGCGGATTAGCAGCGAGCAAAGCGCCGACGAGAGCGCCACGAGCTTCGAGGGCTGGACAATCTCTGCTCGAGGAGTGCCTGTTGTGCCAAGAGCATAGGCTTGGCTTCGGAACATACCCTTCGAAAAGTACTCGGGAGCCGACTCCTCGGTCAAGCCGCCACTTCCTTCGATCAGGAACGTCTTCTTGCCTCTCCATTGAGCCTTGAGGCGACCGGCGGCATCGACAAACGCCTGGCCCTTGTAGTTGTCCAACATGACGATATCCGCCCCAGCCTCGATGGCCTCGTTGGCTTCCTCCTCCGATCGGCACTCGACCTCGATCTTCAAGGCGAATCCGCCCACAGAGCGAGCAGACTCAACAGCCTTGGTGATCGATCCTGTGAGGTAGTTGCACGCGAAGGAGGTGGCAAACCGGGGTGTCATTGAGGAAGCAAATATGGATGTGAGCACTCAAGACGAGGTAGATAATATGCGGCGTTCAAGAAAACAACTTTGTGTTGGCTTGTGCAAGAGCGATTGCTGCAGACTCATACCGGTGGCCCAGATATGGTTGTCCTTCAGCATGATCATGGACGACAGATCATAGCGGTGAGTGTCAACCCCACCGATGAGCATAGCATACTTTTCCACCAGGCGGAAACCTTGGGTTACAAGCAGATGGCGTTAGTTTTTTGCATCGATGAAGCACCGCAACGGAACCGGGCAACCGGGCGACACAGCTCGACGCATCGTTCAGGGAAGGCGAATGCATCTGATGTCTGCTTTCATCCTAACGCACACCGCCGGGATGGTATCACGCTTACCTGGGGTTGTCTTGCGGGTTCCGGCAATCAGGCCGGTCCAGCCATGCTGTTCCTTGAGCTTGGCAAGGCGTCGGGCTCTGGACGGTGCAGGAAACCGTGGGTCAGCACCAGGTCTCGCAAGCTCTGATGGCTTGAGTGCCTGCGGAATTACCTGGTAGCGATGCCGCTTGCTCTAGCAAGCATATTCAGCGCCGGACGCTCGCCGAGCAGCAAATTTCGAGCCTTGCCATAGACTCGGGCAATCTCCTTCTTGCCCTCGGGCCCGGGAGTGAATTCGGCGCCTTCCTGGACCTTCCATTCGACCCTGAGAGGTGCGAACACAGCACGAAGGGACAAATGAGCAGTCTAGAACACTGCTACTACCACTGCTGCTGCTGCTGCTACTGCTGCTACTGCTACTGCTACTGCTACTGTTACTGCTACTGTTACTGCTACTGCTGCTGCTGCTGCTACTGCTGCTGCTGCTGCTACTGCTGTTGCCGACTATGTGAGATTCGTATTTTGGAAATAGGCTGCATGATCTCAGGGCAGGGCCGGTCCGGCTGACTTGCCCTACCGGCAATCGCACTGGCGAAAGACTTCTTCGAAAAAGGGAACACCGGCAACAACGCCCTTTGCGATAGAAGGCATTCATGTGTATCGAGACGGCCTTCAGTTAGAACTGATGAGGTTCATCAATCGGGTTGAAGTACAATATGCTTCCGCAGTTGCCTCCAAAGAGCGTCTTACCTCGGCCTTCCCAAAGAGAATGGCGACCTGCTCCGATTCGCCAACGACAAAGCCGCCATAGTCGAACGACGGGGTGTCTTCGCCGATCCAGGAAGTGACGAGGCTCTTCCACGAGGGGGGCAGCAGGTGGGCATAGTTGGGCGAGGAGGTCATGATGGTGACGGCAGGCAGCGCAGACGATCTGTGTGTATTGATGGGGCCGACGGATGTTGATGGAGGTTGGAGATTGACGGAAGCCGCTGGGCACCCGTGGCTGGGATGTTCTCTTCCGACCCGTTTTCCGGCTCATCGCTCCCACGTGCCTTGGGTAGCCGTTTGCCTGTGGCCCATTTTGCCAACAGAACATCGCCAGTCACTCTGGTGGTTCATCTCTGCCACCATCTCTGCCACCATCGCTACCACCATCACTATCGTTGGCCGTCAACGCCAAACCCATGGGTGTGGTCGATATCTCCAGGTCGCGATGGAACCGCACTGTGGGCATGCTCCAGCGGTGTCGAAATGAGAGTCGATGCATGGCTATGGCCTTGTGGGTTATCGAGTCAAGTTGATGCACTATATGGCAGCCATGTCGGATTCAAAAGTGGTGTGGGCAGTCTCGGTGGACACACTCGGCGAACATGCTCATGGACAGCGCACAGTCCTCGAAAGCAGCATGCGCCGTTCATCGTGTCGGAGCCGGCGAGGATGAAAAGCCCGCCCTCGCCCGCTGCCAGTGGCCGGAGGGCATATTCAATGATCACGAGCAGCTTTTGTTGCCTGCGCCGTCGGCAATCGTCTTGAGCACGGCAAATCATGGATCGATATAAAACCATTGCAAAGGTGCTCGCTATCAGGGTGCTCCGGGCGTGCCTGCACCGCAGTTCTCTCACGACCGACCGGCTTCACCATGCTCATAGTGGCGCCCACCCTGCCATGCGGCTATGCTCGGTTACTAGATCGGCGAAGGTGCCCACGGCGTTGTTCTGAAGGCAACCTTCATAGAGACTGGGGAGGTGGTGGCCCTCAAGAAGATTCCCCTCACTCGCCCGGTCGAAGAAGGCATCCCGAACACAATCCTGCGCGAGATCAAGGCGCTGCAGCAACTGAACCACCAGAACGTAAGTGTGATAACCACCCGGCATGAAGGCGCGGCTGTATCTGCGTCAAGGCCGGCACCGACATTGGCAGCGGCATTCGTTGGCCGTCTCACGCAATTGCTCGTTTGGGCCTGCGCAGGTCGTCAAGTTGCGGGAGGTGTTTCCGTCTGGCCCTTCGTTTGTCCTTGTCTTTGAGTACATGCTCTCGGATCTGTCCGAGGTCTTGCGTAACTCTCCAAGTCCGCTCACTGAGGCTCAGGTCAAGGCGTACATGTTGATGCTCCTCAAGGGCATTGCCTACTGCCACGCCAATAACATTATGCACCGGGATCTGAAGCCGGCAAACCTCCTCATCAGCCCCACGGGCGTCCTGAAGCTCGCCGACTTTGGTTTGGCGCGTGTGCATTCAACAGAGAGCATCAAGCGGCCGTACAGTCATCAAGTGGCGACGAGGTATCAATGCGCGAGGCGAAGACGACGGCCAAAAATCCAGCTTTGTGGATCGCTAATGGGAGTGGGCAAGGCGAGCCTCGAGGCATGTCGCTGATTCTCCTGCATGTTTCCACGCGCTCATCGCTTCGTGTCTGTTATCCGCCTGCAGATGGTATCGAGCGCCCGAGTTGCTCTATGGGGCTCGCCGATACGATGTCGGGGTCGACTTGTGGGCCGTGGGATGCATTTTTGGGGAGCTACTCAACCACTCGCCCATCTTTCCGGGCCAGAACGATATTGACCAGCTCTACCAGGTCCTGAGCATTCTGGGGACGCCGACCAAAGAAATATGGCCAGTTGAGTTTTGTTGATTGCGGGGTCTGGAGGCGCTGGGTTCATGGACCGCCCGAGGCCATGTTGGTTGGTGGAAGCTGCACGCCGACTGGGTTAGCAGATCAATCCGCTCTGCCCAATGACGACCGTTATCTCAATGCCTGCTCGGATGTGATGCATCGACAGGAGCTGGAGGACTTGCCTGACTACAACAAGATCCAGTTCGATATGATGCCCGCGGTCTCGTTTGACCATGTTTGCCCCGACGCCTCGCCAGAGGCAGCCGAGCTGCTGGGCAAGTTCCTGGTGTATCCCAGCGCCAAGCGAATCTCAGCAAGCGAGGTATACGGAGAGCTTGTGGGCGTGGCGGATGTTGGTCCTGGCTCATGAGCTGGCCAGTGCATTTGTTGCAGACACAAAGACAGCGGCCTCAGGGGGAGTGTCCGATGCTGCCGGCCACCATAAGCCATGTTTGAATCCATTGTTGATCCCATCGTTTGTCGACTTAGGCTCTGCTCGATCCGTATTTCTTCAGCCAGCCGCTGCCGGCCCACCACCTCGAGTTGCCCATTCCAAAGCGCCAGGCCCGCGAGCAATTCGATGTCGACAAGCCGCTCGACTGGATATTCTTTTCTGCGGCCAACGACGAGTAGAGGTGCCCTGGCCGTCGGGAGCAACACCGTTGCTGCATCCCAAGACCGAGGAATACCGGATCATCGGCCGGGCATGCGCTTTATTCCGAATGCCGATCTATCTAGAACCAAACTTGATGATGGTGCCCTCAACGCCGACCGTAGACTTCTTGAGCGCGCTTCTCGAATGCCGTCACCATGAGTCTACTGGTTTCGGTAAAGAAGGAAGAGGCAGCCTGGGCATACAGCGGCGATCGGAACTCAAAGTCGATAAAGAAATCAACGTGGCAACTTGGATAATCGCACGGCAATACATCGCCCCTGGCTTCAGCGGGAACGTTCGGGGTGAATCGCCAGGTGTTGATAAGCTTGCGGAAGAGATGGGAGTTTGAGGCGACGGCCTTGTGCATTTCAGCGGGGTAGAAGTATCGGCTCAGTAAAGGGCGGGATCGGGGATGAAGAGTGCGGGAGAACTTGGCAGCCAGAGCAGTGGCTTATAGGAGCGCACGCCGTTCAAAGAAACAGTGTGCACGCCTGAAATCACGGAGGTGCAAATCATGATATGGCGGAAGGCCTCGCTGCCATCCAGCCCAACCATGAGCGATCGAGGCCCAAAGCGATCCGATACCCAAAGCCGTTCGAGACGCTTCGCACCATCAGTTATGCTATGCAGCAGGTCGGAATACGTGGCTTCGCCAAGTTACCTGCACCATATCGTACTCGCAGCAGGTCACCGTCGATGTGTATCGCTCCTTCATGGCGCTGAATCCAATGACAAGATCGGCTTTCATGATTTTCTTCCGGGGGGAAATTACTGTGGAGGTCGAGCCAGCAGCCGAGGCCGGGCTGCCCGACGGAGGCTTGAAGCGAGCATCCGTGGGAATTTCTGCAGACGACAACACGATCGATTCGACGCAATAGGGAAGGAACTTGGAGTATTGATCGACATCCGAGACAATGTCGTAGAGCTGCCGCTGCGAAAAGTTCATGAGCCGCCGCTCTCGGTGCTCCTTGGCCAGCGACGTTAGCGGTGCTGGAAAGTTGAAAAAGGACCTTGTCGGAGCCTGCAGCCGAGGCCTCGGGCGAGCGGCCACAGCCAGGGCCGGCAGCGACAGACAGGTCATTGGCGAGGAGGGTCGGCGGCGGTACGATGCAAGACCAGGTTGTTGCGGCCTGGCTGGGAGTCTCCGCGCAAGAAAATGCGGGAGGCTGCCTGCGCAGCGACAAGCCGTGCTGGATCATACGGCTGGCCCTGACCACACCGAAAGAGCAGGCACGCACCAGAGCCGGGCCACCGCCTGCCCGGCCGAGGACCGACAGCGCATATGCACCTGGCCGGCCGGCCTGTGCGCTTGGGATGCCATCATGTTCATGGGCTCGGCAGGCCTGGGCTGCCCCAGCCGGCCTGTGCCGGTGTTCTGGGCGGCTGACTCAGCCTCACGTGGACAACTCCGACCTCGGCTGCACTTTTTTTTTTGTTGAGCGCAGCCGCCGTTGGGCACAACGAGAGAACAGGGCCGCCGAGAGGGCCGACCAACATCGGCCAGCATCCGCCAGACCGCTACGGCATCCACTACAGCATCCCTGCTTGAGCGCACCGACGCAGTAGCAGTCCGCCAAGATGGGTATCGTCAAGAAGCATGCCAAGGGTCGCTTGGATAAATACTACCATATGGCCAAGGAACAGGGCTACCGTGCCCGTTCCGCCTTCAAGCTCATCCAGCTGAACAAGAAATACAACTTCCTGGAAAAGGCCAAGGTCCTGGTCGATCTCTGCGCCGCTCCTGGTGGTTGGTACGTATGGTTGCTTTGACTGCGACGGCACACTGGCGAAGCAAAGGCACACCCGATACGATCCCGAGCAAATCTATTTTCCCTGCAAGAGCATCCGTTCCGCACTGCTCTCCCTCCCATCGAATGCAGTCATGTCGGTCGGATAGCTAAATTCAAAGTCTGGTCGATACTCACCCTGCCTCGCAGGCTCCAGGTTGCGGCCAAATATATGCCCAAGCCCAACATCATCATCGGTCTCGATCTGGCTCCGATCCGTCCGATACCTGGCGTCATAACCTTTGTCGAGGACATTACTACCGCCAAATGCCGGACGACAATCAAGGCGGAGCTAAAGACCTGGAAGGCTGACGTTTTCCTGCACGATGGTGCCCCGAACGTCGGTACCGCCTGGCTGCAGGATGCCTTCCAGCAGTCGGAGCTCGTTTTGGCGTCGTTGAAGCTGGCGACCGAGTTCCTGGGGCCCAACGGCACCTTTGTCACCAAGGTCTTTCGATCCAAGGATTACAACAAACTGATGTGGGTCTTCAACCAGCTCTTCTCCCGAGTCGAGGCTACCAAGCCGGCATCGTCCCGTAATGTCTCTGCTGAGATCTTCGTGGTCTGCCAGGGCTACTTGGCACCCAAAAAAATCGATCCGAAAATCCTGGATCCCAAGTACGTGTTCAAGGAAGTGGACGACGTCGACGACGCCGAGGACGAAAAGAAAACACAGGAGCGCCACAATGCCATCCTGAACGATCTGTTCCACCCAGAGGTAAGTGGCGCCTGCCGTCAACCCTTCGCTGGGATATATCGTCTCGGTTCAATAGCACCGCAGGATACTTGTACGCTGTTGCCTTGACTGTGTGGCTATGCTGTGCTCAGTCAAGCCAGGGCGTGGATCTGTACTATTGCCGTCGGTCTGCGCGAACATGGCCTCGGTGTTCGTAGTGAGCTGACGGCTCCTGAATCTGGTAGAAACGCCGTCGACACCGTGATGGCTACGAAGACAACGACTATACTCTACACAAGTCCAACAGCGTCACAGAGTTCATCGAGGGCAAGGACTTTATTCCTCTCCTTGCCCGATCGCACGAGCTCAGCTTCAAGAAGGATGAAAATGGCAAAATGTGAGTTTTGGATGCAGGACAAACTCTGTGCTGCTGCTCGCGGCTCTCATGGCGGCTCCTGCTGGTCGGCGGATGGAATTGAGCAGAGCAGCGCTGGCGCTCGGCAATATTCGAGTATGGGGGGTTCGCTGAACCGAGTCGTCTGGCTTGAGCACCGAGCATGGTTCTAAGTTGATATGCGCCTCATCTTGTTAGTTATGAAAAGCACCCGCTTACTACCGAGGAGATCAAGGAATGCCTCTCGGACTTGCGAGTGCTGGGTAAAAAGGATTTTAAAACCCTACTCAAATGGCGCGAGGAGATTCGCGTGTCGTGTGGCCTGGACAAGTCCCGCCAACAGAAGCGCCAAGAAGCCGAGGAGAAGGCCAGGCTAGAGGCCGAGACCAGCCAGGACAAAGAGGAAGACGTCGAGGATGAGGTACAGCGTCAATCCAATCTCCTCAATACCCAGCTGAAGCGGCAGATGCGAAAGGTCAAAGACAAGCGCGCCAAGCAGCTTCTCAAGATGCAAATGGGCATGACAACCCCGATGGACATTGGTCTGGAGGCCGAGCACGGTATCGGTGGCCTCGATGTGGACGACGGATCGGGCTTGTTTGACTGGAAGAAAGTCGGCGATGTAAGTGCACCGCATGCATGACAGCTATGAGTCAGCGCCACGAACAACGGGCGACGAGCCGCGTTCGACAGGATCACTGACAGAGGCATCAACGACACCAGGCCAGCAACACACTTGGCAAAGCTCGAAGGGGAGAGTTTGAGGAGTTTGAGAGCGATGAGAGCGACGATGCCGCCGAGGACGACGATGACGAGGAGGACGAAGTCCTTGATTCGGACGAAGAGACGGCGCAAAAGGTTCAGTGGCTCGAGAATGATCTCGACCAAATGTAAGTTATCGCATCTATCGCTCGAATACCCACCGGTGCTCCTCGCACGACTGACATCATCGATGTCTGCTGCGGGATTCCACACCAAGGTACGAGAATTACAAGTCCCGCAAGCTCGAGAAGGACCCTAAGGCCAAGGTTGCCCAGCAGAAGGAAGGCGCCAAAGCCAAGTTCGAAGAATGGTACGGATCTGAGTACGACAAAAGTATCCGTGACCTTGGCAAGGACGACGATGACGACGAGGAGGGCGGCGAGAGACAAGGCTCCGACGACGACAGCGAATATAGCTCGTGGGGTGACGAGAGCGAGGACGAGCGTAAGCCGACAAAGAAAGGTGCCGCCGTGAAGATTGGTGCGAAGCGCACCAAACCCAGTGCGGACAGCGAGGACGAAGACCAGGATGATGCGCCACAGGCACTCTCGAAAAAAGCCAAGCTCTTCTTCGACAACCCCATCTTCAAGAAGAGCACTGAGCTTGGCCAGAAGCCCAAGCCCGATCAAAAGGGCAAGAACACAAAGAACAAGTCCAAGCCCAAGGGCATGTTTGATGCTGATCTCGAAAGCGAGAGCGACGACGAGGTGCAAGCGAACCCGCTCCAGGGCTTCTCGGACGATGAAAACGAATTCGAAGTCGTTAAGGGAGACGAAGTTGGCCCGGACAGTGAGTGCTTCATGAGCTTGACCATCCTGCTCGAGCGAGCGATGGAGGGCTATCGAACGCGAAATGTGTCGCTTTGCGCTTTGGGAATCCATCATCCTGTCGTTCGCATCCAGTTATTGACCAAGCCAACCCATTTCAATCTACCCTGCTCCATCCAGAGGATCCGTTCGCCATCACCAATGCAGTTGGATATACTCTCGCGCAGCAAATGGCTTCGGCCAAGGGCAAGCGCGACCTCCTGGACGACTCGTTCAATCGGTATACGTTCAACGACCGCGAGGGGCTGCCAGAGTGGTTCCTCAAGGAGGAAGAAAGGTTCAACAAGCCACAGATGCCTGTGACCAAGGAGGCTGTGGAAATCATGCGGCAGCGCATGCTGGCGCTCAATGCCCGACCGATCAAAAAGATTGCCGAGGCCAAGTTCCGCAAGAAGATGCGTACCCTGCGGCGCCTCGAAAAGTCGCAGCGCAAGGCCGAGGGCCTGGCCGAGAACGAGGAGCTCAGCGAAAAATCCAAGCTCGAGCAGATCACAAAGCTGATGGACAAGGCCAAATCCAAGTCCAAGCTGGAGAAGCCCAAGATCAAGCTCGTCGTTGCCCGCGGTGCCCACAGGGGTGTCCAGGGCAGGCCCAAGGGTGTCAAGGGCAAATACAAGGTAAGTGCTTGTGCAGAGCAGTGGAGATGGACCAACATCGAGCCCTGTACCGCCATCCCACATCCTCATTCATGTGGCTGCTGCTGCTTCATCACGCAGATGGTCGATCCGAGAATGAAGAAGGAAGTTCGCGCGGAAAAGCGAAAAGCCAAGGAATCCAAGTCCCGACGCCGAAAGTAGACAGCCACCACCTCCGTGATCGACAAGACGGCACAGCGTCGCCCGACGCTTTAGTCCGAGTCATGGCATATTTGGAATACATCATCCAAGACACCCGCTGTTAGCAAAGCGAGAGGGCAAGTGCGAGAGTGAGCAGACCCACTCGATTCAGGCAATGCCATAAATTAAAAGATATAGGGTCAAGCGGTCAATACAAAATGAGAAGGAATGGGAAAGGAAATGCGAGAGCAGCAGAAGACATGGACGCCGTGTCGCCAAAAGCTGGCTGTGCTGCTCCTTACTGTCCTCGGCCACGTCCACCGAAGCCTCCTCGGCCGCCGCTAAATCCGCCACGGCCGCCACTAAATCCGCCACTAAATCCGCCACGGCCGCCTGCACCTCCACGACCGCCGCCAAAGCCTCCACGGCCGCCAGCTCCTCCGCGACCACCACCAAATCCACCTCGGCCGCCAGCGCCACCACGACCACGGCCTCCACCAAATCCACCGCGACCGCCACGGCCGCCGCGCTTCTCGACCATGCCTGGGAATAGCGAAACAATCTCGTTAGAATAGTATCGCAGAGCACACACACATATGCATGCACATACACGAGCTCGACAACGACTGCAGGTCAAAGGACAGCCGTTGGCCAACGTAAATCCGTGCGCTCATACCTTGGCGACCCAGTGGCTTCTCGACTGAGGTTTCATAGGCGGTTGTGGTTGTAGTTGTGGCGCAGAAAGGAACAGAAAGAGCGGGTGAGAACCGCTGCCTCGACACGAGGGCAGCGATGGCTGGGTGGATCAACCCGTTGACATGGCAGCGAGATGGCCGCAGTCCATCATGGAGGCTCGACCAAATGACTTTCGCCATGGACATGGCCTTTGAGTGCCCGTACCTTTGCCGCCAGCAGTCTTAGGCTTGGGCAGGAATCGCTCTAGTGGCAAAAGCTTGTCGGGGGCGATGAAAACCTTGTCATCCTTCTTGAACGAGGTGGCGACAACGCCATCCTGGACCTTCACGGTGAAGTACACTTCGTTGATGGGACCAAGGATTTCGTCGACCTTGCCGATCTGGGTCTTGTTCTCGAGGTAGATGGGGGCATTGAAGTAGGGAACCTGATGGGGGCAAGAGCGGACAGATCAAGTTAGGAAAGGCTGCGATTTGATTGAGGCAAGCGTGAAGAGCCATACACAGCTCCAGCAACGATGACGACAACCAAGCCACTCTCTGGAGGCGAAACAGAGGATTTGTTTTGCAGCACGAGTACCTTTTCGTTCACACTTTTGCAGACCATTTCGCCTTCACAAGGATGCACGAAAACACCCATGGCTGCGTGATCGGGGCAGAATGTGGCGTGATCGGTCAGTATGCAGGAGGCGAGCGATACACATTGGCAAATCAAGTAAAGAAGCACCCGACGACAGCCAGTACAGCCTCGGCTGTAGAAAAGTCAACGCAATGGCGCTGCTGCAAAAGAGGCACGAGAGCCACAGTGCAGCAACTCATAGCGCAGAAATGACGGCTATGATAGCTGTGAGATCATAGCAAAACAGGCTCCAATGTCCGGCGAACGGCTGTCAATGTTGTGGCAGCTCGCTGACGGGCCAGATCCAGACGCCGAGCTCGAATCAGAGCTGCAGCTCTGCCAAGCTGCCCAAAGGCCGCAGTGTCGGATGGTGAGCAGCATAGGTCGAAATCTTGGAGTTGCCAGTGTTTGAGAGTCAGGTGGAATCCACTTCCGCTCATTATGAGTGTCGCTGAGATGGCGTCCTCCAACGGCGATATGCGTCCAGCATAGATATCCGGGATATGATCATCGGCATGGTTGTCTGGCCACAGGTGACAGTTCCAAGATAGTCGTGTGACATGCTCGACTGAATGATCCACATCGTGGATGATCTGGTCCAGGTACATCCTGTCGTCCGGTCTTTTCCGATCTTCTCCCATCCTGCAGTATCCGATCGGTGGTATCTTTGATCGTGCCGAGTCGATATGCCGTACCAAGTGGAGCAGCCTCCCACTCTGCCGTCAAGCGTTTTAAAGCGAGCCAATAACATGCCGCTGTGATGCCACTCCACCAATGATTGACAGGCTTCCAGAGCGATCAAGACGGCCACGAAGAAGGCAGCGGGTTCAAAGATTGCGGCGAGTGGGCAAGCAGAGTGAAATGCACTTACGCAGAACGGTGTCCGGCGGGCCAACCGGACCACTGAATCCACCACGACCGCCGAATCCACCACGACCTCGACTGCCGCCACGTCCTCCTCGGTTCATTTTTTTTGGAATATGCTCTCGTTCGACGGACAAAAGGTGCTTGGGAGCTGCAAGGGACGGTCAAGCGGCTGCTGGAGGGATGAGAACGCCTGGATCTGGCTCGATCGGAACCAAGAAAAAAAGCCAGCGAAGGAAATGAAGAATTAATTTACAGTCACGTGTCAGCCGAGACACGCTCCTCGCTCGGCGCTCTCGTTGCGCTCTCGTTGCGCGAAGAGGCCGACGATCAGGTCTGCGAAGGATGGACAGCATCAATACACAGCATGTTGAATTAGCAATCGTTCGCAGATGCATGGAGTGAGCGGGTACGACGGGGACCAGCGAGCCGCTGCAGATGCAGTCACTGCAGGTCAGGGCAAGAAGACATACCCGGGATGAGGGAGGAAGAAACCAGGGCAAAGAGCAATACCACTGGAGGACATCGACGGGTGGATTTTCGAGGGGTTTGCCGATCAAAGTCGTCCAATTTCACACAACTCTCACCACCCACGCAAGCAACAGCAACAAGTTATTCGTGTGTGAATATGTCCCGCTCATCAATATATTCAGGATCATGGCGATATCGCCGTCGGTTGTAAACACAGCAGGTGCAGCGGCGTCGTTAGGGCCTGGGACCTCGAGATGCCCAGTATCCCTCGAAGGGTTGAATCTCGGAATGCGTCGCCGGCTCAGCCCAATTGAGCTGCTGAGGCTTCGTCGCTCGAACTCTCAGGATCGGCCTCACGCCGTCTGTTCCAGAGGCCATCGGTTTCCTTCGGGATGCTGTCCTCGGCAGGAGCTGGGTCCTTCTCCTTTGGCGGAGCCGCAGGCTTGGGAATCGTTGGCAGATAGACCTTGTGGAAGCATGGATAGACGATCGTTTCGATGAAGACCGATTGTAGCTTGGAGGTGATGATCGACGTTAGCTTGGGCAGGTCCTTAACCTTGGTGCGATGTCCAAGCAGCGAGCGGACTTCAAACTCAAGCATAAAGTCCTCCAAGATAGATATCGACAGATAGGTTTGCGAGTTGTCTGGGAGTGTGACGAACTCGAGGGCAAGCTTCGGATAGCGATCGTCAAGAGGGGAGGCACATCGGTTGAGCACAGAGGACCCGCCGAGGGCAAGATTGGATGTCGGAGTAGATATCGATAGGGTACAAGCCAGTGCGGATCCGAGGGACACGGGTTAGCGAAAGGTGAAGTGGTGAACAAGAGGCGAACATGCGTTGGACATGGGGGGTGAGTAGCTCCCACGATTACGATGTGCTTCGCTATGGGCCATGACATACCGTTCCAGAAAACTTGACAATCGACAAAGACAGAGAAACAGGCAGCGACGCAGTATAGGCTTTGGGCCAGTTGATGAGGACTTGTGTGTCGATGCCGATGGTGATCTGGTCGTTGTACTCAAAGCCTATCTCGGCACGCTGTGGTGGGCATGCCGAGTCGTGCCGGTTCGAGAACAAGCGCAAGCGATTCCATTCCCCAAGTCGGTGGAGTGTTTTGGTCAGTTACATAGTCGCTCGTGGTCCCGTAGAGTCGGACTGGTGGGAGGGTGTTGTGGGAGGGAGGGAGGTAGAAGCCAAGTGCATGGAATGTGATTGACGGCCGCTGTAGCGAAGGCAGAGACGCACTTGGGGCTATCCACGCACCAGATTTGTTGTATACTCGACGTATCGGATCTTGGCATCCTTGAAGATGGGGTATTGCTCACCGAGCGAAAACTCGGTAATAGCAACATGGCCTAGGAAGCTGGGCCTGCGAGACGAGTCCGTTTGGTCCGATGGCCCGTTGATGGCTTCGTCGATGAGCGATATGATTCGATCGTTGAACTCTTTGTCGCTGCGATACTTTGATATGATCTGGGCCAGGATGACATTCAGCCACTTGAGGGTTTCGCTCGGCTGGGAATTGATGTCGTACTGGGTCTTGGAGACGATCTGAGCCTCGTAGATGTTTGGATTGGCAGAGGCCGCGAGCTGCACCGAGAAGATAGAGCCTGCGTAAGCCGGGGCAAAGTGCTCGGGCGCTAACGACCTGCAGTAGGCCGGCAAGGTCGTGCGGGCTGGTGGGCTAACAAGCCGCTGGAGTTGTTCAGTCGCCCGCTGGCGGACTGCTCGCTGCTCGCTGCTTCGTCCATGGTGAGCGGCTTTGCTCGAACTCGGGCAGCGGACATACTTTGGACTGGAAGCGTCTGCGATTGCGCCTCCTTTTGGCGATCTCGATCTTGGTCTCGCCGCCACTCCGCAGCAGGAACACCTTGAGCAGGAAGAAGATCAAGATGCAGAGGATGATCTGGCCGGCGATGAAGCCCTTGATGAACTCCTTGGAGGCCAAGTTCACGGCAGCCTCAATGGACTTGTCGATGTAGGCCGAGTCGCTTGACCACGAGGACGAGGCCATGATCGCATTGGGCGCCTGCTGCAGAGGTTGTGGTGTGGAGGCAGAGGCAAGATGCGGTGGGTGGAAGCAAAAGGAGAGAGGAGCGCCGACACCGACGGGGCCAGGAGACGGCGCTCTCCACAAGCCACACGCGCAGGTCGCCAGAGCAGCCCAGCTCGACCATCCGCACCAGCCGGGCAGGCGGGCGACCGCAGGACGGCGAGCGAAATGCAGTCGAAAGTGGAACGATCAGCGGCCGACGCAGATCTCACCCGTGTTCCGAACAATTGTGATGAGATGCATAGCCCCGAGTCTGATGAGTGGGAGTCGTCTCTCGCTCGCTGCACCTGACACACTCACGGAGATTGATCATGCCGGATGGACGCACCACCGCGCTTGCAAGGGAGAACGATAGATGCCCGCTTCATTGCGCAAACGGTTATATTTGGACGAGACGACAGCCAGGCCACAGCGGCAATCTCAGGACAGAGGGCAGCGTGGCGCAGAGCGCTCGGAACAGCAAGTTTATGAGGGGGAGAGCACTTAGTACTCCTCGGCTTCCTCCTCCTCGCCCTCAACAGAGTCGGTACCGACTTCCTCGTAGTCCTTCTCGAGGGCAGCCAAGTCCTCACGGGCCTCGGAGAATTCACCTTCTTCCATACCCTCACCGACGTACCAGTGGACGAAGGCACGCTTGGCATACATAAGATCGAACTTATGGTCAAGGCGAGCCCAGGCCTCAGCAATGGCAGTGGTGTTGGAAAGCATGCAGACGGCACGCTGGACCTTGGCGAGATCGCCACCAGGGACGACGGTGGGGGGCTGGTAGTTGATGCCGACCTTGAAGCCAGTGGGGCACCAGTCGACGAACTGGATGGTGCGCTTGGTCTTGATGGTGGCGATGGCGGCGTTGACGTCCTTGGGGACAACGTCACCACGGTACAGGAGACAGCAGGCCATGTACTTGCCGTGGCGGGGGTCGCACTTGACCATCTGGTTGGCGGGCTCGAAGCACGAGTAGGTGATCTCGGCGACGGTGAGCTGCTCGTGGTAGGCCTTCTCGGCAGAGATGACGGGAGCGTAGGTAACGAGGGGGAAGTGGATACGGGGGTAGGGGACGAGGTTGGTCTGGAACTCAGTCAGATCAACGTTAAGAGATCCGTCGAAACGAAGGGAGGCGGTGATGGAGGAGACGACCTGAGCAATGAGACGGTTCAGGTTGGTGTAGGTGGGGCGCTCAATGTCGAGGTTGCGGCGGCAGATATCGTAGATGGCCTCGTTGTCAACCATGAAGGCACAGTCAGAGTGCTCAAGGGTGGTGTGGGTGGTGAGGATCGAGTTGTAGGGCTCGACGACGGCAGTGGAGACCTGAGGGGCGGGGTAGACCGAGAACTCGAGCTTGGACTTCTTGCCATAGTCGACAGAGAGACGCTCAAGGAGGAGCGCACCGAAACCAGAGCCCGTTCCACCACCGAACGAGTGGAAGACGAGGAAGCCCTGGAGACCAGTGCAGTTGTCGGCGAGCTTGCGGATGCGGTCAAGGACGAGATCGACAATCTCCTTGCCGATGGTGTAGTGGCCACGGGCGTAGTTGTTGGCGGCGTCCTCCTTGCCGGTGATCAGCTGCTCGGGGTGGAAGAGCTGGCGGTAGGTGCCGGTGCGGACCTCATCGACGACGGTGGGCTCGAGATCGACAAAGACGGTACGGGGGACGTGCTTGCCGGCACCGGTCTCGGAGAAGAAGGTGTTGAACGAGTCATCACCGCCGCCGATGGTCTTGTCAGAGGGCATCTGACCGTCGGGCTGGATGCCGTGCTCTGGGAGGGCGAGCAAGCGAGTGAACGGGAAGCGAGAGATCAGCGGCTAGATCAGCTTCGACTGAACAAAACAGACGCGGCCATGCTGTGCCGTGCTGTGCTGCGGGGCTCTGCAAGCGAGGCCAGAAGGCGGGCTGCAGTGGCGAGACCCAACGACAGCAGCGACAGCAGCGACTCCGAGAGGGTGGCAACTTACCAAGACAGTAGAGCTCCCAGCAGGCGTTACCGATCTGGACACCGGCCTGACCAACGTGGATGGAAATACACTCTCTCATGGTGGTGGAAGAAGGAAGCGAAGACGGGCTTGCGAGGTAGACTGGTCTTTCAAACGAGGGAGAAAGATACGAAGAAGAAAATGGGGGCTTCCCGCTGCCGCCCGGGTATTTATTGGGGGGGATGCTCGAGGACAGGCGGGGCGGGCGACGGAGACGGAGAGAGCGGGCGGGCGGGTGGCTTGGGCCGGGGGAAGAATGCCGCTTGCCAAATCGGGGCAGCACGCGGCTTACGTCACCGGGCCGGCCCCAATCGGGCACAAATATCGGCCCGAAAAGGAAGGTCACGTGGCGTGCATGACGCGCGGTGTCGCCCGCGGGACCGAGGCGAGAGCAGCGCGAGACGGGACAGAGGCTGGCACGAGGAGCGAGAGCGGGCAGCGGCGAGGAGAGACCCGTCACGCGGCAGCCCAGGGTCGTGATTGGCGGAGATGGGCAGGGGTTGCACGAGACATGCTGCGCGCGGCATTGTTGTGTAGTGGTGTTGGGTGGGAGTGTCGTGACGAGCGCTGGTGGGAGAATCGAATCGGGTGACGGGGTGGGAGTGTCGAGCGATCAATGCCGGTGCAGAGGAGAATCGTGACGAGCGCTGCTCCATATCAGACGCTCGGTCACTCTGCCTCTCTCGATCACCCAAACGCCCACCCACACGCCCACCCAGTCCGATCCGCCCGACTCCCAGGTCATGGAAGAAAGGCGTTACAATCGATATTTTGATCAATTGCAGAATAATGTATTGCCCCAAAATACCGCGCGCTGACCATGACCCCGTGGGATCGCGGCGTCAATGCGATGCGCAACATAATCGCGGGAATGAACCAAGCAACAGAGACATCAATAGCATGCCGATGACTTCCTCGGACTACTGCGCCGGACCGCTCTTCGCGTTTCCCACGGTCTTGGACGGCAACTTCGGGGGGACGGGCTTTAAGTTGGCAAGCATCTCGTTGGGCTTCAGAGGTGGTGGTGGTCCGGGTGGCTTGGAAAGGGGCTTCTTCTTGCGCTCCTTGTACGCATCGCCGCTCTTGATCGAAGAAATGAGATCGTCCATAACTCCCTTGCGCTCGACATCCGCCAGAATGTTGTTCTGGCCGATACAAAGTGGGGTTCGCCGGGTTGATAGAGGGCGCCAACGGCAGTCGTGAGAATCATTACGCTTTCGACAGCCGGTTCAATGATCGCCTTGATCCCAGATAGCCACCCAACTCAATTCCGGTGCCCATCCACAGTCAACGCCACGGACCTTCAGTGGACACTCTCCAACAACCTCCCTCCAAGTTTACCTTGATATTGGTGGTTTTCGGGGCAGCTGAAACCTTTTCTTTCTCCGCGGTCTTCTGAGCTATCTCGGCCTCTTTCTGGTTGTCCTGGCGCGCACGCTAAGGATAGAGGACAAGGATCCATCAGCACCCCCTGTCGTTGACTGAGACCAGGCCCGTGCTGCTCAAAACGCTGCTCAGATCGGAGGAAATCGTCTCTGAATTGGTATGGGATTACCTCGAGACTCTGCAAGAACGTCAAAAATGTGCCAAAGAGGCTCTCCGGAGTTGATTTGCTGTCTTCACCAAAATACTCGAGGCAGGCCTTGAATCTGGTCTCCATATCGGTTTTCTTGGCTCGGAGTCCTTCAACCACGGACTTGTTCTTTTCCAAGAACTCCTGATTGTCCAGCGCAATGTGAGCGGCCAATCACCCAGTACTCTCTATAATCTAGCAAAGTTTGAGTCCTCGCAGCGGCTACCTGCCAGAGGACTCAACCTTACCTTGACAGTCGACACCAGTTTGTCGCCTCCGTCGCCGGCGGTCATCTTGGACTCGGCTTCGAGTTGCGACCAGCCCTTGTTGAGCTCTCCCATCTCCTGGTTGATTGTCGCCAGGACAGTTTTGCTCGCAGGATCGATCTCCTGCATGTCTTTCAGAATGCCTTTGGCCTCCGGCAGCTTGGCATCGAGCAACAATACCAGGAAATGGAGGAACGACTTTGTCGAGCCAACGGCCTTCGTATCGGAAAGCTGTGGTTGGTGGCGCACTTAGCGAGCTATGGCGATGTACTCGGCAAGGAGACGACAAGGCTCTTCCTGATTCACACATATGTACTGGTGTGCAGCATGCCAAGAGCACCCTTGCAGAACGTCACCGCCCACCCTCGTCCACCGTTTTTCACCAGCCTGCTATAATGGTGGATATACCTTGGTTAGGTATTCAATGTGGAAACCGTACGCGCCACCCTTGGCATTGTCGGCATTCATGTAGTTGCCGATCGCCAGGATAATCTCCAAGATCTTTGCCAGAAGTGCACTGGACTGGAGCTTGCGCGATGCGAGGCTGATTGCCGTGATTTCCTGCACGGTTCCACAGACGAATACCCAGTAGTTTCTGGCATTAGCTCGACCGGAACGAGCATTGACACTGATAGTGCCATAGTCACATGTATCCGTTCACATGCAACATCAACGCCAGAAAGGCGAATCACACGTTCAAGCCTATCCGGAGCATATCAGCCAGTTCAAGTCAACCGATCTGCGTCGACTGAGAGTTGCATCGGATCACTCACAGCATCAATATCTCCCACTCGTTCCAGAAATTTGTACTTGTAGTAGAGTACTTTCAGACGCTGTTCGTAGCGCGGGACTTTGAGCATCTGAGAACGGAGGTAGAGTGCAGGTAAAAATCGGGGAAATCGGGCAACAGCAATCAGCACAGACGATTTGGTACACGACGAGAGACTACATCTAGCTCCATCTAGCTCCATCTAGCTCCATCTAGCTCCATCTAGCTCCATCTAGCTTCATCTAGCTTCATCGCATACTTACGCTCCAGAAGAACTGCTCCGGTTTGCCCAATTCACCGACCCGTGACTCGTCCTTGCCAATGTACTCGGCCAGCACGTCTGCGTCCTCAGTGGTCGGCACACACGTCAAGAACTGCTTCAGCAGCTCCTCCGACAACCTTTGTTCGTCCATTGACGTCAGTGCCGCTTGAATTTCCTTGAAGCTCATCTTGACACGGCCCAGCATAATCGCTGTTGCAACAAAGCCAAATTCAGGCATCAATTCGCACAGATCTATCACGTTCCGTCCAAAACACAAGAACAGCTGAACTACTGGCCTTCAAAATGCCGATCGAAGAATGTCTGCTTACCAATATTGTTGGATCGCTTGCTGTCAAAGAGCATGATGCCACCCTTCTTTTTGGCGCTCGACAGTGCGTCGCTTGAGCCATTTTCTTCGGCCTTTGCGCGCGAGAGGTTCTCTGCAGAGCCCAGCGCCTTGCTCGATCCCGGAGTCGACGGCTCGTTTGACTTTGAAACGCCAAAGAGCTCCTCGAGCTCCTTTATGTCCACCATCTCTTTCCTGATCCGCTGCTCCTCGTCCTGGTGCTCGGCAAGTCGCTTCCACAGCGTTTTTTCAACCTGAACAACGTCGATCTTTTTCCACTGGAGATTGCGGGTCTTGCAGTTGGTCTGGATCTTGGGCTTGTTTGGGTAGGGCGACGGTGCTAGCCACGCAACGAATGTAATACCAGCAAAGCCAATCAGTCGAGTCGTCAAGCACACAATCGAATTATCAACGCTTTGGTCCATATCTCAGGAAGCTCTTGCGCAGAGTTAAACGGACCTGGGGCCGAGGGCATGCCTTTGCCCGGGGGAGGTGGTGGAGGAGCGCCTTTGCCGGGTGGTGGAGGCGGTGGCGGCCCTGAGGAGGAATCGACAAAGGTCAGCACTTGACGGCGCAGGCTGTGTCTGGCACAGATGATCGATACGCGGTTTCCAACATGGTCGCACAGCCGAACATATCTTTATCTTTGACACAGAGTTGTACTGACCTCCGGCGACGCCAGGGGGTGGCGGTGGCGGGGGTGGAGCACCTGTAATGCGTCGGGTTAGTGTCCGCATATATAAGGATCAATGCGGCCCCTACACTGCGTCTGTAGCAGCAAGCTGCTCAGCAGCAGACCGCTAAAAGGGCAATACAGGTAGGCAATACCTGCAGGGCCTCCGGGAGCTGGTGGTGGGGGCAACGGAGGACCTTCATGATCGTCTAGTGTAAGTATCCGGGATATGCTCCTTCGAATTGCCTGCCTGGACTCGCTGTACATCAGATACACTTACCGCCTGCCAGGGCTGGGGGTGGAGGCGGAGGCGGCACTGCATCCCGCATCAAAAAGGTTCAGTGTTTGGGTTACAGTTCATCGCAGAATCAAGGCACAGAGCGTTTTGGTACCTGAAGACGCAGGCGGAGCCGGAGGCGGGGGAGGGGGCGGTCCACTCGTCACATGAGATGCTGCTGGAGGCGCTGCTGGAGGTGCTGCTGGAGGCGGCGGGGCTGACGAAGACGGTGGCGGTGGCGGTGGCCTTGAAGGGTTTGGAACAGCCTTTGCCTGAAGCAGCCACAGCAGTCAGCACCGTACTCGCAATACTCGTGGTTCGCGAGCAAGCTTACCTGCTTAGCGGCGGCTGCAATGGCATCGTCCACAAATCCTTGCAGAACTTTTCGAGCCTCCTCGGAGAGTGCAGCAGTTTTTGGCAGCGCTGCCTTGGAGAGATCGAGCGAGCCTAAGGCGGACAAGTTCTGAGCAAGCTACATAGGGCAAATTGCAAGCGTTAGAAAGACGAGAAGACTCGGATTTGAGTGGCTGAGACATCGCCATTGATGCAGAATAGCACTGTGGATCCGCTATAGACTATCGCATGGCGGCAGGGCCTCGTGGTGGCCAGCTACATTGCTTTCCGGCTGGACCATGGGCCGGTCGTACCTCGATGCCAAGCACGAACGTGGTTGACACTGTTATCATCAAGGCGATGCAGTTAGTGGGGCGAAATCGATAGCTTCCGGCGATTCTGCAGAGCATATCCATAGAGTAGCGACGACAGCCGCAACCGCCGCGCGCTCGCCAGGCTACTTCTTGCTGACCTGGCTTCTCAATCTCCTTCACAACGATCTTCTCGACAGTTTTCTCGCGAACTTCGACAACGACTTCCTTGCTCTTGGCTTCCTTCATCTTGCTCAGCTCCTGTTCTCTGTCTCTGATGGTTTGGGCCTGCTCCTTTGAGATTTTTTCCCACTTGTCCTTCTCGATCGCCATGCTCTGCCATTCTTTGACCTTGTTTTCCCAGTCGCCCGCTTTCTGGGTGACCTTTTCGAACTCGTCGTGCTGGACGAGAGCATTGATGATCTGCTCGATATCGATATTGAGCTGGTTGAACTTGAGCGACACGCCAAATCGGTGGAGTGTGATTTGCGCCAGGATCGAGTCCAGCACTTCCCAGTACTTTTGCCCGCGCGGATCGTCGGTCGGGAGGACCAACAGGTGATGTAGGACTCGCAGCAGCCACTGTTGGCACTCTTTGTTGGCACCAAGATTCTGCTTCAGGGCTCGGAACAGCTCCTCCGAACTTGTTTGGTCAAATCTGTCCAGATGCCGCTCGGCCTCAAGGAGCTCCCAGTCCGAGGCGGCCTCGCCCTCAAAGATTTCCAGCTGCTTGTTGATTGAGTCGTTTTCGAGATCGTGCAGCTCCTGAATAGTGCGAGAGATGCCCAGGGACAAGAATTCGCCTCGGAGGGACAGGCGTCGCTCGATTTCGTCCGGAGAGTTGACCAGAGAGTTGATCAGCGAAATGGAGGCGATTTGGTAATCCAGGTAGGCTGCTCCTTCGTTGCTGTTCTCGAGCTCATGGTTGACCAGGTTCTGCACCAAGAACTGGAACCGAAATGCCTCGCGGAGGTCCTCCTTGAGGACCGCCATGCTGTTCAGGACGAGCGTGTGTCCATTTGGCGGGACAAAGCAGACGGCGGCCAGGATCTCAAGGATCAGGGTCTTGACCTTCAGCGGCCCCGAGCCGAGAACAAGAGCAAAGACATCTATACCACCATCATGTCGCATGGTGGACTGAAGGCCAAACACATTGTTCATCTGGGCTTTGATGGCCTTCACTGCCTGGATCATGACGTCCTTCTCTCCCGGGGCCAACCTGACCAAATGGATTTCAAGGACAGAATGAGAAATCGAGCGCATACCGCACCGTGATTTCGATCACAAGGAGTGTGGGGCGTCCAATCTTGCTAGGGCGATACTCAACGCTATTCTCTGGAGAGCAATCTATAGACTTGATGCATCGAGCGTTTGAGTTGGAGTGCGCCCCCCCCCAAGCCTGGTTGTCTTCGGAGACACGTCACTTACTGGGATTTGGAAGACACTCGCTTGAGAACGTCAAACAAGACTTCCGAACCATTGAACTTGATGAACTCTTTGACCCAACTGCAAGCGAAATGTGACGGCGTGAGTGAGGATACACAAATCGAACCATATTGGCCGGGAGTCTGAGAGATTGGGCGTTGCCAACACAAGCAGGCCGGTCATCAGGCGGGGAGAAGTAAGAACGGCAAAAGCACACTTTACTTGATTGGCTCGGTTCGGAGGGTGATTTCCAGAGACTGCAGGCACTTGGCCAGCTCTATGGGCGATGTTTGTCCACGCACGAGTTCAATGTAGCTGCGCGGATCGTGGGGCTCCGACGACTTTGAACTCAGATTATCGTTGCTGGACTGTGATGGATGAAAAGCGCTGGGTCAGATCTATGCGCACCAGATGCGCAGACAAGCGGCTTGACAAGTCGAGTATCAAGTGCGAAAGCGTATGCCAACAGATGACCAAATGACCAAATGACCAAGTGACCAAATAACCAAATGACCAAATGACCAAATGACCAAATGACCAAATGACCAAATGACCAAATGACCAAATAACCAAAGGACCAAACGACTGCCGGCTGCAGCGATATGCACCTTCTGCATTTCAGTCTTGGACTTTTGCTGCACAATCAACATCCACTTGCGGTCGATTGGCATGCTTCTCATCTGCTCCATCTTGGGGGCTGGAATGGCGAGCTCAACCTGGACACATTGTCAAATTGAACGGCGAGTGAGACTGATGTGCTGCCGTTGAGGCTACGATCTGTTGAGCTGGCTGCGGAGTGACACGCATCGCAATCCTCGCGGCATCTATTGCAATCCCACGATCCATTCGCCGATTTTCTACCCCCAGGGCGCAGCAGCTACACCCTCCAGGCCACCATGTATCGGAACAAAGCCTCACAGACAGCCAATACAGCCAGAGTCGAGCAACATTCCCACTCGCGGCGCAGCTCTGCAAGCAGCACAAACCAGAATCTCTTCGAATTGGGCATTGACGATTTCCTCGCAAGGCATCTCGCCCGGAGAAATGGCCATTCCCAGGCGCTCCTTGGCCTGATCGTCGGCGACGACATTCCCGATGGCCACCTTGGGCTTTTGCTTGTCCTTTCTCGAGAACATGATAACAGACGCGCCTTTGCCTCGAGAGGGGTATGGAAAGCCAGAGCGGCACGCCGAGAAGTCCGCGGGCAAAAGTCAACTGTCGGAAGGAAACCCCACCCAAAGACAGAGGCGCTTTGGCCACTCGAGCAGCCAGGACGAGGCAATGATGACGTCGCAGGCGCATAGCGGGTGGGAATTCCTCGAAGCGGCGGTGATTGGGCGTGCGCGTGTCGCACCGGGAGACAATGCACTCGATCCAGCAATGCACTCGATCCAGCAGTGCACTCGATCCAGCAGTGCACTCGATCCAGCCTGGCCCTCCTTTCCTCCAGCCCGCCCCTTCAGGCCTTCTGTGCTGTTCGCCCTGTCGCTCACCACCCAGTCCAACAATGATGGCCTTTTCCAGCTCGGCCGGGACCAACTCCCAGCAGTCCCAGATCAACCCCGAGCGGCTCAGCCAGATTTCTCCACCACCTCCCCCTCCTCCTCAGCAGCGACGGCCCTCGCCTCCGTTCGACTCCCGTCCGTATGCGGCTGGCCCTTCGGTTTCGCCAGACCGTCGAAACCGATCTCGATCGCCTCCCCGCCAGCGCTCTCCTTCTTCCGGATATCGCCGGGGATACGCTCGGTCGCCATCCCCTGGATACCGATCCTCGTATGGTGGTGGCAGCGGACGGGGTGGCTACGAGCGCAGCGATCGATCTAGCTATGACCGATACGACGACCGCTCCCACGGAGATCGATACGGAGATCGATCCGGGGATCGATACGGAGACCGGCCTCGGGCTGCCTCCAGCCGACGAACTCGTGCGGATGTCATCAGGTGAGCCGTTGGGCCGGGCTGCGGCACCACGCACGCCACCGCCGCCACAGCGGCTCTGCAGGAATGCATCCTCTCGGGCCCACAGCCACAAGGCTCCGAAGGGCATGAGCATCCCGGTGACGGCGTGCTCTTGGCTGACCGGTCGAATTTCCCGGCGTCTCGATTCTCTTTAACCACTGATGATTCAGGGGTACCGACACCGATCGCAAGGAAACCACATGTCTGTATGTAGGCAACATTCCCTACGACTTTGTTGAACGGGATGGTAAGCACCTCCACCAAGCACATCGCGGCTTGCCCAGATTCGTTCGAAGGCGATACCCGCTCCAGCGTGAAATGCGAGCTGAATCCAGCTGCGTATCCGTGCACGGCGACTCTCCCTGTCGGCAGTCGTAGATATCTTTGAGAAATTTGGGCGGCTCAAGTCCGTCTCGGTCCCCGTCGACCGCATCACCAACAAGAACAAGGGGTATGTGGATGCCGATGGCCTATCGTGGCTCGAACAGGGCGATATGGGCCGGAATGTTGGCTCGCCATTGGATGCTGATCCCCCAAAGCAGCCGAGAGCCAATCGAGCATGCCCACCAGGAGCCAGCCGTCTTACCCGTTGATGCTGGGGGAACCGTTGCGCCAATCTAGCTTTGCCTTTGTCAACTTTATCGATCGTCGCGATGCCGAGGACGCAAAGAACAAGTACACGGGCTTTACCATCAGCAACCGCACGCTGAAGCTCGACTGGGATGTGGGCCGAGAGAAGAAGGACGATATCCGCGGATATTCCAAGCCATCTGCTCACGACGCCCAGCATGGAGGTAACCCTCGCTTTGTCGCTCGGGCAAATGCGCTGCAGATCTTGGACCGAGCCTCGTCGTCCCGAACTATTGAGCTGATCTTCCCTGTCTCCTGTCTTCCCTGCATTGGCGCACCGTCTATTCGACTGTCACCACCTTGGCCGATGCTGGAACAGCCTCATACTCTCGCCGATCCCCTCGCTACAGTCCCTATTCTGACAACAGACGAAGATCGCCCAGCCCCCCTCGTCGCTGAGGATGTATGGGTCAAGGAACACCGATCGGTTCCCACCCAGCGCGCTCTGCCTTGCCGCCTCTCCTCTACTTTTGCTCCCCTTCCGCTCCAGACGATTTTTTGAACGCGAGCCATGGCCAATAGGCTTGATCCAATAGGCTTGATCCAATAGGCTTGATCCAATAGGCTTGATCGCGCCGAGACAGCGGCCAGCGCTTAAGCCATCGATAGCTGCCGCGTTGCTCCGCCGACCTCGCGCATGCCGTATCCGGCGCTTCCCTCCGGCTGTCGGCTCGCTGCTATGCCTCCGGGCCCATTGCTCCTCTGAATCTCTAGAGCGACATCCAATTTTGCTTCGGCAGGATGGACTCTGAGACGCCGCATACATTCAGCTGTCGTCTTCTTTTCTGCCTCCCCTGTCTCCCTGGTGAAGGCAGGCGCAATGCCAGATGCGGTGCCAGCAAGCAGTCGGCCCAGGCAGGGCAGCCGGCCGGTCGATGGGTCTGCTGGACCGCCGAGGCCATGAGCACCAGAAGGCACCACGCCCTGCCGGTTCGACTGGCATGTGGCAAGCCAGGCGGTGGCCACGTTCGGAGCACAATGCCGATGTGTGACTGCGCGTGATACAAGCGTCTCTCTGTACCCCCTCGCCCTCTCTCGCCGCGCTCTCGTCCTCGCCCTCACAAATAGCGCCTTCGGTTTTCTTCCCAGCTCAAGCTTTTGCTTCTTTGCGAACCCAACCTGCCGTCGATCCACACACCATCCGCCCGCCATCCGTCTCAGGGCTCGAGCCGACAAACACCTGTCTTCCGCCCGTCGTCTCTCAGGCCAAACGCAAATAAAGACTGCAAGAGTCACCGTGAATCGCTCCTGCACTGGTCGAAACCGCTTTGCCCTTCCCAGCATCGACGGAATCCAATCGTGTGCTCGCTGTTGAGCGGCCACCCTTCTCGTTGCCCGGATACAAGTAGCGCTGCCGTCGTAGTCTCTGCCACAGACCTGAATCGCCGCTGGTACAGCCTCTCGAGCATCTTGGGCACACCGCACCTCACTGCACTGGCATCCTGGACAGCCGCGACCCCTGCCCGTCGATATCCCATCTCGACACTGGCTGCCGTTTTGGCTGGTGAATCCGGTCTGCGACCGTTGAGCTGGATTCGACCCTGTATCTCTGTGACCAACCACCCGATCCTGTTTCTGTCCAAACCCACACTCCAGAGCTCAACGCCGCTCTTCCAAGCCCTCTCCTGCCGATTCACATCTCACCAGCTGCAATGTCGTTCAAAATCAACTGGCCAAAGTTTTCGCCCGAGTTTATCGAGCAGGCCAAGGAGCAATTGACCTCGGCCCTCAACAAGGGCCACAAACCTGAAAAAATCGTCGACCGCATCGTTGTCCAGGATCTGTCGATGGGAACCAAGGTGAGACATGATCTATTGCGCAGATTGGTCAGGCGGAGCGTCACCTGCCGCTGTGACGATTGCGCCGTCGTGGCCGGTGCATGCGCTTGGCATCTCTGGATCAGCGCCTCCGTGACAACCAGCAAAGTATCGCTGGTGCAACGACTAGCGTATCGACCTGCCCATCGACTCGTTTGCCGACCGGGCTGCTGAGCACATTGATCTCATCCATCGGCTCTCCCTCGCGCACGCAACGCCATCTAGCCTCCGGAACTGGAGATTCTCGAGATTGGCGAACTGGCTGAGGAGCGTTTCCGCGGTATCTTCAAGCTGGTATACACCGGAGATGCCTATCTGGCCTTGCACACCACTGTTCAGGTGAGCCCACAGCCGCAGTCGATGCTGGCAGATGCAGATCGAATCCTGCACAAACCGGGTGATTGCTCTCGAGCGCCGTAATCCGACCCGCCTCCACGTACACGAGTTCGAGACAACATTCCCTGGCTGAGCAATGCAGATTGGACTCGGTGCCGATACAACCCCCTCCCTAACCGATCACGCCGCCCCACCTCTGCGTCGCTATCCGACACACGCCGCGAATCGTCGTCTAGGCCAACCCGCTCCCGACGCTCAAGTACAAGCCCTCAATCAAAAACCGATTTGGCATGCTCTCGGCCAATCGGCCCTTGGTTGTGCCGATGAAGCTGAGGATCTCCAATCTCAAGCTCAGAGGCATTGTCGTCTTGGTTGTGGACAAGCAGCGTGGCGTGACTCTTGTCTTCAAAAACGACCCGCTCGAGAAGGTCGATGTCAACAGCACCTTCGATGACATTCCCAACATCCGTCGCTTTCTTCAGTCCGAGATCGAGGGCCAGCTGCGAAAAATGTTCCGAGATGACCTCCCTCAGCTCGTCCATAACCTGTCGTTGTTTTATTTGAGTGGAAAGAAGAACTCGCCGATGCCACCCAGCGGAAATCCCGGTGGCCAGCTGAGCGGTGCCCACGGCAGCTATTCTGGCCATAGCCTAAGCAGCGGCTCTGGCCCAGAATCTCGTCTCGGTCCCCATCCGGGCCCTGGCAGCTACCCGAGCGCATCGTCAATATCCGGAGACAGTGGCTTCTTTGACGAGACTCGCTCTGTCTCCAATGGCTTCACCAACCTCCACTTTCCCCAAGATCTGGACCATGATATTGCTCGGCTGGCCCAGTCCGCCGATCATCAGCATATCTTTCCGCGCTCGCACCAACAAAAGTGGAATGGGAACGACCCCGTCGCCGACTACGATAGCTGGGACCAGGGCCTGGACGTTTTCGTGCTGCACAAGCCGCTGCAGCCGCCTGGACGTGAGAGCGATGTGCCCGAGCTACATGGTCTCCACAACGTCTTCAAGCCACCGCTTCAGGAAGATCGCCTCGTCGGGGCCGTCTCCAGGGACCGCATCTGGCAGTTCATGGCTCGGCGATCACTTGGCGGACCTTTTGGTGCAGCCATGAGCCGCAGTCTCTCGGGCTCGTCCTTCAGCAACGCATCCATGTCGAGACAGCTACGAACAGGACCGAGGCAGCCGGCAGCAGGCCCAGCAGCAGGCCCAGCAGCCGGTGGCGCTTCAAGCTATGCATACAATCAGCGACCCGTGCGCAACAAAAGTGTGTCGTCGTTCATGGACCTCAAGACCCGCGGCGACGACGACGACCGCGACTCTGTCTACACGACCATGTCCAATCCGTACGAAGACTACCGCCATGAGACACAGCAGCGCCATATGTGGCGTGCACAAGCCTACGATCTCGAGTCGCACTACTCCTCAGATCGCCACTTTGGCTTGGACGACTCCATGTCCGAGACATTCTCGATTGGCGGCGCCTCGAGCTACTACGCACCGGCCAACGAGGATCCCGTCGTGCTTCCCTCGCACATTGTGCTCCAGCCCAGTGACAACGAAGTTGCTGCCCACTTGGCCAATCTCATGAACTCGCACCACACCATCTCGCCATTCACCCACACGGTAGAGCACTCCATGTTCCGCGCACTGCCCAAGCCGGCCTCGCAGGCATCCACAACCCCGAAACGTCGCGTGCATCCGCGGAACGTGCGCACAGTCAAGATTCCCATGAGCGTCTCGGGACTCTCGCCGGCGCGAAAGCCCACCCAGCCTCTGATCCACCGAAGCAGCTCGCACATCCCAACTCACTCGATCTCCCAGAGCCGCCGGACCGAGGGCGGCGGGACTTCGAGCACAGGATCGGACTCGATGAGCGATTCGACCGAACACTCGACCCGTTCAGCAGAAGACGTGCTGTCCAAGTCTCGTTCGTCGCGTGAGCCACACAGTGCAACATCTCCGACAATTGCCACCTCAGCGAGACACGCGCCGCATGGCTCGTACAGCTCCGTCGCCAGCTCGGTGCTGCGGTCCAGAGGCATGCTCTCGAATATGGCTGCTCGGCCTGGGATCGTCATGTCGCCGTCGTCGTCCTCAGCTTCATCAGAAGCCCACCCCCGGCCAGCAGCACAAGTTGCCTCGCCCGTGTCGAGCGAACCCGAGGGTCTTGATCTCCTGACTGCCAAGTTCGAAAGTGCTGCCCTTCTGGACCAGCCCGCTGCTGGCGTGGCCTGAGCCACTCGCTCGCCGACCGAGGGAGTGCAAAACCGGACCCGAGCCCCCTAGGAAACTGGAAACCCGCCGAAACCCCGGGGCACTGGAAACACAAAGTAGCAAAAAATCCAACGGAATCCAAGCGAAGCGTTTCCTGGAGCCTCGCTGACCACTCTCAGTCATGGACCTGAGCGTCCACTATCCACACCCTCCTCGACCCGCAACCCGCAACCCGCAACCCGCAACCCGCAACCCGCAACCCGCAACCCGCAACCCGCAACCCGCAACCCGCAACCCGCAACCCGCAACCCGCAACCCGCATCCCGCAACCCGCATCCCGCAACCCGCATCCCGCCGCCCCACCATGCCGCCCTATTCCCGGTCTGCCTGCCCATCAACCCGGCGGGCTTGATCTTCGCCTTCTTACCTTGCATCCACCCACTTGTCTATTCTCTCAGCGTCGCCTTTCTCCCGACCACCGCCGCTACCGCCAGCGCAACAGCGTTTATTTTATATTTTTTGGTAGTCCCAGCACACTCTGGACCGGATCCCACAAATACAGCGTTTCCTATTCGCTCCGCAGCAGACAACGGGTGCATTTGACTCGCTCGTCAGCGACCATGGCAAGCACAATCCACGTGACAGTCGATTGCTGCTGCTGCAAAAAATGCACGCCGGTTTCCTCGAGACAAACCTGGCGTGTTCTTGGTCTTGAATTCCTGCCAACTCCCCTGACTATCGAGATGAGCACAACCAGCGATAGGATCTCGGTGTTGTTTGTGTGTCTCGGCAACATCTGCAGAAGCCCGATGGGTACATTTTGCGCTGGCATCCGACGCATGCACTGATCTGGCAGGGAGCCAGACACATCGAATCTCGTTAGCTAACATGGCTGTTTACTTTCATCTGGGCTGGTCTGCCTCCAGCCGAGGCAGTCTTCCGCCACACCGTCAAACAGAAGGGCTTGAGCGCCGAGTTCCACATCGATAGCGCAGGAACAGCGGGCTATCATGTTTGTATCAAATACAGCAGACTCGCCGCTGCGGATGTGGCGGAGAGCGGCATTGTGGCTTTGGTAGAGACATGCAGCGATGTTGTCCATCGTGGTCGGCTAATGAGGCTGTGGTCGGCCAAACTGGCAATAGGTCGGAGACTACCCTGACTCTCGAACGATCCAAGTTGTAAGTTGATCTGTGGCTCGATAACCGCAGCACAATGTGGCTGTTGGTGATAGATCGCCCCTCGTTGTGCCATTACTGACAACCCTTGCGCTGGAATTGATCCTAGTGCAAAGCCCACGGAGTCTCCATCAACCACCGTGGCCAGCAAGGTATCGTCGCTTAGTCCCCACACTTGGCATTTGGTTTGCCATCCGAACAGTGGCAGCAGAATTCGTGTTGCTCCATCGAGTCTCGCCCTGCCCCTCGGAACCAGCGGCCACAGCAACTCTGACCAGATTCTGTTTCCAGTGAGCGTCAGCGACTTTGCCAAGTACGATTATCTTCTCTGTATGGACGATGTAAGGACGTCACTTGCGATTTGTACAGCAGTATTCGGGCTTGAATGCATCCAACGGCTTCTGGAGCGACACTTGGCTGTTTCTAGAACGGAGGATACTTGGAATTGCGAATCGCTCACCCCCCCCCCACGATCCGTCGCATCCGCAAGTCCAACCTCTCCAACCTGATGAGCATCAAACCAGCGTCGTCCAAGGCCAAGGTCCAGCTGTTTGGTGAATATGATCCCGAGGGTGAGCGGATCATCGAGGATGTAAGCACTGCCGTCGCCACACAGAAATGTGCAAAATGTCGGTCGTCGCAACGATCCGCGTGGCTGCCCTGTGGCTGCCCCGTGGTTAGGATGGTTTGCCTGTGATGGCTCAACAGCAATCGCAGATGAGATGCTTCGGCGATCGCTGTGTATGCGGGCCGATTCTGCCTCGCCGTGGCACTGACATTAATTTGCTTTGGCCGGCAGCCTTACTATGGCGGTGTCGACGGATTCGAGGTGAGCAACGATCTTGGAAGTGGATGACGGCGGCCGCGACCCCGATGAACGACAATGGGTGATATTGGATGAACGCTTACTGCCCACGGTCTCGCCTCGTTACGCCGCGCTGACAGGGTGGCATTCTGTCGATCTGCCATGCTGATCCGCCATCCTAATCCGCGATGCTCTGCGATGCCTCCGGCAACGGCCCATCGCTCTCCAGCACAACTTCCGCCAGGTTACCCGTGCGTCGCTCGGCTTTCTGCAGCACCTTGGCAAGTAGTGTGTCCGAGCGCCTGGTCCCGATATGGAGCCAATCCTATCCAATGCTGCCAGTTAGATCATGTCGATCCATCAGATCAGATCAGTTGGGTGAATCGGGATCGATGTCCCGACCAAGCGAATATAGCCGTCTGTCTGCCTCCGGTTCAGCCAAAGAATGGGGTGGCCCATCGTTGAAACTGGAGGCATCCTCTGCTGAGTGTGGTGCAGCCGTGCTGGGCTCTGCCCCCTGGCGGTGTGCTCGACAGCAGCTTGTCTGCGATCGCTTGTCTGCGATCCGGCCTCGCTCTCACAAGACCCTGCTCATGACCTCGCGGCTCCTTCATGCCGAGACTGCATCACAAGCCAGCTCTGGCTCTGGCCGCCGCCCATGACCCAGCGACCATGTGAATATTGGCTGCCAGAATCACATGCCTGCGGGCTGCCGCCCAGGCCAAGGCGGGGAGGAAGGCGGTGGTCTGGCGAAGACAGCAAGAATATATCTGCGGAGAGCGGTCGACGCCGGCCGAATATAAGCGCAACGTCCCTGCCGACCAACGACCTCGGTAAGTGTGAGTTGCCGAGTCGCTGCTGTCTCGGAATCGGCTGGGCTGCGAATTCCCCCTCTGCCCCGGTTGATTTCAGAACATCCCTCGGTCGCCTGAGCGACCCCTGCATCCTCTCTCTTTGGCTCTTCTCTTGGTCCTTCCCTTGCCCCTCCCTTGGCCGCTCCCTTGGCTCTTTTCTTTCCATCATCCGGCCAGCTTCTTGCAGCTTCCTATCGCCCGGTGCTCTGTGCGGATCCGCCGCGGCGCAACAGCCATGAATTCGAATGCCTCGGCCGAGCCCCGAGACAGAGCCGTCTCGACCTATCGCCAGCTGTCGCTGAGCGAGCTTTTCTCCCTCCTGTCTGTCGGGCGGCTCGTGGTTTTCCTTTTGCTGCTCCGGGGCCTCAGCGGCTCAGCGTCATTCCTCGGCCGCTACCTCCAGGTGCTTGCAGCGATGTTGGGACTCAGAGCGATTGCTGATTCCGTCCAAACGATCGTCGCAGATATCGTCTCACCCTCTCCAGCGCCTCTCCAACCTCAGGTAACTGATTGGCCCTGTCTTGGCCTTTCCTTTGGCCGTGCATCGTCTTGACCCGCGACTGTGGCTGCTTCTGTCGTTCTCTCGCCGTCATTTCGCAGCCTCCATCTGCCCGGCTCGCACTCACCTGTGCAGTCCTTGACATTAACGCATCCGCTCCTCCCTGTCCCTCCGCTCGCTCTCGTTTCCCTTCTCCTCGTGCATCCATCTGTCCACGCTCGGCGCCGCATCGGCAAACCCCGCCGTCTCAGTCTTTGCAAAAGCCGGCCCATCCCGTCCATCCCGTCCATCCCGTCCATCCCGTCCATCCCGTCCAGTCCATCCCGTCCATCCCGTCCATCCCGTCCATCCAGCCCAGCCCGAGTCCAAGAAGCCTTTGGATCCACTCGACGCTCAATCCGCAGCAAGCGACGCCACCGAAACCTCGTCCGTCTGCACCCTCTCAAGCGACTCGCCCCCGGCAAGCACCCAACGTTCCCAAGACACCGAATCGCCCGAATCCCGCGAGCCACCTGCCCACCCGCCAAACGACACACCCGCCAACATGAGCCTGCCGGCCAAGTACGAGACGCAGATCCAGGAGATGAAGAGACTGTTCCTGGAGTTTGCCGAGCAGGAGGATCCGAAGCTGTGGACGCTGGTGGCCACCCAAAAGGAGCACCCGCAGCTCGAGGTCTACAAGTATAACCGCGCCGACAACTGCTTCAAGGTTATCGCCTACGTCCAGGCAAGCACCGAGACGGCGTTCAACATGCTCGCAGACATCCAAGTCCGGAGTCAATGGGACGAGATGTGCATCGATGCGGGCATCATCGAGAACTTGGGTCCCGACTCGCGCATCCAGTTCATGACGACCAAGGGCATTTGGCCAGTCTCGTCGCGGGACGCTCTGGTGCTGGCTCATGTCGAGGACCTGGGTGACGGACGGTACCTTAACGTCACGCAGTCGACCGAACACGACGGCTTCCCGGATCAAGCGGGGATCATCCGGATGCACTGCCAGATTGCCGGGCAGATTGTCGGGCCGGTGGATGCGACCGAGATGATGGCCCGGGGATTCGTGCCCCCGAGCGTTGGCGAGAAGATGTGCAAGGTGATTCAAGTGGCCGACGGCAACCTCAAGGGCTGGATCCCGGCCTCGGTGATCAGCTTTGTGGCTACACAGGCAGTGCCCATGAGCATCAAGACCCTGAACAAGATCCTGATCCAGAAGGAAGCTGAGAAGAAGCAGGAGAAGGGCAAGGGCAGGGTATCGGAGCCAGCAGAGTCTGCACTCCTGTCGGCCCCAGCCAAGCAGGGCCGAGCACCGTCATCGCCACGCCCGTCGGCAGCGCCCAAGGTCGAGTCGAGCAAGCCAGAGCCAGTCCGGACGGACGACGGAGCCCTGGCAAAGGCCGGGCTCAGCGGCGTCCCAGAAGCAGCCGGGGCACCGTCGTCCAGCCGAGTGCCTCGCAATGCTTCGTTCCAACAGATATCCAGCTCGACGACGACGACGACGACGACGACAACGACGCCGATCAAGATGGGCCCGATCGCCGTGGTAACCTCGACCGGCCGTTCACAGTTTTCGCTGTCGCGCTACATCGTTGGGTTTGTGGGTCGTTTGCGGATGGTACTGGACTGGGGGTCGCCATTCATGGTTGCGATCATGTTTACTGTGTTTGTGTGGAGAAGCATTCGCAAGGGCCGTGGCTATAGATCGTCTTGATGGCGATGTGGACGCATGGACTCGATTCACGGGCCAATCTTGCAGGACAGACTCCTGCAGCTCACCCAGAAGACCCAAAGCGAATGCAGTCCGAGAAATGGATCCTGAATACACTGTTTCGAAACGAAACCACTCGAGCAGCGCGGAGAGCTCGTGGAGGAGATTGGGATACGGCGCCGTCCAAGAGAAAAGATTGGTCGACTGGCGATGTTTACAACTAACAGGGCACCTCGAAACAAAGGTGGCTAGCGGCTAACCAAGCCATATGCAGCAATACAGAGCAAAACAAAGTCATGTTGCCGTTCTTGACACAGAGAGATCAAGCACAGCGTGTTGTCGATCTGATCCTCGCGAGTCTTGATGATGGATCGGATCCTGCAATTACTTTGATGGAAGAGGTTGGGTAGCGTCACACTGCTTGTTCGCTGTACCCGTCGTCGATGGGAGTGAGCAAATGTCGTCTGGGCGAGCTCGGCGGATCGTCTGGCTGCATCGGTCAGCGGACCTTGGGATGGTTGGAGCAAAACAATCACGTGCCAAAAATGCATATTCGAAAACACCCGAGACGAGACTCGAACTCGCAATCTTTGCCTTAGGAGGGCAACGCCTTATCCATTAGGCTACACGGGCGTTCACCATAGGTTACGTTTTTCGTTATATCAATCTAGACAGCACCGAATCAATATTCACGTTCAACAAAGTCAACTATCAACAAAACTAACCCAACACCATCAAACACCATCAAACATCATAGAGCTATATCGGGCGCACATCGATCTCGGCCGACTCGACCACCACCGACCAGCCTCAGTGGAGCCCCGTTCTCCCACGCTTCCCGGACAGGACTTCCGCTCTGCTGCTCGCCGCTTCCGCGCCTCCTCCGCTCTGCGGAGAGCGACCGCCCATCCCGCCGACATCTGTGTTGATCCAAATCCTCTGCGGACGGAGCGAGAGGGAAAGAGAGAGAATCGAGCGAGAGACACGGGTTCTGGCCCGGCCATGAGGCATAGCCATCCTGCCCATACCGATGCTCGCCTCCCAGTGCAGTACCGTCCAGCCCAGCATGGGCTCTCTGTGGCTCTGTTGATCGATCGATCGATCGATTCGGTGGTCGCCCAACACAGCTCCACCGACAAACCAACAGAGCGCCTCTCCCTCTCCTCTCCCCCCTCTGGCCGTTCTCGTCGTCCCTCTTCATCCCCGCATGCATGTCCGGCGGGCCGGCGCCAGCACCAACCAATCCCTTCGCAGCGGGACCGGCCTGGGAACCATGGCTCGCGGCGACGTCCCGCCGGCTGTCCGAGTCCGCCAGGCCCAACGGCTATAAATACCGCCCCTCTCCTCACCATCGGCTTATCCTCATGCTTCGGCTTCGTCGCCGATCCTTTTCCCCGCGATCTGCTACAATCCTCTGCGATCCACTCTGATCAATCCCGGTCTCGTATCGTCTGATCTGATCCGATCTGCTCGGTTCCACAGGATGCCGTTCGATCTCTTGATCCTCTGCCTCTTTGGCTTCCTTCCTTCTCCAGCGACAAACTCATAGAAAAAGACACCAAAGTATCACCGGTGGCTGCCCGTGTTCGCCTTGCTTGGGCCTGCAGCCGCCGCTGACACTTTGGAGCTTTTTCTGTTGGTTTTCTCCCTCTGGCTCCATCTCCATATCTTTGTTCTTTGGTGGCCCGGCACCGCCCTCCACATCCAACAATCCTCGATACCATTCATGCACCGCCATACCCCGTCTTTCCTCCAAGTCAACAACTCACATCATTCTGGTCATGTTGTGACTTGTAACTTGGAGCAGAGAGTGGTATTGCCTTGTCTTGTGTTCCGCCTCTGGGTCGCTTAGTGTTCATGTCGTTCTGACCTCAATGGGGCAACGGATCCCCGCGGGCAGAGAATAAATATACATCTCGTACACTACATAACCAGCGCTATCATGGTCGCTGATGCTGGGGTCTGGCTCTCTTGCTTCTGCTCTGGCTCTCCGATGCACATTCGCCTCCGTCGTCATGGGGGGAGGATGTTGGTCTGGTGCGACCAGACGAGGATGGCCGATCGCCACCCAAATCCCTCGCTCGCTTCTCCCCGATCTGCCTCGATCCCGCCTATCTGCAAAGGGCATTGTCCGGACGGCTCGATTGCGACGGCCCAGCAAATAAAACCCATGTCTTCATCCTACTCCGAGGACGAGCGAATCCTGCTGCTCGAGGGCTTTCTGCAAGGTGGGGCGGCTGAGTCTTGGCGCTCCCCCTTGAAGCATTCGTCGCTCATCCAAGCACATCCGGGTTTTGGTGCCTTTGAGATCTCAGAATCGATATTCTGCGCCTAATCCCTGCCTTCGCTCTTCCGCACTCGCAGATCTGACCCAGATCTTTGCGGACCAGCCCCAAGAGTCCTCCGTCGAAGATGTGCTCGAGCTTATTCTGGCCCAGCTCAGGACGGTCGTCTGCCGTATGTCGTCGTCCGGCCTTCATCCCTTGGCGCAACTCTGCTTGTCGATCAGCTGTTGCTCTCTGGCTTTGCCTTGGCGGCGATCAGATATACCACGTCGACTTCTGACGAGATTCGGCCTTGCTCTCCCAGTCGCTCGTTCCAAACATGACATGGATATCCTGTGCAGCGAGATCCTGGCCTTTAAAATGTTTGATGACGAGCCGTTGGCCGTGCTGCGATATCTGGAGCAGCACCTGGAGGTGGGAGTGAGACCTTTCGACCCTGTCCTATCTCTCCCTGCATCAGGCATGCCCCATTCCTGCACACTTTCCAGCTCCACCATCCCCGATCGATCCCGAGCTCACCCCGTTTCGATATCGGTGGAACTTTGATCAGGAGAACGGATCGAGTGAGGAGGCCTTGATCCTGTATTCGCTCCTCTATCATTTGGGGCACATCTGGCCCAATGCCTACCGAAAGCTCTCTGAAGAGGGATATCTGATCAAGCTCGCTGATGCCGTGCAGACACGAGGTACCGTTTGGGTGATAATGGAACCCACTGTCTGCTCTACCTGGGTTCCTTCGCCAAATCAGCATATTCTCCTATCCCTTCCTGGGAGCTTTCCAGGCTAGCCGTCCCTGCTGGCTGTTTCTGCTGGTCATCCTAACCGGCTCCCCCTGCCGGCTGTCGATGCGGTGACTTTATCATCGCAAACTACCCCCTCCGTTGTTGCCTTGCAGCCTTACCAGTGTCGTCTGTTCTCTGTTCCCTTCTCACTCCAGACTACATTCTGATTCATGTATGCGTTAGTTTGATGCTGGAGATCTGCAGGATCGAGGAGCTGTCGATATCGGATCTCGGTAGGCTATCTCTTCAGACGCTATTGGGGTCTGCCAGTCCGTGCGAGCCATACTTTTGACCAGGACGGCTTGTGCTTCAGGCCAGTTCAGCACAAGATTCCTCGACGCACTGTTCGACGAGATCGAGGAAACGGGCTACGACCACCTGGAGGAATGCAACCATGCCATGATCAAGCTTCTGGTAATGATCTGGGCAGCCATTTGCCGTTTTCAGCTATGCTCTGATCTGCTGACACCGAAGCGGCAGTACTCTCGGCTTGACTTGGACCGCTTACCCGCACTGCTGCGTATTGTTCCGGATGGTCGGTGGTTCCGCTCAACAGCTCGCTGTCAACGGACAGTTCCTGCGAATCAATGCTGCACGAGAGGTCGTCCCGAATCCGATTCTGTCGTTACTCAAGGCCAGGCTGGAGAGATGTCAGCTCTTTTCTCAGAACGTCATCTTCGTCTTTAATCGCAGCGGTAAGCCACTGTGGAGCTTCGGGGGCATGCTGGCTCCGCTCTGTGCCGATTTACTTTGCTCTGGTTCGGTTGGGCCTGGTCTGATCTGTGGATTGCTGAACCGCCCGAGATTCCCGGACACGAGCTTGGCGACCGTGGTGCCGATAGTTGTCATCTGATCGACTGCACGCTTCATACTTTCAAACCGGCCCATTTCAGATGAGGCTGGGCTGCAGATCGACTGCATTGGCTTCATGGCCCAGATATTCTCGTGCAAGGAGCTAGGGAGCTTTTTCTATACCAACGACATCAAGGTGATTGTGGATATTCTTCTCCGCGAAATCGTCGACTTTCCCGAAGAATCGGACCTGGCAAGTACTTTAGTCCACATCATCGATGTCGCCCCTCTCGAGGCTTGGGCTGCTCCTCTTGAGACTTGTGCCGTTCTTCTCGGCGCTGGACCGGCTGGCTGGTCATTTCTTCTTTACCTAACCAGGGACTCGCACATCCATAACCACGATCCCCATTGTCGGCAATATTCACAGATCCGCCTGGAGTACATGAAGGTGCTGGCCATGATCCTGCGTTGCGACATTTACGGCAGCGACCTCAACCGATACAAATGCCGCGACATCCATCGCACGCTCGTCGGGATCAAGAACGACCCTCTCTCCAAGACTGAGGTGAACCGGCTCGCCGAGAAGATCCTGGGCGACTGCGCGGATGCTCTGGTGTTCTGATGCATGAAGGATCGCCGTGATGCTGGCGCCTGATGAACGGGGCCTGCGTGTGGATTCAGCCCATCTGTAGCGAAGCGGGCACCCTGGCATGGGTCCGGCATGTCGCTTTATTCTGGGTCCTGAATTCATAGTGCAACATGATCACTGTGTGCAGGCCGACTGCAGAAACCGGAGGGCGACGCGGTGTCTTGACTCGGAGACTGACGAGGGGACTACCTTGGTTACCGATAACCACCACAGACAATGGGCCATCTCGGGCAGCGCTGTCCCAGGCATCTCTGGTCTGGTCTGGTCTGGTCTGGTCTTGGTGGCGCCGCTGGACCCACCGATCCGTCGCCGTGTTCCCACGGCTGTCGCCGTTCCGGCACCTCGCTTGCTCTCGCTCGCTCTCGCCCGCTCTCGCTTGACCCCGAGCTCGCCCGAGTTTGCTGGAGCGCATCTTCGTTCTCATCCAGACCTTCCGTCGTCGTCTTGCCCAGCCATCTTGCCCAGCCATCTTGCTGCAGAGCCGGCCCGAGCAGACCCTCGCCTGCGAGCTCTGGCTTCCCCGAGAGCCAGCGCACGATCCATCTGCGTCCCAGAGCCCTCCTGCTCACCCGCTTCCTATAATGGCTGCCAATGCCTCCGCCGGTCGCTCCGCCCTCTCCGACCCCCAGCTACCAGCCGAATCCGAGGGCCCATCATCGATAGAACTCCGGCCGACAGCCTCACCCTCGGTCTCGCCGGTAGTGTTCCCTCCCGGGCTGATTCGCCCAGGGCAAGCTATGGCCCAGCCCTTTCTGCATGCCAACCCAAGCAATCCTGACCCAGCCGACTGCCCCAGCCCCGTCGATTACGCCGACGCTGTCGATCCTGCCTTTGCGCCAGCAGCAGCAGCACCGGGCGGCCCGTCAGATCAACAGCCCTCTTCCAAACGCAGGATCCGCAACATATTTGCTTCGTTCTACACTCCATCGTCTGGTGGAGTCTCTTCCGGTGCCAGGCTTGCAGAGGCCCCCGCGCCTCCCACCGACCCCGTTCCCTCGTCCGCCAAGACCGAGCGCTTTCCGGCCAACATGTACAACTACCTCTTTCGCAACGCCAACTCATCTTCCTCTCAATCGTCTGACTCGGCCATGGATCCGTCCGAATCGGATGAGTATTCCGAGGATCCCGATCCAAAGGGATACCAGAGCGATTTTGGCTCGTATATGCAGCCGCGCTTTTCGCCGACCTTTGCCCGACAGGCCCAGAGCGAAACCGAATACGACGATGACGACGATGAAGACGACGATGACGAAGACGATGACGAAGACCACGACGAAGACGAATACGATGAAGATGATGAGCCAGCGTACGCAAGCGCCGACTCTGGTGCGACCTTTCCATACGATATACACAACAACGTCTTTGCGGCCGAGTCATCGGGTGCCAACTTGAATGCCATGTTATCTCACAAGCGGCAGTGGCCATCGTTTGCGTCAATCTTTGGTCTCGACCCGTTCCACTACAAGATCCCCCGAAACAGCGTCGAGAGCATGGATGTCTCGTCCATGCCAGTCTCTCCTGTTGAGGAGGGCGGCCTAGGTCTGGCTCTTACTGCTGCTCCTACTGCCGCTGCCGCTGCCGGTACCCCAGAGCTCGCCGAGCTACCAGGACCTCCCCAGGTGGCAGGCCAATCGGCGATAGCAGAGACATCGGGCCAGCCCGAAGTGCCCATGTCGCCCGAGTCCACGGACTCGACTCCAAGGGCATCGCGCCATCCAACCGTCGCCCCGCTCGATCTCCCACAGCCAGTCTTCGACGAGCCCAAATCTGGGACGCGGCCGTCCAAGATTCCGACGCATCTCAAGGTCGACACCATGACCTCGCCTGAGCCCATCAATCACCACTTTTTCGATTTCTTGAAGGGCGACTTGATTGTCCTCGGCGGCTTCTACGGCTCGTTCCTGAAGAACAAGCATACCGAACATCGCTCGTGGCTTACGATGGAGGCTGTTCTGTCCTGGGGTGCTCCCGGTATCAAGCTCCCCCTCAGCTTTGACGAGGTTGAAAACGATGCTCATGTTCCCAGCGGGTAGGCCGTCCAAGCAGTCGAAGGGGGAATGAAGCACGCCATTGGCACACAGTCCACTCGGCTAGAGAGAGCAATGCGATGGCACTTAGTGTGTTACACTGCCAAGGGGCCGGGAGCCAATCTGGCAGACTGCCTCAAGCTTTGCTAACGCACTTTGTTACTCTTTCATGGGACGATAGCATCCTCGATCGGTTTGGCCCGTTGAATGTCTGTGTGGAGCTTCTCCGCGAGCTTCGCGGATGGGAATCACGAAGCAAGGGCACATTCCGTCTGCACACCTTTGCGTGAGTGATCGGGACTTTGACGTGGCGCTCTAGCACGAGTTTCCCGCAAGCTGTCGGATCCCCGATCGTCCTCTGTGTATATTGGCTGCTGCTTCAAGACAGCCATCTCACCGTCGTTTCGCTATGGGCGATTTGCTTCTTCTGCGACTTAGATACGATTGGCGAAGAGAGGGCCAGTATGCATCCAAGCAACTCGAGAAATTCATGGAAAACATATACGAGAAAAATGGACGCCAGCCCATCATGGTTGTTGCACGTAAGTTGGGGTTCGGTGTTGTGGCCGCCTACTCTGTTGCTTCTCTCAGCTGTCCTTCTCTGGATATCCCATTGGCACCCGGGAATCCGACAGCGACCCTTCGTATCGTTTGATTGGTGTGCTGATTCTGGCGTGAATCTGCAGATTCCATGGGCGGTTTGATCACGCTATCGACTGTGAATCGTCGACCTGAGCTCTTCCGAGGCTGCGTATTTGCTGGAACCCCTTTCCATGGGGTCCATCCCATCCTCTGGGCGTTTCACCGCGGTGCACCGCTGATGATCAACAAGAAGATTCTGAGCGCCGAGCTTCACTTTTCGCTACGGAGCTCCTTCTTGTTCCTGCCCAAGGACGGCCGAGGACTGGTCAACGACAAGGACGACGACATCATCATCGACTACTTCAACCCAAACAAGTGAGTCCTCGCGCTGCTCCGGTGATTGCATAGCACCGTACCTCCTCGGCCATGCAGACGCACTATGCGCGGTCCGCAGTACGCAATCGTCATAGACTCACCATTCGATCGATGTTTGTCCTTCAGGTGGTGGGAGTACCGTCTCGCACACACGGTGCGCAAGGCCGATTCATTCACGGCCATTAGCCCGTACCTGTCCGATGCCCTCCGCATGGCCAAGGAGTTCCACGAGTCCCTCCGGTTCCAGAAAGAGCTGGCGTCGCGATACCCAAATTTTGTGCTCATGATATCGGATCGCTTCCCGACGGCCACCCGCTTCAAGGCCAGCGTCAAGACCCGCAAGCGCACCCCCGGCCAGCAGGAAATCTTCATCAGCCGCCCCTGCAAGTTCGACGGCGGCGACGGTGTCGTTTCGCGCGAGAGTGCGAGCCGCATGCCGCACGGATACTCGTATGCCATTGTCGAGTGCGGCACGAGCCATGTGGGCATCATGAACGATCTGCCGGCCATGCGCCGGTCGCTCAAAAAGGCGTATGCGGGAGAGTCAGTCTGGTCCGATCTTGATTCGCCGCGCCAGCCCAGCTCCACATTCTCAAACTTCCAGGCTTTCCTGATGCACTCGTCGCACAAACGCACCAACAGCCGAGAGACCAAGGCGCCAACCGACGAGGATCGCCCCGCGACGCCGAGCCGCCACCACCATCACATCTCCGTTGGCTCGACCGCCGTTGCCAAAAAGGCCTTCAAGGCCAAGGTTAGGAAGGCCCGGAGTTTGGATTTGGGGTTCCGGATTCGCAAGAGCAGTAAGAATCTCGAGATACCGCAGCTAATCCCGCCGCCTTCAAATCCCTCCGAAGTCCGCGACAAGCCCTTCTTCAAGCGCCGACAGAAGAAGCGCACTGCCGATTCCGGCGTGCCCCGCCCCGATGGCCACTTTGACACCGGCGCCATTGCAGCCTTATCAAGCCCCGAGTGCGCTCCCTCAGGCCCCTCCCTGGCTCCATCTGCCCATCTCGAGTTCGGACATCCTCCGTATCCTCCAATCAGCGGAAGCGATACCGACTATCAGGACTATACTGACAACGACGATGCAGATACTGACGATCAGCAAGACAAGTATGGTCCAGAGCGTGGCCCTCGCCGTTCAGGCGGGCGCTCCAGCGGCCCCCGACTTCTGGCTTCCGTGGGCGGCAATGCCAGTACTGGATCTGGACCTGGGCCAAATGAACAGCCCCGCTCCACTCGATCTTTCCTGCGATTTGGCGGACCGCCGCAGCAGCCGAGCGGGGGCGACCCCGTACCCACTGTTGTCACTCCAGGAGGGCCTCAACAGGTTCAGCTCGATGATTCCCGAACCGACGATGAGCTGGAACCCCTCTCAGCTCATCCAAACGCTCCTCAATCCAGCTGGAATCGTCTCAAGAGCCTTGTGAACACCAAGGCCCGCTTCAAATCATCCAAGCGTCGCGATGGCGCTCAGCGCCGAACCTCCGAGCCCCTCGACTCGGAAAATCCGCAGAGCGAGCTGCCTGAACAGTGATGATCGCCATCGGCAATCTCAGCGGGACCTTTCCTCCTCGGGCCTGGATCGCGGCTCGCAACTCTTTGGGGACGTACAAACCGGTACCGCCTTTCCCAATTTCTCCCTCTGCCTTCCTTCACATCACCCCCCGCCTCTGCCTTTCTGTATTCACCTCCCGCTCTCTTTCCTTGGGCTGGACATTATCCTCTCCTGTTTGTACTTGATGCATTGGTGCTGCTGCTCGTCTCGCTAGAGGAGAAGAGCTGTTTGGTTCGCCCAGATGGCCGGGGGAATGTGGCTATTCTATACCTTGCTTTCCCCCTCCACCTCCCAGCACTCCCGCTCCGCCTCCTGCACATCTCCTTTGTCCTCGCTCGCGCCTCTGTCACCTCCCATTTTCAATCTCGTTTGAATGATGCTATCGTCTTTGATCACTCGGTTTTGCTGCTGCTTTTGCTCTTGGATGGCTCTGGTTGACGTGCAAGTCGGCACATGGATGTGTTTGACTTTGCTTCGATTGCTTGAACTTGATGATGCGCTCCCTGTGCAGCGCCGTGTACAGCGTACCCAAAGCGAAATATGACGCCCTGGTCCGAGAGCCAGAGCCGTCACTTTTCCACGGGTCTTGAATACACACACACACCCATCACCCGGCATGACCCAACGGTGTGCACACAGCGTCTGCAAACCAAACGACTCGAGCCATCCGTCTCGAACAATCTGTATGACCCTTCCCGCTCCACGTCTCCTTCGGCGGGCTGTGGTGTTCAAAGGCCTTGGCGACATTGCGCGAGGAAGATTTGGATGCCATCAACGACTGTTTACTCCCCCATTTGCAAAACAACAGCAAATCTGTATCTTATCGACGGCATCGGTCTGAACCACCACTTTCGACACAACCCCCAAGAGGGCTTGGAACCAACTTGTCAATCTGGTCTACTGAGCACCAGCGAGTGCCGAGGCAACAAAGCTGTCGTAGTCGGGCGAGATGAAGAGATTGAACATCTCCAAGCTGTTGCTGGGCTGGTCATAGGGAACCTGGTTGCGAAAGCAGCGGTGTCAGATACATCGATGGGGTCGGTCGGCCGACCCGCGGACAGGGTGGATTTGCGCATCGGTTTACGGGAGATGTGTGTGCATGCGTGAGCAAGGTTTGGTATGTTCTTATCGCTTTCCCTTCCCCCCCTCTCTTCCTTGGACATTACCATATGACCAGCATTGTTAACGCGCAGGTAGGTCAGAGTCTTGTAGGTGCGGAAGTCTCCGACAAGCTTTCCGGTCTGGCTGCTCAGCCAGTGAAGGTCCTTGGCTCGGTTGAATCCCTTGGATCCCGACCACTCGAGCGCCAAGGTCAGGGCTCGGACACCCATCCAGTTGCAGATAAAGTCTGAGTCGTGGAGGTGTCGCACATGGGCGGTGTGTCAGTGCATTCCGTCGATTGAGAGCGAGGAAAGCCCATGGCACGGCCGATCATGGTCTATGGGCACCCATGTCGTGCAGTATGCCGAGCGAACAGGCCCATGCAGCATGCCGCTCGCTCTGCGTAAGCAGGTTTGTTCCATTACCTGCGTCACCGACATAGATCAGGGCCTTGATACCGTTGTCGAGCAGCTCAGCAAGCTGTGGGCCAAAGGAGATTTCTCTAGATGAAAGCCGAGGTATCCGAGCCATAGAACAGTCACTCAATCGCGCACATCGAACCAGCAGCGCCATCTCCCTCTGTCGATCTGAGCAAAGCGATGCACAGACAACAGGCTCAAGGGCGAGGAGACGAGAGAGCGCGGGGAGGTGATACGTACAAATCACCCGTCACGGAAAACTGTCGTCCGACATTGTTACTGCAGGTCTGGAACTTGCCGGCCTGGTCAGAGACACCGAGCTGGGCGCGCACTTCAGGGGTGTTGAGGTAGGCCTGGACATCGTTGATGATCGGATAGCAAAGGTCCGAGCCGGATTCGCATTTTCGGCGGATGTCGTAGACTTGCAGCGATATACGGTGGAGTCAGGATGAGGGTGAATGTAAGGGTGAGGTCGCTTCCAGCAACAAGCTGAGATACAGACAGGTACAACCGCTGATCGTTGAGTCAGCAGAGATGTTCAAGGTCCTGTTGCTAGCTGTGCTGCCATGGCTCAGTGTTGGAGCGCCGCGGGATCGTGCAGCGGCTTACCGTTCAGCCCGGTTTCTTGGAAGGGCTTCATGACGGCTTCGTTGCAATAAACCGAGGCGGGGACACAGGTGAATGGAGTTCTCCACCTGGGCGATGAGTGCGCATTACGGGGCTGGTGAGCATTGAGCGCCGTGTGACGTCTTGGCTGAGGGGGAGATGCATCAGCGGAGCCCTGCCTCCCGTCTCTCGATGCAGAGCGATACACACTGTTGGCAAGTGTCAATGAGCTCCTTGCAGGTGGGAATTTTGTGGGCCAGATCATCGCATGTCTTTTGCGAGAACACGTTCTTGTCTGTGTGGGTTGCGGTGGAAAGGCGGCTGGTCAGCATAGCACCAAATCGGGGCAACACACAAGCAGTGCTTGCATTATGAATGGCCGGTGTATAGTCCTGCATTATCGATGCGGTCTTTCCTCCAAGATGATGGAAGCCTGGGCACATCAGTCAAGGATGAGGTCTCGACTTACATTTGGGGTTCTTGCATCCGTAGGTGTGGTAGTGTTCGCTGCAGCAAGAAGACGATGCGCGTGGGAGTGTCGATTGGATTGCATGAGGAGCTACGAAGAAATGCATGGCCATGCCACGGCTTTCTCTCACAACGACCCACTTGCTGGCACTTCAAAGCACACCGGGAGCAGCAGGACCAGCAACGACAGGGGCAGGAAATACCCACAATTGCACGGCCGAGTCCGTCAGTCCATTTCCGATGCCGATACTGGTGAGGGGGATCTTGCGCTCGGCGACAGCATTGTCCTTCCAGATGGCATGGGCAATGGCCGGGACGTAGTGTCCGCCATAGGACTCGCCAAAGATGTGGAAGGGCAGCTCCGAGTACTCGCCGTACTGGCCAAAGAAGAGCTTGAGGAAGGCCAGGACGTCGGCGGCGGCGGTTGGGGTGGTATGCGGGATCTTGGTGCCGTTGTCGTAGTACGAGAGTCCGACACCTGCAGGCTGGGTGGAGAAACCATTGGAACGATGATGGTGATGTTGGTGATTGTGGTGGTAGGATGCCGGATTGCAGATCCCGATCAGAAGGTGGACGGATGCACTCGCGTCAGTGGATGGGGAGGAGGGAGACAACGAAAATAGTCCTCACCTGGTCCAGGAACAGAACGTTGGACTGGGTGTTCCAGGAATGCGGGTTGATGTCGGTGGTGTTGCCGGCTTCAGCCACTCGGCAGGGGCCAAGCTCCATCAAGAGACCCAGCATCGAAGAGCATCCACTGCGAAGCCAGGGCATGAGCAAGGGTCGCAGCAAGGGTAACGGCAAAGGTATGAGGACGAAATCGAGAGCGCAATCGAAATATATATATATATATATATATGCATGCATTGACACTGCAGGCGAGGCAAGAACAGGGCAATGTCGTTTCGCCATATTGCCCAGCCGAGAAACGGGTGCAGACCGCCTCTGCCCACCAAGCCCAGCCCGAATACATACGGTCCGCCATTGAGCCACAGGGTAACAGGATCAGTTGCAGGGCTGGAGCGAGACTCGAAGAACCTGAGAGCAGAATAGGGAGCAGTTGTAAAAGCCGAGCAGGCGGGGTGGAGTTTTGGAAGAGCGACCAAAGTCCATACAGCCGCAAAGTACCTCCAACCCGACCGGTTCTTGGCATTGCTGCCTATTGGGCATCGGATGATGGGGATGCAGCAGGCGATGTGCCGATTGTGTTTCGTTTTACCACTCACCAGAAGAAGAGGTGGCGGTTCTCGATGTCGAGATAGCCGTGGATCTGCTTGACGTCCGGGTCGCCTGAGATGATCGCGAGACGAAAGGAGCGGGAGTGAGGATGAGAGCCAGCAAAGACGCCGATATTGGAGCTGCTCGTTGACCGGAGGAGCATAGAGCGATGCGATGTGATTCTGGGAGAAGGAGAAGGCAAAGGAGAAGCAAATCGTGACCCCCGGCGATGGCGAATACCCACACAGTCGAGACGACTCCTTTAGGCGGATGGAATAGCCGGGAAGATCCTGGCTGCTGACGACAGACCAGGCAGAGAGATCGGCGGGTTCGTTGATCAGGTTGATGGGCTGTTGCTGGACAGCGAGGCCCCAGGCAGCTCCGACGAGCGAAAGCACGGTGGCGAGCAGGACTCTCATGTCGGCGACGGGATGGACTCGAGACGACGAAAGTGCAAGAGCAACAACAGACGAGCCCAAGGGTGACGATGTGAGGGAGGGAGGGGGAGGCGGCTGGGGCTTGGTGTCCCATCCCTCCGCTGCATGGACGGGGGTTGGCTGGCGAGCGAATGCCAGCCCACGAGCAACGACAGCGCTGTCCACGACCGCCTCGCTGGGGATGGCGGGAACGAGACAGGACAGCGATCCCGAGGACGGCCATGGGCATCATGCGCACGGAACAGCCATGGGCATCGCTCGCGGAGTGGTCATGAGAGACATCGGGACGATATGGACGGTGTGCCGGGTGCTGGCGAGATGCAGCGGGTCGTCTCCAGCCCGGCCATGGTTCGTTTTTCGTGGTCTACCAGCTCTATTTGGGCGATATATGCGGGGAATAGAAAGGGAGAAAGGCAAAGTCAATGGGGCCAAGCGAACAAATGGCAATCCAGCAAACGCAACTCAAAGGAAACGAAGGGCAGAACGGCATGGGACTGACAGAAAGTAAAGGCATGAAGGATACGGCATGGAGGATACGGCAAGGCAAACGACGGATACGAGCAGCATGGAGTTCGATAGAGGGCGCAAGCGCAAGAGTTGAACCGAGGAGCACCGATCAGGTAAGGGAGGAGGGCAAGCTGGGTGTCGATGACGAGTTCGAGTGCGCAACTGTGCGTGGGATGATAGATGTCGATACGAGAACGAAAGAGAGAAAGAAAGAAAGAAAGAAAGGAAGGAAGAAAGGGGAGTGTGGGAGAAGGAGAGGAAGCAATCCGAGCGAAATAAATAGTAGACAAGTCGGGAACGAGACCAATCGACAGCCGTGGCAGATCAGGGAAGCAAAGCGAGCGGCCCGCCGTCGTCCGTCGCCGTTGCTGCCGCATAGCATCCCAGCAACGGGACAGCAGCCACAGCAGCAGCGGCATCAGGAGCAGCGGGAACACCACGAGGGCGAGTGGGCGACGGCTCATGAGCCGCACCCACATCCAGGGAGGCTACCTGTAGCCTCTCCCCTCCCCTCCCCGGCCGTACAACTCCGGACTGAGTGGCCCCAAGGTGCCCTTGGATCTTGATGGACATGGTGCAAAGCGTCCCTTTACAGCGCTTCCGCAGCCACCGTAGTTTGCTTCTCGGCAAGCAGCCTCTTGTTCTCGGACTCGAGGGACTCCATTTGTTCCTTGTAGCTCTGGGACTCGGCCTGCAGCAACCGCAGTTGCTCCTCAAGTCGGTTGATCCGCTCGTACAGCTCGGTCGAGGACTCTCCCGGAGCCGATCCCGAGACGTTGGGCACAGGTGCCGGATCGCCGACGGAGATCTTGGAGGGCGAGTCGGCATCGGTGTTGTTCGAGGGAACACAGTCCGAGTATTTGCCATCCAGCTCATCGGGCTTGGAAAGATGATCCTTGGCAGTCATGTCATCGGCCTTGCGGCGCTGTTGGTCATATTCCATCATGGTTCGCTCCAGGATATAGTTGCGATCGCGTGTGGTCCGGAGTTCCTTGCGTGTTTCGGCCAGCTCGTCTTGCAGTCTCTGTAGCTCGATGCGCAAGCCGGGCTCGTTGTCCGAGGAGAGGGCTGCTCGCCGCTGGTTGCTGACCTCGTCGTTGTGCCATACCGCACCGCGGCTTTGGCGTTCGAGAATGTCAGCGGCGGCACAGACGTCCCGGTCCTCGGTGGGGTCGTACTGAGCATCGGTATTACGCGGAGCCGAAGAGTAGGTATGGGGAGAGTAGGTCTGCGTGCGGGGTGGCGGCTGGTGGTCGTCGTCCTGGCCAGAGGGTTCGTAGTATCGCGGCGAGTAGGACGGCTGTCGCCGCGGGGACTCTCGGCTAGACTCGTCTCGGCCAGGTGTATAGTGGTGCGGGGAATAGGCGGCCTTGGCTTGTTGAGCGGCCTGCTGAGCGGCCTGCTGGGTGGCCTGTTGGGTGGCCTGTCGATGGTTCTGGTACATGGTGCGGACGTCCTGGTGGAACGACCGTGCAGAGATGGCGGAGCCACCGAGCTTCTTCAAGTTCGACTCTTCAGCAGCCATCATGACGGTGCTGAGCTCGGCGAGGAGGTCCATGCCCGAGGTCTTTGAGGGCTCGGACGACATGCTGGACAGCGTTGTGGGAGAGGGGAAAGGAGAAGGAAGCATGTCAGCAGTGTTGCCGGCCTGATGGGGATAGGGGAGGGACGAGGGCAATGACGAGGACGAGGACGAGGACGAGGACACGGACGCAGAGCACGGCGGGGCAAGCATGGTGGCGGGTGTTTGATTGTGGTGCAAGTGTTGAGCACGGCAGTGGATATCGTACGTGGAGTCGAGGTTGGAAGAGCCCGCAAATATGAACGATCCCTGGGTATGGACGGCCGGCGGAAGCTCGCGGACAGGAGAGCGTCTTTGCCGCTGCTGGTCCTGCTCTGGGTAGGGCTCTTGCTTGTTGTAGGAGGCATAGTCGGACTTTTTGTGCTTGTGAGCCTTGGAATGGCGCTTTCGGCCCTTGGAGTCCATCTTCTTTCTCTTCTGCGCCGAGCCGAGGTCGCCGTCTTGGCTGTGATACGAGGAGACGGACGACAGCGAGACGGATCGGACCGAGGAGCCCTTGGCATGGCGAGAGGCCGATCGGGGCCGTGACAGCGAGACCTCAGAGGACGAAGACGACAGCGGAGAGAAGGAATATTCGCGGCCACGGCGGGGATCGGGCGAGGCCGATCGGGACGAAGAACGCGAGCTCACGGGCGAGTTGCCACGATCGAACGGATTGTTCTGCTGGGGCTCTGATATCTCGTGCGACGACTCTTTGCCCTTGGGAGGCGGCAGTGCCTTGGGGAGCTGGCCGGTGCGCTTCTCGCGGGTTCTTGCATCCTGGAACCAGAACCGGACTTGATCGGAGGAGAGCTGCGGCCATGGAGGGCGGGGTGGCGGGTGCATGTGGATTTGTGCGGGTGCATGTCGATGCGTCGATGCATTGGTGCGTAGATGTGCGGCGGGACAGGAATGGTGGGAAGAAGAACAAGGATCAGTTGCCGATCGGAGCAAATACGATGGGAGCGCTGGGTGGCTGATGCCGGGCAAGCACCGATGGCGTGATGGAGGCGACGGGCCACACCGCAAGCATTGCTGTGCGAAACCCACAGGATCGGCGCTGCTTCCGTTCGCTCGTCTCGCCCGATCGATAACGTGCCGTCGACACTGAAGAGCAAACGGAAGCAGCAAGCCACCGAGGTGCACCGAGGTGCAACGATAGCAACCAGCCCTCGCCGCCAGAATCCAGGAGACGGACCACAGCCCACCCCGCGCTTCTGATGGTGGGTGTCAGCCCACTCTCAGCCGCGACATGGATTGCTCTCATGCCCTGCCAGTGCGTGCAACCTGCGCTCCCACCAAAGGGTATTCTTGGGGCAGGCCACAAAGGCACGCTTCACCCCCTCCTCCTGAGCCGCGGCCCAGACCGTCCACTCGCAGGACGCACGATGGGGGAGGGCAAAGGCAGCAAGCGCGCCGACAGTAACATGGCGTCGGTGCTGATCGCTCGGGCGCCGGCCTACCTTGGTTTTGCCGGCCAGAGTGTTGATGTCGTTCCGGCTTGGGTATCGATTGATTTCATAGGCAGTCAAGAGGAAGGCAACCTGCTCGGGGGTCTTTCGCTGAGGCGGTGGTCGCAGGGTCTTGCCCGAGCCGGACATCTTGTTGATCGGAGAGGGGCTTGCGGCCTCGGATTGCGAGTGGGTCTCGGGAAAGTCGTCGAGTGCAGGCGTGGGCATGATGGGTGAGGGCGACACATGCTTGATGGAGATGCCGGGATTGGCAGCTAGGCCGGGAAAGGGTATGGCGGTTTTGGGGTCACCGCTGACAGGGACGGCCGAGGAGCGCTGGTATTGGAACGGGGTCGTCGGGCTGATGGGCATCGAGGGCTGGAAGGACATGGTCAGCGGATGGGTGCTGATGGTGGCGGGTTTCTTTGAGGGAGAGACGCAGTGCGATGCGAGTGCGACAAGGGCCTCGGCTGAAGGCAGGATCGATGGCGAGGCCGTGTCCTTTCTCGAGTACGGCGGCATCGAGGCGGACCACTGGGGCTGAGGAGGTTCCATGTTGATGGCTTGGGCTATCGGTGGGTTGGATTGGGTTGGGTTGGTTGTTGACGTGAAGAGGGGATGGGGCACAACAGATCCACCAGAATCGATCGGGCAGTCCACCAGAGCAGATGGATGGGGAATGGAGGGAAGGGAAGGGAAGGGAAGGGAAGGGAAGAAGAGGAGAGGAGAGGAGAGGAGAGGAGAGGAAAGGAGGGGGGTATGCGAGACGAAACATGGTGTGGTTAGCGGTATGCAGCAGGCACATGCGCGAGGCCGGGTTGGTTGTGCAGGAGGGAACACAAAAGGCGGGTCAGGACGGGTATCGCCGAGGCTTGCTTGTCGAGATCATGCCCCGGCCGGCTTGGGACGGACACAGATACCGACAGATCCAGCCAGAGCACCCCGAGGAGCGTAGAGGCAGGACGATGGAGCAATGATCTCGGCGGTTGGGGGGTGATCAGCAAGACGAGGCAGCGGGCCATAGCGACAGGCCAGCCAAAGCTGCAACGGAACTCGATGGAGGGCATCATGAAGGGAGATAGGCGAGGAAATGGGTGCCAGGTGATCGAAGCCCGGACGGGGTGCGACGATGGGCGATCTGGGTCATGGGGAACCGATCGATCTGCTCGGAAGGGGGGGGTTGGAAGTGCATGATGGGTGGCGGAGGTGGTCTGGAAGGCTGGCAGGAAGGCTGACGGGAAAGGCTGAAGCGGGTTGCTTTTGAAGGGGATGGGCCAAGAAAAGCACTCTACCAACCTGCGAGACGATGGCCAGGCGACGGGAAGAGGGTCTTCAGGAAACTAGAGCAGCGCGACGACAGGGGCCAAGGAAAGGCAGGGGGTAGACGCAGAAGCCGCCGGGGGGGTCGAGGGCGACGCAGGAGCGATGGAGGCGAAAAGGACGGGCAGGAAGACGGGTTAGCGGCGTATGAGCATGTCCCGAAACACCATGAAAAAAAGAGGGAGAACGAGAGCGGGGCGAGACGGGGACGAGGGCACGGCGAGGACACGGCGAGGACGAGACGGGGGCATTCATGCGCCTGAGCCAGGGACAGAGAAAAAAAAACGATGGTGCGACGGCAGCGAGAAGGGAGCGAGAGGGGGAGAGAAGGGAGCGAGAGGGGAGCGAGAGCGGGGTGCAAGGGAGAGAGCGAGCTGCTGGGGGGTGTGTGGTGGACGGGATGGACGGGGTGGGCGCTGCAGAGAAGCGATAGGGACACATGCGAGAGTGGAGCGCCAGTGTGGAGCACAAGTGCAAAGAACAAGTGTGTGCCGCAGCTGTGTTGGAAAGTGCGCTGTGGCCGGGAAGAGTGCCGCGGCGCTTGTTGGAACAGCGGCATCAAGGCCGGCACAGCAAGGGAGGGGCGGGACAAGGCCGGACACAGGCAACAGGAACAGACATACTGGTGGATGTTAAGGGGTGTGTTAAGGGCGATGAGGTGCTGAACCGGGGAGGCATTGGGGGCGACGGCGAGAAAGAGAAATGTGCAGGCATAGGCAGACATGATGGATAGAGGATAGATGGATGGATATAAACAGATATAAACAGATATAACAGATATAGACAGACAGACAGACAGACAGACAGACACAGACACAGAGACTGCAGCCAGACCGCAGCAAGGCCAGACACAGACCGGCGCGCCCCAGCAAGGCCGCCGCCGCGGCGTGTGTCCCAGCATGGCCGGCGCTTTCATGGCAACATGAGCCTGGCGACAAGAGCGCGGCACTGTGCCTGGCCATGGGATCGCCCAGCAATGCCATGCGCTGTGCTGGGTCTGCTGCCGGATCTGATCTGATCTGCTGTCGGATCTGCGCTGGCTGTCTGATCTGGCTATCTGATCCAGGTCTGCCTCTGTCCGAAGGTCGCCGATCACATCATGTCTGGCCCGCATGTCTGCCCATCGGTCTATGGGCAGCGGAATCGCGGCCGGACCCTGGTGCTGCGGTCATGTCCCAAGGCCGTTTCCCATGCTGCGGCCTCCTCGCCTCGCTCCTCCCCCAAAAACAGCATGCCCAGGGCGGGGGGGCCCAAACGAGGGAGAGGCCAGACAGACACATGAAACAAAAACGCCAGGCAAGGAGGGTGTTTGTGTTCGCCCGCTTACCTGTTTGAGCGATCGAGCAAAGAAAAAGGAAATCCCCGTTGGCGACGTGGGACCAGGCGAGGACCAGCAGCGAGGACGGCCGAGAAACGAGAGACGACGAACGAGGAACGGCGGTGGCGAGGCGAGGCGAGGCGAGGCGGCACAGGAGGGCGCTTGTCCGGAAGGCTGCCGAGAGTCTGGAATCGAGACGTGGGCAAGAAGAGCGCTGCAATGAACGCTGCAGAAGGAAAGCCGTCGAGCAGGTACGGATGAAATAAAAGGGGGAACTTTGAGCGAAATCAGCACGACAAACGGCAACAGCGGCACGAATAGGATGGGAAGCACGCCAAACAGACGAGCAAGGTATCGGAGCAGCAGCAGCAGCAGAGCCGAGAAGAACAGAAGGCGGATAGATAATGGAGTTGAAGACGCCAAAGGCAAATCGGAATTCCCGACAGACGCTCCAGGGACACCAAAGAGAACAGGAATGCAACAAGCGGACGCAGTCGACGGCGATGCTGCAGCAATGCAAACACGCAGCAGACTCGGCAAAAGCCAACAGCGGTGCGAGACGAACAGGCAGAGCGAACGGGCAGAGCGAACGGGCGAGCAATTCGCTTCTGCAACGGAAGAACGCAGGACCACGACGAGGCGGCACCGCAGGGCAGAGCAGAAGAAGAGGTGGTGGCTGGACAGGGAAGGAAAGAGAGAGAGAAAAACCTTCCTATTCTCCTTTAAATCGGCTTTCCTGCGCTTGTCGCTCTTCAATCTGGTTACGTTTGTCTGCTTTGGGCATCCTCCAGAATCCGCCTCTATTCTCTCCCTCTTTCCCTCTCAGGTCAGGCACAAAAAAAAAACTGCGATAGGGATGAGATCATGCCAATCATAGCATAAGACATGTCGGGAACACTCAGGCGCTTGTTTTCATTATTACCGTCCTGCCCGGCTGTCCTTTCGTCCCCTGCTGGTCCTTTCTTTGTGACCCCCTTCTGTTCAGTACCTTCCAACAAACCTCCGGCCGCTCATTATGCCATGATTCATGGCATTGTTGATCTGCATCCGATCATTGATTCGCCTCCTCACTCCCCTCGCTCCCTTCGCTGCCGTCCTCCTCCTCCGCTTGCCGATGCTCTCGTTGCATGCACGGCATGTGCTCCCCGGATCGAGAGAGGCCGGCGCTTTCGTCCCTGCCGATGGCTGCTGGGTCAGCGCTGATCAAGGCCCGTCCCTGCCTGTCGCCTCACCAGGCAGATCGATCCGTCGTGGTGGCTGACGTTGGCTCCTCGATCGCAGTGCTCCCTGGCTGCCTCCCTCCATCCATCCGTCATCAACAAGTGGCAGCCATGATGGCCGGCATGACCTCATCTGCCCGGCCTCATTCACCCATTCATTCACCCATCTATTCACCCATTCATTCACCTATTCACTCACCCATCCATTCACCTATTCGCTCACCCATCCACAGTCATTGTCCAGGGTGTTTCTCCGTCTCGGGCTCCATGGCACTCGTATCCAGAGGATGTTGCGGATAGATTCTCCTTTCCAATAAATGTGTATTTCCGGAACCCGATCTCCTCCTCCAAAAAAATTGCATGGACCACAACCGCTCATCATGAGATCCGACACACATGCACATCCACGGGCTCGGTTCCGCACCGGCGGATGGCCGAGGGGCCCCCTTCCTCTTGATCTCGACAGGCACGATGTCTGAGGGGGCCGTCAAAAGTTGAAGTAGGCTGTCTCGTCTCCCTGCATCAGCGCGTTGCCTTCTTCCTCCAGGGCCTTGACAAAGCTGCTGTCTTCGCCAAACAGCACGTCGTCGTCCTGGTCATGCAAGAAATCGAGCTCCTCTTCGTCTTCTACTCGTCGTCGCGTGGGATGGCCATCGGATAGGGAGCATGGGCGAGTCCCGGGGCAGAGCATCACGAGAGAGGGGGGTTGGCAGCGTCCAATCAGTATTGCAAGCTCTGCACTTCATCAGCCCCAGCGTTTCTCCGTTGCATACAAGAGGGGTCCCATACCGATCAAATCGACGCCGTTCATGAGCTGAATATCCTTCAGAGGCGAGGTTGGCTCGGCTGTGCGATAACGTGCAGAGGCAGGCCCGGGTTAGCATGCGGAGAGTGCAAGCGACGACTGCATCCACTGAATTGCACTGCATCCCTGCATTCACTGCATCCACTGCATTCACCGCATTGCACCGCATTGCGCTGCATTGCACTTACGCATCGGTCGTCCGAGCCATTCCGATGGCGAAAACACGGGCATGGTGTCGGCCTCGTGCACGGGCACGGTCATTTCCTGGAACCACATGTCTTGGTACTTTTGCTGCCTCTGCTCCGGATCGCCGGCCTCCTCCCTTCCCTGTGGCTGTTGCTGTGGACCGGCGTTCGAGTTGGCACTCGAGCTTGGCGTGGTCCGGGCTGCCCGTGGAGTCCTCTCGATCCAGACATTGGCCGTCCTCAGGTTCAGGGATTCGTCACCGGCACTGCCCTCGTCCTCAATCGCTGCCGCCGTCGCTGTCGGTCGGCCGGCGGGCTCGGATTTGATGCCACGGTGCTTTCGGCTTGGCGTTTCAATCACCACCAGACGGTCAGCAACGCTCTGGACCTGGTTGGCCCGGACGACACGATCGCCGCGTCCGATCGTCACGTTCTTACAGTCCAGGATCGTCAGCAAAGTCTCGTCGTCGTCGCTTTCGCTGCTGATGCTGAGCTCGTGGGTCGACATGGGTCCTTCGTTTGTGGGGGTAGAGGTGGGTGGAGAGGTGGAGGCGGAGGTCGGGGCCGAGGGCGACGTCGTCATGGGCTCTTCGCCCCCGACTTGCTCCACTGTTTCTTCGTCCGGCTCGCGGCATTGCCGAGCCTTGGTGTCGCTAGTGCTGCTATTGCGTGCCTGGGCAAGCCGCAGAGCGCTATGGATCACGACGTTCTTCAGCATCGACTGGCTCGGCGTCCGAGGGGTGCCAAACATGCCGACGGTGCCGTCGCCGCCACGGCCAGGCTCCCCCAGATACGCTGCCACCGGATTGAACCGCGAGGGTGTCTTGGGGGCATACGGGTGCTGCCGCAGCCGGGTGAGCATGAATGCAGGCGAGCTCGGTGGCTCGTTGGACCCAGCAAGGGTGATTGGCACTCGCCGCCGATGCTCGAACCCGCCGTCGCTGTCATCGTCTTGGTCTTCGCTGCTGCTGTACGTCGACGTCTCGGTGTCCGAGTCGGTGCTGTCGTAGTGGTCCTGCTCGTCCAGCGACAGCGGCCCTGGATCGTGGTCGCGCGGAAGAAACAGCGGGACTTGACGTCCCAGTTGCTCGACATGGACATCGGCATCGGTGTTGGCAACAGCGCCGACATCGTCGCTGACAGCGATGGCGGTTCCAGTCGCGGTCTGCTGGACAAGGATGGGCTCAGCGCCAAGGTCGTCCGCTTCGTAGTCAATGTCGATCAGATGCTCTTGTGGGGTCGACAGGTCGTACTCATCGACAAAGTTGCCGTCGTCCACGAACTCATAGTCCGCAGCGTCGTCGTCGTGATCCGAGCCGTCGTCGTCTCGCTCGGGGTCTCCACCGCCAATCTGGTCATTTTGGTGATGCGGTGGAGCGATGGGGTGGACGGGCTGGAACTGGAATTGGAGGTGGGGCGCACCGTTTCCAGAGGCCGCCCCCACATCCATGTCCATGCTCATGTCCATATCCATATCCATATTCGTATCTACATCTGCATCCATGTGCGACTTTTCGGTAGCTTGGGCAGTGCGAGCAGCGACCAGTTTGTCCTGGCGCGCTATCAACACTGACGGGCTGAGCAGAGGCGAAAAGTAGGGTTTGGCGATTTTGCTCGCCGAGACCGGGGTCTTCAGATGGCTTTCGTCTGCCTCAAAGGAATCGTCGTCGCTCGAAACCGTGAAAGACTTCACTGGCGTTTCGGAAGCCAGAAGTGGTATGTCGTCAAAGCTAGTATCGAGCGTCGGGCTCGCCAGAGTCGAGACTGGCAAGCGACTGGCCCTTGGCGTGGCATCGACTGCGAGAGGAGCAGCGTCGACATCTGCGAGCGAGAGTGGTACATCAGAAACGACTCCACCACCACCACCACCACCACCACCACCACCACCACTGCCACCGCCACCGCCACCAGATTCAGCGGCGATCCAGGTCAAGCCAAGAGAACCATGCGAGGGCGATAGACACCTGTCCGATGGCTACCTTTCTGCTGGACGGTATCCGGTCTGCCCAGACTGAACCGCGAGATCCGGTCGAGGGCAAATGGCTTGATTTCGGACTGCTCATCATACGCATAATCGACAATCTGAATCAAGAGACAGCGGCATAAGCGAGAAAGGGCAAGCAGATCGACCGTGAATGTGTTGGTCGGACGAGGGAGGGGTAACACGATGTGCTCGACAGTACAGCAGCAACAGCAGCAACGGCAGCAACGGCAGCAATGGCAGCAACGGCAGCAATGGTAGCAACGGCATACCTCATCGCATAGCTCTTCGATCTGCCGGTCCATTTTGCGAACGGGCGACCCTGGCGACGTTGGTTCAAAAAGCCGAGCCCCTTGGTCATGTGGCGATGGAACTGCGATGTGAGACGAAAATCGTTTTGGCTTTGGCTTGGTCGGCGTGACGACTCCATCAACAGGCTCCATCATCGTCATCATCGCTGTCGTCGGCGGCTTTGTCGTCGCGGACTTTCCAGATGGACGACCCTCCTTGGTGCGACCTTCTCGATCTGAGCTTTGAGTAGCCAACCCAGATCCAGACTTGGGCTGTCCGAGTGATTGCGAGTTGGCTCCGGTCTTGGCGCCGCGGGTGGGGACCTGAAGTTTGCTCATGCTGGGAAGTCTCGAAGGGGATTTGGGGCCGCTGGCCGCTGTCTTCTTGGAGACTGGCAGGCGTCTCTTATCTGCCACATATTCAAGCGATGTGGAAGCGGGTTAGTAGCCGATCCTATCAGTGCTATCAACCGTCACAGAGTCTGTCGGCTTTCATCGCACAAGGTCCGATGACTCACCCGCGAGCGGAGCGTTTTCGTTTTCGTCTTCGTCTTCGTCTGTGATACGGGCCATCGAGAGCTCCGAGAGCTTGCTGGAGAGATTGGACATGGGCGGCGGTATCCGCGAGTGCCCAGCCTTTGTCCCTAGGTGAGAGTTGCTGCGACGAAGCTCCTGCAGCACACGCTGCTGGATCACCTTGGCACGGTTGCGGTTGCGCTCCATCTCGAGCTGCAAGTCCATGTCGATCTTGGCGCCGATGTTGGCTTGCATCTCTCGCCGGGCTTTGGCAATGCCCTCGGGAGTCGATAGCGCTCCCGAGTCTGTACAGGGTATCGAAGCAGAATGGTCAGGTGTCAGAATGAAAGAAAATCGAGAGCATGAGCTGGGGGATGCCATCCGACAGTGCCAAGGCGAGGTGTGGTATGGGATGATGTGCCACCAGGATGCTCACCGATGCGGGCGATCGTTGGTGTCGACGGCTGCACGATCGACTTTTTGTCCATGGCCTGGATGGCAAGTACTGACTGCATCAGAATGGGGCTGCGAAGCTAGCTTGGGTGATGACACCGCATCTTGTTGCAACAGAGGCCCGGATTGTGCCCTCCCCCCTACTCATACCCACAAACGACATCGATCCACAAGCGGCATCCATCCAGGACAAGCACACTTACAGCTTTTTTCTGAATGGCTCGTCGGATGCTCCAGGGCTTCCGAGGGCTCGTCAAACACAGATCGCTCTTGGTGGTGAACTCGTGCTGGCTGTTGATTGTGAGGACGAAACAGGCTTTCGTTAGCGGCAAGGCTCCTGGGTACAAATCTCTGGCTTTGTCGTCGTGATGAAGCAGCTCCCACCACCACCACCGCCACAACCACTACCGCGACCGCCACTCACTGTTGCCCACCTTTCGCATAGATCACGCTTGACCGAGATGGAGCTTTGCAGCTCTGCCAGGCGGTCCGCCAGCTTGGATTTCAGCGAGCGCACGGTTTTCAGCAGCATTTCTTGCTCTCCGGCACGGTGTGCTATCTGGGGAGTCAGTGAGTCGACACCTGGGACGTTGCGGGATGGAATAACGATGAGCTGGCGGGGTCTTGCTGGGCAACGCATCGCCGAGCCATGCAAACTTTGACCCGCTCTCGATCGACATCCCTGCGCCGTGACCGAGTCTCCCTCCCAACATACTTGACTGGCCACCCTCGGCCGCCTGGGCGACCGACCCAGAGACGTGGTTTAGAACCACAGTCGAGAGCTTCACGACGCCGACAAGATCCAGCTTCCCATCCTGGTAGGTCGATATTCCGCCAGCCGCCAGGGTCGGGTGGATCACTTGCGCGACCGTGTCGGGGATGCACACCCTCAGCTGCTCGCCGTCGAGCTGCGGCTTGGTCTTGGCGTCGAGGAAGGTCGGGATGACCTTCATGATCTCGTCGTTGTACTTTTTCCAGGTCTCCATCGTCTTCCAGGTGCTTCGGACCGTCCCCACCCTGGCCTCCTGCGTCCGCTTCCATTCTTCGATCTGGCCGGCAGAGTATCGAGCCTTGATCATGGCACGGTGCTGGGTGACTTTGCCCTGTGGGTGGACCCGTGGCAGCAGCGTCGATCAGAGTCGTGCTAGCGAGGCGAATGACTGTGTCGCCGTCGCTATCGGAGCGCCGATGTCGACAGCAATACTGATGGCAGCGCCAAAGTGCGACGGCCATGATGCCATCGAAACGGTCCATCGATCCGTTCTGCCCAGCACGTCTCCTGCTCGTGATGTGCTTCGATCGGCCTCCTCCTCTCGTGGAATGAACCGGCGCGACGTACCAGTTCAATGTTGGTCGCCACCAGCTCGTTCTTCATTTTATCCGCCAGCTCGTTCCACTCATCGATTTGCTGCTTGCGGTGTTGGGCCACCACCAAGAACTCGGACGAGCGAGCACAGATCTGGGTCTAGTGGTGGTGTGGCGATGGTGGCGACGAGGTTGAGTCAGAGAGAGCAACGCTGGATCCAGCTTGATCAATCAGGTTGCGTGACTGCCTCCCAATGATGCACAGGGGCAACATGCCCGCAACGAACCTTGAGCGAGCGGATGTACGCTTGTTGGACCAGGGGGCTCTTCTTGACAATGGACTCGCACAAGACCGGAGGAGCTGATTCAAGGGCAGGAGGATCAGAGAGGAGGAACCAAGAGGCAGAAGAATATCAGTCAGGCGAATGATGATCCATGGAATATCATTGCCCTCATGGGATATCGTTCGTGTCATTCAGAACATTCACGTCGTCCAGGGCATTCATGTCGTCCAAGGCATTCATGTCGCAAGCGAGGCTGCAGCTTGTGCAGCCGGGGAACGGTGTCTCTGTTTCTGCCATCATTTCACCCTAAATCTCTCTCCTCCCTTCCTCTCTTCCCACTCTCCCACTCTCATCCTCGACTTGGAGAATGCAATACCATACCGTCCATCTGCAACTCTTTGTCCTTGCCGACGGCTTTCCGGAGCACCGTGCAGGAGAGCGACAGCAGGGCCCGTTCGAATCGCTCGCCCCGGTACTCGTCGAAATAGGATTTTCGGATCTGAATGTCGCTCCAGAGCTCGCCGTCCCGCTTGAGGGCTTCGATCCACTTGAACGCCTGGTTTCGAAACTCGCGAGACTGCAGACGATCCAGGACCGGGTAGCAGGTTGAAAATCGCTGTGTGTGTGTGTGGTGTCGAAAGAAGGAGCATGAAGTGGAATCGGAAGAGAAAGAGCCGGAGAACCGGGGGGAGGGTCAAGATTGTGAGTGTTTAAGCTTCCAGATGCAGCAATGAGCGAATAGAGGTGAGAGAGAGAGAGTGAGAGAGAGAGAGGCGGACAATATAGTCTCGAGGAGGAGGGGATAGGGCGAGAGAACAGATCGCCAAGAGGGATGCTGGATGTGATCGTGGAAGCTCAGGTCCCACGGCGCACCTCCTTGGCCTTGGGCTCATCCAGGTTCGAGAGAAGAAACCAAATGACGGTCTCGGCGGCTTTGGTCGTCCATTCGTGCTTGGTGTAGATGGCTCCGTCCGGGTCCTTCAGGCCGAGCAGCTGCAGGTTGGTTCGCAGGATCGCCTTGGTGCTCAGAGCCGCATCCATCAGACTCTGCGGGATGACGGAGAGGGAGGGCAAAGAGAGCCGAGAGGGAAGCCTCAGCCGGGAAGCAAAGGCTGGCGGAGAGGGAGATGGTTGAATTGGGCGGGGGGAGAAGACCGACAGGCCGGCGACGAAAAACAGGCCCGCTCGGCCGGCCGCGTGACACAACGACGACGAAACCCGCCCGCACCAGGGCCCAGGAACGAGGCGGCGACCCCTGTTCCCACGGCACTTTGAGGCTCCCAGGTTGAGCTCTGCTGTCCGACGAGCCTATGCTGTATTATTCGACAAGCCGATGCTCCCCATCGACCTGAATCGGCCACTGGCGATGGCAGCAACATGAACAGGACGGGCTCGGGATGTAATTGTACAGGGAGATGGAGAGATAGAGAGCGGAGGAGAACAAAGAACGGCAAAATCGCATCCAGCGCATAGTAGAGATGGGGTGTATGTGGAGGAGGAGTGAGGATAAACACAACGGAGGGAAAGAAAAGGAGGACGGGCATGCTCATCAAGGGGCAAGCGGTCCCTGGCTGTTACCGGCAAACATGGCAGCAAGAAATGGAGGGAATAGAGCAATCAATCATGAGCGACACTTCAAAGCGGGCTGACGACGGATTGGCAAACTGGTCGGGAGCCGGGCAGCAGGAAAAAAAACAAAATGGCACGAGTGGGTGGGATGGCAAAGACAGCGGCGGTACTTGTACAGGAACAAAGAAAAAAGTGAAAAAACAAAAATGATAGCTTAACAACAGAAAAGTAGCAATACGATGAGAACAACTACAAGTACAAAAAGACAAAACAAGAGCGACAAAATTACAGCAGTTACAACGACAGCTACAACAGCGACAACAGCGACAACACGGCAAAACAACACCGTAGGATAGCGGCGGGCAAGTGCAGCCAAGACAGTCCAGCATCAAGAGCTATGGCCCATAACGGAGTGATTCAGGTGGTTTGCAAAGCGAATGGCACATCATGGCAACAGCCATAGAACGGGCGCCGAAAAGGAGGAGGGTAATGGTGACGATAGTTGTGGTGATGGCGATGGGGGAAATAGCGGAGGCGCTTCGGCGCAATGACAACTGGCGATGGCGTGGGTTGCCGCAGGACATTCCCCCAGGCGCCGAGCCGTCGTGCCGAGTGCGGCCAGGTTCACGACACCTGGGGAAACCAGCAACCGACAGCCGTTCGAGGAGGGGCTCGTTGATAAGCTATGTGCGGCGGAGAGATCCCGCCATTGCCGGCACCGGAAGCGCTTGTGCAGGGTCGGTCCACAGTACCCGGGCGCTGCCAGCCGGTGTGTGTGGCGGACCACCTAGCTGTAGATGCTCATGGTATCGAGACTTGCCTCTCCGAACGAAATGGCTGTCATTACGGAGACACCGTCGGGATACTGCAGCGCTCGATCGCCCGTGCTCATGGGCGAAACGGCAGAGACGGGGGTGTTGGGATTGGTGGTGATGAGATGGTGGACGGTGCTGACGCTGCCGGCGGTCCCGAATCTCAGCGAGTTTCGCCGAATGGATGGTGCAAAGATGGCCCGTGTGCTGAGGGCATCGGAGGGGCGGTTGTTGTGGGCGGTTGTGATGGTGACGATGCTCTGGTTGGCGATCGAGGTGGCCGAGGACCGAACCGACAGGGCTTTGGACCTACTGATGGAGGTGTCTCCGGCATCGTGCCCGCCATCCAGCGAGTGGCTTTGGACAGAATTCCGCCGAGACAGGGGCGATGAGATCCAAGCACAATATGTTAGGTGCAAGTAGCAACAGCAGTATCAGGCAGTGGCGATACCATCGGAGGCAGGAGAGGCGGCTGCCTCAGCATCGTGGTATCAGCACAGCTGACCGCTTGGAAGCGGCAGAGCCGAGACGACCCAGGTGGACAGCGAATCAGCCGCTTGCTTGATACCATCCAGATACGACAGCAAGATCCAAAGCGTGGTCCAAAGCGTGGTCCAAAGCGTGATCCAAAGCATGCAGCACAACGCTGTGGCGAGACGAAGGCGAAACACGAGGGGGCACAGCAAAGATGCAAGCGCAAAGGAGAGACCAACGAGCACCAAGAGTCATCGGGCGGCGGCGCTGGCGGGCAAGACGGGCTGAAACATATGGATACCACCCCCGTTGATTCGTCCGCCAAGGAAGATGAAAGAAGGAACCAGGCGGCCGGACGCTGTGACCTCGACGACAAAAGGTGTAACCTCGAAGACAGAAGGCGACAGAAGGAGGAGGCGGCGGGGCTTACCGGGTGGCCATCTCAAAGGACCGAGAGCTCTGGTTGTCGGGGTCGTCCTTGATCAGGATGATGCTGTGGGCCGACGACGAGGACCGAGCAGGCGAATTGAAGGACAAGGTTGAGATGGGGCGAACATGGATCGAGTGGGAATCGGAGAGCATCACGGCCGAGCCGTTGTGATGCGGACCAGGCAGCATCGAGGGAGCGACCGCCGATTCGTGCGGGTCGCTGTGGGCCAAGTGGCCCAAGCGGATGGGGTCGGCAGACTCGATGACGATGGAGTCCTCGCCCCAGTGGATGGACTTTGACGAGACGGTGCCGGAGGTGTTGCGGCCCAGCTTATGGGCCAGCTCGTTGTCGGCGGGCTTTGGTGGCCATGGAGGGCGGGGCCGGCGAAAGATCGAGAGGGGCCGAAGCAACGCCGGCAGCCGATAGGGCGATAGCTTGCTGGAGACCGACGAGTCGGTGGAGGGCGAAGTGCGCTGGCTGGGTGCAGGCTCGGCTATCCGAGACGAGTTTGGAAAGCAGCGACGGGGCAAGATGCACACCAGGAGGCCGATGACGACAGCGACCAGACAGACGATGGCGACGGCTGCCAACGCATCCATTGACGAAGGAGCGACCGGGCTGAAGCGAAGCTTGGCAGCGGACAGGCGGGAGGGAGAGCAGGGGGGTCTCGGAGAAAAAAAAGGGGGAGCAGGCCAGCGACAGCGCCGGAAGAAAGGAACGGACAAAAGGATGGAGCTCTTGCAGATCGGGGGAGAGCGCAAAGGCACTTGGGGCGACGGGCCTTGCTGGCCAACGGCAATTGCGGTGAGCGGCTTCGTGGCGCTGGGGCGAGACGCGGCCCGGCAGCGAGTCTCGGTATCTGGACGGCACCCGGGGGGGGGTGGATAGCAGAAAGGAGGTATCGAAGTGGTATCGGGATAACATCGGAGGGGTATCGGTGTAGATCGAGGTAATACCCCCGCTGGCTTAGATCAAGTTTGCGGCGGTATCGGCATGGCGTGGAAATGCCTGGACGGTGCGGAAATGCTGGGGCGGCGTGGAAACGCCTGGACTGCGATCGAATGACCCAGAGTTTGTTGTTTCGCCGACATCCGCACGATGCCGACATCTGATACCAATGCTTGAGCGATTACTGGTGCAATCTGGGTAATCACTGGGTAATCACTGGGTAATCACTGGGTAATCACTGGGTAATCACTGGGTAATCGCTTGTGCATTCGCTTGTGCATTCGCTTGTGCAATCTTGTGCAGCCGTCGAATACCCACAAACCAAGGTTCAGGTATCCCGTGAGCATGGCGAGTCATGTTGTTGCTCGTCCGCCGTCTGCCGGGCTGATACCCCCACACTTTCGGCCGAGAGAGGCACCGAGGGCATGCGTCTCGGCCCGCGAGTTTGTAATGTCCGGAATGCAAGCGAGCGATGCAAGCGATGCAAGCGATGCCTGCGACCAGCCCGATGTATCACGCCGATGCATAATCCCCTGTGCATCACGCCGATGCATAATCTCCTGCGCATAATCCTGACACACGGCCCTGCGGCAAAACCCAGGGCCGACCGAGTCTTCTTCCCGGCCGTGGGGCCAGTGCCAAGCATTAGTCAGGCCGGGAGGTTCGTTCTCGCCGCCACCTCTCGCCTGTCCCGCCAAGCGCCCAAACCGCTGCCACGTCGCCCCCCCCCTCCACTTTGTTCGTGCGCTGCCACCAGGTGGGATCCACTGTCCCGCTGTCGCCGATATAAGCCGCGTTCGTTCCCACCACCGCCAGGGACTTTCATCGAATTGTTGCGTTCCCACTCCTGATCTTGCTCCTGCTTTGGCCCCTGCTTTTGCTCCTGCTTTTGCTCCTCGACACGCCATCCGCATCCGTCCGTACTGAATACCGCCTCGCTGCTGTCCTCCCACGATATTATGGCCCCCGTCTCTCGCCCTCGACGCTCAATGGACCACCGCCTTACTCTGCAAGCCCTTACCAAACCGGTCTCTGGTGCTCGGGACTCGAGCACCGCCCAGACCATCGATGCTCAGCCCAACACCCCTCGGAGACGAACGTCGTCGGGCTCGTCTGCCGAGGCTGTGCGCCACCAGAATCTCTGGTTCGCTGCCGACTTTGTCACCTTTGCCATGTACCGCTTCATGTTCATGCCCACGGTGCCGCCCAACCCGCGTCCTGAAAATCTCTCGCCGCTGCCAAAGTTCGAATGCTTCTCACTTCTCACGCCCTCGATCTACCGGCTCCTTTCGGCCCATCCGAGCCTCAGGACCCTCATCCCAATTGCTCTCTTCTACTCGGCCCAGTTTCTCAAAATGGCGAGACACACTCATCAGTCCCGGCGCCGGCAGGCGCAGATCTCGTCCAGTACTGTGCCTCCCACCTCCCTCCCGACTCGTACCATACCCACAACCGAGCCACTGTCGTCCAGCTGCCCGTCCTCGACCTCGCCCTCGGATGCGTCGCCGCAGCAGCCTCCGTCCGACAATACCTTCGCCGCCCCCACCACCGCCGGCGAGCCGCTTGCCATCACCCTGGTCGATTCCCACGGCTTGACGACAGAGTTCCCGACACAAGCCATCTTTTTTGTCTCCATCATCCTTGCCCAAAAGTTCCACTGCGACCAACGCTTCTCCAATGCCTCGTGGTCCAAGATTTTTGATATCCCGCTCGAAAACCTCAACCTATACGAGCGCGAGCTCCTCCGTACCATCCAGTATTCGCTCAACATCAAGCCAAAGACCTACACCTCGTGGATCGTCATCTTGCGCACGCTCCAAACCGAATACCGCAACCGATTCATACAAGCCTCGGCACAATCCATGCCGGCTTGCAATTCGTCGCCAAGCCGACCTCGGCCGCTTTCGCCTTCGCCTCCCCGCACGGCCCCTCCCTCGGTTTCACGCCTGCCTTCTCCTTCGGCATCGCACATTCCCCCACCTTCGTTCTCACACATGCCTCCACCCTCGGCCTCGCATCTCCCTTCTCCCTCGCCCTCGGAGCTTTCGTCGTGCCACGCCGTGCTTCATTTTTGAGACAACGCATCCTCGTGTCCCCGCAGGATCGCCAAGGAATCATCTCTTGGCTTTCCTCGGCGACCCCCAGACCTTTTGGGATACCCCCACCCTCGTACATTCGACTCATCTGACCCCCTCCCGGTCACTTGTTCAGTCTCGAGCATTTCTTGGTGTCCCTCACCTGGTCATCTCGCCCGTCCAAGAACGCAAATATGCCTGTCTGTGTGCCCCGACCCTCTGTTTGAGGCACCTCGTTGCGTTCTCACCTGGACCAACCAGACCCGCTGCTGTGGGATAATATGTGGAATATAATGTCGATCTGACACCAAATAGCCCCACGCACTGATGGGACACACGCTGGCGGGAGCAAATGGGCGATCTATCTGGTCTTGGTCGTGAATGCCGCATCCGCGCAGCGTCTGTCTCGGTTTCTCCTCGTCAGCGCCATCCGGCCCGATGCCGGGGTTTGCGATTTCCTTCTCGCCGATTCGGGTGGACTTGTTGCTGGCTCTGGGCCCGTCCATACACCTGGCATCGCCTTCAAGGAAAAAAAGGGCACTCGTCATGTCTGCTGCCAGGCCACCCTCCTTGGGGCTATCCGCGCCATTTGCCTCATCGCCTCCGCCGTCGTCCTGCCAGGCCATCTCGCTGCCGCTCCTTCCTTCGCTCGTCGGTCGAGATGCAGAGGCCCCACCACCACCACCACCGCGCCGAGCCCAGAGCCGGCTTGGCAGTCGAGGGCCGTTCAGCAACCAGCAATCCAACAGGCCGCCAGCGGAGATCGCGGTGATCTGGTTCCACGCCAAGAGCAGAGAGGAAGTGCGGAATGCCAAGACCCGACGGCTTACATTTTATTCAGGGGCGGGGCTGCTCAGCCAGCGACATTGCCGCCGAGCCGGTGCCCGTTGATCGAGAGGCGCCTCAAGGCCTTGCTTTGGATACACCCGGGACGCTGTCTCTGGCGTCCACCGGATACACCCGGGGTGCTGTCTCTGGTATCAAGTGGACGCATCCCGGATGTCGTTCTCTCGATGCTCGACGAGCCTCGGTGGCGCACCTGGGTCTGTTCCTCCTCGCCACGCCAGCCGACAGCCAGATGCCTGGTCAAATGGCAGGGTATGCGGCTGGACATGTGGGTGGATAGAGGACAGTATCTCCGTTTAGGCTTCGGCGATGACTCTCGCCTCGTCACTTGGGCCGTTTGCCGGGCCCGCTTTGGCCAGGCCGCCATCATGCGCCAGTCGTTCCAGCATGCACATCCCCTCCCCGTGGCCGGCTGGGAGGAAGAGCCACCAGCTCCAGAAGATGCGAGGCAGCCGCGTGCCTGTCGAGTCAACCCCGACGCTCGCCGTGCCATTCATCCTGACTCACTCTCCCGACTCTGCGTCAGCATCTCTCCGAACCCACGGGATGGCCTATAAAGCTGTGCAGCCATCTCCCAGAGGCCGCCAGGCTCACCCAAGTCCTATCCCCTCTCTCTACCACAGCGATTGCATCCCAACTTGCCTCTGCCGGCCCGCCTCAACGCATCCTCGCAAACACCGCGCACCCATCTATCCATCTATCCATCTATCCATCTATCTGCCATGCCCAAGAAGATTATGGTCTGCGTCGACGACTCGATCTACGGCGTCCAGGCCCTCGAGCATGCCCTGGTCCATGCCGTCCAGGACAATGACGATGTCGTGGTCGTCACCGTCGTCAAGCCGCAGGCGAGCGCCGACTATGCCGAGCTGGTCGGAGCCACCGGCGCCATATCATGTACGTCATCCATCCAAGCACCGCAATGTCGGTCCCTCCCGACTATCCTGTGCCCGACCATCCGCACACACATGCGCAATGCTCGAATCGCACCACTGACAGTCCTTGATTTTGGCGTATACAGCATCCATCACGGACGAGGAGCTCCAGAGCGCCGTAAGTATCAAATGCCCATAACCGTGTCCATCTTTCCTATCCTTCCTTCCCTTCCTTCCCTTCCTTCCCTCACAACCGGTGCATCCCCGTCCGCCCTGCAATGCGCTTGCAGCACCACAGCCACCACCATCGGTCTCACTCCATCCTCCCGGCCACTTCATTGCCTCGTTCCACACCCCACACAGGGCCTCATCGAAGTTCGCGACCTCCTCAAGAAGATTCTGATCAAATACCCCGTCCGCGCCAACTTTGTCGTCAAGGCACTCCTTGGTGACCCGCGCGAGTCGCTCGTCTCCTACTCCGAAGAAATCAGTCCCGACCTGATTGTTGTCGGCAGCCGTGGACGCACAGGACTGAAAAGGTACGGCCGAGAGAACCTGCGGGCTCGTATGCATCCTCATGTTCACCATGTACACACGTTCATATCAACTAACGTGTCCTTTCTGCCATGACTACCCCGTCTCTCTGTATTGCTATCACTTTTTCCATGCACTGCTTCTACCTCTCCATCTACTACTTCCATCTCTGCATCGGACGACCGAACGCCTGAACTCTATAGCCTTCTGCTCGGCAGTGTCTCGACCCATGTCGTCCACCACGCCCGATACCCTGTCCTGGTCGTCCGTCCACACAAGAACTGAGCATCATCGTGCTGTCTCCGGTGCTGTCTTTCATCTGCGCCCCCTGTCCGCTCGCTCTCGACAAATGGCATATACTGTGTGCAGACATTTGGCCTCTCCGACTCCCCTTCCCAGCCATGTTGAGCAGCATCCTTTCCCTTTCCCAACCAGCTTCGCGACATGATCCCTCGCCCTTCCAATGCTTCTCTATTCCTTACTCCATGTGTCTGTTTCGAGTACTCTGATTGTATCGGGGCCTCTTTTATAAGGCTAGATTTTGGCGCAGCCCTTTCTTCAACACAAAGGCCTGGAAGCGGAAGACTCTCTCCCCCCTTCTCTCTCCTTTCTCACAATCGCATGGACCCCTTCCCTCCTTGTATGTGTGCATGATTCTGTAGAGTGAGTGTGCGTGTGATAGAGGAGAATACATACCCACTCCCTGGTCCTTCTTCATTTGCAAACATGGCGTGCATATATTTCATGCATATCTCTACTCTGGCTCATCACCGCGAGATTGTGAAAAACATCAAAGGGCAAGGTTCCAGGAGAGACAACGAGAGCGGGAGCATCAAACAGGAAAGAGAGGCAACACAGCCCAGGATCGTCTTGACGGGCGCTCTCCCCCTCCTCCTACTTTCCTCCAAAGCGGTGAAGCTGTGTCTGGGCATGACGCACCATACTTGGACAGCCGGACAGGGTTCCTCTCCAAACGAGTAACAGCAGACAGGGATCAACACCAACACCAACATCAACATCACCACCAACACCAACAACAAAAAGCAATACCAACAGCATCCCTTGGCTCCCAGCTTCCCTCCTTTGCTGATTTTCACTGCCCATACCCTCCCCCTCCCTTTGTTTCGGGCACCGTCGCTCCTTCCGTTGTCAAACAAGTGCTTCAGGCCAGGCGGCCGTAGCCAACAACCTTTGTGAGCTGATCAAACTTTAGCGACTCTTGGACGATCGCAGGCTTGGGCTGGTTGTCTTTGGAGACGGGCAGGTTGATCACCGAGGCATCGCTCTCGTCGACGGCCCAGCCGTGAGCCTCGGCCCAGGCTTCAAACTCGCCTCGCTCCTCGAATGACAGGAAGCTCTTGAGCTTGTCGACCTGGATAGACTGGTACGTGATCGCCACCGTGTCCGAGACAAACTCACGGATGCGGCGCTCAAAGTGCGGGTACTCGGTCAGGAGATCGCGGGGTCCGTCGTCCGAGTCCAGGAAGCTCCAGAACTGTTGGAATTTGCACTGCTCCAGGTACTGCTGGAGCTCGATGAGCTTGGCCACGTTCGAGTCGGTGTAGGTCTCCTCGCTCAGGAGGCACAGACACAGCGAAAAGTCCGGATCGGGGAGGGCGCCCAGGGCAAGCAGCAAGACGCGGATGATGCTGCTCGAGTCGACCAAGGTGGGGTTGAACTGGTACAGCTTCAGGGTAGCGAGGCAGGCGTCGCGGTCGTAGGTGTCGTTGGCGATCTGCTCCTGGATGTACTCCTGGAGGACGGGGATGTTGTCGGGGTTGTATCTGTGCATCAAATGGGGGCGCCGCTGATCAGCATGTGGGCAGAGAGGGCCATGGGTCTCGGCGGCTGTGTGTCCTGGGCTGCTTCAAGTGTCCAGCGCTTCCCCAGCCAAAGCCAAAGCCACTGCCGTCTGCCAGCTGGCACATCCAGAGCGCGGGATCCATCATCTTGGCTGTCCTTGCGTCCTGCCCTTCCGATCGCCGAATAACCTCCCACTCCACGCCATCCTCCAGCATTCGTGGCTGATCCTTGTTTGTTGATCCGATGTCTTGGAGGAGTCGGAGGGCCTTGAGCGGAATCGCGCCGGCCGGCTCTGGTCACACATCTGCTCGGGCATCGATATCTTACCTATCGACGGTCTCGACAATGTTGTGGATCTGCATGATCGCGAATGTTCGTTGTTAGCATCAATGTCTGAGAACAATGTCCACACCGCCAGCGTTGCTTCGCCGTGCACCATCAAGCCATATAATCAGAGTACACTCGCGCAGTCGAACAAGAGAAAGCATAACAGGGAGGAGGAGGAGGAAAGGAGGGTGAACGACGTTGGATGTTGGACTCTGGACTGGACAAGATCATGCGTTGATGAATTGGCAAGTCGCTGTCCTCGGCTCCATTTGCAAGAGCCCATCCAGACTCTGCAAGTCTGTCCGACCTCGTAGCGTCGACCGGTCCTTCCTCGGCTCGGGTCGCCCTTCTGCCCCCTCTCCCGATGCCGATCAGAACTGCCCTCATCCCTTGGGCATCCTCTTGGAGTGACCTTACATGCTCGGGACGGCTCTCGGGACGGGCGGAATAGTGAGGGGCCGTGAAGATAGCGGCTTCTTGTTCGCCGGACATGCTGGGATCTTGTTTGCGAGGAGGCGGAGGATGGAGGAGATGAGGGGGGGGGCACGGTGCCGACAGCGATTGGGCAGAGTCCTATGTCCGGTGCCGGTGAGCGAGCGAGCGAGACAGAGGGCAAGACCACGACGAAAATTTTCTTGCTGGCGAGACAGAAAAAACGCACGTGACTGGTGGGCGAGACGAGAGGAGACGAGACGAGACGAGACGAGACGTGATGGGACGGGACGGGGCGAGGCACCCTGATGCAAGGGTGCGAGTCTGCTGGGTGCGCTCGGGGACACATCTTGGTCGGGAGAGCCAGAAGAGTCGCATGGACGAGTGCAGGGTAATGACCCGCAGGGCAATGCTGCCGGGTCGTTGGAGATGTCTGTTTGGGGATGCAGCGAGGCAGGCGAGACCCGCCGCGAGACCACCGCCGAGACCGCCGCCGAGACCGAGAGCGGCATTCTCGTCGGCTTGGGCTCGTCGTTCCGTTTGGCTCTCTCGCATCCTCTGCCTCCATCTGCTTCACCCATCCCGTTCCCGTCCAGCACCACCACAGCACCGTAATGCGATGATGGCGTCGCTGCCGCCCCGCTCTCCGCCGCCCCGCTTCGCTTCCGACATCCGCTCCAACGCAGACGACTGCGACATGGACATCGACCCCGAGGACGCTCCTGCCCAGCACCATCCCGCAGCGGCACCAGACCCGCCCAAGCCCCGCGGCGGCCTCTCTGGACCATCCCGCGACCAGCCGTCGCCGCCCAATGCATCCTTCCGGCCATCCTCGATAAGCTACCGTCGCAGCGCCCCTTCGTCGCCCAGCCGGCCCGCCCAGTCACACGCAGCCTATGACGACCGAAGGCGATCACCTCCTCCCCGCGAACCTCAGGCCGCAACCCCAACTCCCGGTCGCTCGGCATTCAGACAAGAATGGGCCAGTACGGAGTCAGGCTTGCGGTCGCACCCTACTGCTACGCCGCTGGCCCCTGAATCGAGCGACCGATCGAGAGGATGGCCAGCACACTCAGACGACCGGCCCTCCGATCCCGGCCGCTCTTCGGGATACTGGCACAAGGACCGAGGGTATCCCGACTGGGGCTCGGGCGATAAAGACTCGGCCTGGCGCAAGGACGCTGCTCGCGAACGAGACTATGGATACGATCGAGATCGAGATCGAGACCGAGACCGAGACCGTGACCGCGACCGAAACCGAGACCGTGACCGAAACCGGGACAGAGACCGCGAACGAGACCGCGAACGAGACCGCGAACGAGACCTCGAACGGGACAAAGAAAGAGCCCGCAACCAGGATCGAGACCGAGACCGAGACCGAGACCGAGACCGAGACCGTGACCGTGACCGTGACCGAGATCGAGATCGAGACCGGGATCTTGAGCGGGATCGGGATCGGGATCGTGAGCGCGATAGGGACCGAAATAGGGAACGAGAGCGCGGATTCTTCCGGGATGGCCGTGATGCTCGAGATACCCGGGACAACCGAGACAACCGAGACAACCGAGACAACCGAGACAATCGAGATAATCGAGATAATCGAGACAATCGGGACAGCCGAGATGCACGGGACCTCCGCGACGCTCGAGAGCCTCGAGACTCCCGAGATGCATGGAATCCTCAAGACGGCCGAGACAGCCGTGATCCTCGCGATCATCGCGATGCCCGAGACAGCCGCGATCCTCGCGACAGCCGAGAATGGGACCATCCCCGCGAGCGCGAGCGAGAGTGGTTCGACCACCGCCGATCCGAGCGACCGCGCGGATGGGACAGCCGCGACCGCTTTCGAGAGCCGCCCCGTGAGCGGGACCAAGACCACCGAGAACAACAGCCGCGCGACCAAGAGTACCGAGACCGAAGTAGCCGTCCTCGCGACTATCCCGCTGCGCCCTACGATGCCAACCGATCGTATCGAGACCATCAGGGCGATTACGGCCGCATGCCTCCATCCGATGGAGATGCTGCGCCGTGGCATCCCCCTCCAGATGCAGAATCTGCGTCTGGTCCTGCCTTTGCCCCAGCGCCAACCCAAGGTCATCTTGAAGCCGCCGGGGCTTTGACTTCTGCTGCAAACCAGCCACAGCCCACTTATCCATCGTCTGCCGTCGGACTTGACCCAGAGTACCCGTACCAACACAATGGCGATCCCTCAGCTTACGGTCCCCACTCCCATGGAGACTGTGCGCTTCCTTACTCAAGTGAGACTCCTGCCGCCCCCCGGAAGCGCACATTTATCCTCAAGGGCATCGATCAGCATTTCGAGAATCTGCAGTCCATCGGCGAAGGAACTTATGCTAAGGTCTTTAAGGCCAAAAAACGCAACAGCGACGAAATCCTTGCTCTGAAGCGCTTTTCGATCGAATACAACGGCAAGGATGGCGTAAGTGACCCTGGTCCTGCAAAGGGGGGGGGTAACGTGTGGCACCTATCGCGCATAGGAACTGGAATTGTCCCCTGGGGTGGTAGGGTGCCCAACTTTTCGTATCAGGGTCGATGGAGTGCATGGTCCTAAATGCTAGCCAACGGGCGCGCCTGCTGCGTTTGACTGTCAACAAGTCATCACCGTGCTGATGTCATGCTTGCTCTTGGTCTTTGCTGCGGTTGCTAGTTTCCGATCACAAGCCTTCGCGAAATATCTATTCTCAAGCAATTTGCTGGACGGAATCTGGTGCACCCAAATATCGTCGAGCTCAAGGGAGTTGTGCTGGAGACAGGTAGTGTGTCTGAATAGCAGCACGGCGCTTGGCATACGTGTAGCGACGGTTGTAAAGTCGTCTGACGAGTCTGCTGCTCCTCATCGATCCATCCAGATGAGGATGCAAGTCTGTGGAAAGAGTTCGACGGCGGCAGGGCCGATGTCAAGAGCCGTGCGCATGATGCCGGCAACTCCGGCCCGGAAGTCTGCTACAACCTCTGCTTGGTATTCGAGTACATGGAATACGACCTGACATGCGTGACCTCGCAAGCCATGAGCAGCACGCCCCACGACCAGTACTATGGACTGGGCCATCTCAAGTGCATCCTGCAGCAGATTTTGGAAGGCCTGAGGCATCTCCACAGCCACGGCATCGTCCATCGAGACCTGAAAAGTATGTGATCGGTTGCTGGGCCGCCATTTGTGCGACGGCTCGGCTTTGTTCGATATCTGTTCCTCAAGTGCATAGTGGCAAACCATGCTAACGCTCGTCATGTGGTTCTCTGCAGCTGCCAACCTGCTTCTCAATCGCCGGGGCCAGGTCAAGCTGACGGATTTTGGGCTGGCCCGTCAGCTGTTCCCACAGGACGACCCGCGGTACGACTACACGAATCGAGTCATTACCCAATGGTACCGGCCACCGGAGATCCTGATGGGCGCAACCCACTACGGCCCCGAAATCGACATTTGGAGCGCAGGGTAATCAGTCGCTTCTTGCTTTGGATATCGCGTTGCTGCTTGTCACTTTGCCCTTCTGCTCGACTCGGGTGTGTGCTGCCCTTGCCGGGTTGTTGGCGCTGCTCTACAAATCAGCCAGAGATTGGAGCATCCGATTTCTGGTTCGCCCCTTGGCCGGGACAAATGCTTGTGCGAATGGCTAACGGACTGTTTGTGGCTGCAGATGCATCATGATGGAGCTCATCACTCGTCGGGTCCTGTTTTTCACAAGCGGCGACAAAAGCTCGGACGTACTCCAGCTCATCTCGATTTTCAAGATCATGGGCACACCAAACATCGATACCTGGCCCGGGCTCAGTAACCTCAAGATCTGGAACCGCTGCATCCAGGGATGCGAGTTTATGCCGAATGTGTTCCGTCGGATGTTTGAGCCGTAAGTAGTCATATCCAGCCTCTGTCGCTGCCTGAGCACTCACTCGGCCTAGCATTTGAGGCAGTGGTGCGTCAGCGAGCCTGTCTCCAAGTCAGCGACAATGTCTTGCTGGGCTGCCTCCACTTGTGCGTGTATGCAAGTCACATTGATGCCTGATCGCCTGGGCTTTGGGCGTCGTGCTGTGGTCGTGCAGCTCGTAAAGCATACACTGCTCGCTTGTGCTCATCTTTCTATCTCTGCAGACACTACTCTTCTTTGACCTTGGACCTTGCGGAAGCCATGTTGTCGATGAACCCCGAGGGCCGGATCAATGCCGAGATGGCCTTGCGACATCCCTTTTTTGACGAAGTGCCCTATCCATGTCGACCAGAAGAGTGAGTGTCGCATACAGCTGTCATCACTACCCGTCTGCTCGCGCATCCCATGGCCTGCGTTGGTCGGATCGATCATCTTGAAGGGACTGACGCACCAACATAGCTGGCATGTGCACTAATGCCGCTTCTGCGCGCCTCTCAGACTTCCTCAGCTCGAACGAGAGTTTCACGATATGGACCGGCGCCAGCACCGCCACCACAAAAAGGACCCGGTGCGGGCTCCAAGCGATGTCAAGGGCAAGTCCAAGCTTCAGCAGCTCCGTACGGAGGACGAGGCGCCGCCGCCGATTTCCCACCGCGGCTCGGGTGGCTCGCTAGAGTCCGAGAATGGCGCCTGCCCAAATGTTCCAACCTGCCCAGCGCCCAAGTCCGAACCCAGCGCTTCGGGCACGCCCCCAGTCAAGTTGCTCGCGGAGCACCACCAAAGTAGTGCCCAAATCAGTTTGGAGTCTCAGCAGCATCCATCTGAGCCCCAGGACGACTCGCGCACCGATGCGCCAGCGGCGACAGTCAAACCGGCCACGCAGTCTTTGGTAACAGCGACCGAGACTCTCGACAGCACCCAAGCACCGCGACCCGTACCCGATTCGCTTGCTCACGAATCTGCTGCGGAGGAACGACGTGCTGAGTACGAGCGCGAAGTTCACGAGATCGAAAAGATCAAGCGCGCCGAGCGCGCGCTGGCCGAGGAAAACGTTGCTCGTCAGAAGGCCCTTGAGGAAGAGATTCGCGTCCAGGTGGAGGCGGAGCAGCAAAAGCACAGAGAAGAAAGCGCGCTGAAACAGCAAGCCTGGGAAGAATCGCAACAGCGTTCTCCGAAGCCCCTTCCTGACCAGCTCCCGCAGCACCCGCAGCATCCGGACAGCGTCCTCGACGAGCACTCCCGGGCCGAGACCGAGTCGGCGGTCGATATGGATCTGGGCATGGACACGGACCCTGTACCGATTGCCGAGCCGGCCGATACGACCGAGGCCCCTCCTGAGGAGTCAGGGGAGTCTTTCCAAGTTGCAGAGCAGCACTCATTTCCTCCTCCACAGTCCCCTGCCGCTGTTGTTGCTGCTGCTGCTGTTGCTGCCGCTGCTGATCCGCAAGGCTCGGTCCAGAACGGTGCTCCGTCACAGTCCTATACTCGCGAGAATCCTCGGTCGAATGGGGCACCACGCAAGCGACCTCTATCGCCCAGACAGCTTCGATCGCGCTCGAGGTCGTGGGGCCGCCGCCGCCGATACCCCCAGCGACGGGATCGCTCATGGTCGCGCTCTGCCTCCCGCTCTCCTTCACCTCGGCAGCATCGTCATCGATACCCGGGTGGCCGCCACGTCCGACGGCCTTCCATCTCATACTCCTCTCCCTCGCGCTCACCGTCTCCGCAGTCCAGGTCGGCATCTCGCCATCCACTTCGCTCAAACGGATTGGGTCGTGGACGCTCCCCGACACGGCGACAGCGTCCTCAGTCAAACTCCCGCTCAAGAAGCAGCCGCCGCTCTGCGAGTGTAGCCTCGGTTGTCCACGGACGCTCTGCAGCCTCGAGATCGCCGGGCCGCTCGCGCTCACGCTCGTGGTCCGCGTCGAGACCTCGGCGACGCCATTTGCCGAATCGATCGCGGTCGAGAAGCCACGGTCGATATAAACGCCACAAGAACGAGCGATTCCACTCCCGCAGCCCTCCCCCGCGACATGCTCAGCGAGCTCCCTCGCCCCGCCATGGCGCTTCAGGTCCCGGCTCTGCCCACGGCGATACCTCCGGCAGCGCATACAGAGAGAGGCCCTCTGGCGATCAACCTTTCCGGACTGATGGTCCGTCGAGCAGCAGAAAACCGGACTTTGTCTCTCAGAACGTCCATGCCTCGGCTTCAGCCTCTACCTCGACCCGAGGCAGTGACAATAAACAGCGCTAGGGCCGCAGCTGTGCTCCTCAAGCCCATAGGCTCCGCTTTCTGGAACTCAAGACCCGTTCTACCCGACCCGCTCGTGCTGTCCGTCCAAGCTGTCAGTGAAATCCGGATGCGCTCCAAACTTTGAACCTGACTTGGACCTCTGTGGCTCCTCTGGATCCGATTTGATCAAGGCCACCGGTCTGCATCGCTCTCTAGTTGACGCCTTATTTGTATTTCTCCACCCTTTTCTTCATTCATCCCTCCATCCACTCCTCGCTCTCTATCCACCCCCCCTCTCTCTCTCTCGCTTGCATTTTTTGAAATGATGATGGGCGATATACCCTGCGACTTTCGCACAGTATATCTGCACAAGTAGATCTCGATCCTCTCTATGAGCCGACACGAACTACCATCCACCCTAAGGAACCGGGCTCATGATGTCGCCTCCTCCCAACCGAATGCCTTTCATGCACATATCGTCCCCCATCAACTCGCACTCTGGTCATAACCTGCCTGGTACCCTCGCCGAACCGCAGTTTGTATGTATCACTTGCAAGCAATGCTGTGCGGAACGCCTTGGATCGGTCGGCTGGATTGCTGGAGCGGATTTTATCGCTGCACAGATGAGTGCATGTGGATGGAGGCAGCAGTGCTTCTGCTCTTGCCAACTCATCCGGAGTGGCACTGGATCTGCGCGAGACCATCTGGGGTCGACACAGAGCTCGTGCAGCGCCCAATCAGCGACATCCCGCTCTATGGAGAGGTTCGAGTAACCGCTGCTGTGCTAACAGTGTCGATCTCTGCTTGAATACGGGCTTGCTCCATCGCCTCAGACAGCACAACCATCGGTAAGCATCCATCAAGCTCCGGCGGTGTATCCGGCGCCGTCGACATGTGTATTGATTTGGGACCGCCTGCCATGAGCGAGGATGCGCTTTTCCTTGGGCGCATGAACACCTGCCTGTATGCATTGCGGCATCGTTCGCGCCACAGACGGATTGCTTCCCTGGCAATTGATACTGGACAGGCATCGAGCCGCAGCAAACTTGCGTCGGTGCTTGGAAAGCGGCCCGCAGTCGCAAGCATGAAGGTGGTGCGATTGATGGCCCTCTCGATTCTGCTTTCCCACGGTAGAACCCCTTCCAACAGCCAACGACCAACCCACCAACCCATCAACCAACCAACCAACCAACCAACCAACCAACTCGGCTTCAGCCACGAATCTTCCGCTTGCCTTGCACCACCCACCCGGCTCGTCCTTACTCTCGCTGCTCTTGTTGCTCGTGCCGATCTAATATCATTGATCGCTTGTTTCTTGCCTTGAAAGCGTCTGCAACGCCGAATCCCGGAGGATGGAACCAGGCCGCTCCTGCCGCTGCCCACATTCTGGCCACGCTGATTTCATGCATCGATACCGCTGCAGGACGCTTGCCGCCGCTGGCGGACTCGCTCGGCGAGGCAGCCGGTGCAAGCCCGGAGATCACCACCATGTCGGCGGCAGATCAGCTGAACGGCTGAACGGCTGAACAATGACGAGATTGGGTGCGTGGGCGAGTGGCTGGCCACAGCACCCTGGAGACAATCGGGCACCGAAGAGAATCTCCCGCTGACCGATCAAGCCAAATGGAACGAGCAAGCTGTTCGAGAGCAACCCAGGCCGAATCAGAACAGGCGCGCTGTCCCCCAAGCGCCCAGATCCCTCGCTGATAGAGGATAGCCAGCCAACCCAGCGAAGGCCCGCCGTGGAAACGCACCAGCAACAACAACAGCAACAGGCACTCTGTCTCCTCGCCAAGTGCGATCGGAGCTGCAGAGTGTCATCCGCCACCTTGGGCTCCAGAAGCGAGAGCAGGGTCCGTATCGAAGATATGGCACCACACAGCTGCACCAAGGCGCAGTCCGCACTCGGAGGTGAGTTGGTTGATGCTGCATCTGCTCCGTTGCCCTTTTGTCCACTGTTCCGGGTTCTCCTGTGCCTTCTGCTCGGCTGCCTTTCTCGATTGCCACCTGCGGCTTTGCCATTGTCGATCCGCCAAGGATCCAATAAATGCACGACTGCGTCGGCTGTCGGTCCATCCAGAAACCCTTGCTCGAGCTATCTGGCTGCCACATCCCGGAAAACGGTCGGGCTTGTCCAGGGCGAGAGTATCGTCTTCACCATCCTGTCTTGCTCTTGGTTGTTGGTTCATGGTCGGGTGTCGAGAACCGGCACCGTCGGGCCGAGATTGTAGATGTGTCGGGGCAGCCTTGAGCGATGGGGCCTGGCAGACCAGAGCGATCCAAGATGCAGTTGATCCCAGACAACCCTTTCTTGTGGCGACAGCGTCTGCGAGCCTGTGAGCCGCCCTGCAGCCATCGGGCAGATCCGTTGGCAGACGATGGAGGTGGATGGACGTGGAGCCAGATCGGTCGAGCCGAAGCGACCAGCCGCCTGACAGAGCTTGGATTTTGCGGGACGGCCGTCGTTGTCGGTGACTCTATGCCCTGTGGCTCTGGAGCGAAATGGGTGGATGGACGCAGACTCGGGCAGATGCACCCAGAATGCAGAGCGATGGAGGGGAGAGCCCACGAGTCTCCGCCTGTGCCGATCTCGCCCGCTTTCCTTCTGCGCTCGCCCAGCACATCCACGACCGCATCCCGCGCACAGGCCCGAGGAGCGGACAGCAGAGGGAATACTCTACATTGTAAACGAAAGTGGTGTTTATTTCAGGCGGGAGGGGGCTCCGACGCATTGGCAGCGGGGCCGGCTTGCCTAGGCAATACCGTACTTGGCCCTGTACTGCTTGATGTCCTCGACCTCCTTCTCAAAGCCAGACAGACCCGCGAGATACTCGATCAGATGCTCCATCTTGACAATCGAGATGACAGGAACCTTGAGATCCATCTCGACCTGCTGGATGGCCGAGTAGGGCGAGTCCTCGGTGACCCGTTCTTGGCGGTCAAGGGCAATGATGAGCCCGGCAACCTGGGCGTTGTTGGCCGTGATCAGTGCAGCCGACTCTCGGATGGCGGTGCCGGCGGTGATGACGTCGTCGATGATGGCGATTCTGCCCTTGAGCGCCGCGCCAACAATGTTGCCGCCTTCGCCGTGGTCCTTGGCCTCCTTGCGGTTGAACGAGTACGGGACCGAAGCCTTGTGGTGCTCGTAGAGGGCAACGGATGTGGCCGAGACGAGCGGGATGCCCTTGTATGCGGGACCAAAGAGAACGTCGTACTGCAGACCAGAGTCCACGATGGCCGAGGCATAGTATTTGCCCAGGCGAGCGAGCGCCTCGCCCGTGTTGAAGAGGCCGGCATTGAAGAAGTAAGGCGAGATGCGACCGGATTTGAGCTTGAAGCTCCCAAAGGTCAGCACCTTGTTTTCAATTGCGAACTGCAGAAACTCTCGCTGGTATTCCTTCATGGCGGCCTGGTTGCATGCGGAGATGCGTGCGGTGAGTTCGTTTGGGCCGGCGGTATTGCGCGGACGACAAATGCAAAAGGGGCCCTGGTTGCTATCACTGGTTGGGCGAGCTCAGGAGGCTGGCCAGATCAACCTCAAGCACCTCCAGGCGCAGATCGTGCAGCCAGCGACGACTCCTTGAGATCCCGCCCCCCCCCCACCATTCACACTTGCCAGCAGCCCTCCCTGCTGCAGCAGCGGTGACGGCGGCAACAGCATCGTCTATGTGCATATCGGCGTCAGAGCAAGCGGACAGCACCTGTGTGATCGAGCACAATGAAGCTTCGTGCCAATGTCGGAAAAAATTGATTGTGCGAAATGCTGGCCGCCCGCCGGTCATGTGAGCTGCGCGGATGCTGCGCCACTATCCTCCAGCCTGCGCCACACACTGTCCAGCCACAAAGAACCAGCACTCCCTCAAGCGGGCCATGTACTGCGAGTCATGGGTTGCAATTCATGTGCTGCAATTCATGTCGGCGGATGAGTGCAGGCCATCGCGCCCAGGTCAACCTCGGCACACAGCAACGGCCCGCCCGGCCCGCGGCCGTGAACGACAACAGTGAGCTTTGGCGCTGGGACCGCGAGGTTAGGAAAACTGCCGCCCGAATCGTCCCGCGCTGCTGTGTGCAAATCTGTCTCGAGCTGATATGCAAGCCCAGGCACCAGTAGCGGCAGCTGCAAAGCCGTGCAGGTGCGAGACGCCAAGTGGTAGCGTTGGGTGAACATGATCCAGATGTCAGATATCCGTGTAGACCTGCGAAAGCTCGCTGCAGCCGCTCCACAACCAGTATCGCTGGCTAGAGCCAATCTTACCTGGAAGCCCCTGCAGCGAGGTACAATGTCGCGTGAACTGTGTCGCAAATGCACAGCCAGATTCGACAAAGGCTCTGTCCCAATGTTTTCCAGTCGCAGCTCGAGTCTGTAGAGCGGGCCCAAGCCGAGAAGCTGCCCGAGCAAGCAGAGCCATCAGGAGCGATTGTGATGATTCCGCACATGCAATGTGTGCCACTGTTGCTCACAGACGAGTGGCTGCACCGAAGAAGAGCCACCAAAGGATGGCTGCCTCCAAAGCACTTACATTTGCGTCCAGCTTCACTGGGAGCGATGCCGACGATCCAGATGGGTCCGCGGATCGGGATTCCAATTGCATATACCCTTTGAGCGCCTGTATCCTGAGCTTGGTGAGACCGTGTTGGAATAATCGATAGAGATCTGCGAGGCGCATCGATATCAGAGCACCGATCCAAACCCCCATGTTACTCGCTGTAGTGGACATTTTGTATGCAGACCCTGACGGTGCTGGTGCGAGCTTCACGGTACTGATGTCCCCGCTTCCCACCTCCATATTGCCCCGGACTCTACCTGTTGCCTGGTCTCTTTCCCGATTCGACTGCTCCATGAATATCTTGGTCTTCTTTGGAACTGGAATGGGAATGTTTTGTTCCTTGGGTGGTCTCAGAACTGAATCGCCGCTGACAAGCTCGGTGCTTCTCTTGAGCCGCTTCACTAGCAGACCGCCCGAGGTCATCAGCATGACCAGGCAGGATTCTTCGCGAGCAAACGTTCCAAACCTCACGGCCTTGACAATTCCCTAGAGCCCAAAGTGCAGAGATGGTGACTTCCCATCCTCTAAGGTTCAGCACATCTATATACCCTCCGCTTGCAAGCTGCTTGACAAAGCAGTCAGCCCCAGCCGGTCGACCAGCTCATCCCGCGCATGGCAGGTGAACCGCATGGCCACCAGCTTTGGATTGTGCACAGAAAACCTACATCTGCGAGTATGCATGAGACCAGTATGTTGCCGTTGTAGATTCGGACATGTCGGTTCTCGAGTGCAACCAGATATCCGACATATCGCTTGGATGGATGTGCAAACGCTTCGATGCATGCGATTGCGGCCGGCATCAGGATAGAAAACCTTCGATAGCCCTGGACGCATGACGGGTCAGAGAGAGAGAGAGCGAGAGAGAGAGCGGCTGATTCGATCAGACCCCACCCTTTATGACATCGAAACAGACATCATCTCACCTGGTAGTCGTAGCAGTATATGCAATGGTTCATACATGCAACGATGGCACTTTGCTCGAACACCAGCAGTCCAAGGGGCTGGACTTCGAGCTGGACGAGTCGCTCACATGCGTTCCTGCCAAGCAACGTCCGCGAATGTGAGTCGTCAATGCGGCAGCAAGATATGCAATCGCATGTCGAGCGGGGCGGCCTCGGGATCTTTACTCTTTTAGTCGGTACAGGCTTCCGTCACGGCACACAACCACGATTGTGTAGTTCCCTTGAAAGAGGCCCCGGGCCGATACAAATACAATCGGACTCGACAGCTGGAACTGACTCCGACCCGTCCAGTGCCGAACATACAAGATGGAATGCACAACGGTGCAGAGTATCTCAGGGGTAAGTCCGTAAATCCAGCGCAGTAGCGCACAAGAGGACCGACAAGCACCCACGAGGAAGGGCGGTGTCTCGGACTTGCTGCATGGACTCACCTTCTCGACGATGGTGAAGTTTGGGGGACTCAAAATGTATACGATCTTCTCCTCCGAGCCGACGATGAGGCAGTCCATGGACTCTTCATCTTTGCTATGCCTTTTGATGGCGGCTATGCATGTGATGGCTGGCTGTACGTAGCGATAGGTCGCGAGTTCAGTTGAGCACTGGGTCAAGCGTCTGCCCCTCACTGAATCAATCCTCGGCCAAGTACCGGCCATCTTGACGGTTGCATGGACCAAGTAACTCACCTCGCGAGTCAGTGGCTGGTCCTTGACTTTCTGGACAAACTCGATCCGCGAAATCTCGTCGTCCATGGATAGAAAGAGCAGGGTCCTGTTGGTAAGCTCGCCGGTTGAGGACTCGCGGATTTCCCTGAGGAGTTTCCAGGCATCGTCGACACACTGCGGGTCGATTTGGCCAGATTCGTGTGTAGGCGCGGCCCGGATCGACTGCCAGACGTCTTCTTCCAAGGGATTCGCGGGAACCTTCGGGAGGGTGAACTTGAAGTACGGCCGTCTGTTTCGGTAGATGAAGAGCGAGGGTCCCGATGCCAAAGCCAGGGCCGGAATATTTGGCAGTGCCGATTCCGGGAAGAACGAAATCAAGCCGCATGGCAGGCTCTGCAGCGGCGTGTCCGAGAACGGCTGAGCGCCTGAGGAAAGAGAGGAGCAGCGATATTTGCGGTCGATGGAAGTAAATGAGTCTTTTCATGCGACCTGAATGTCTTGGCTTGGAAGCCGCTCCCGCACTTGCCGGATGGCCAGGCATGACTCGTCAACGGTGGTTGGGAAGATCGCTCTGTGCGTCCTCGACGACTTTCCCTGGAGCCCACCATGGAACGACAAACCTGTTCTCGCAAATACCGATCAGAATCCGCATTACCTTTGAACGTTCTCAGTCGCGGGCTCACCTGCTCCAGCGGAGAATCGTCGTTGGCTCCATAGTCGACGGCCACTATGTTGTGCTCCCATCCACCATCGAGATTGGTCAACACAAAACAGGACTGCGACGAAAATATGCGCGCAAGCGGGTCGTAGATAACGTGTCCCCACTGTCGGTTCATTTGATCAACGGCGTTGGCGTGTTCCTGCTCCGCATAGGTCACCAACGAGACAGAGTTCAGCCTTGTCTTGGACTCCCGGGAAGAGCGAGCAGGCTGGCCAGATCCAACATTCAAGGCCGGCGTCGAGTCGGTAAGTCGGTCCGCAGAGAGATGGTGAAAGTGCTGATATGAATGGTCAAGAGGCATGCCTGTTCCCGACTCGCGAGGCCCTTGGTCGCTCGCGGTGGGATCGTCCGTCGGCGGTGGTGGTGGTGACGATGGTGGTGGGTCCGCCATGGTGAGAAGCAAAGTCGCAGACAACAGGAAGAGCGATCGAGGCGAGCCGGGCGGATACGATTCAATGCAATGCCCGTGCGGAACCCTGCCTCCAAGCGATCGTCCTCGGTATCTGAGCGGCTTTGGAGCGTCGGGATTTGATGCAGCCAATGTCGACCAAGCCAGTCCAATGTCGGCGGTCGTTTTCGAGCGTGGGATCTGGCATCTGGGTATGGGCGCGCAAGTCTGGCTGCCGAGTTGCCCTCGGCGAGGGAAGCCTATTTCCCATGCAACACTTCGAAACGAACCAGGGTGCAATGCGCTGATATCACAAAAACATATCTCGGCGATACATGCCGATAGGCTCTCAAGGAGTCGTCTCTGGGGCGCCTGAGTTTGCCTGGGCTTCGATTGAACCGTCCTGCACTCTCACCAGGTACATGACGGCTGCATCTCCCATGCCAACCTCCCATCCACCATCTACTATTGCTGTGGCGGCCCATCAACGAGTGGGCCAGCCGATAGGATGCGTACTGCCAAGCCCACAGTCCGGACAGAATGTGGGATTGACATTCGCAGTGAATTGATGCAGCAGAGCAGCCATGGCCGTGATGATCAGATACGGGCGAGGCGACGTGTCTGCCATCCGTCCAGTGCCAGGCGGAGGGATGTATTGAATGCAAAATTGGATGGCGAAGCGGGGATATCTAGTTTTCTTTCCACTGATGAGAGCATGTTGGCCGAGTACACTGGCGGAGGAAGGAACAGAGCAATCCAGTAAGGACAAGGCCACAAACTGGCAAGCTTTCCACAATGCAACAGCTGAAATACAGTGGTCTGCACCTTGTAGAAGGTTGTCATTGGCTCGTCGGCAGAGCGGATCTGGAGCTGGAAGTAGTATGCTCGATCGGCCTCGCACTTGGGACACATCACTGATGGCAAGATCGGGAGGACAGAACGCCGACGGAGCAGACATGAAGGACTCTGTGAGTGAAGAGCGACAAAACACAACAGCGAATGCTGCGGTATTATGCGCTGCGGTATTGTGCGCTGCGGTATTGTGTCAAGCTCCAGGAAACCGCATCAGGACGCAGCCGCCACACCGATGTTCCGATGCCAGAGGAGCGATTCGTGCAAGCCAGACGAACCTGCAGTCGTGTCCACGTTCTTCCAGGCATCTTCGCCGCCAAGGACGTCGTCGATCTCCTTCTTCTTGAACCAGCGCTTGCTGCCCACGGGCTGGCAAACGACAGGAGGCCGACAGCAATGTCAGAAAGCCGCGATGGCTGCCATGGCCGGATGTATCTGACGATCGCGCTTTCCCGGCACAAAGGCCATGGCAGAGCAATCTTTGGCAAAGACAACGCACCCTTTCGATCTGGCAGACGTATGGGCAGGTCTGGCACTGGAGTTCATAGCCGGTCATGCCGGACTTGACCAGCAGCAGGTTGGCGCAGTTGGGGCAAAAGTACATGGCTCGTGGGACACGGGCTGGGCAGCCAGAGGGGCGCTTTGGTGCAGCGTTGGATTTCCGAGGAGCCGCAGGACAATCCAGCTGTCCACAGGCCGATGCAGGTGCAAGACGGGATGCCGTGCCGGCGTCGGTGCGGGCTGGTCCAGGAACATGCCGATCGCTGTCGCCGGTTGGCCTGGAGGTTCATTTAATATGTCCCACGTGACGCTCGTTTTTTTGTTTTTTCGCCGCGGTTGGCGGACACGGCGACGGGGCGGAACGGCGTCGACGAGCGCACTTGCGATCCATCTGCCAACCCGACCCTCCACCCGAGCAGCAGCACCACCACCACCAGCAGCACCATGGCTAAGGACAAGACCCCCACGAAGGCCAAGGCCGAGAAGGCCGCCAAGACCGCCGATGCCGATGATGACAAGGAGGCGGTATCATACGAGACCCGGGTGCTCTCCGTGAGCCCGATCGCCCATCCTCTGGCCACCAAGAAGCTGACCAAGAAGCTGCTCAAGACCGTGAAAAAAGGTTCATGTCGGGACAGACTGGCGGTGTTGGCGCTGATTCTATGCGGGTGCCTGTCCGTGTGGCTGCGAGGCACCGGATCGGCCGCGGACGCAAAGCCGGAACGAGTCGTCGCTGTTGTCGATGATCGCGCTTTGCTGCTCGGTGCATCGAGCATTGTATCCGGGGACAGCGACTGCACTGGGCGGACCTGGATGTAGACAGCCGACGGATCTCATGAAGATGGATTCTAACAACGTCTGTGGGACTGCATAGCTGCCAAGTCCAAGAATGTCAAGCGCGGCGTCAAGGAAGTCGTCAAGGGGCTGCGAAAAGGAAGCAAAGGGTAAGCAGCGGCACGGACTGCACGATGCGGCGCGATGATCAGATCTTGTGTGGGATTGTATCAGATCGCATCGTGGGATATCGTATCAGATCGTGTGAGATCAGATGGTGTGGGATCAAGTCGTCCCACATCCGATCGGATATCGGCGGATATCGGAGGATACAAATCTGAGGCTGCAGTGTCTGTCCTCCGGTCTGATGCAAGCCCGCGATGATGTTTGCCGCCCCTGCTCTGAAAGTCGATCGCTGTCCTCGCACCGTCCTGGATCCTAATACTCCCGTTCCCTTTCTTCCATGATCCGTCGAATCGCCAGCGTTGTTGTCATTGCCGGCGACATCTCGCCCATCGATGTCATCACACACGTCCCCGTCCTCTGCGAGGAGGCCGATATCCCATACATCTACGTTCCCTCCAAGGAGGATCTGGGGCTTGCCGGCTCCACCAAGCGACCCACCAGTGTGATCATGGTCGTCAAGAAGGATGCTGCCGAGTACAAGGAGCTGTATGATGAGATTCTGGGTGACGTCAAGGAGCTGAACCAAAAGCTCATCACCACGGTGTAGAGCCCTCGGCATCTCTGGCCTCTGATCCCTCCCTCCCTCCTCTCCCCTCCTCTTCCTTCCCCTATCTAATCCGACTCCTGCCCGCCTCCATATGCATGATCACTCTCGCTATCTCGCTGCTCATCAGAAGAATATATATTTGCAAACGCGATCGCTTGGTCGGCGGCGTCGCTGGTGTCGTCGCTGCACATGGGCGGTGTGGCCCGGCTGCCGCTCTTTCGGACGATCGAGCGGCCCATCCTGCCAACGGGCTCTCGTTTGATGCCTGCACTCGTACGCCAATCTCACCTTGGACTGGCGTTTGCTTGTGGTGTGGGCAGCCAGCCAAATCGTGCGCAGCCACAAGTGGCGACCAAACCCGCTGTCGGTCGGCGAGCGACAGGGAGATTGCAGTGCCTCTGCTGCTGCCGGGCGATTCGTCTCTGCTCCACATCCAGCCAGCACCGTCGGGTTCGTACATCTCTGTTGCTGGCGCCGCCGTCGCTGCTGCCCGAGGCTGTCCGGGTGTTGTCGCAGCACAGGCTCTCATCGGGCTGGCCGATCGGGCAGTATGAGGCCCCCTCCATCCCGTGTTTGCTTACGCCCTATTTTGTATGTTGATCTGCATCGAATCGCCACCCCTCATCCCGGCTTGTTTCTTTGGTAAGCCCACGTAGCCTGCCTCGGCCCAGGAGCGACAAGCATTTGCATTGCCTGCGTCGCCCGTCTCAGCTGCCCGCTGCAACCGGTATCGCCAAGTGCATCCCATCGCCATCGCCATCGTCCTGACAGCGTCTCCGTCTCCACCCGATCCGATCCGCAAGCTCGCGGCCAGCAATACAAGACCCAAGCCGACTGCCAAAGGCTCCTGCTCACCCAGCCCGCTCAGCCCCGCACCCTCCAGCCGCCTGCCGCTCCTGGCTCAGATGAACAGGATATTTGCCGCCTACTCTCGGTTTCTGACCACGCATCGCTATGCGTCGCAGTCAATAACGGCCGGCACGCTGTGGCTTGTGGGCGATATCGTGAGCCAAAAGTTCGATCCGCCGTCACCGCCCGCCCCGATCGGCCAGAAGAATGGTCACTCAACCTCGGCCGAGTTGTCAGCACACTCGACGCCATCGCATTCAAGTGTTGGTCTGTGGGGCATTGACTGGAAGCGAACGCTGACGATGACAACCTTTGGCTTTGTCTTTGCTGGTCCCGCATGTATGTTCATTGCCGCGGTGCCGTCGTGCCTGCGATCGAGGAACCGCTGAGCCGCTTAATTGCAGCGCCTCGATTCCCGGGGCGGTGTCGCCGTCGAAACGCTGGATCCGAGCGGCTCCATCCAGGCCCGCATCCAGCACTCGCATCCAGCACTCGCAACTCTGGACACGAGAACATACCTGTCTCATCCACGCCTCTGCTCTGTGTGGCGCTAGACACTTTTTGGTACCGGCTGCTTGAGGACAAGATCGGCGGATACTTTACTGCAGCGGTAAGCCTCCGGCCTTCTCCTTGCTCGCCGTCCTCGAGCGGCGAATGAGCCCTCTCGCGGACCACATGTGCTTGCTTCATGCACCCGGATTGCTCACATTCGCAGCATTTCGGATGCACTCGCCTCGCGTCTGACCGTCGTCTACTGTGGCCCAATCGAACCTTGCATCGCCGGCAATCCGTATGCCCTCATCATCCAGATCAAGAAGCAGCATCAGAAAACTGTTACGATGAACATATCTAAAACAAACCTGCTGTGGAAAGTCTCGATTGCAAAAGGTTAGCTGCGTCGTGGGCGATGGATGTACCCCGCACCTCCCCCCCCTGAAGAACCACCCTGCTCGCCCACACCGTCGCAGTCAGCGTGATGAGCCCAGAGAGTGTCGCCCACCCAACGGCGTCTCTGGCTGACGTTTCCTGCTCTCAACACATCGCCAAACTGCCCCTGGATGCCACTCGATCACGGTTTTTGCCACTGGATGCCAACCGCACATCGCGTCGCTGAACGAACCGGCCTCAGTCATCGCCGATATTGTCCTCTTTGATGGACCCTACCTGGCATTCTTCTTCATCAGCACCCATCTGATGTCAGGGTCGACCTTCAAGTCTGCGATCGAGCATATGAAGGCCGACATCCTGCCCACGTTCTTCATGGATGTCATCGTTTGGACACCTGTGCAGCTCGCCAACTTCCGATGGATACCTGTGCTCTACCAGCCGGTACGTGCTTGGAACACACTTTCGTTCTCAGTCCTGGAGGCGCTCCGCCCGGCTGCTCTGTTGTGGTTGGGCAATCTTGGATCCGTGTGGCTTTGTGTGCTGACGGCCATTTCTTTGGGTATCTCCCGGCTATCTTCTCGGCTGCATGGACTGGTCTATGCCTCTGTAGGTGCTTGTGAACTCGGTAAATGTCGGCTGGAACGCCTACTTGAGCTATGTCAAACACCGGGAGGCCCCTGCCAAGGCTACATCAGAAAAGTAGCTGTGTGCCACCCAAGTCTGCTCCATCTGCCCACCCTCCGTCGTCGTGGGAGGGGAGAGGGGCGGCCGGATGTCTCTGGATACTCTCGGTGTTAGGCGATGGTGTTGAATCGCCAAGTACCGGGGCCACCAAATGCCGAGCACCTCTATCGAGGCCGGTCAAGATCGTGTTGCTGGATTGCACACATGTCGCGGGTCTCTGAGAGAGACATGGATCGAGACACTTCGTAGAATACATTGTCCAAGTGACCAACGGCGTTGGAATGCCGCAAAGCACATGTGCGATGGCCGGCGGGGAGTCGCCAAGGCCGACGATCGCTCCGCATGGCTCGAATCCATGGCATGCGGACCCGGTTCCTCGGTGCTGAACCGATGCATCGGTCTCTGCTCTTGTCCTTGGGGCGGTGCTTCAATCTCATCTTGGCGATCGCTGCGAGCCCCTCCCCAGCAGCAGCATCCATGGATTCCCTTCGAGTCTATCAAAGCGACGATGATTCCAGCAATACCGAACATGCCGGCGATACCAGCGATGCCGCCCGTCCCAGCAACCGGCCTCCATTAGCTCCGTCGTTACCCTTGGCTCGCCAACCGCCAGCGAGCGCCGATCTTGGTCGGACACCACGGACTCTGCTCGAACGGCTGCCAGAACCATTGTTCGGGAATGCCGATCCACAAGAGACCAACGCCGCCATAGCAGCACACCCTTCGATCGCCCGGCACACCCTGGCCATGGCAAGCGCACATTCGCTCCAGCCCTCTCCTCAGAAACAAAGATACCCGACCTGCCTTCAGCCAGCACCAGCAGCACCAGCAGCACCAGCAGCACCAGCAGCACCAGCAATCCCCGAGCAACACTCGCCCAACTACCGATCCGTGCACAATCTCAAACGCTCCAGGATAGATGAACCGCCGCGGGAGCTGCGACCCTACACCTCCAAGAGAAGCCAGTCTCGCCAGAGCCAACCGCAAGTCACCAGTGCGTCTCGCAACAGCCATATCCGAGACGGAGGGCATGGGTGTGGTTCGCGTTGGCCATGTCGCATCCTTGATTCGATGCTGATTGTCCCTCCTCTGGATCGTTGCCAGCCGCGGACCATGCATCGACCGGTTCGCTTTCCCTCGAGCTCGCAGAGGACAGCCAGTCTGGAGAGCATGGGCCGTTGATCAAGAAATATTTGGGCGATCACGATTCGGCCGGCTCAGAATTACCGCGGACCGTCGGCCTGTTGCTGGAGGGACACACCAAGGGTGTCAACCGACTGGCATGGCATCCTCGAGGTCAGTAGTTGACGATACTCTGACCGTCGAGCAGGTTTCGTCGCCAGAGGTGCCGGCGGCGTTGGAGATATTAACCGTGCTTGTGTTTCAAAAAAGGGTCGCTGTTGGCGTCTGCATCTCAGGACGGCACAGTGTTTCTCTGGGACTTCATGAATGGCAAATCGCCCACCCTGTCGATCCGCCACGACGGTGAGTTTCGGCATTGACCAATCCAAGCTGCCCACACGACCGATCGGTTCATGCAGCTCAACGCAGCCCGACTCTTTGCCACAGCGTCCGTCAAAGATCTGACCTGGAGTCCGGATGGAAGTGTACTTGCAAGCATAGGATTCAGCAAGAGGCTTCTGCAAACAGATGTCTGCACGGGGGCCACTCTGTTCGTAAGTAGTCGATGAAATGTCTCTCGAGGCGATCGGCCGGCTCGATAGAGGCCGGATCGGGGAGTATGGCCGAGCACGGCTCTGTAGCAGCAGCAAGTATCTGCCGATGGAACCAAACATTGCTGACGCCTTACCATTCCCACCATGGTCCGATGCGCTGGTCCGTGCTCCAGACAGCCGAGCATGCCGACTATGGGACCTGCGTCAGATTTCATCCAAGAAATCCCAACCTCCTTCTGTCGGGCACCGTCGGATCCGGGCTGATGCTGTGGGATACTCGGATATCAAGCAACTGGTAGGACTATGGCTGCCGCTCTGCCGACTCGACCAAGAGCCACGATACAGTGACTTGACTTCTCCCTCTCCCTCTCTCTCTCTCTCCTGACATACGGCTCGCACTCAGCCAGCGGCGCTTCCAAGGAAACTTTGGCCAAGTCCATGCTGTCGAGTTTGTGCCCGACGGCACCAAGTTCATCTCGACGGCGGATGTGCTGCGGCGGAATGCAGCCGACAAAGGCCTCGTCGTCTGGGACATTGAAACGGTAGGTAGATAGGCAGGCTGTGGAGATGTCGGGAATATAAAATCGATCGACGCTGAGCGTCCAGGTTGGGTGCCATAAAGCAGCACACACTCTCTTGTCTCCCAGCATGGACAGAAAATCGAGTACGCACATTCAAGCACTGACCGCCAGTACCCACCCACAGCCCACGGTGCTGTTCTCTTCGCTGTATCTGGAGGCGTATTCATGCCCATCGATCCGAATCCACCCCCATGAGCAACAGTTTGTCGCACTCTCGAACGGCAACTATGTTATGGCTTTTGGGCTGAAGCCACCATTCAAGCAAATCAAGTCGAGGGTAAGGCGAGGATACAAGCCGCCGTGAACATTTGAATTCCTGGGAGTTACTTTGGGATCTAGGCTGCCACACAAGCACAGTACTCACGGCTTCGGCTCCTGACTTTTTCTGGGCGCGATGTCGTGTCTGCTCCAGCGCTTCTCTGGACAGTCGGTCGACGCCTTCCCGATCCAGGTTGCGTTTTCTCCGTCAGGGGCGACCATGTCAAGCGGCTGTTCCTCGGGAAATCTGGTGTTCTGGAGGTGGAGACAAAAGCCGCAAGATCGCAGGAATCGGCAAGAGCCAGCGGAACCAGAGAAGGTCGTTCGGCACGGACACGACGGACCATCGATCCAGTTTGAATGGCGGCCGACCGTCCATGTGGCATCCAAAGTCGTTGGCGCCAGCTGTGGCTGGAGCGATGGGACAGTCAAGCTGTGGCAGTAGGCATTGTGCCCCCCCTCCCACTCATAGAAGGGATTACAGGCAATCCAATAAAAAACGGGACACCCAGGGTTTTGACCATTCATCGAATATTTTGTTACCCAATGTTATCGCGCGCTGGCCATGACCATTCGCCACACATCCGACTTTCGCACCGCCGCATTGCGATGCTACGCCCTCATCCATAGCCTGCGTAAGGTCGCCTCCATATTCAGTGTATCCAAGAGCACCATCCATCGATGGCACCGAGGATGCAAGCTGGATGACCCATCCCGGGTCCCAGCTCGCAGATCCACTTCGAGCAGGCATGTCCAGTCATTCGCACCCTGATTGAACAGGACCCGTTCCAGACTGGTCCTGTGTTGCGATGCAAGCTCGAGTCCATCCTCCAGAGGAAAGTATCACTCTCACTCTGCCACACTGCCATCCAGCGAGCAGGTCTCTCACACAAGAGGGCAACACACCTCTACAAGTCCAAGCGACTAGATGAGCGAGTGGCACAGTTCAGGGACCAGGCCCGCTCCATTGACCCACGACGGCTCGTTTTTGTCGACGAGACAGGGATCAGGAAATCCATTTTCCCTCTCTACGGATACTCACCGAAGGGTGCTCCGCTTCGCCAGCGCAATCACATGAAACACAAGTCTGTCTCGGCTGCATTTGCCATCAACCACTCTGGTGTGCTGCATCGCATGTACATCCCCACATCATTCAAGACACACTCGATGGTCGAGTTCTTTGAGCGAGCGACCTTCCCAGACGACTCTGTGATTGTGATGGACAATGTCAGCATGCACAAGACAAGGACTGTCCTGGACTGCATCGAGCGCCGAGGATGGTCAGTGATCTTCACCCCACCTGCCTCGCCCGACTTCAATCCCATCGAGAACTTCTTTGGGATTGTGAAGCATCAGTACAGGAAGGCAGCAGCGCTGAATGCCTCCGAGGGGTTCAGGATCGGGATGGTGACCCTGTTTGAGTCCGCCGTGCGGAGGGTGCTTCCAGATGTCTTCCCACGGCTGATTGAGCGAGCGATGCGCTTCTGGGGTTGAGTTCCCTCCAATCAAGCCGCCGTTTTCGCGTTCACATCCCTGGCTTGAACCTCTCGGCGATTTTTGAACAGGGTCACTTCCCCAACCAGCCCGCGCAGACGGGTTCCTGCTCTCGGGTATAAATGCCACACCTTCGTCCTGCTGCTTTCTTCCCTCATCTCGCCTTGATCTGATCATCGCGCTATTGTACGATAAAAAAAAGTCTCTGCTCTGACCAGTACCACTGGCAGGCATCCAGCATCCTCTGTCCCCATGCCTCCGAAGCGCAAGGGTGCCGGTGATGGCCAGCCTCGGCCACCCAGGCCCAAGAAAGCCAAGTCACAGTCGGAGCCTGTCTCTGGTTCGTATTCTGACCCCACGCATGCTTGGTCGTCTGTTGCTCCGTCGCTCACCACCACTGCTTCTGCAGATCCAATGGATGTCGATCCCACCGAGCCTGGTCCATCTACTTCCTCGAGTACCGGCAAGCGATGTCGCCAGTGCGATGGCACCGATCACGAACGCTGCAACACTAGCAAGTGTCCAAAATATCACCCCCTCAAGAGTTCTGTCCTCCCACTCGTGGATGGAAGGTCATCCGCCCCTCAGTTCAGCTGCTTCAAGCAGACGATGGATGGCTGTTGTCTCAATCCCGCTCTCCGCGACAAGATCCAGGCCACCGTCGAGGCCATGACCCAGATCCAGTTCGAGGCATCCAGGCTGCTCAACCTGCACATCCTCCGGTGCATCGAGCAGGATCTTCCCGTCCCCGTCATCTCCAAGTCCACCCCTGCTTTCATCCGCCAATGCTTCAAGATCGTCCAGGACGGTGCCCTCTCCCCGACCGGGGACAACGAGAAATACAACGAGCATCTGGTCGCTTCCTTTCGCGACTACCAGACCACTCGGCACGCAGACCTGCCTCCGGCCCCTCGTCTGCCTGATGGTGCACACAGTCAGCTTCTCACACTGGCTGTCAATGCCTATGCCACCAACTGCACCACCCACCTCGACCTGGCCTACTGGCGACTCCTTCGCCGCTTCTGCGCTGCCGTCTTCCCAGCCAACAAGCATAAGCACGAAGCCATCGAGGCCTGTCTCGAGCTCTTCGAGAAACCAGGGCAGACTCCACCCAAGGCCGATCTCGAGTTCATCTATCCAGACTTTGGCCACGTCCTGGACGAGTTTCGGTACAGCAGCGACCAGGACCGCTTCCGGGCCCTCCACCGCCTCTCACACCATGTGGGAATCCTCGCCCGGGACAAGATGGTCGACAATGTCCACAAGTGGATCGACTGTGACATGCCCGCCCTCCGAGTCACCGAGCTGCAGCGCCAGGCCAAGCTGGACAGGCTCACTACCCAAGGCATTCCCTCCGACGACAAGAGGTTCGCCACGGCCAAGTCTGAGCTCGGCACCACCAAGGCCAAGATCAACAAGCTGGCCGCCAGGATCAACTGGGCCCTCAAGCAGCTCGCTCTTGACACTCCTCCGTCCGTGTGCACGATGGTCCCTCTGTGCACAGCCAAGGCCAAGTATGTCAAGATCGACACCGTCACTCTCTGGAATCTCCTTGGTCCAAAGAAACGCCTTGGACTCACCAGGGACAAGCTCAAGGAACAAGGTGATGACGGTGTCAACAACCAGGATCGTCTCTGGCGCAGTTGCTTCAAGCTGCGTAGTTCCCTCTTCCGTGACCGGGATATCAATCACAAGCTGTTCAACTACGAGATCAGCACCGATGGCATTGGATGCACCATCGGTCTCGTCAAGTTTGTGCGTCGAACCGATCGCACCGAGACCATCGAGCCTCCTCCGACCGCCGAGCAGCGCATCCAGGCCCACATCGGAGACCCAGACCCCAACCGCACCACTTGGATTGGAATCGACCCAGGCGTCGGCTCCATCTTCACGGCGGTCATCCAAGCACCGGGCCAACAAGACGAGGTGGTCTCATTCTCCAATGGCCACTACCAGCACATGTGTGGCCATACGTCCAACACCAAGTGGCACAACACCATGAAGTATCGACTCGATATCGAGACCTGGATGTCGACCACCCCCTCGCCCAAGGTGTCGTCCTCGGAGGCCTTCAAGGTCCATCTCACCCATGTCCTGCAACCGGAGCTTCGGGTGCAGCTCGACTTCCACCTTGGCAAGAAGGCCCGTCACCATCGCTTCATGGGCCACAAGAGGCGCCAAGTGGCCGTCGACAGGATGTGCAAGGCCGTCCTGAAGCACGCCCCGATACGGACCGATGTGGTGATCGCCTTTGGCAATGCATCATGGCGACAGGGCAAGGGCTATGCATCCAGCCCTCGGAGGCAGCGGTTTGCTCGGTACTTTGAGCAATTCGAGCACCACCGACGCCGTCCCAATCACCATCATGGAAGTGTCAAGGTGGCCTCGACGAACGAGTTCAACACCTCACAGGTGTGCTCCAAGTGCCTGGAGCCAGTTCGGTTGGAAGGACTCGATGCGCCCAGTGTTGCGAATTCCCACTTTGTCAGGAGCTGCAAGAATCCCAGCTGCCGGACAGTGTGGAATCGCGACGTCAATGCGGCGCGCAACATGATCATAGTATGCAAGTCGATTGTGGAGATCGGAGAGCGACCGGTGGTCTTCACTCGGAGGCTACCAAAGTGATCTGTTTTATTTCTTGTGGCTTTGCTTGACGCAAGCACAGCACATACTACATGTTCATGGAAACGGCTATATTGTCCCGTTTTTTTCTGAATAAAGTGTAGCGCAGATCGATATCAATTTGGAACTGTACAGGACCTACAATGGCCAAAAATTGACTGGAATGCCGAACGAGACTGCCGTCGTCCGAGATGCGAATGCAAGCTGGATGTCAGTGCCAAACGAGTGACCCATTAGTGGCGAGCACCACTCATGTGATTATCGAACTCGGTCACGGAATACAGTATCCGACTGTCTCGACTCTGGCTATTGCCTTTTTTTCTCTATCTCTAGAGGAGCTGTATTACTCGGAGAAATGACCAAGACAAAATGGAGGGGATGTCTACTGTGTTAGGGTGTCTGGGGTCGCCTTGAGCCGCGACGCCAAAGTGCGATGCATGTGCGAACGAGGATGCGTGTGTATGTATGGGAAGCATGGCTGTGCGAGAGGCGAGGAGGCAATGTAAATCGGAATCATCGAGAATGATCGTGGCGCGGGGGAAGTAGGGGCGAGAAAGGATGAGGGGAGGGCTAAGGGAGACTGGTGTGTAGTATAACAGTTCGATGTGCTTGCATTCATGTTTTCAGAGTGTCAGAGGTGCAAGGTCGTTTGGCGAAGAAGGGAAAGCAACGAATGAGCGAGAGCCATCCATGGGCGGCTTGCGGAATATTGATATGAACTTGGCAAGCCGAAGCCTACTATCCGTGAAGGCAGTCTTGGTTTGCCTCCGCAGCCGTTCACCATGGTCGAAGGGCCGAGTCTTTCTGGACAGGATCATGGCTATCAAGAGACGCGATGCCCTGTGACGGCGCCGAGTGATGGCTGCCGACACCGCTCGGAGAGGAGCCAAAGGGCGTCGATCCATGGCCCTCGGTAGAATCCAGCAGGCAGATAGGGTTGAGGCCGACCGGCGATCCAAGCAACAGCGACGGTGCCTCGCCGGCGACCTCGTGGGAGCTCGGCCCCAGCGATCCAAAGTCGAGCTGGCCCCGAGACTGCTGGTGTGTATCTGCTGTCGATGGCGAGCCCTCCCCAGAGCCGGCCGAGAAGTGAATGCGGCCTTGGATCTGTGCCTGGGCAAGGAGGTCCCTGCAGCTGGCAATCTGCTCCTCGAGCTCCTTGGTCTTGCTCATCAGCTGTGCGTTCTCCTTTGTCAACAGCGCCGAATGCTCTTCCATCTCACTGATCCAGACCTTCTTCTTGATCCGGCACCGCGAGGCAGACACACGGTTGCGCAACCGCTTGAGGGTCTTGCGGTCCATCTTGGCTGTGGCGACAATGTTTGTGGGCTGACCCTGGCCGCGAGTGCGCTTGGTTTGCTGCTGCTGTTGCTGCTGCTGCTGTTGTTGCTGGGAGGCCAATTGGGGTGGAATAGGAAGTTTCGCTATGCCTTCAGGTCCGTGTGGGAAGGGAGGCACATTTGCGATGTTGGGAAGGCTCGGCAGGCTCGGCAGGCTTGGGAGACTTGGTAAGCTGGGGAGACTCGTTAAGCCGCCGATAGCCCCGGGGATGCTCTGGCCGGCCTTGCGACTGCCGCGGACTGGCTTCTTGTCAAAGTCTCCAGGCGAGAGGACGCCTCGTGGTCCGCCGAGCATGCTGTCCATCAAACCACCGATCCCGACGAGTCCTCGACCCATGGCTTCGATCGTGGGAAAAGTGTTGCCGTGGCTGTCGGGGTTGCTGATGCCGGCCATGCCACCGCCAGCTATGCCCGAGATGCCGCTTCCGAGGCCAGCCACCATGTCGTTCATGGGACCAAGGCCGAGCATCATGCCGCCCATGCCGCCCATGTTGGCTGAGCTACCACCGAGGTTGTTCAGCACGACGCTGCTGAGGCTGCCGATAGAGCTCAGGCCGGACATGCCGCCCATGCCGTTGATGCTGCTGTCGCCGCTACCGATGGACTTGAGGCCGCGCGGAAGGCCTACCATCATGCCCGGGCTTGTATTGTCGATGAGAGAAGGATTCATCATGCCGTAGGACTCGCTCCTCATCATGTACGGGAACCCGGTCGAGTTGGCATCGGACATGGCGAAGGGGTGTGAGCCGCGACTCTCAGGCAGCATTGGGTGCATGCTCATGGTGGTCATGGGCGATATCAGATGGGCGTTGGCATGCGCTACGAGCCCGTCGACTCTTTCCTTTTCGTCATCGTGGATGTATTCGGCAAACTCCCCGTCATAGTCATAGGAGGGCTGCATCCAGTCGGCGTAGTTCACGCCGGCACAGGAGGCCAGGGTATCGTTGTTGCTGCCGCGATGCTTCTCGTGGTGGGTGGCAGCGACAACGGCGGCGGCATGTGCGGCCGCCGAGACCGTCAGATGGTTGGGGTACGCCCCATAGAGATCATAGCGATAAGGGGTTTTCAACTTGTCATAGTATCCGGGGTAGCCGACATCGCTCCGACCGTGGCCGGGTCCATCCATCATGCCGACGTCCGACGAACTGCATCGTCGAGGCTCTCGAACAGGAGCCGGGGTATTTTGTCGCTCGGATGGGTACTCGTGGAAGCCGTAGTAGTCGGCGGATGTTGGGATGGGCGGTGGGTTGATATTTGGGTCGTAGCCTGATGCGTGAGACGGCGACGACTTGTTCAGCAAGTGTCGCAAATGATCTGGAGGCCATAGCAAGGGATGCAGGCCTCCACCCGTCGGCGAGGTATGCCCTCTACGGGACAGGGATACGATGGCTCGCGCTGCTACATGAGCGCAAAGCACAAGCGCTGGACGAGAGACCCTCACTGACTCACCGCCTTGCACAGCGTAGGCGCTGGAGATGTGGGGATAGTGGCACAGGTCTTTGATGCCTCCCCGCATCATGTGGCCCTTGTAGTCCGAGTCGCCCATAGATTACCGACGGCGGGATGCTGTGTGCAGACTGGATCAGCATGCGCAAGGCCCAGCTTATCCACGTGGCTGTCTCAAAAGGGCGATCTGTCGACTTGATCCCGTAATTTATCGACAGTACGCACGGTATCCTGGGCCGAGTGCGATCCTGGTGGATGGGATATGCGGCGCTGTGCCTGTCCCATTTCCAGAGCAGCAGCGCGGGGCCGGCCTTACCGGTGGTGGGTCCGGTGTGTCGTTGAATGTGGTGTGAGAGGAGGAGACGTGGGGGTGTAGATGGTTGGGTTCGAGCTGGACAGAGCGTCAGCCAAGGGTGAGATATCTATTCGCGTATATGAGCACCACGATCGATAATGTCCTCTGCTGCGGCCTCACAGTAGCGAAGGGACGAACGAGCCGATGGCAAAGCTGCATCGGAGAGAATGGCTTACCTGAGACCACAGAGCGAGCTTTTGGGCAGGTCTTGTTGCTCAACACGGATTCAGGGCTACTGAAATACACCAGAGCGCAGGAAACGGAAGGGTGCAGGGTCGCGAACGCGTGAGAACGGGGTTGTGGCGACGAACGGCTTCTTGGTAAACGAAGGGACAATGGCACCAAAAGCCAGCGTGCATGAGTGCGCGGGGGCACATGAGAAGAGAGATGCTCCAACTCGACAGAGACTGCCAGGGTCACGGCTTTCTCCAAAGGAGGGCTTTTCCGGGGGCATGATGGGGTGCGACTGTTGGCATGGGATGGTTTCGACGAGTCCCACTCTCGAGGTGATTCAAAAGGGAGAATATGATGCGGCTCTGAAGCTTGACCCGTGACAAAGATCCCACACGTACGTCAAGACACCCACCAACGATCACGGCTGACAGAGGATGCAAGATGTACAGACTCGAGTGGTGGTCGGGGGGGGGCGATTGGGAGGATCTGGTGGGAAAGAGAAGTGAGCCTAAATCAGTGACGGAGGCTGATTTGACGGTGATGGTGGTGATGGTGATGGTGATGGTGAGGGGGAGGCAAGGGCGTGGTCGGACCACAATGTGGAAACCGAATGAGGGGACTGTGCAAATCCTCCCTGCAACGAGCTCGCGGGTGAATGCCGGTGCCCGAAAAAAATGTCCCGCGCGCAGTTAAGACTGTGTTGGAAGGGTGCAAAGGATGGCGGCAAACATCGAGTGCAGGTTCAAAGGAAGAGTGGCGAATAAAGAGAGCCCTTCAACGGAAAACATATCCGAGAAGGCGACCGGAAAGCGCAAGACGCGGTACATTTGGAATCTGATCGATGGCGCATGCTGCCACAGATGGCCAAGGCGAGATAGCGGAACGAAAGGAAGTGACGGGTGTCTGGAGGGAGGGGTGCCGCGCTCGTCGGCAGCGCAAGCATGCCGACGAATTGCCTCGGGGCTCGTTCAGCCAAAGGAACAGAGGAGGCGGCGATAGTCAAAGACGGCATTGTGGCAGATGCTTGGAGCACAGCTGAAAGCCTCGGAGATATCTGGATCGCCAGGAAGCCCTGTCAGCGCCGACAGATGGTCCATGTGCTTACCTTGGGCGAGGCGAGTGATCGCGCTTGATAGTATGCAGCAGCCCGTGCAGCAAAAGGATGAAGACAACCTCGATCCAGAACGGACAAAGCAAAGACCGATGCCCACCGGGTCAAGGCCGAGGGGCGGTTGGAGGAAACAGATGTCCAACACGGCCGTCTCCAGGAAGGAGATTTTATGGATCGGTCATTTTCCACCCTCGTCTCATTTCATTTCATCTCATTTCATTTTTACGCCTGTCCTGAGGCGAGCGATCAATCGCTTGACCCTGGCCAATCTTCAATCACTGATCAACAATGGCCCTCCACGCCTGTCCAAGTTCATTGGATCCTCTTGCCGGGTGTGGCAGCTTGGGCAGTGGCGACAGCGAGAGGCTCCAGCACGGCCACGAGGGATCTGATCAGCACGGGTATGTCGGAAGTAGCGACTCTTGCGCCGGTAGTGATGGGACATGTGACGGAATGAGTGCCGGCCAGAGGCGACAGATGCGATCGGCGGAGAGAGGACAGGGAAGTGCATGGGTGGGATTGAAGGGTGGCAGGGAAAATTCTGCAACGGTCATATAGTCGAAATTTTGGAATCTGCCGACCGACGGTAGCTCAGTTGGTAGTAGCATCAGACTGTAGTGAATGAGCAATCTGAGGGTCCCCGGTTCGACTCCGGGTCGTCGGATTTGTTTTTGTTTTTGCACCGCGTCGAGTTTCATGGACATGTTTTGCACAACGCGGTGCAGCGGCAGTGTGCATTCGGCCTCCTGCATATTCCCTCCACGGGATGCACCTCCCGCTGGGAGCCATTCTCGTCTGAGCCAATAACCAATATTCATGTGTAAAGACAGCGCGGCTCACATATTGATCATTTGGGATACATCGATCAAACAAAGGAAATACCAGAGGATAGAGCGCCCAAGGGGCAACTCAGCAGCGTCCAATTCGAGTGGAACAAAGGGGTGGAGGAAAACAGAGTCCAGAAGAGTTTGTTATAGATATGAAGCACGGGATGGCAGCTCAAAGGACTATGAGAAAGCTCTGCTCGAGCGGGGCGGGGAAAGGAGACGACAAAGGATGAGCAATGCACGGCAAAGGCACGGTGGGGAGTGAGGGGATAGGGGAGCTCCATTCAATAAATACGGGTGCGGACCAAGGGCATGTTGTTCAGGGTGGTTAGGGCGGTCACGGTGTTTAGGGAGGATTAGTGAGCAGTCTCGGTCGCATGCAAGGCGTCCATCGTCCAGATATGCACTTTTGATCCGTCTGGCGTGCCGGGTGAGTCCCAAGTGCCACTGCTGCTTCACATCGCGGGGCCGATGAGATCTTTGGCGGGCTGGGCCTTGTTGCTGTCGACCGGAGGCTGGTTGGCGGCCGTGTTGCTCTCCTGGGCCTGGAGGGACTGGGCAGCCTGGATAAAGTATCGCTGAACCGATCCTCCCAGACAGCCCAGCGGCAACATGGCAGGACCACCGGCGCGGCGCGAGATACCCTCGGCCCATCCGTCTTCAAACACTTTGGTCAGGGTGACCTTGTCACCGACAGCCAGGTGCAGTTCATCGCTGGCCGACTTGCTGTGGCCGCGGACGACACGAAACTCGTTGCTGCCATTGTCGCGGATGAAGCCCTCGGCGCGCTTGACAGCGGCGCTGCTGGTGTCGGGCGATTTGGGAGAGCTCGAAAGCGAATCGGAGCGGGGACCGGGAGCATAGTCGTCGATGCTGGTCTGAAGAGTATTGTTTCGCTTGAGCGATCGCGTGCGCTCAATGTCCTGGGTGTAGCCGCCACAGGATGCGCTGAAGTAGCATGCCAGCAAAAAGACAAAGAACACGAAGGCCACACCAGCGGCTCCGGCTATAAAGTAGTAGAGCAAGGGCGTTACGATCTCGATGGTGCTGGCGGGTGTGGGAGATGGCTTTGCTGCCACCGCTGTCACAGCCAGGACACGGTTGATGTTTGGGCTGTTGGTGCTGGTGACTATCGGGAGAGCCACGGAAGTGATGAACGCAGGGAGCAGACGCCAGTTAGCGACGACGCCAGCAGACCGAGAGGCGGTTCCAAGGGGATTTGCATCGCCTCGATGCCAGTTTGCTGGTACGGCAACTGTGCTTACTTGTGCAGGACGGCAGGCCGGTCGAGACCGGGAGACAGTTGAGCTTGGCCTCAGAGCAGACCGAGCTTCCGACGAGTCTATCGTGGGGCGAGCCAACGGGATAGCACTGTCAGACACCGAACGCTGCGGTTCGCGATAGCGAAGGGAGGGAAGCAAGGTCCAAGCAGCAGCAGCAGCAGCTGGGCTGAAACACGGATGGAGATGCTTACCGACAAGTGCCGAGGGTGGATGCAAAGGCCGGTGCAGGGCCAGCAAGCCCGGGATTGTTGCTCAAATCGCTGCAGAGATGCGTATCGGAAGTCAGCGCCTCGGCGACAACAGCGGCAGGACGGGCCTCGGGGCAGGGCTGTGCTTGGTATACGTACAGGTATGTCAGCGAGCTCGATGTCCAGAGGGTGCTGTCCAGAGCACCCACCAGGCCAGCATCGGCGAGGGAGCTGATCCAGCGAGACCGGCGACAACGACGACGCGGAGGAGCATGGTGGAGATGAGATGCAGCCATGTGCAGAGAACGATTCGCGAGCGCGGGTGGAGTGGATTAGCGAATGCAGCAGCGATGGCAGATCGGGCGACTCTGATGCTGTGGAACGACACAGCGGTCGGGGGAGTTGGTGGTGCTTGATGCGCGTTGCTTACAGCGACGTGAGAGTGCTCCACCCGAGGAAAGCCGAGGGAAAGGGCGCGTTGGTGCGGATGCCAGAGGCGTTGCTGGAGGAGGAGCAGGGTCAGCAATATGGCCACTTGTATTATTATTATTTCAGCACAGGGCGATAGCGAGACTTACAGGGCCACGATGCCGGAGCTCGAGCAGGCAACAGAGACGCCCGAGGACGGCAGCGGGCTGCAGCAGCTGGCCAGCGTCAATCCGCTCCGGGCAGCGGTCGCCGGGCCCAGATAGGCGATGAGATCGGCGCACTGGGAGGCCTGGGCGAGGAGGACGGGAGACGGCATGGCAGAGACGGCGAGACGGCTTGCAAGCAGCTGGGTGTTCTTCGGTCTGACGGGACAGAAGCAAGAGCAGACGGCGGGCCGAGCCAGCGATAAATACACGGAAGGGGGCGAGACGGAGGAAAGGCAGGAAGAGCGGTGGATGTCCTTGTGCGGGGGGGAAGAAGGCGATGCAGCGCAACTGAAACCGGAACTGTCGGCTGTGGCTGTTCGCTGCAGCAGCGATAATGGCCGAGAAGTTGACAAAGGAGGTGACAAAGGAGGTGACAAAGAAATTAACAAAGAAACTAGCATCTCTGCCAGCAGATCGCTGCACAGCAATAACTGCATCCACCAACCCAGAGCACGAGCAGGCCGATTTTCACAGCGGGGCTGAATAGCAGGAAGAAAACAGGGTCGGGGAGCCTTTGTGGCTCCGCAAGGGGGGCGGGCAGGCTCCGCGATCCACGGCCACAGAGACAGCAGCCCCCACGAGGCCTTGCTGGGGGGGCCGCCCTGTTCCATGCTTGTGCACTTCTCCCACCAAGGCGACGCTGTCTCAGCAGCAATCGCCCCCGCCCTTGCTGGTGAAGATGTGGCGGTGGGACCTGGCTGACGCCCAGGACAGCCCGCCTGGGCAATCGCGCATGTCCAATTCCTGTATGGCCGTGTATATCACATATCGCACACAGGCGCATACAGATATGTACATGGCTGCCTCGGCAAGACATCGTCGACGTCGCTCCTCGATCGCATGGCGATGGACCAAGTGTTGGCTGTTCCGAGCGACTGTCCGTCTCGCCACCCGCTTGCTCGTCTGTATCCTGTCAATCGCCAGACCGGGTGCTTCGCCGGTGGGTGAGAACATCGTGTCTTGGCGGATGTGGCTCGTCCGGATGCCGCTGGGGTCGTGCAGCCTTGGTGCCCAGCGGCGCACATCGATCCGATAATTGATCAGGCGCCCGATGGCCCACGGAAGCGAAGCGATGCGGCCGGCGGGCTTTCGTCTGGTTTGGTCAATGTCCGCCTGGCGCCGGCACGCCCGCTTCACATCGAACAGAGACAGAATAAGCTGCCCATGTGCGGCTGTGTCCTTGGTGGCCAACACTCTCAATGGAATACCCAGATATCATGGCTGCGCGCGGCTGTTAGTGGGCTGTGTTCGTCAGTGCTTGGTTGAATCGCCACGCTGCTGTCGGTGCCGTCGGTCGCTGCGGTCAAGTCTGTCATGGTTGGCATGCCCATGGTTACGCTTCATGCCCATGGTTGCTCTTCATGTCGACGGATCCCGCATGTCGATGAACCCACATGTCGACGGTTCCAGCACGCCCTGGCTCTCGCTGGCCAATGCCCGTGAGCGACGATCGAATCGCAATCCGCGAGGTATTCGTCCTGTTGCCTGATCGCCCCTTGGCGGTGGACCTGCTCTGGGTGGGTATCCGAAGAGCCGAGGCTGGATGCGCTCCATCATTCCCATCCAAAAATACCTCGGTTGCTCTTTATAACGGCGCGTGTGGCACGCAGCGTCACACCAAGCGAACACACCGCCGCTCCTCGTTGTGCGTCTCGCTGCGTCTCTCTCGCTCTCCGTCTCTCTCGCTATCTATATATTTGCAGCGCCCCTCCGTCCTCCTCCATCCGTCGGTCCCTGGCTCACATCGCTCACACCGCTCACATCGCAAGCATGCTCACCAGTATCTTTGGTGTCCCTCAGCAAGTCTTCATCCTCCCGTTCCAAGGGCAGCACCGTCTGCTGACGGGACACCCCTCCGCTCCCGTGGTCGACGGCCAGCCCGAAAAGCCCGTCACCGCCGAGGGCATCGTCCGAATCTCGGTCCCCATGAACAAGAGGGCCTCGATCCAGTCCATCCGCATCGTCTTCCGCGGCAGCTCCAGGACCGATCGCCTTGAAAAGGGCATCATGATGACCGAGGACGAGACCCTGATCGAGCAGGAGGAGCGCTTCAACTACCTGACCATCCCTCCCTGGAGCCAGCAGACCAACTCGATCGACATCACCTTCCGCTTCGTCATCCCCGCCGAGCTCGTCCCGCTGCTCCCCCCCTCGACCGAGGCCCCTCTGAGCGATCGGTCGCCAAAGCAGGGCGGCTACATCCGCTACTCTGTCACCGCCATTGTCGAGGGTCACCCTGGGCTCTTTGGAGGAAACGAGGCCATCCAAAAGGCCACCGAGTACATCCGCTACGAGCACTACCATCCCCACCACATTGCCCGTGTGCTTGCACCCCTCCAGCAGGAGTGCCGCAAGGAATCGGCCCCGGGCAAGGGCATTCTCAAGTACATCAGCGTCATCTACCGCACCGTCTTTGCTCCAGAAGATGAGATGGTCTTTGGATTCCAGTGCGGTCCCTGGGAGGGCTCGTCGCTCACCTGCAAGTCCGTGGCCATCAAGCTGCTCGAGACCCGAACGCTCTACTCCCGCTACAACCGTGCCTTTGAGGGCGGCACCAACGGCTCGTCGCTGAGTGCCGCCAGCCGTCCTACGCCCCACACCTCGACCGTCACCCTGTTTGAGTGGGACCAGACCGTCAAGTTTGAAAACGAATTCGCCAAACCCCACAAGGTATGCCTCGAGCCCGAATGCCGCCTTGCCTGTGCCACGTGGCACTCGCCTCCTGGTCAAAGTGCTTCGACGCTGTCGTGACTCCCCTGCCCTGATCGTCTGCTGCTTCGGATCAGCTGGTGACTGTACGAGCGTTTTGTGCTTTGTCATGTCTGCATATTGACGTTCGCTCTGTTCCCTTCCCCCGCCTCCACTGCCACCCTCATGTCTGGCAACACCCCCGTGCCACCAAATTGTACCAAACCGCATCCACTCACCAACACCCGATCCCGCCATGCAAACCTCCGGCTCTGTAGATGCGCCTCTATGTTCCTTCGGCAAGCATTCTCAATGGCGGCAACCTGTACCTCAGCGACGATCCCCGTGTCAACCCCTCGCACCACTCTGATTTCATCCACATCACTCACGAGGCCCACATGTACTTCATCATGCCCGGAGGAGACAAGATCACCATCAAATTCCCTATTTTGATCGTGAGCGCCTCCAAGGAGCACTCTCGCTCGTACGCCGCTAGCTATCCCGAAATCATCAAGAACGCAATCGCGCCATCCGAGGCTGGCCTGATCGCCGACAAGCTCGTGCCCAAATACAGCGCGGCTGCCAAGACGGAGCAGCTGTAATCGCGACGCCCGGTGCTCCAGTGGCTCTCTCCCTTCTATCATCCACTTGTTTCCGATTCTTTCCGTCTATCGTAGCCGTCCGCGATGGCCTTGGTCGGCCAGATCCCCTGGACTGGTTGCACTTTCCTCTCCTCTCTCCTCTCCTCCTCTCCTCTCTCTTCTTCCCTCCCTCTGCTTTTGCTCTTGCACAATTTGAACTCACTTGTTCGTCACTGTGCATTGTCTGCATTCGGTCCTTGCCGCTGGACTCTGAGATCGCCATTCTCAGCATACTGGGGCTTATCCCCATTCCTGTCCTCAATCTCTATATATCAACTGCTTGACCGGATGGGCTAGCGACGGTCCAATTCTTGGACAGACTCCTCCCTCGCCCTCGCCGCTCCGTCCTCAAAAACGACTCGGGACAACTGTTTATTGAGGCCAGTGGACACCTTTCTGGATCCTGAATACATTTACGTCATCTATCCCACCAGTGCGATCATCCAATGGTCATCCATCAGTGGCATGCCCGCGCCGCCCGGAATATGCCACTCGATCAGATGTACTCACGGGTATGCTTCCCGCAGCCCGATTTCGTACGGGACCGATTGCAACACCAAGGATGTGCATCCACTCTCATATTTGTTTGGCGAGTCCGAAGAGGATCTGTTCTCTGAGCCGGCTCGCCCCAGTCCCCATCACTTTGTCGCTATCGCCAAATGTATTACGATGGCCGGTCCAAGCTTGCACGGCTCCCCGCTAGACATTGTCCATTTCATTCTGCATCGCGCACTGTCACCTTTGAATGCAGTCGCTGAACACACACCCCTTGCTCTGCAGCCGGATCCGTTTGAGTGTATTGCGGATCCCCTCCTTCTCGGTCCCTTCCTGATGCTTATATGACCCGAACGACGAGCCACAGGGCAGAGACTCGGTTAGACCAGCCTTGTTTTGTCTGTGACATCTTCGTACTTGTGGTAGTCATCCCCGTCGTCGAAATCGCTCTCGTGGTCGTGCGGGCCGCGCTGCTCCACCTCAGGGCCGTCTGGGTGGTCCTCCTCCAGCTCCTTGAACTTGTCTTCCTCGGCCTTCTTTATCTCCTGGGCCTTCTTATTGGCATTGTACTTGTAAATGCCCGCCGCCGTCATCACCACGAAAATGACACAGAACAGCCCCGACGTCTGCACCACAATGTCCGACGGCACTCGCTTGCCCGGGCGTGCGGTGTTGGGGTCGACGGTCAGGGTAGCGTTGCGAGGCGGCTTGCCCAGGATGCGCAACACCTCGGCGTCCAGATCCAGCAGCGTCTGGGTCACATAGGCGCCGTGCAAGATGTTGGAGACGGCCGTCGAGATGACCGTTGATACGTTCGTGTAGTTGACTCCCGTTTCGATGCTGGGTCGGCGGATTAGATTGATGCTGGCAAAGGTTTCGCAGGCGTTGTTGGGGTAGTTTTTGCAGACGTCGCTGTCTGGATCCATGATCGAGGTGCGGGTTGTCGTCAAGAAAGTATCGATGGCGGTGGCGGTGGTGGTGGTGGTGGTGGTGGTGATCGTAGCGCAGGTTTGGGGTGGCCCGAAGAAATGCATGTCACGCACAGCAACAGCCATGTTCGCGAGATTAGTGCTCTGGTGCATACTTGAGACCCAGTCTGATGCGCACCCGCGAGCGAGACCTCTTCTCCAGGACACAGCCCCCTTTCAGGAGCATGTTGTCACCGATTACATGTTGCTGAGTGCATGTCGCTGCGATCGGCACATCCTTCCTTGATGCATGCGATATCCGGGTGTACTCCGTCACTCCGAAGTCTATCTGGTCGATCGGCCCGCACACGCGGCGTTCGGCTCCCTCCCCCACCTACCGTTGTAAAGGTTTGGATAGGTCGGGATCGGGTGTCGGCCCAAGTTGATCGACAACTTTCGCTGGTAGTCTTGCGAAGACACAAACTCGGCAAACTTGAGCGCCGCTCCCGGGTTGGTCGAGTAGCGGTAGACACCCACCGCCCACCCACCAAGTGTCCCGGATCCGCCGTCGGACACGTTTGAGTTGACCATGGGCCCGGCGCCCCACTGGAACGGCGCCTGGTCGGCAGCGGCCAGCAGGTACGATGCCCAATTGCGCATAAAGATCGAGTTGCCGCGAATCCAGGAGTCAAAGGCTGCGCCCTCGTCCATCCCGTCGGTGTTGGTCGGGTCGATGATGAAGCTGTCGGTCCAGCTCGCGACCTGGCTGACGACTGCGGCTATATGGCTTGTTGCAATCGAAAAATTGCCGTAGGAGTCCATCAGCGTATCGACGCCAGCGATCCAGATCCACTCGAGAAAGTTGCAAAAAGCGCTGTCGGAAACTGGATGCACATCGTTTCCGGATGGGCGCACGCGAGGTTAGCTCTGACCCTCAGGCCGTATCTCTGGTTATAATCTGGTCATGTCTCTGGTCGATCCCTTCAACTGTGGTGTTGCGTGCTGCAGCCGCCAGACTTACTTCCAAACTGGCCCACCAGCCCTGTCAGAACATAGTTTTCCAGGGCCCTCTCGTTCTTCAGAGCATAGCCGGCCATGTTTTCCATGTCGTTCAGATCAATAGGTGGGCCCTTCATCGAGTGGCGATAGAGAATATCCTCGTTCCAGTACAGGAGACCCATGTCCATCTCTGGAAGAGAAAGCATATCCAGAATTAACGGAGAGAAGGATGGGATGATGCGCAATGAATGCCCGCGCTGAACTGCACTGCACTCACCAGCCGGCAGGGCATCTGTTGCAATTCGACACGAAGGCAGGTGTGGGTGTGTTAGTGGCGAGTCTGGGCCGTATCCTCGACTCACAGCAGCAGTCCGCTCTCCTCGCCATCTCACTCGGTGTTCAGATATCGCTGCTTACAGAGGCTGTTGTTGTTCACGTTGTTTCCGAAAGCAACCGGATGGTGTCCTTGGCCCAGGCTCGAGTTCCATGCCGTCATGTTCAGCAAGCAGTTCTGCAGCAGCCCAATGTAGCTCACGTCCACATAGACCACGTCAAAGAAGGAGCTCTCGGCAAAGCTGCAGGCACTCATGATCTGGTTCACATAGTCGGTGTAGTTCTGGTCGGGGTCAAAGATCCGTCGGGTGATTTGGATATTGTTGCTGGCTCCCCATTGGTCCTGGAGCGCCTTCATAATAGTTCCGTCCATTCCGTAGAACTGGCTCGATAGCAGCAGCACCGTGATGGTGCCGGAGGCGTCGGTTTCGTAGTTGGGATCGACGGGGACGGTGCTTGTGAACGACTGTGTGGCCAGAGCGCACAGCATCAGCACAGCAGGCCAGACGACACTCTGTCCGAGCTGGGGTCTCATCGCTGCAGAGAGGAATGAGGGATATGTCGTATCTTCTTGGAATGGAAAGACTTGGAGAGTTGGCGGGGGGCGGGGAACTGAGAAGGCTAGAACGATGCCAGGTCCACTCGACACCGTGGGAAGAGTCGTCAAATCTGGCTTGCAGCAAACCGGCATCAGATATGTTGGCCCTCCCGGTGTCGACTGGCCGCCTTGCGCTTGATGATTTCATCCACTTGGGGGTCAAACCACCTTGCTGCTCTTACACTCGATGCATGTGCGGATGACGTCGCTGCCGGCCAAGGCTGCTCTGAACCGTGATCCACACGGATCTGGACAAGATTGGCCGCTCTCTAGGACACCCACTGACTCCGGCCTTCACGAGCCATGCTCTGGCCGGCAGCCCTCGGGTTCTGAGGGCTTCCCACCATCCGCGGTCGCCTTTGCCAGATCGACCACTGCATAGCTCGCTCGGCCCATCGATCATCCTCGTCTACCAGCGACCACCGGCTGAATGCAGACCCGATCCAAGAGCGCAGGAGCCGACGTCTCGCACCGACCAACCGAGTCGGCGCTCGAGCAGATCGCCAAGTCGCTCGACCCCGCCGCCGCCGATACGCCCTTCCTCAGCCCACGAAAGTATATCTTGTCTGGCTTCTCTCGCCCGCAAACGGCCGCCATCCGAACGATCCCACACGTTCCTCGGGCCGTCGACCCCGACACCTATGGCCTCCATCTGCACCATCCCCACTATCAGGCCAACCACATCTGTCATGTCGACTGCGATCTCTACAATTTCGAGCACGACGTCATCGATATCGATCGCCAGATCAACGTCGACGCCGCCAAGCTCTATGATCTCACCACAGCCTTCCGCACAAAGTACCGGGACGTGCTGAGCCATGGGCACGACGACATGGATCCCGACATGGTCTTCCGAAGTATCGAGGAGCTCAATCTGGAAGGTCTTGGAGCCGAGTCCAGCGTCGGCAGCGGCGACACGGCCTCCATCGGAAGCAGGGATGACGCGTTTGACGATGTCTTCCACCCCCGGCAGTCGACCACGGAGCAGGCCCCGACCCTGCCCGTTTCCGCCGACCCCAGCAAGCGACGAGCGAGCATCCGCTTTGGGGAACTCGGGGACATCGATCATGATCAACTGCACCGTCAGTTCATGCGGCAGATCCGGAGCTGTGTCTCGACGAGTCGCCGCTCAGCCCGGCCAGTCCGAAGTGCCTCCCGGTCGCCGAGCCGCTCGTCGTCCCTGACGAGACTTGGCGAGGGAGCCGTCGCTACGAACGAGGCGAGCCGCACCGAAACAAAGTTCTTGTTCCGAAGCCATGGGACACTGCGCTCTCACGAGTCCGTCTGCGAGTCGGTCCGGTCGGAGTACTCCCGTCCGTCGACGGCCAACCTGACGCAGCTTATCCAGAGCCCCGGTCGCGACTACTTCAACTTGGACAAGCACATCGATGAGGTGACCCCGGCCTGGATGAACCGAGATGCCCTAACCAGTATCTATTCGACAAAGAAGCGACCGTCGCTTTCGTACTGGGTACCCGAGGAGATTGGGCAGATTGTGCCTGACAGACGAGTGACCCTTGTCGACCGCCGGAACTCGACTCTCAAGAACATTGCCAAGCGCCGCGCATCGACATCGCTCGCTCCTCCCCCTTCTCTGCTGTTCGAAGACGACCGTCCGTCGCAGTCCATGATTCGGGCCTCGACAAACTCAAGACCTCGGTTCGGCCTGTTCGATCGCAGTCGGGTCCGCACCATGTCCGAGACTTCGCTGGAGCTCCTGATCGTCACCCCGCAGCAGTCCACCACCCGGCGTTCCAGGTACACCGCGCCTGTTCCCTCGAGTGAGCACCAGAAGGACGTCCGCCTCGAGGAGGCAATGAAGAAGATATTCCCAAAGCGAAAGTATGTCAAGTCCCTGGCAGACTATCTTCACGACCACAACAAGACCCCAAGCGTCTGGGATCCCGAGGAATTCTCTGTTAAAAAGTACCTAGTGGAGCGCATCAAGGAGAGCCATGAGGAGGCAGAGAAGATCCTGCAGTCCCATCTAATGATGATGAAGGAGCGGACCAGAGGCGTTGATGAAAAGTATGACGACGTCCTCGGAAGGACCCTCAAGCACCAGTACGGCTCCAATTTGATTACCAAATCCTCCGTGGCCGAATTTAGTGACCTGTCTCTCTCCGATTCAGATCTTGAGGATGAAGCCGAGGACGACGGCGGCAGCTTGGAGAGCGATGGGTATGGTGAGGACGAAGGTTTAACTCGCAGTACAGAGGGCATCATCGAAGACGAAGCCGAGAAACACACGCAGGATGAGCGGATGCTCGGAGCCAAAACAGTGCGAACAAGAACTGACTCCCAAAGGAGAAGCGGCTCATCTCTGAAAGACCAGTTCCAGGCCGCGGGGGCAGCCCAAGCCGGAGGCAGAGGCAATCTGGACACAGGCACGGCCGAGGCTACTGAAAACCTGAGCATGTTTGACGAGTGGCAATCCGGGCTCTACACCGACAATCAACCCGAGGAGGAGGAAGCGGTGCAAAACGAGCCTGCCATTCGGAGTGCCGGCGCATCCTCTGAGAGCCTCGACACACTGTCGTCACTCTCAACGTCCTCCGAGTACATTCCACCAACCGTCAAAACCGGACGCCGCGTCACCATCAACGAGTCCTCGCTGAATGCCGCAAACGAGCCCAGGAGCACCCTCTATGGCTCGAAAGGCAGCGTCCATGGCTCGAAAGGCAGCTTGTACGAGTTCAAGAGCAGCGTATATGGAGGAAAGGGTTCTGCGCCGCTTTCTTCGATATCAGAGCGCCGCACATCGGCGAGCAGAGAACCGGCACTCCGCCGGGTCTCTTCGGCATTCTCCGTAGATACGGGACGCAGACGATCGCTTGAGCAGAACGTTGGACGTAGAGGGTCTTCCGCCTCAACCATGACTCGGAGCAGTTCTACGATCCAGTTTCCAACGGACAGTCGACGAGCATCGATGCACACAGGGCAGCCCGAGCGTCCTTTGAAGTCTGCCATGCGAAAACCTTCCATTGACATGGCGCGCCCGCTCACGGCTGTTCGCCGTTCGTCCCTCAAATCGGCTCCAGCAGCACCCCTTCCCCCAGCACCATCTGGACGGAGAGGATCTCTAGCTGGGTCCACGATCAGCTTGAGTCAAAGTGGTTCAAGCATCATGCTGGGTCCGCAGCAGTCCATCGCCATTGGCTCGACACCGTGCCTTCAGTGTGGCAAGTACGGCCATCTTCCGATGGAATGCCCAATGATCCAGGTCCTGACGATCGCGACTCTCGGCGAGGATGTCAACAAGATGGCACAGGGAACGGGCCAAATGGGCGGCCGTTCCGGCGACTTGGGCGGCTCCAGCAGCCCACAGAGCTCGACTCGGAAAAAGACGGCCGCTCCACGGTCCAAGAAGAGTGCAGCGCGGTGGAGACGTGGTATACCAAGGGCAAGCAGCCCTGCACATAGTGCCGCGAGCTCTCGTCAGCAGTCGGTGCAATCTGCATCTTCAAGCAGCCGCCAGCACTCGGTGCAATCTGCATCTCCAGGCAGCCGCCAGCGGTCGGTGCAATCTGCAGCGTCAGGCAGCCGCCAGCAGTCGGTGCAATCTGCGACGTCGAGCAGCCAAGAGTCCCTCACTTTCGACGGAGAATCTGGTGACGATGGTGAGTCAGGCTCGGCAGAACAGGCCTTGCTCTCTGACCAGCTTCAAAATCACGGAGTTGGTTCCGAGGCCGGAGCCGAAGGGCCGTCAGCGGCACAGCATGTATCGATCTCGGAGATCATGTCGAAGGATCTCACTGTCGCGCAAACAAATGGCGAGGCATGGACCCATCCCGACAGCGACCCCGCCTCGCTGCCGTTTCCAGAAGACTCGCCGGCGATGAAGGCGCTACTGAAGCTCTCCAGCCATAGAACCGATGAAGATGTTACAGCCATCTTTTGCGTGATGCGAAGCATCAAGGCATTCTCGCGAATGTCCAACTTTATCCTCTCCGAGGTGTGTCGGGTCTTGACCCTTCAGGAGTTTGAGCCCAACCGAGCGGTGTTCAAGCAGGGAGATCCAGCCACGTCGTGGTATGTCATTTTGAAAGGCTCGGTTGTCGTTGAGGTGCAAGAACCCACCGGTGAAACGATCACTGTCAGTCGTCTTGGCCCAGGGTAAGTTGATCTAGTGCAATGGTGTGCGTCGTTCTCAGCACGACACACTCTCTAAAACGGAGCTAACAGGCCCGACTACTCATAGAGACGGATTCGGTGAACTGGCTCTCGTCAATAGCGCACCACGCTCCGCCACCATTTTGACACAGTCCCGGTGCTTCACTGTCGCTGTCGACAAGGTGAGTGCTGTTTCCCAGCCGTTTGCTCCAAAACACCACCACTGACAACAAGACTTTATGATTTGGTCTGGATCGGCTGTATTTCCGCGCTCCTGCACTTAGGAGCCATACAGTCGGATCATGAAGTTCATCCACAAGAGCCAATTGCACGAAACCGTCATCTTCCTCCGGTCTGTGCAGATCTTTTCAGACTGGACGATGGTTGCGCTAATGTCGGTGGCTTCCACATTCAATTTCAAGACATACGAGCCTGGCGAAGTGATCATGATGCAGAGTAAGGATCGATGGCCATCGGGCAAGCAAGGGCACGGCGACTCACCCTGGGAAGACTGCTGACCCACCGTTTCCTTGCCGCTCGTTTGTCATTCGGCCTTTGGCACTTGACTTGGAGCGCAGACATGCCCATCAAGGAAGTCTGTTTCATCCGCAGTGGACAGTGCATGTTGTCCAGAGTCATCCTTACGCGTGGGCGACGAGTCAATGTCGTCATTGGAGAGCTGAATCGCGGCGAGTACTTTGGAGAGGAAGGTGAGTGCTGCTACAGCTGATATCGGCATTGAGGCGTTCTGTGGCACTCTGCCAATGTGGCCGGATGCTGGATGGCATTATGCTCATTTTTCTACTTGGTGTGCACCCAGCAATCCTGGAGCAGCAGGACAATGGTAAGGTCCTCTCTCACTACACCGTTTCCGCGCACCGCAAGTCGCCTGTCGAGATCGGCATGAGCACGGTGTACGACTGCGGCCACAAGTTTGGAAACGTCATGGCAAAGGGCCGCTATTACATGTTTACCGACACCGAGGTCCGGCAAAAGCACGACGAGCGCATCGCCAATGTGAAGTGGCAGCGGATCAAGCGAAAGGAACTCGATTTGCTGATGAAGGAGAAAACAGGGAATCCGAATGCCACGGCGTCGTCTGTGCTTGGCGAGCAATCAATTAACGAGAGCCGTCTGGAGCGCTGGAAATACTAGCCTGAGTCGACTGGGCTGACGAGTCGCTGTTGCGCTCGCAGCATCAAGCGGCGATGGACTTTATGGGTTCTGGTGATACAGACCTTCTACAAGTGATAATGACACCCAGATATCATGCCCGAGAGCTTTTGTAATCGACCAGCGTTCACCAACGGCGCATCATTGCAATGTAGCCTCGTTGAATCACCACACCGCCGTTTTGGTGAAGCTGCTCGAGTTCTTCGGGGAGTTCCAATTACAAGGAACAATAAAGTGTGCGCATGCCATTCAAAATGGAGCGGCGGATGCGAGGTGAACCGCTTTATATTATGAGCGTCATATATCGGCCCGACATGAATGAGGCGTGCCACTGCGGGAGGGGAGAGTGTGCTTGACGCGCGGTCTGGCGCTGAACGGCACTGAATGAGACAATACTCACAAAGTGCTGTAGGCATGGCATGGCATCGTATCGTATCGTATCGTATCGTATCGTATCGTATCGTATCGTATCGTATCGTATCGTATCGTATCGTATCCAAAACTGAGGCATCTCAAGACACGGATATGGTCGACTCGGCAACAGATCCGTTCGTTTCAACCGTCAGGTACACCATGCTTTTCGATGGAGACGATGTCGAGTGTTCGGTATAGATGGTCTGCTCGTCTTCGTTGTCGAGGTCAACTTCAACGTCAGTGTCAACGTCGTCATCGCTCTCGTTGAGGAACTCCTCGACCCGCTTTAGAGCCTCGGTGGCCGACGACGCGACATGTCCCAGACACTGGAACACATGGAACATGCCATGATATAGCTCCAAACGGCAAGTGGTTTCGTCTCCTGAAGTCTGGACGATTTGCTGATAGAGCCGCATGGCATCGTCTGTCAAGACCTCCGAGTCACCAGCTTGCTGCAAGATCCGACGGGAGCGTCAGGATATAGTTTGAAGAGATGTTAATAATTACACGCTGCTTCCGACCTGCCTGCGAACGCGTATCGGGGTGGCAAGAAGGCCATTGGCCATACGTACAATGAGTATTTTAAGCCCATATCCTTTGTAGCTTTCAAGAAGAGGTGAGAGGAAGCGGTTGCTGAGCGGCACCTCGCCGCGATAGCAGCGCATAGCCCAGTCGATGCCCGCAGAGTCAAGTGTCATGTAATCTGACAGCTGATTGCGGTACCAGCTCTTTGATTCCAGTCCTGTGCAAAGGACAGCCGAGAATGGATCGAGAGTGCCATGGATATCAGCAAAGAATTGCGAGCATCATTCGCAGTACTGGTCATCGCTGGCTGTTGCGAGCCACGAGGAGCCCCGAATTTGGAAGACAAGGCTGTCCCTTGGGCCGCCCCAGAGCGAACAGCTGGCTTCGACCATCGAGATCGGGGATTCGAGCCCGATACAACCGCAGCCGACAAACCTACCTGTATCCACAAAGGGGGAGAGAAGTACAACGCGGTCGGGCATTTTCCAATCCAGCGCCTTGATAACGGCTAGCGCCTGCAAGATCAAGCCGCCGCCTGACGAGTCTCCGACCATGTAGAAGGGCTTGTTGTGGTGCTTGTGGACTCCGCGGCAAGTCTGGTCCAGAATGGCGTTTCCGCTATCACTGGCCGAGACAAACTCTACCGAGCACGAATCCTGCAAAGTACTGTCGGTGGAGAGGAGTGCAGGGGGAGGGAACATGGCCAAATATGCGGCAAGTACATCCTCGAGACCTGAGGGGAAGATAAACGTTGGGGACTTGCGGTAGTCCAGGGCAAAGACGCTTGCGTTGCGCGAGTCGCAGAGAAAAGTTGTCAGGGGGCGGTATGAGGTCGGTGATAGGAAGTAATGGGCACTGGTGCGGACAGAAGCCGATATGGCGAGTCAGTCGGATGCACCGATCGTGTTCGCCCCATGGCAAGGACAAACAGATCTACGAATGGCAAGGTTGATGGGCAGACTCGGGAGCCAGATGCACGATAAGCGCCAGTGCACGATCAGCGCCAGTGCACCCCCCCCCAAAACACACATTCTCGTCAAGCCTGTATCGTAGATGTCCAGCAGCCTTACCCTCCGTGGACAAACAGAATCACTGGCGAGGCTGGACTCAGTGGTGCCGTGGTCGACTCAACAGCGGGATCCTGGCCAGCAAAGTCCAGATCTTTCCTGGAGATCCATTCACCGCGGACCGAGCGTGAGGTTCGCAGCAGCGGATCTTCAATCGGTGTTGTCTTCGAAGTGCCCTCAGTGATGACATCCCGGACGAACTTGGAAAACGCTCCGGCATTGTGGATAACAATCTCGGCGTCGGCAATGGTGTGCGTCCCGGTAAACCAGACAGGTAGATAGCGCGATATGGCCTTGATGCCCTCGACGATCGCCTCGGTTTGGCGAACAAACCGGATGGAGTGGAACCCCTGCGGCGGATTCATGAACATAGTGGTCTTGACGATCGCGTGGGTGAGAGTGGTAACCAGGGACCAATTGTGGTGAAGCGGCCCGTCGACAAGATGCACTGCGAGTGCGAGGAGTGAATTGGACAGGACCGCTACGGAGACCAGGAGCAGATGAACCACGAACGGGAGCGAGTGCGAGAGCTTTTGCACCAAGGAGGTGAGCTTTGGCGGAGGAGGCGCTTCTCTCGAGGTCATCGACGAGCAAGGCAACGGGAAGGGCCGACATGTCGATGGCGGGCTGGGCTGGGTGGACGGTGGAGGCACGATTGCGGCGTCTCGGGAGACGGCCTCGGGATCTTTCTCGGTCGGTGAGGGCATTGGTGCGATGGATGAGGGGGTGTGCGAGTGAGGGAGCGGTCGAGTGGGAGCTTTTGTATGTCGAATTCCCGGAGGCAAGCCCGAGGCCGCGACGACCAAGTATCCGCAACGACGCGCGATTGTACCGCCGGAGAAACTCAGTCCCTTGTGGCGGTGCAGGGCTGTGTGGCGGGCGCGTTGTGGCGCCCCCTTGCAGGAGAAACGCGTCGTGGGCGAGGCCCAGGCCCGATCCAAGCGGCCGCACCAAGACACAATAGCACGGCACGAGATACTTGTGGAGCAACGATGTGACAATGGTATTGATGGTCAAGCATGCTTTGGTGGTGCGCCATCTCTCGAAGATCTCCCCGCAGGCACCACGCCGGAGTGGGTAAAGATACAACAGGATATCCCTCGAACAGTTCCGCATCAGAGAGCCTTTCCCCTCCAGGATCCCAAAATAAAGCAAAACAAAGAGAAAAAAAGCGAGAAGAAAGGAAGGCCACTTGCGCACATCCACGGCCGCCCACCATCATTGTCGGCTATGAATATCCAAACAAACAGAGGATGAAAAGCAAGCGCAAGGTTTGGCCGGTGTATGTGAGAGGGAGGCATGTACAGTGAGCCAGACACAGGGACAGGGCGCCAAACTGGGCTTTGTGTGGTCAACTCAATTAAATCAGCCCGTTGTGTATCCGAAATCGAATCTACCCTGGCAGGGAGACGGATACTGTGGTCACCGTCAGGCGGCAGTAGCCTGCTTCTGGAGGTCGTGGCAGAGGCGCCGGATCAGAACTTTGTCTTGCTCGCTTCCGCTCCGCAGAAGGGCGTTTTCGCTTTCAATCACCCAGACGTGTGTCTCGAGCTGCTTGAGTCTTGTTTCCAGCGACGTCAGTTTCGCCCGGTAGACCGCGTTGTCCTGCCTGGCGCTGGCTTTTAGCCGTCCGACCCCAGGATCGACCTTGATGGGAATGCTCGGAGCCAAGGACTGGATATACTCCGAGTCACTGCTGGCTACGGCCATGGTCGAGTCGAAGCTTCGGTCTTCAAAGTACACAGGCAGCTCGCCCGAGAGCGCCGCAGGGTTCTCTTTGCCGACTGTGACTCGTCGCAGCGACTGGCTGCTTCGGAGGAGCTCGGCGATCTTCTTCTTGAGCAGCATGACTTCGCGCTCGAGCTTGGTGCGCCGCTCGTGTTCGAGCGCGACTTGCTTCTTGAGCTGCGCAATTTGCTGCACGAACTTGCTTTGGTCGTTTTCACAATCGACTGCGATCGAGCCACCGACGCGATGGCACTTGTCTTGGAATGAACTTGTGTTAGCAGTCTCGTTGATCGAGACCGAGGCCAAGATGCCGGCGTCGCGGTTTTGGAAGTGCTTGATGATTTCCTGGAGCTGCTCGACCTTTTGCCGGAGGTCGGTGTTCTCGGCGCGCAAGAGATTGCGTTCCACCAGCATAGAGTGGTACTCGTGGCCAAGCTGCTGGGCGTTGGCCAGAGAGTCGCCTTCAAGCGCAGGTGTGCCTGAATGCGCTGCGGCAGTAGTGCCACGGTGGGCGGTATCTTGCCCAGAGAGCGAGGATGCCTGGGTGGGCCGTCCATCGGGTCCACTGGACAAGGCCTTGAGGCGCTTGCTGGCGGGGCTATGTGAGTCCTCGCTCTGGAGATCTGTAGTATTCCGCTTCAGAGACTCGCCGAGCAGGGCCGCCGCGCCGGCGGTGTCTTGCCAGTAGTCACGGAAGACCTGGGCGATGGCAGGCACGAGGTGCTTCAGGGAGCCGTGCCGCAATGCCTCGACAAGATCGAGGCCGTAGCGCAGCGTTTCCAGGAGGAGACCTTGGTCGGGACGGTTTGCGGCCTGGGAGTCACCGCCAGAGACCTCCTTGAAAGTAAACACGATCATGGCTACGACATTCGCGGGACTCTTGAAGAGCTGGTGTCTGGGCATGCTGACGAGAGTATTGGATGGCAGCGACGATGACGGCATGGGGTTGCGCGACACAATGTCAGGAATGCGCTCGTCGCCGAGAGCAGACGGCTTGAGGATCGACGGGCAGCACAGACACAGGGCGAGGCAGTGGATAAAGTCTTGGCACGCGAGGAAATTGGGATTCAGCGGGTCGTTCTCGGGCGTCGACAGCGGGTACCACTGATTTAGTGCCTTGAGAAGAGCAAATGCACAAAGCTCGAAGCCGACGTTTTGGGAAGGGGGCCCGGGCTTTCCCACCAGCTCTATTCGCAGCGAGGACGTCGCGCTATCGAAGACCCAGATGGGTGTATCCAGATTGCCGGCGTGAGAAGGCGACGAGGGCGACGCCAGCACCACCGGGCAAGCAGAGTCGCTGGAGGCCACGACGGGCTTTGGCTTGAGTGATGCTGAGCCGTCGGGGCTTGCTCGAGAGGACAAGCTGCCTTTGCATGACGGGGAAGTATGGCTGGGGGCGTACATAGCGAGGAATCGCAGTAATTGGAATGGAGAGACGGTGGGTGGAGCAACAAGACTAGATGGAGGGACGATGCGCAAGCGACACGAGCAACGTAATTTGGGCTGCGGCAATAGGAATTCAGACGCAAAACTAGCAATGACAACCGAATGGAAATGCAGAGAGGCAGCGGGCCAGCGAGAGCAGAGGATTGGCAAAGGGATAGCGGGGCAGGCTCAGTATTCGTCGGGGCAATGCATCGATAGACGCGCAGACGGAGAGCGGGCCGACCGAAGTAATCGTCGGGCTTCGCCGATCGGGTCTGGTTTAAATCCAGGGCCATCGCAGCGCCGCAATGTTTCCCGAAATGGTGGAATTGGCGGGCCAGGAGGTCAGTCCATAATCAGTCCAAAAATGGCGATATGCGAAGACGCGACGGGCACGGGGACATGAGGGGGCAAGGGCAGGGGCGCGAGGACCGACAGGGCAAGGGCAGGGGCAAGGGCGCGAGTGGGGGCTGGCCGGCACAGCCACATGCTCCTGCCCCAATCTTCCAGCGCCATTGTTCGCTTGGCACAGCCAACCCCATATCACCCACGCCCCCTCAAGTAGCAGCCTGGATATGAACAGATACGACACAGACGACAGCATGCCTTTGACAAATCAGGGCTCGAGTGAAACTTATGCCGCAGAGTCGGTCGAGAGCGCACTTCCAAGGGGCACTCGCCCGGATATCCGCGATATCCAGAGGATCATCTGGCTTATTCTGGCCGCAAACGTACTTACCATCATCTTTGTGGTGATTCCTGTGGTCGTGAACTTGCCCGATATTTCGTCCCAGCCAGGATGGTACGGCTGGGACGATGTCATTAGTCTGCTTGAGCCTATGATCACTCTCCCAATGTCCCTCCTCATCCTCTTCAAAAGCGGCTTCTTCTCGGGGACCAAGACGGACAGCCGAGGTAACAGTTCTTGGTCGGACAATGCGATCGCTGTCGGCCGCTGCGGACCAGAGCAGCTGGGCTGGGCTGGGCTGGGCCGGCTCTCATTCCTCGCAGAGTCGTTTGCCACCATGGAAGCGGCGATGCATGCTGAGCAGCTTTCCAGACTCCTCTGAGGACGAGTGGTGGAGAAAGACCGCCGTGGCTGACCCTGGATTTCCATGACACCGTCGTCGCCACCGCCGCTGCTGCTTGTTCGCCAGCGCAAGTCGGGTTGTTGGTGTTCTTCGCAGTTGCCGCAAGTATATACCAGCAAGGCGCCGGCTTCCATTCGGCCGCCCGCATGTTCAAGCATCCGATCCAGTCCTTCAACACCGCCAACCCCGACCTGGTCACCCAGTATCCGCAGCTCAATGCCATCTATGTCTGGATGCGGACCACCTGGGAGCACTACATCGGTATGTGGCCAGACACTGTCGCTGCGGAGAATCTGTGGCTTTGCAGAGCAGCGACGGCGGAATCCGGCCCATGTCGATGCTGGTGTCAAATGCACGCTGTCGTAAACCCGGGCAGCTCTGGTGACTCACGGCTCGCCACCAGGTCACTATATGTACGCCATCGGCGGGGTGCTGGTATCACTGGCACAGCTCTATGTCTACAGAAACACTCGCGCCCCACCCTTCAAGTCTCTCACAGAGAAGATATCGTGGGTGCTCGCTGTCCTCACTTACGGCATCACCATCGGCGGCGTCGCCATCCAGTTCCCGATGGGCACCTTGGTGGCTCTGGTCCTGTGCGTCACGATCGGATTTGCCCTGTGCGGCGGATGGCTCTGGAAACACGGCAACTTCTTTTGGAACCGCGAGCATCTCTTTTTCGTGCAGTACCTGTTTTATGCCTACGTCATCGGGTATGTACTCGCTCATGTGGACTGTCCCACTCCATCCAGCCTCGGCTCTGGCCATGCTGGGGGTGGAGATGTGCGCCAACGGCACTGTCACCGATCGGGCATGTTGCCTCAACTCGACTCTCGTTTATATTTCTCAGATTCGTCATCACGGTCGGATGGATATCGAAATATGGTCTGCTGGCGAGAAACGAGGCCAACGGCGGGACAGTGTGATGGCCATCGTCGCTGGGCCTCCCAATGCCCCTCCAATACATAAGCACGTTCGTCAGCACAAGCGCCAATGAACTTCATTTGACCTTCATCCGCTTGGACGATGTCGTGCTGGGCCTTTTCGTTTGTGGCATGTCGGTCTGCGGCGTCGTCAGATCCAAATACTCCTGCGCGACCGCGTCCCGAGCCTCGGTCTGTCCCAGTCGGTTGTGAAGACATGCTTGGAGGTGCAGCACTTGCAGAATCGAGCTGGTCCACCGGAGTTTGCGGTATGCTAGGCGGACGAGCGAGGACAAAGCGTTAGTCCCGAGCAAACAATCAACGATCGTCGATCCCCAACCCATGGTTGTCGATTCCCAGCCGGTGACTGCCCGCTGGGCTCGTCGGTAGAATCCCTGCAGCTGCCTATTGTCTTGTGCCGCGCCACCATACCGGCAAGTGATCGAGTCAGATGCTCCAAAGCGATCCCAAGCCTCTCGGCGGGGCGCACTTGTTGAGCGCCAGATCCCCACGATGCACTGAGACTCGGAGGCTTGGTCGGGGGCGGAGGATGTGTGTCCCCCTCGGCATCATCGTCGCCATCGTTGTCGCTGTCTGGAAATGAGATTTCGAACGAATCTTCGCTCAGTCGATCCCAATCTTCGCCACCGGACGGGACTGTGTCGCGAGCATCTGTGGCCGTTTGGATCAGGCACTTTGCGGACACGAAGAATGCCTCGGCAATGACTTCGAGATCGCTGACACCATAGATCTGGTCTAGAACCTGGCCGATGATCCACAACGCTCGCTCGACCGAAGAGAAGCATCGGAGTGCGTCGGCAAGCTGGATGAGCGCCCTGAGTTTGTAATCATGATACGAGTAGTGCTCCGCCAGCTTGAGCGAGGTGAGGATGAGCGGAATTGCCGAGGGAATGTTGCTGGTTTGCTGCATTCGAAACGGTGCCAAATAGATGCGAAGAGGAGAAATCCATGATGCGGAAGGGTGAGCAGACCGCCGAGCCGACCGTGTTCCAATGGCCCATGCAATCAAATGCGGATGGGCATGTTGCCGCTCAAGCTGCATGCGAGCTGACACAAAGGCACACGGAACGGCGATGCCCCAAGAGGGTAGCAGCTGGACATACAATGAACATTTTGGAGATCTCCAGTAGGTACGGAATAGCCATGATGCGGTCGGATCGCCGCGGATCGCTGACTTCCTCAAGAAGCTCGGACAACACCGAAAAGGCCTGTGGATTTGCAAACGCAGACTGACTGTTAGATTGCCGCGCATAGGCCCAGGGCATCGGAATGCCACAGCAGACCGAGGCACAGTCTCCCTGGATGCTGTCGAGTCGATAGCCAAGCATTCGAACAGGGCTATGCGAGCGACGCAACAGCGTCCAGCAGATGGAAATCCTGGTACAGGACTCGTACATACCTCGGTCCATTTGCCGTTCGCCTGAAGCAGCCGTGCCTCTTGGAATCTGCAGTCCATGCCGTCCTCGCGTGTCTCTGCCCACGAAGCCTGGGCCAACTGATGCTGTTTGGCTCCATCGAGGTTGTTCCTGAAACGAGTGGCAGCACGGATGAGTTGAGGGAATCTGTGCTCGCGATGGGCATGGCCAAGAGCATCGCCATCTATCGGCGCTGCACGTCGGAGCGGCGTATGGGCACGGCTATGTCACTGCTCTAGTTGCCATCGACACGCACCTGCGCAGACAGTCATTGAAGAGTAGCCCTTCCAGACAGCGCTCGATTGTTTTGGAGCGCCTGCTGGCGGCAAGAGGCTGCTGCTTGTCTGCAGAGGCCCTGGATTGCTTGTACTGCTTGGAAAGAAACTCGCATGCACCGTGAACGTCGCCTTGCGCGGCTAGATGGAGTGCATGTCGGCATATCGACAACTCGTGGTTGGGGTCAAGGTCCGAGAGGGAGAGCGAACTTCCCGAATCATCCGACAAGAGTCGCGACTGCTCGCTGTGCTGATGCGCTACTTTGTTGAAGCCTGAAACCACAAGCCGTTGTCTGCTGTGAGCCCGAGAAACTTGGCACAGCGAAGATCGTGCTGAGCGGTCGACCGATGGATCCATTTGTTCCTGTGCATGCTCCAAGCCGCTCAAGCCTCGTCAGCGCTTGCCCAAGAACGTACCATAAATGTCCCATGCGGTTGCCGAGGTGAGACGATATGCCGACTCGATGGCTGCGTTCCGGGTCTCCTGCGAGTACATGAACTCAGAGGCTTGTTGGAGATGCTGGAATGTCGACTCTGGCGAGGCAGCCTGGCGGATGCAAGATCATCGCAATCAATAATGAGACAAACAAACTGGCGAGGCGAAGGTTTGGAGCTGCCATCCCAAACCCTGATCGAGCCAAAGTGCGATGGGCAGCTGGTGGCGACGTACGCCCATCAGATCGGTTTGGATGTTTCGCAGGGTCTGGGATATCTGCGTGACAGGCAGGGCGCCTTTGGTGCCGGCTGTGTCGGCAGGTCGTTCGGTAACCGTGCGTTGGCTCGTAGGGCTGATTTCCGGGTATCGATCGATCAGAGCCTGCTTCCAGCTGCCAAAAGAGTCAAGTCAATACTCCCAGCCACGGTGACATATGTGACAGTGTTGAGCGCGGCTCCGACATGGAGTGCTTGCCACATACTTGACCGCATAGTCGAGACCTTCCTCGTCTTTCAGCTCCTGGGCCGCGACAATGGCGCTGTTGACGGCCTATTTGTGCATCACAACCGCGAGTCAAGAGGATTGTCGCCGGTGCAGTCAGTATCGGTCTTGTCAATGCGAGGCTGGGTCGCAGGATTAGAGATAGGATTGCAGACTCGGACAACGGCAGAGTACTCGAAACGCACCGCCAGCGCTTCGCCTGGACACTCGAAGCGGTAGTAGAGCAGCGCCAGATGAAGCAGCGCATAATGGTACATGGGTCTAAGTTGGTGGGAGAGGTCTGTGAGCAAAGCAGCCAGGGCAGAAGACTGATGCCATCCTGGATTGCGATGGTTTGACGACTCGCGGGTGCCATCGAAGGCGTCGGCTTACCTCGGTTCGCTTGGGGGGTTTCGGTGCATCAATGGCAGCGACATGTCAGATTTATCCTATGGATTGCCGCGCGAGGGACTGGAAGATTGTATGTAGCCATGAAGGACAACGAGACCAGCCGCTTACCTGATCATCCAGAGGTCGAAGAAGCGATGAAGATTGTCCAGCGCCCCCTGGAACTCTCGGCTGCAGACGCACTTGAGATAGCTGCGGGCATGCACCACAAGATGGATCACTAACGGCTCCTCGGTAGTGTGTCTCATAAGCGGCGACTGTTCAAGCAACAGCATCTCTGGCACACATGGGATAGTCAGCCTACTTGACGAAATGGATGCGGACGTTTTCGGGTGCACTGCGATGGACCAAAGCAATTCGACTCTGAACGCTGTGCGATGCCGTGGGGCCATATCCTGGTTGAATATGAAAGGCGAAGAGTTGGGTTATCGCTGTGCATGGGGCTGATCGTGGCAGAGGGGATGGGATCGGATGGGTGGGCAGGGACGAGGGAGCCGTGGTTGTATCGCGTGGGAACTTGATCCGGCAATGATTCAGAGACGGCACTCACGCAGCAGGAGCGAGAGTTGCTGTTGCAACAGCAAATCTTCGTCGTTGACGCTAATGACTTTTATCAACCCGATCCAATTGCCCGCGATGCAAGCAAACAAGCATTCCCAACATGCGGATCGAGCCGGGGACACCGCCGACATGGACGCGGATTGCAAAACCAAGAGATCCGTTAGCACGGGTGCTGTTCGAGGTGTCAGTCCAACCCGGGCAATCGCAAGATGCACCGAATCGACGCCGGAAGCGGCCCGGGACAGCCTTATTTCTAGCTCGCAGCACAGAAGTACCTGAAGGAGGACACTGTTTCGCCATGCCGCTGGGCCAACTTGCCCCAGTCGCAGCCGAGGAGGTCTTGTAGGCCATGAATGAATCAAAAAAGGGCACGACTTGTTCAAAGCCCATCTCCCGAAATTCGAGGCAAGCCTGGCGGACGTAGAGGCCGACTGCAGAGTTGCCGTCCTGAGCCGATCCAGCAATCGTTAGAGCCGCATCGCAATGAGTGGAGCGTATATCCATCCAACTCGAATCGGGAGCATCGAGGAGGAATGGGCAGCCGGCGAGATGCTGAAAGTACCATGGGACTGAGCTCCTGGGAGATCGAATTGCATGAGGCCAATGAGAGAGCAGACATGGAGGGAGGCAGATGCAGGGTCAGCAGCAGGATCGCAGCCCGTATGGACCGAGAAACTGTCTATCCCCTTGGGCGATGGCGAGGCTGGCGATAATCCACTCGTCCACTATCGAGCTGAGGGTCGATGTCAGTGCTGCTCATGCCGCCCGCTCCTCGGATACATGCCGATTGCGACAGCTCGTTTTCGGTATCCAGACTGGGCTGGTACAGCGCCTGGAACTTTTCGAATATCGCAAACAGATCATCGGGACTTTCGATCTCGGCAAGCTGGCGGATTGGAAGTGGAGAGGGAGAACATCAGATCGCCGCCAGACACCAGACGATGGTCAGTGCCCCTCGCAACGAGCAGCTCACACCAATACCGATGATCTCGGTCGTCGGTCCGGCGACATTAAAGCGCCTGGAGACATTGTGACTGCGAATAACCTGCTGCAGACCCGCTTGCCTTGTCGTCGATAGAGGCGGCTATCTCGGGCGAACACCGCATGCGAATGCGGTCCAAAAACTCGCTCAGCGCCGGCTCGACCGAGACATTGATCAGATCGGACTGGATCGATTCAAGTTCAGTGCTGTTAGAGATGATGGAGAGAGGTATGCAGAGCCAGCGTCCGGGATGCGACGGATCGGATGCTGCGACCGAGGCTGCGGGAGCGATGGCGATGGTGATGGCAAAGTGGCTGGTCGACAGAGAGCAGGCACAGATACCTCGAGCGCATGCACCTCCTTTTCGATGATCGGCAGCATGGCTCCGAGCTGGTCAGGCTGCAGACGGAAAAAGTTGAACTGCTCGATCAGAAACATCACGGTGATCTTGTGAGGGGTTAGAAACCTCGTATAGAGCCGTTGTGGAGGCCGCGTGGTGGGCATGGCTCGATCGGCTGGGATTGAGGTGGAGGCGGATAGAATATGCGCAGATTGGGGACGGGACGTTTCAGCAAGAGCGGGACAGACACCAGGGAGATGGACGCGGGGAGATGGAACCATGAATCGAGAAGAGCAGAAGAGCAGATGATCGCCAGCCCAACGCGAACCGCTTGATCAGCAGCGACGCAGCCGGACAGCGAGCATAAGAGGATCACTGGATACGCTGTAACATGCGGCCAAGCCCAGAGATATAGATGTTCTATTTCAATTTGTTAGATCCGACTTGGGCCACGAGACAGGGCGCCAGACACATGGCAAAGAGGGGAGGAGCAGTCGAGATTCAAAGATGGGTGCAATCAAGGCCCTGGGCTGGGCTGGACCAACAGCCCCAGCCAGAGTTGCACTGATAGACAATGCACAGAAAGATCAGGAGACCGAAGCGCAATTGCGGCGGTACAGACAGGTTGGCGACGAGGGAGTGTGAGGGATGGAATCAAAACGGAAAACAAGACAGAATAAAGACAGGCACATCCAAGAGGACCATCCCACGAACGAGTCGTGCCTGGAAAGCCTGGGGGCCATTGGGTCCGCGGAACTGAGGGTATGGTGCGCAAGGCAGAGGCATTCGCACAGTTCATGGGAGCGGTCTGGAGATGCCCGGGTGCTTGTGGCATGCATGCGAGCCGGTCTAGAGCTCGGGCCATACATAGCAGACGCACTCTCGCTCTTCACTGCGGCCTCTCCGGCGCTGGCGAGCCTTGGCGACCAGGTTGGTTGCCTCGATCTCCCGGCAGAGGGGTGGGGAGCCGGGGCACATCAGGCACATCGGAGCCGGCTTGGCTCCAGTTGGTGAAGCCAAAGAGCCTGGAGCCCGAGGTCGAAGAGACGGTGCTCTGGCGACCCTTGGATGCCACAAAGTTGGCAGGCGAGCCGGGGCGGCTGGTGACGCTCTTGGTTCTGCGCAGAGCCACATCGATCTTTTGCCACCAGTCTTCGCGCTCAGGCGGATGGATGTCGGCAGGCACATCCTCCTTGTCGAGGGCTGATCGTACAATCTCGCGACGCAGGGTCTGCGACTCGTACGCAATGTCGGGAAGCTGGATTGATTCGACCGAGCCTTGCGTGGTGAGGCCTCGGGTCGATTCGGTGTCGCTCACTACTCTGCCGATCGTGTTGGCTGACTTTCGGCGTCGGCGATAAACGACAAGCGACACGCCGGCAATGACGGCAGCAGCAGCGAGGGAGACGCCGAGAATGAGGGGCCATGCAGGTGAGGCTCCAGAAGGGCTTGGTCCGGGAGCGGTGGCTGGTTGTGTCGGCGTCGGCGAGATTGCAGCTGTGGGTGTGGGAGGCGCGCTGGAAAGCGAGACATTGCCTGGAAGAGCCGAGTCGAGCATGCATGTGGGAGTTGTGCAGCGGCAGAATGGTGAGTATTCAAAATCATGTCAAGGCAGGCAAGAAATGAATGATGCGACATCAAAAAGCCGCCCCGGCGAGCCAGAAGGGCAGGTCCCAAGTGCCGAGAGGCAGGTTCGGGTGGCAACAGAGTGAGGCACTGGGCATTTGCACTTGCACTTGATTGAGCGTGAAGTGCAAGCAACAACGAAAGAGGAGATTGACTCGCACCTTGGAGATACACATCCATCATGACTTGATCGACAGCGATGCCGCCACAGCCATGGATGAACGAAGTGTGCGGGGACCGCCGACAGGGAGCATTGCAGCTTGAAGAAGACAGCTTTGCCAGACCGTTGAAGTGGGCTTGCGAGAACGAGTAGCAGTAGCGGTTGCCGGCTGCGATGCCGCATGCGTAGTAGTTGCTGTCAAGACATAGGGCCAAACAGTCCTCGGGGGTGGTGTCACCGATGATCATGTCGATCGACGAGCTGTTGCTGCTGTAGTCGACATTGTAGCAGCCTGGGTTTGGGCAGAGGCAGGCGGTGAGAAGCCGTGTGCTGTCGTGGTGCCGTCATGGCAAAGGTCGGGACAGGTCAAGGCACTGCCGAGGCAGAGATGCAGCCCGGATGCAGGTTCGGCGTACAGACTGGGGGCCATCTCCGAGATACAGACCTACGTCGGTGAACGTTGTCTGGTTGAACTTTTTCTGGGCTTCGACGGGTGCAACTGCTCTGGACGAGGTGTCTGGGATGACCATCGATGTGTTGCCGGCGCCGACGAGATAGAGCGACGACCAGTCGACTGAGTTCTGGCTGCCGCCGCATCCGTTTGGAACAGGACAGGCAGTGTTACAGACAGAGGGCGAGCTTGCCTTGGTAAAGGTCTTCCAGGAGTCTGCGGAAGGGAGATCCCTGGATCCGACGCAGAGAGTGCCGAACGGCGATCCCGAGATGGCACACAGCAGAACCGAGTGAGCATCGCAGGCCGACACACAGGCCTGGATGGACGAGGTGGCCGAGGGGAACTGGGCCTGCATCTGGGAGAGCAGGCCGAAGCTGACCGACAGGAGCTGGGCTGCGTCTTGGTAGCAGCCCACAGACTGGTAGACGACATTGAGGGTGCTCATGGCGAAATGCGATGCTGAGGCGATGCTGATGCGATGTTGATGCGACAGGCAGAGAAGCAAGAGGGTCACACGGCCAGGGCAGTGCCGATGTGCCAGGAGCAGCAGCAGCTGGCGAGACTGTGTTTGGGGTCTGCTGGTCAGCCGGGGCTTGGGCAGCAGCCGTTGTCGAGAGGTTGTTCTGGACGAGGCAGGCGACAGACGAAAAGCTGCTCTGGGTGAGCGACAAGAAGGACTGCCGAGGCGCCGCGGTGGGGGGACGACGCAACGCGCGGATTGCTATTTCGGGACGACGGGCGCAACAGTCCCGGCTGGATGGTGTGGGCCTGCACGCCGAACGACAGCCCAGGGACAACAGCGCAAACCGCGGCGACACTCTGCCGCATGCAATAGCAGATGCGATAACAAATGCAATAACAAATGCAATAACAAATGCAACGACACAGACACGGACGCTGCTCCAAAAGTTTAAAATGTACCCGAGACGAGACTCGAACTCGCAATCTTTGCCTTAGGAGGGCAACGCCTTATCCATTGGGCTACACGGGCTGTCACAGATCGGCGGTCTCCCGCGCGCACCCTGATCGTGCCGCAGGACACAGGGTTGTTGGTACGACGCGTGCCACACTGTCCGTGGCACAGACGCGCTGGGGCGGAGCGTGGCTGCGCCGACACAAGGGCGCACCGCCGCCCGCGGCGATTGGCTGGCGGTGGCGAGGGCCGTCTCGGCTGCTCTCGGCCGCTCTCGGCCGCTCTCGGCCGCTCTCGGCCCTCCTCGCTGGGCACGCCGTCGTCGTTGGTCTTTTTTGGGCCGGTGTCTCCTCGTCATCGTTTGCCCTCCATCGCCGCTTCCTCCCGAGACACTCAGCCCATCATGCGATTCAACCTGCTCGTGCTTCTGGTGGCCCTCATCGCCGCCACCTGCTCGCTGGCCCTCAGCACCGAGGAAAAGGAGTCGCGCAAGTCCGCCGCCGAGGCCGCCGACCTGGAAATCGACTTTATCGACCATGACAAGGTCAATGCCACCCTCCACAACGGCAAGGGCATTACTGCTCTGATGTTCGGCGCCAAGTGGTGCGCTTTCACCCAGCGGTAAGCAGCCCAGCGGCGTCCACAGCAGCGGCGTCGACAGCAGCAGACCAAATTACGGTCCTCTCTCTGCCTTTATGTCCTGTCTGGCGAGGCTTGTTGTGGGTCCGGAGCCAGATCGATTCGACCAAAGTCTCGGTCGTTGACCCGAGTCGCTCCTTCTCGACAGATTCACTCCCAAGTGGCTCGAGGTCCAGAAGGCCGTCAAGGCCCAGGGCATCGACAAGGGCAACTTCCAGATGTTCAAGGTCGAGTGCAGCATCGACGAGCCCTTCTGCACGGTCCAATACAACATTGCCGGCTATCCCACTGTCCTCTTGTAAGTGCTCACCCAACCTCGCCCCTGCGGCTGTGACTTGCTTGAGGGCACTGCTGGCAGTGCAGTGACTGAACATTGCCGACGACGCTGTTGAGCAATCTGCTTTCGTCCACACGTCGTCTTGGGATCTTGATGAACTGCATTGATCTGTGACCGAAAACACATTCGCTCATTCATCCGGTGCGATGGCAATGTGGCTGGCCCGTTGGGCTGACGACTTGATGCTCGATTCGAACAGCTACCGCGACGGCCTTCTCCAGGGCGAATATCCCGACGACGATGAGCCCGAGGTTCTGTTGAGATACATTAAGAAGCAGGTCAGCAGCTACGACGCTGCTGTTTCCTCCTCGGCCGCCGCTGCTGCCGCTCGTGCCACTTCCACCGCCGCCCTCTTGCCCTCGGCTCCCGCTCCCCAGCAGCTCGAGGCTGTCACCGATGCCCCCAAGTCCGCTGCCGCTCCCTTGGCTTCTGCTACTCAGGCCCAGGCCTCGACTGCTGACAAGTCCTTCGTTGCCGAGAACAACAACAGCGGCTCTGCCAACACCACCCAGGTAAATAGCCTCCTGATCCATTGAGCGGATGTCGTCCGGCGAACCGCCGCTGCTCTCGTATATCTGAAACAACAGTCTGCGATGCATGTTTGTTCTTGTGGCATCCGCTCTGAGTCTGGTCGGCCACTGACTAGCGCATTCCGCTGTTCCTGTAGACCTCGTCCGGCTGGAGCAGCTTTGCTGTCATTGGCGGCGTTGCCGTCTTTGCCGGCGTTGGATTTGTGGGCTATCGCGCCCTGAAGCGCAACGGCCGCAACGGAAGGGTTCGTTACCGCAAATCCGATGCTCTTTTGGGTTAATTTTTCTTGGTTTCGCTGGGGCGCGTTCGTGGGAGACGCCTCCCTCCAACACATCGGGCCTCGACTGTGTCGCTCGGTCAGGCCGATGAGGGACGGAGGAGGATCTGCAAAGAGCTAGACTTTGCACCTTGCTGTGGAGCTATTTTGTGGTTTGGCCTCGTGCCTGAGTAGAGAGGGTATTATGAGTGCAGTGCCGTTCGTGCGGTGCTATTCTGCCGGCGGCTGGAAATAAAGGCTGATTCGACTGTTCATGTGCACCCACATTTGACCTGCGACTGACGCATTCTCTGCTCACTTTCTGCACTCCATCGGCTGCCTCGGTCAACGTGCCAAATCCACAACCCGCAACACTCCCGGCGGCTGGAACTTGCGATGTGATGGTGGTCGAAATGATGAATTGGCCCCCACCCCATGGGCAATCCCTGACCCGCCCTCGCAATCGCTTCGCGCTGCGTGGATCAGCAGGTGGCTCTCCTCGGATGAGCGCCATCATACGTTGTCGAGCTGCGGTGCATCTCGGCCGACCTCATGACACGGCTTTGCCCCTTTGACCTGGTTACCTATAGCCCTGGGATGGCACCCCTCTCATTTCGATACTCGTATTACTCGCCGGTTGCTCGTAAATCCCTAGATCGAGCTGCGTGTCGCTCTCCCCTCCTATTTTCCGCTCGCTTCCATCACTGCTGTCCGCCCCCTCTTCTTCTGGGATGTCCCATGGGCGTCAGTCACTGGCAGTGAAGAAAATGAAACAGTTGTCGCCCACGGTACCCCGATTCATGTTCAGTCTCTCATATTGTGCTTCATTGACCGGCTCAAACCAAACCAAGCGAGACCGAGCTAGTCCACTCGCCCAAGAGCAGAGGGGCCAGGGGCTGGAGGAGAGGAGTGGAATGGCAAGAAGGACATGGCATCAACAGAGGCTTGGGTCCAAATGATCCAGATTAGGGAGACATGGGAGTGGGACCAGGGGTACCAGCAGCCGCAGGAGCACCGCCGATGGGGCCATCCTTGCTGACCACGCTGTCGATGGCAACGAAGATCTCGACGCCCTTGGCCGCGGTAATCACAGGGTTGCCATTGAAGTCGACATTGAGGCGGTAGAAGACGGTGGACACGTTGCCGGCAACGTCCAGATCCCGGCCCAGGACCGAGTCGAGGCCGCTGGTGAGGGCCTCGTCAATGGGCTGGGTCAGGGCCGAAGAGATCTGCGACTTGACAACGTTTTCAACAAAGTCAATGGCCGTGGAGAGAATCTTGCCGGTGAAGCCCGAGCCGATCTTGGCGTCAAAGTTGGCGATGTTGATGGCAACGTCTGAGAGCGAGTTTGTCAAAACCAGGGTCAGGCCGGTGCGTCGCAAAAGCCGATCATGCCGGGACTGACAGTTCGAGGTTGTAGCCTTGGGCTTCAGCGCAACAGCATCGTGAGATGTAATCACCACGGCCGGGATTGCACCCCCGGATCGATAAGGCCGTTGTCTGCTGAGGCCACCTACGTACCAAAGACGTCGGTCTTGAGCTTGCCATCGGTTTCACTGAATCGGACTTTGGCATCGATGTTGAGGTCAATGTCGATCCAGACCTTTCCAAGCGAGGCGCCGACGGCCTCGAGGTCGAGCGAGACATCGACGTCGACTTCGCGGATCTTGACCAGGATGAATCCGTCTTGGATGGGCATCTCGACGAGCTTGATGTTGAAGGTCTCGATCTTGATGTTGTTGGCAGAGGCGAGCTCCTTCTTACCGAGGAGCATCAGGTCCTTGCTGATGTGCTGGTCGCCGATCTTGGTGTCGAGAGCCAGGCGCTGGGCAATCGGGCCGATCCTGGAAGTATGAGTCGATGGCAGCATATGGTGGCGTCATGATACGAGGTTATCCAACGGCAATTCTGGCAGCAGCAGCTCTGGCAGGGTCAAGAAATCCACTCTCAAACGGAAGACAAATCAAGCATGCCGGACGGACGACGGAGGAGGGCTAAAGTGAGCGAAAAGGAGGTCGGGTACGGAGCTGCCGATTGTGAAGCAGCTCAAAGGGATCGAAGGCTGTTGAGATGTCGAGGCAGGCGGCGAAGCTTACAGGTTCGAGATCTCATTGAAGATGTCCTGGCACAGCGTGATGGAGACAGAGTTGACCTTGGTGGCTCGGGGGCGGGACATTGCTGGCGAGTGAGACGACGATCAGAGTTGTGGAGTTGGCAGAAGGGGGGGGGCAGATGGAGACAGAGGAGCGAGGCGAGGCTGGCAGGCCGGTGGGGGCGGGAAAGACGAGGGGCTGCTGCTTGTGAGCCAGGCCACCCCGGAAGGTTGCTCCATTTGCCCCAGCCACCCGTCTGGCTGGAAGAGGAGCATGGAGGCCTCGGATCTGCGCTGGCGTCATGGAAAGGACGCTCGCTCAAAGTTCCAGGCGAACCTGGGCTCCACGGGACTCGATAGCAACCACGATCACCTGGGCACACCGTTTGGTCATGGCGGGTGAGTGGGTGTGTATTCACATCCAGGAAAAGTGACACGCAGGACTCAAAAACAGGGTGTCCCGTTTCGTTTTGGGTGGACTGTCGATTGGCCAAACAGTTGTTGTGGGGAAGCTGACGTCGGGCAAGGAGCACAACTAACGCCTTTTTGTATACACAAAGATGGAGGAGGCTAGACCAGGAGTCGGGACGCAGTAGCGAGTCGGATGGCAGAGAGCAATTTACAATTTGTTGAAGGCAGCAATGTCGACGGACTGGACGTGGTCCTCGTCGGCGCAAATCTTGTCGATGAGCTCGTCAGTGCTGACCTTGTCATCCTCGATGACACAGGTGATCTGGAGCTTCTTGATACCGAAGCCGACGGCGACTGGATAGATGCAGGGGACCAAAGCAGCTGTGTGAGCAATCGAGTCGCGCAGATGACGGAACGCAAAAGCAATCCAGACGAGAGGCGGGGCTTACCGAGCTTGTGGGTACCCCAGACGAGGCCATCCTGCTCAACAGCAAGGACGTTGTTGGTGAGCTCCTTCATGTCTGTGGATCAGAGAACGGTCAGTTTCTTCCAAAGCTGGTGGGGAATTGTTGCTATGCAGCCGTATGAAGCGCTGGTCGCATCAGCGTCGTCGATTGTGTCGAAATGGCCATACCAGTCTCGTCATCCCAGGGCTTGACGTCGAGGATAACCATGGACTTGGCAACGGGCTTGGGCTCTGATTGGAACGTAGCCAAAGGTGTCACTATCTATCGACAGATATCACGGGCAGAACCAGCGGGGATGGCAGCGCGGAAAGGATACGTACTGCCACCGGCCTTCTTGGCCTCGTAGGCGGCGACACGCTCGGCCTTGAGGCGCTCGGCCTCCTCATCATCATCGTCGGATCCGAAGAGGTCAATGTCGTCCTCATCCTCCTCCTCCTCCTTGGCAGGAGCAGGGGCAGCCTTGGCGGGGGCGGCCTTGGCGGGAACGGCCTTGACGGGCGAGGCGGGGCGAGCAACAGCACCACCGGGGCCGTAGGCAGAGGCAGCCTGCTTCTTGCCGGGGAGACTGCAGCAGACACGAATATCGTCAGGACAAGCAAAGCTGTTCCGCACAAGGCACCGAGACGGTGCGAGCATGCATCCGGACACATCCTGGACAGCGAGGGCCGCCATTGGGGGCGACAGAATGCTCAGGCGCTCTGGGACCGATGGCGACGATACGTACGCAGCAAGAGACTTGGACCAGATGTGGTGGTACCAGCGGGCGGCGTGGGGGTACTTGTTGGCATCGGGAGCCTTCTTGACAGCCTCGTAGACGGCAACATCGGCCTGGCTGGCCTCGTAGCTGGAACATGATGACAAGTCAGCGCGAAGGGGAGATGATCGCACATGGACAGAATGAGCCAGGGGGTCGAGCGGTTGGGCCGGAGCGGGGACTTGAGCAACCCACTGCTTGGAGATCGTTGGTGCAGACTTTCGCCGCCGCCACTGCCGGCCGATCGACCGGGAAAGACCCGGCCATCCCCGATCTCCCGAACAGGAGCCGGACAGAGACAGGGGACAAGCCGAGCTGAGCCGTCGAGCCAGATCAGCGCGAGAGGCACACTCACCCCTCAATGTACGATCGCTCCTCGAGGTAGGTGTTGAGAGCCTTGAGGCCAGAGTCCTTGTCGAGATCGGTGAAGCCCATTATGACGATAGCAGAGGGAGGGTAAGAGGTGCAGCGAGGGAGACGAGATTTCGGGGTGAGGAAAAAGAAAAAGATCCCGAGAGAGGACCGATTTATTGAGACGCGGCGGATGCGAGGCTGGCGCGAGGAGCGAGGCGGCCGAGGCGCGCCGAGAGCAGGCGAGGACGGCACCGAGAGCCGCGGCGAGGGCGGCCAGCACACACACACACACGCGACTGGCGCACACACACACAAGCGCGTCGGCTGCCCGAAAAAAATTTTGTGCCCCACTTCATTTGGGGAAGGGCTGGCGAGGGCAAGGGCTGGCGCGCCGCCGCTGCGCACGGCCCCACGCGTGTTCGGCGGCCTTCGACCCACTTCGGCGCCGCCCGCCACTCTCGGCCGCGCTCTCGCTGCGTCCTCGTCGCCGCCGCGGTCTCGCCCACGCTGTGGCAGGAGCACGGAATTCATTTGATCGGGGTTCTGTGATCGGCCTGTGGCGCCCACAGACGAAAAAAACGGTATATCTATTGCGTCCTGTCGCGCATCTTTCGCCCGACCTGCTCTGTCCAGCAGCCGTCTCGGTGCGGCGGCGGGGCGATGCCGTCGAGGTTGGTGTTGGTGCCCGCGTTGCCGTGTTGGAATCGCCCAGCGGAAGGAAGGGCCGAAGCCAACGCAGCGCGTGGATCAGCACCATTGTCGAAGACGCCGTCCCGTCGCCGGTCTGCCAGCCAGCGTAAGTGTCTGCAATGCATCCGATGGGAGCAAGCAGCCAGCGTCGAGGCCGGTGCCGAGAGGATGAAGATGTATTGGTCCGTGTTTCTGAGGTGGCGTAAGACCCCACCATACGAAGAGCCAATAACCACTTCTGATGCCGTCGTCTGGGAGACGGGAGCACCCGCCGGATCGCTGGCCCAGATGCGTTCATCGCGCCATCGCAATGATCTGACACTGTCCCGCTTTGTCCGACATAGTCAGCCGGACGATTTCAGCACTCCCAGGATTCTCCCCCAACATAACGGTCGGCTGCACACCCATTCATTTGGTAAGCATAGACACCAATCGCGTGTTCTACCCATCCCCCGGATACAGTGATGAAATACTTTGCTATTTAACCCAGCTCTTCGAGGTCTTTGACTTGTGAGAGAAGATACTTTCTGATATCCACTCCTGACACTGGCGAGTCTGTACTCGCTGTCGCTGTCGTGCAATGACCGCTAACGCTGAATGTCTGTGTCGCATAGGAACCTGCTGTTCTCCCGTGCCTGGCAACACATCCTGGATGTCTGCCCATCATGGTGAGTTTGGGACCCGATGAGCTTTGTTGTGTGCGATCGGGCAATACCTGTGACGAAAAAACAGATAGGGACAACAGAAACACACGATGTTGATTTATCTGGGTGAACAATCACTGAGGCTGTCGCTCGATCGATTATTGGACGCTGGAAGCCATCGATGGGATGTGGCCTTGTTGCTAATGCGTCGCTCTGTCGCTGAATAGGTTGATCTGTAAGTGAGGCGAACCGCGCCGCTCAACTGCTCGGCAAATCAAAGGATGATCCACAATGCTATTTAACCCAGCTCATTATGAAATACATGAGATGTCAACCTGTTCTGAAGCGTTTGCAGCGGGCACCGATGTTTTGTGCCTTGCTATCTGGAGTCTGCCGGCTGACAATCTTGTCTGAATCGCAGTTGATTGCCGCCATCAAGCGTCATCGGATACGGGCCCACACTAGCATTCCACAGGTTCGTGTCTCCCCATACTCGATTGTCGAGATGCAGGCAATATCTCGTTCTGATGATTTCAGAGGCATTTGTCTGAGCACACTGTGTTTTGAGGACAATATCTGAGCTACCAAAACATTTACAACTGATCCGAGATGCGTTGAGCGACAGCGAGCCAAAGGGCCAATTCCGGTTGTTCATCCGGCTGACTCTGCCCACCTTGCTTTCCATCATTAGACTGCAACGAAACACTCCGAGCAATATCTCCATCCATGCCGTCGATTTTTATGCGGCAGAACGAGATGTCAATGTTGCTGTTCCTTTCTGCAGCCTGAATACATCATCATTGATCATTCGATATGTAATTGCTGGAATTCATATGCTGACTTTGTGTCACGGACTGAGAGTCCGGGCTGTGTCTTGGGTCGTGACCATCTCCAAAGGATCAAGACCGCTTGCCGATTTGCTCGAGATGGCAAATCGCTCCTTCGTGGCCCTGGTCGGCAGACTTGCGATACCAGTACAGGGCAGCGTCGATGTTCTTGGGGACAGTGAAGCCATCTGTGAAGCAGTCACCGAGGTATTTCTGTCCATATCGATTGCATTGAGCAGCCGATTTGCGATACCACACGAATGCCTTGCCGTTGTCCCTCGATACACCATTGCCATGGTGGTAGCAATCGCCAATCCAAACTGGCTGTCGCTGTGGCCCTCGTTGGCGAGCACCTCAAAGATGCTCGCAGCTTTCTGCTGATCCTTTGTGGTTCCGCATCTATGGAAGAGACACACGGCCATCAAGTGCCTGTAAAGCCAGTCACGATCCGATCCAAGTTGGCACAGCTCGTAGAACTTGCGTGAGGCGGATGTGTCGGATGTAGCCTACCATACATCGGCTGCTAGAGATTCATCTTCTCCGAGTGGGAACCCATTTGATTTGTTATCTCGGATGACTTTGATGCCTTCGGTTCGTCTCGGACGGTGCCCCGGTCGAGATAGTGCATCCAGCCGATCATGTGGGTGGCAATGGGTTTGATGATCGGATCCGAGGACCTGGTGCTGACTTCCTGCCAGTGGTTGAGTGCATCGTCGTCGCTCTGTTCGACACCATGGCCGATGAACGAGAACCAGCCACGGAGGAACACGATGTGGAGTCGGCCGTCTTCACTGCCTTGATCTGCAGCCTTTGAGTACCACTCGATGGCTGTGTTGAAGTCTTGATCGACACCTTCACCATTCTCATAGCGTAGACCAAGTGCGATTTGGGCCTGCGTCGTTCCCCGTTCTGCAAGTCTGCGATACAACTCGACGGCCTTGGTGTGGTCTTGGTCAACGCAGTGCCCCTTGAGATAGCACTCAGCCAGGTGGAACTGTGCCATTGTGTGGTTTGCGTAGGTTGCTGAGTGTAAGAATCGCAAGATGGGCTGGCAGATTGTTGGCGGTCTGGATTGGTCCACGAACTGCTGGACACGGAGATCGACTTGGAGGATCCGTGCCAGGAAATACGATGCAGCAGCACTGCCTTGGTCTGCTTGATTATTCAACCAGGATCGGTTCGCTGTCACTTGATCCTTGCAATGAAGCGAGATGGCAATCTGGTCGCTTGGTGTGAGGCCGATTCGCAGCTGTCCGTCTGGATTGCACAGTCCTTCCTTCTGACACCAGGTGTGGAAGCGAGGCACCTTGGAGCTCAGGAGAAGACGGGTTCGCTTGCACACTCGGAGCAGGGTCTTGATTGTGTTCAAATCAAGGGCAAGCTGGAAGCTGTCGTTGCAGCAGATGATGGTGAAGATGTCTGGGTTGTGGTTGAATGATGTTCGCATTGGATCCATTACCGACAAGCTTGTTCCTGCCCCAGCCACATTGCTCGATCCATCGCGTGGCTCGACTTGGCTTTGGTAGGTGGCAGATGACCCCGTAGTTGAAGCAGGCTTGTTCATGCTGGCCATGTTGACGGAGACAGGAGGGAGGCAAGTGGGTGATGGAGATGGACAGGAGACAGAGAGGGAAGATGTGGTGAAGCAATCCAAACCCTGGCCATCGAACACACACACACACGCCTGGCCCAATCCGATGGCTGGACTCATTGTTCCCATTGCACTGCCACAGTCATTGAACATGGAATCGATCATGGAATCCCGCATTCTCGCCGTCCGAGCCAGATCATTGGCATCTCATTCCTTTGCATCTCGGAGCAATCCAAAACCAATGCCAGCTTGATCGTCGGACGAGAGAATCCAAAGATCGTGTCCAGGATCAACTGTGCGAAGCCCCACATCAAAGCTTCGTGGTACTGTGGTGGCAATGACAGTGGAAGGGACACTCAATGTATTTGAAATTGCAGAACAAAGTGAGGCGGCCTTTACATGCACAGCACAGAGTCGATCAGACTCAGTCGTGAACTGCGGAAGTGGACTGAGACTGGGCGCAAATGTGATGGAGCATGTTCTTGGGGATTTTAAAGCATTGGCTTTCAGAAAGTAGGTCACATCAGATGATCAAGTGGAATGGAAAGCGCAGATGCCAGCCGTGCTGTAAAGTGCTGGAGTGAAAGCAGGTGCAAGCATGTCAAGTTGCCGATGGGCAGAGCCAATGAGAGATAGGGGTCGATGAAAGAAGAGGCAGCGATGTCATATGTGGCCATGAATTCCAGTCATCAAGTCGGACAGTATTGTCTCGGTCCCTCTGGATATCTCAAGACCGATGTTTGCTCGCCCATTAATGGTGATTTCATATGGCATCGGATGTGCAACATCTCTGGTGTGCCGATAATTGCTCTCACCACACAGCACGCCAAGTGGCCAATCATCGTCAGGATCATTCGCAAGTCTCGTATCAGATATCGGGAACACAGACGGCACCAAAGCCTCAAGTATCTCGACTCCTCAAGGGGATTGATATGCAGTTGGATCTCTGTCAATCCGACAACCCAACTAAAGGCAACTTACTGATGCTGTGAAACTCATCACAAGTTCACTCGAATGCCTCAAACACCATTCATTGGCACAGTCAGTCTTCCTCATCCAGCTCGAGGCAATGATGCTCACTCTTTGATTTCATTGGATCTAATTTATTTACGGGTGGTGATCAAGACAATCCTCCTCAATATACAGTCACAACATTAACATCAGGCTATCCTCGATGAAAGGATATACACACATTGATCGAGAGAGTCTCCGCATCTTCATTCTCCTCGGTTGATCCGATGCTGCAGCCCTCCTTCATTTAACGTCCCACCTCGAGGATATTGAGTAGTATAGTGATCACCACAAACGAGGCTGATTCATTTCGATTCTTCTCAATTCCATCTGAGTTCGAATATTGCTTACTCCTGAAACTTTATATTCAGCTCCAAGATCACATACACCCCAGGGAATGTGCATCGTTTCCACTGCACTGATGTAGACTTCTGACTGTCAGGATGTTTCTCATGGTTCAGTCCAAGAGGACATTATTTTCAGAGTTCAACTGAGAGAGGCAGTTATGACATATGTTGGTAAGACGGAGATTATGATACTTGGAATGTCATCAAGAAAACAGCCGGGCGGTTCGTCACGAGAGTACTTACCGAGATCAACAGGGGTCGATTTGTGAACAGGCAAAGATCGCCTTTGGAGTTCACACTGGATCTTGATCCGCATGGAATCGATTGTGGTGCTTTGAACATGCTCTGCCCATTACGGAACCAGAGCTGCGACTGGGCATTCTCCTGAAGTCTCCAGTTGCCGAGATCGATGGCTGCAAATTGCCCCAGAGGATATCGAATATCCAGTTTAGTTCCTTGATCATTCACATCCCCCAGCTTCCGTTCCCATATTTCGTTGTCATTCGTCCTGGAAATCAAGGTGGTATCGTCTCTGTATGAAATCGACACATGTGGTTGGGTGCCTTCGCTGATGAGCTTGCCAGAGTCTGAAAGGAAATTCCAGCAGCGGATAGTGTTGTCATCCGAAGCGGATACGATTTCATGTCCAGTAGGACTGATATCGATTGAATACACCCCGCGGCGGTGACCATAGAGATTTCGACTTTTGTCCTTGGACATATCGTAGACTTTGATGATGGTGTCATCCGCGGCTGATACCATCTGCTGACCGTCCGGAGTCAAGGCAACGGACCTGACGCTGCCAGCGTGCCCAGACAAATACTGGTGCAGAGTCAGATCTCGCTTCCATATGATGACGTCGTTGTGGGATATTCGCACGACTATATAGCAACCATCTTCGGATACAATAATTGATCTTATGTTTCCTTTATGATTCAGATCTTTTCCAACTTGCTTCATATCACCGACATTCCACTTTCGGAGCTTCTTGTCGACAGAGCCGGTGACAAATTCCTTCCCATCGGGTAAGATGGCAACAGACGTTATAAGGTTGTCGACCTGGATGACCTTTGCATTGCGATTTTTCAAATCGACTTGTGTGATACTCTCGCGAGAGCCAATAATGAGGAAGCTTGCGTCTCGAGCAATGTCGATTGCCGTGTTGTTGTGAGTGGTGCTTGTGAAGAGAGCCGTGGTGCTCGGAAGCTTCCAAACTTGCACAACACCGTCGCTGCGAAGAACGGCGAGAGTTTGTCCATCTTTCGAGAGCGTGATTCGCTTGGCATAGGCATTGATGACAGGAATACTCAAATACTCAGTGAAGTTCGAGACTTCCCACATCTTGATGGTACAATCCTTGGAGCCCGTGGCGATGGAACGGCCATCGGCCGATATTGCAATAGCTGTGATGTCATCAGTGTGACCATTCAGAATCGCAATATTCTCACCCGTAGCGGTGTTCCAAATCGAGGGGGACTTGTCTTTGGATTCGGTGACCATGATGTCCCCACTGACGGAATAAAGCGCCCAGTGGAACCAGAAACGATATGATTCGAGTGGGACAAGAAGCTGTCCATACTGATCCCAAACTCTTGATTCCGCGAATTCTGATCCAGATCGAGGGCCTCCTTCTGGTTTGATCTCGTTTGGATTGATGAACTGAGAGTGTCCTCTGATGATTCGGGGCATTTCCGAGTTTCTGTTTCTCACCATAATGCATCCATCAAAGGCGCCCGAGGCAATAACTTCGCCGTCATTAGATATGGCTACCGATGCCACCCCATCTTCGTGGCTCCAGAGCGATTCGACGAAGCTTCCGTCATCGGCTCTCCATTTCCGGACAGTACCATCGCTTGAGCCTGAAACGATGAATCTTTTGTTTTTCGATAGACACACCGACATCACCATCATTGAATGCGTGTGTGGGTCTCGTTCGGGATGGGGGATGGTGAGATCCCATATTTTGATTTCACCAGGCTGGTTGTGGAATCCTGAGCCTGAGACTGCAAATCGGCCATTCTGGGATATGGCGACGGCCCTGACATTCTGAGTGTGTCCATGGTATTCACGTACCTTGAAGTTTGATCTCAGATCCCAGAGAACCACGTTGGAGTCGAAGGAGCCTGAGATGATGTGGTTGCAATCAGGAGAGATGGCGATTGAAGTGACTTTGCCATTGTGTCCAGTGAGAACACATATCTCCTCCTGCGTGGAGGCATTCCAGATCTTGATATGAGAATCAGATGATCCGGAAATCACCTTGCTTCCATCGGGGGAAAACACAACACAATCGACTGGTCCGCTGTGCGCAGCATCAATCGAGTAGAGCTCCAGGCCGTCGACATTCCACATTCTGATGGTTTTATCGAAAGATCCAGAGACTATAGACTTGCTATCGGGTGAAATGGAAACGGAGCAAATTCCATTCCGATGACCAATGAGTGTATTCTTCAGTTGGCTTGTGGTGGCATCCCATATTTTGATGGTTTTGTCACTCGACCCAGAGACGATCGACTTGCCATCGGGTGAGATTGCAACGGAGTTCACAGCTTGTACGTGCCCCTCGAGTGTGTGTTTCAGTTGGCCGGTGGTGGTATCCCACACTTTGACGGCTCTGTCACGAGAACCAGAAGCAATCCACTTGCCATCAGGTGAGATGGCTACGGAGTTTACCCAGGAGGTATGTCCCTTCATGGCAAGTTTTTCTTGTCCTGTACCGACGTCCCACACTTTGATGGTCGCATCTTTTGATCCGGATACGATCCACTTGCCATCGGAGGATATGGCCACGCACTTGACATCCCGCATATGACCAAGGAGAGTGGATTCACAAGCACCCCAAGTGGAATCAAGTCCAGTTTTAACTTCAAACGGGATCTCGCCCTCAAGTTGGTCGGCATATGCCCTGTAGATCGCCGTCTCCTTCGGTGTGAATGCATACCCCGAGTTGTACACCTGTGGTGCACTCTTGATGATTGGATCGGCAAACTCGCGGATGAATCGATACGTGTCCTTGACCAGTTCCTTCGTGGTGTCGTCGACGATGGTGCTGGGTGCCATGTTGGTCACTCCTCGCAGCACAGCCAGTTGCTCAATGATCGGCTTGACCACATGTGTGAGCGACCCACACTCGAGCCAGAAGAACACATGCGTCTTGACGAATCGAGTGAGCACCGCTGCCACATCGACCATCTCGGCCGACTGCCACACCGGACTCGACTCGGCCACTCCGTCCACACACCACACAAAGTGTGTGATCCAGTGGGCGACGCTGTATCGCAGTGAAGGCGTGATCTTGTCTGCGACCCTGTCCTCGAGGTCAGCGATCTTGTCGTGGAACTCGAAGATATCGCAGATGTTGATCACTGGCTCGTGCGAGAGGATCACGCCGAGACATCCCTGGGCAAACACCATGTGGAACGAGTCCGACACATGCCACGGATGGCCAGTCGATGCATCGCCGAGGAGATAGTCCGCCACCGACTTGTGGTTGAACTTGACCTCGTTGTTGGTGGACTGGCTGTCTCGGGGACCCAGTCCATTGGCGCCAGGATCGAGGACCAGACTGAGGCTCTTGAGACACTCGCGAACGACGCCGATCTCGAGTCCAAACACATCGGCGATGATCTGCGGGGTCAGGATCGACTGGGCCGTGGCGATCGCCGACACCACCGTGACCAGCTCGGCCGGGTGGCTCGACTGCGAGTGGATCTTGGCGAATGTCTTGTTGTACAGCTGCCCGACATCGGCGGCGCTGTCGTTGATGTCCTTGATCGTGGCGAGTGTCACTGGGCCGTCTGTGGATGCTGCGTCGACGGTGTTGAGGATCAGGTTGATCCACACGAATGTCTTGGACTGGTCCAGCAGGATGGCGACTGCCTCAGTGCGGTCCGAGTCAGTGAGAGTGTCATACACTCGCAGTCGGTGGCGGATGAACACCTCGAGGTCACGGACGTTCTCCTCGCTCGACGGCTCGATCGTCTTGGTTGGGACTCCATCAAATGCTGCCTTGATGTCGTCCTCGGGTCGGGATGTCAGCAGCAGCTTGAGCCACGGACGGGTCTTGTTCAGTTCGACGAAGCGCACGGCAAGCAGACTGAGCAGCTGGTCGCGCGGAGAACACTCGTCGAGTGCATCCACCAGGATCATCACCGATCCCTTGGGTCTGTAGTCGCCGATGGCCTCGAGTGGATCGGCAATCACGGCCTTGAACAGTTCGGGGATGCTCATCTTGTCGAGATTGTCCTTGGAGTGGCCGGTATCGAGCAGTTTGCGGCTGATCGGCGAGTACCACTTGCACAGACCGTATGCGATAGTATTCAGCACCACTCGTGGATCGCTCTTGCGGATGTCGTTGTACTTGAGGAACAGCGCCGACACCAGCTGGTTGGTGGCCGTGAGGATGTTGGCGATCTGGGCGGCAGCAACAGACTTGCCCACTCCAGCAACGGCATTGACCCACAGGACAGTTTCATTGGTGTCTTGGTTGACCCAGTCGGTGGTTTGGTCGAACAGCCACTGGCGGGTGCCCTCGACATACAGATCCTCGAGTGCTTGTCCGTCGGAAGTGGAGTCGATGGGATCGAGGAGGGATCGTAGGAGTGAGTCTTGATCGGCGGTGAGGACGACACTGCCACCTTGTGTGTACACATCGCCTTGCTGGTCGGCAGTGGAAGCCTTCGTAATAAGCTCACGTATATTAGGTACCAATCTGTCAAATAGAAAGGGCGTGAGTTCGTGCCAACAAGGTTCCATGCGACAGCGAAATTCTTACCTCTTCAGAGCATATTCATCAGCGGCGTCGAGCGCCTGCAGCTTCATCAACTCAATTATGGTTCCACGGATGGTCATTGGCTCGCTATCGAACAACGGACTCTTTTCGTGGATTGGAGTGTAGTTGGGGAACAATTCCGCCTTTGGGAAATATTTCTTTCGAAGGGCTTCTCCCTCTACCACTCTGGTAGACCACATGAATATGGGTTGGATGATAGGTTTGCCACGATTCCCACATTCCTTCAATCTTTTGAGAGCGTGTTGGATCTGTTTTACAAATGAAGATGAGAATTCAAGTTGAGGGTGTTGCTCGAGGAGTAGGGCACGCTTACCTCGAGAAATTGATTGTCCAAGATATCGTGGGCGGTAAGAGTCTTCCTGAGCCCGGCCTCTGAGAGGATCAGGACGATCACATTCGATCGATAGAGTCCATTGATGAATCCTTGCTCCCAGGGCATGGCATCACAGAGGCATTCGTTATCAAGATAGGGATGGAGAGGAGTATGGTCGCGAGGAGTAGCTGCGAGGGTTCCATACAGGGCCATAGCATTATATTCATCGCTATCAACACGATAACTAAAGGGTGATAAGTTAGATTGTGAAGAGCTGCTTTTGAGCAAGTTGCCGCGTACCTAATGAAAACGTCGTGCTCTTGATAATCTTTTCGGCACTTCCAATGTTCCGTGGGTGTCGCTGGGTTGTAATCGCTTGGTTTTGTTCGTCGCTTCGGCATCTGATCATCGGAGTTCTTTTGAAAAGTTGTTCCTTGGTTGCCACCCTTTGTCGTTTCATGATCCCTGAGGGCATTCTTGATAGTTTTGATATGGCCAATCATCAAACCAATGCCCTTCATCTCTTGATCATCTAAGGCGCAAAGCTGTGGTGCATTGCTCAGAAATATAGCCAAAGGGTAATATTTTGAGGTGATCTCTACTTTACCATTTCAAGGGAACTCAAACCATTTTTGAGGAAGCAAGTCCTATGTTTCTGGAGGTGGTACTTTTTCAAGAATAAATCGAGTTCTTTGATTTCTTCGGTTTCTTCGTCATCAATATAGGGCTTCTCGTTTTTGGATAATTTATCACTGAGTTTGTTGTCCACTTTGGAGTTGTATTCAATTCCGGATTGGGATATTGATGGAGTCAGATGAAGCAGATCACCAGCAAATCAAGCCAGCAATAATCAAGCCAGTCACAATCGAACCAGCGTTTCCTTCTTGGTTCGATCCATCTCAATATCTGAGGCAAACAAATTCAGCCCCTTATCCAAAGCAGCTGGAGGACCAACTTCATAAAACCAAATTTCCTCTGAATCACCGAGCTCAAATACTCCACGATTCCCCATGTCGAGCTTTAGCCGTCTTCTCCCATCGACACATTCGACCCATATCCTGATGTCGATGCTGAGAATCAAAGTCAGGCCCAAACATCCCCCTCCACTGACCTGTTTTCCACCTCTCCTTGAGCAGCAAGAGCGAGAGAAGCCCCACAAGGGCCGTCAAAACGAGGATCAAGGCCTCCTGTAGCATCGTTGACGAGACCAAGAGAAGGGGGATGAAGAGTGGAAGGCCAGGCGGGCGAACTTTATATATCCCCTCCTGCGGATCGGGTCCCTGCTTCCTCATCCGGCAGTGGCACCAAGATTGTACCACGCAAAAGGAGAAGAATGTCAGTCAGTCGGTGTCAACAAGCTATCAGCCCACCCAGCACAATCTCGCTGTGGTGGCAGGCTTTCGATTGGACCGAGCTATATCGCCATAGGTGAGTGAGTCAGGCACGGAGGGGTTGAGTCCGGGCTCGATTTCAAATCATGACCACGTCACGAAGCGAGTTGTAATGAGCGCTCGCCAAGTTGAAAGCGCTTGGTCAAACCACATGTTAACTGTTTAAGTTTGGCAATATATTAAGCAGGATATCGATATCTTGGGCCTTGGTGGCGTAGGTGGCCAAGGACGGAGCCACCGAGATCGTCATCGAGACTGACTGGTGGCGGACGGGCTGGCCCTCGGCTTGGCTGCTTCCTTTCCTTATCCATCATCCGCGTGGGGCGATTTGCATTTCTGCGTCATCCATCGTTTTGGGCAACTTCAGCATACCTTGTAGCCCGATTGCGTCCTGCAAGCTTAACAGAGTTTGAGATCACCTCGGTCCTGATAGAATGGTCACGCTGAGATGGTTCCGCGTCGCTTCGGCTCTCAGAGAAGGGACTCTGGATGTGAATTATTGTATCTGTTAGGCTCTGGAATATGTGATTGCTTGCCAGGATTTAGCCAGGGAGTCAATATTGCAGGAGCTCCTCTGCGACTCTGCGGGCTGTGAGCTGTTCCATGATCGATTGGATTGATGCCCTGCTTGAATATTTTGATCAGAGCCCATCGTCGCCAAACCACAGTGAGTTGACCTGGACGGCTCGTCCTCGGGTGGTGGTTAGGGCCGTTCCACCGTCTGCCCGGAGATTCCCAGGGAGGTCGTCGATGAACACGCTGAACATCAGCGGGCTCAGCACCGATCCTTGGATCAGTCCCTTCTGCAGCCAGACCGGATTGGACCGACGGCTCTTGCTAACGACTTGAATCTTCACATCGTCGAACATGGCCTTCAAGAGCCTGAGGGTGATCGTACACGGGGTGCGCTCTTCAATCTTGTCCCAGAGCTTCTCCCTCCAGACAGTGTCGTAGGCCGCCTTGATGTCGAGGAACACCAGGGAGTACTCCTCGCCCGCCAGCTGGCGGTCCTTGATGAGCATGTCCAGGCCAAAGATCTGGTCGAGGGTGCCTCGTTCGGCCCGGAATCCACCTTGGGCAATGTCCATCAGTCCGAGCTTTCGGTTGAGCAACGGCAGCAATGCTCGCTCAACAACCTTTCGGCAGACCTGGGTCAGTCCAATCGGCCTGTACATTGCGGGGTCGAGGGGCGATCCCTTGTTCTTGTAGACGGGATGGATCAGCACTGTACTCCACTCAGTTGGGACCACGGACGCCTTGATGGCTGCTCCCATGAGGAAGTAGAGCCATATCGAGACTCTATATGCGTTGGGCTGGAGCAGTTCGATCTTGATCCTGTCTCATCACCGAGAACAAGATGTTTGATATCGTCAACGCCAACGGGTGGGAGGTTCTGTTCGACACCCGCGAGCTGTTCGGGGGCCGTCTTGAAGCCCATATGCAGCGACGCCATGGATCCTCTGTCTTTTGGCTCCGCTTGCTACTCCAGTTCCCCCATCCAGTCGATCTCTTTTCTTCTTGGCTGAGCACCCCCGAAAGCGTCGAATATCCCAGCCTCGCTTGAGATACTGTGATTCTGCATCGCTGCTCACAGCCACGCGGGCACCTCGCCGCTCCGCCAAGATCGTCCACCCTGCCCCATCGGCCAGGATGCAGCTGTTGTGGCCTCACGGGACCCCAAGGGAAGAGGGCCTGGCGAGCCAGGCTCCCTCCGGGTACTTGAAAAGACCAGCGTCGTTCTTCCTTCCCAGTTGTTCAAGCAGCCAGGCATGGATGCGCCGGGACGCCCAAATTCGAGGAGGGTGTCAACTGTGCCGGGCAAACGAGGAGCGGCGATTCTCGGGTTTTTATAGTTTGGGCGGTGGGTGTGGCTTGTGCGCATGCCTTCCAAAAGGGGCAAAATGAGATCGCACTCGACCCGGCTCGCTGGTTTGATCTTCGAGAGGCGTGTTTGGGTCTCGCTTGGGCTGCGAACAACGACGATGCCCGACCCTCTCCTCTCCTGTCGCGATAGCCACGACAGAGGGCATCGCACCCAGGGCTGTCGGGTGGCAGCATCCCACGCCCGAGACGCTGGCCGTGGTGTGGGTGGGCTGTGGCGGCGGGCTGATCGGATGCATGTTCTCTCGCCCAGCTTTGGGATGAAGCACCGTTGCGGGCGGACATGTTCCACGACATGTCTTGCCGCTGCTCACCCACAGATGCGGGCAGGGTATGGCGTGCAGGGATATAATGTGATACAATACAATATTATATTCAATATCATATCCGCATGTCATATTCAATATCAAATTCGCATGTCATGATATTCCTCAATATGCCATGATATTCCTCAATTATGCCGTAATATTCCTCAATATGCCATGATATACCATCCCACAGCGCGAGTGTTCCCCCAAATCGCATGTCTTTGCGTGCGCCATTGTGCCCGCTGCTCTGTCCTCCGTCGGTCCTCCGGCCGCCCGTCGCTCCATCGGCCCCCTCCCCATCCGCTCGCCGTGCCCCACGCATGCCCGCCCCTCGCCCCGCTCCCCGCCGGCTCGCTCGTTTCTGCTCCCATTGCGTCCATCCGCCTCCATCGCCTTTGCTGCTCTCCCCTCCCGTCGGCCTGCGTGCGGTTGCCTTTGCCTCCTTCCACCAGCCGGGATCCTCCGTGGAAATAGCGCTTGTTTCGTCTCCGGCTCCTGCCGCCTTCCTTCCCTCGCTTTGCTGATCACCCGATCCTACTGCTTGGTCAGCCCGTGCGGATCGCCTCTCGCCGAGTCCTTTGACCCTGTCCCGACTGCCCGACCTGGACTTGCCCTTCTCCCCAATTGCCAACCCTCGAGTCTTACCACTCATTTGCTCCGGCCCCAACCAGCACCCACCGCCGGCTTTCATCCCTTCATCGCTCAACCCGGACTCGCCCTGCCCCTGTCTTCTGCTGACTCTGTGGATTTTCTCGCTGATCGACGCTGATCCACTGTCCGAACACCCGCAACCTGTTATCTGCCCTCGCCCTTTCTGTTGCGAATCTGTCTGCACCACCCGGATCATCGCATCCGTATCTGCCGCCAGCGCTTTCGAGATCAGCTCCTCAGTCCGCTGCTCCAGCTTAAGCCGCCCTGTCTCGGCCCGTCCCATCCTGGAGCCTTCTCCTCGACTTCCTCAAGCACCATGCCTCCCAGCTCCAAGGCCAAATCGTCAAAACAGACCACCTCTGATGCACCCGATGTCGAAAAGTACAAATTCCTCAAGCGCAAGCTAAAAGCCCTGCTCGAGGTGCTTGTCCTCTTGTCTCGCATCAGTCGTTTATTCTCGTCCCTCCGGCATTAGCATTTGCTCCTCGCGCTGGTGGGCCCGGGATGCTTGCGTCGGTCGAATCCACTTCATGTTACTGCGCGTTGGGCTACTGATAGCCGTTGGCGAACGTCGTGGAGCTGGAACTCGCTTTTGTGCCAGTACATGTCCAGGATCTGAACACCAGATGGCTCCGTCTCCTACCTCTTGGTGCTGGATGCATCGATGCGACTCATGAGGTCTTTCCAGCGAGCCAGGGGCGTTGCTTTCGTTGATCTACTTCCTTCCTCGGCCCAGTCTTTCTCTCGGCGGCCCCATCACTCACCCTCTCTCCATTGCTGTCTCTGGAACAATCCACGCGCTGCTGCTCTCAGGAAAACGACAAGATCGGCGACAAGCTCAAGTCTGCCAAAACCAAAATCAGCCAGCTCAAGAAAGAAAAAGAGTGCGTCCCTACCGCTTCTGACTGCAGTCGTGCTGGATTCGCTTGCCTTGGTGCTTGCCTTGGTGCTTGGATAAATCGGTGCCTTGGTTCTGGTGCTTACGCTTCGATGCTCCCACACAAACAGCATGCTGCTTGACCGTCTTGCCATGTACGAGGGCGACAGCTCCTCGGACTCGGACAGCATTTTCGGCAGCGACGGTTCGGACTCGGACTCGGACTCAGACTCGGCTAGTACGTAGCAGCTCTGCCATCGACCTGGAGTGGACTCGCCGCCTATCCTTGGTCCATACCAGGGCTACTCTCCGCGTTTGCTGGGCATGTGTGCACATGTATTCACATACGACCACTCGGTGCGCCGGCTCTTCTATTTTTACTCTCGGTCGTCCTTGGTTGTCGACCCGGCAGACGAGCAGACTCCAAGGAAAAACGAAACCGCCTCGCCATCCAAGGGAGATGCCCCTTCCGCGCTCAACCACAACCACACCTCCAGCCACACCTCCAGCCATACTAGCCACTCACAGCCCGACCAAACCATGTCCCAGAGCGAGCAGCCGTCTGCCGACCAGCTGTCCCAGAGCCCCGCGATGCGGGACGACGATGACGATCCAAGCATCTCCCAGCAGCCTTCGAAAAAGCCCCGTATTTCCCAAAAGCCGACCAGCTCACCCAACGGCGCCGCGGCCCCGGACACCCCCGTCTCTACCACGACCGCCACAATGATTTCTCCGTCCATTCCAACGCCCGAAAACACCCGAAGGCCCAAAAAGACAACCCAGAAACGCGCCCCCGTCACCACCAAGCTACGAAAGATCCAGGAGATTCCCGTTGGCGAGGACGGACAGCCGGTTCTTCCCATGCAGATTGGCATCATGACACTGCACTCCCTTGGCGCCGTTGTCACCGATCGCGAAAACTTTCATTCCGAGCGATACATTTACCCCGTGGGATACTGTGTCTCCAGGCAAGTCCGCGCTATGGCTATCGGATCTCAGTGTGTCCGGAAGTGCCTCCGCTTGCACCAATCGCAAGTCTGCCGAGTGCCACCTTGTGGGCTGCTGTGTGTCGAGAGCGACCACCGTGCGCACTCCCTGACATTCATGATCCTAATGAGTTCTGTCATCGCTTTTATCGCACCGGTCACACCCTTCGCCCCGGCGACTCCCGACTCAACCTTGTCGCACGCAGACAGTACGCCAGCATGATCGATCCCGAGCGCTCCGTCATTTACACCTCACGGGTACTCGATGGAGGAGACGGCCCTCGCTTCCATGTCGTGGCTGAGGATATGCCCGATAAGCCCATCGTGGCCAACTCTGCAACCGGTGCTTGGACAACCATCATCAAAAGTATGTCCTTCCTCATCAGTCTAGCCAGCGCTGGGTCGATCCCCCCCCCACTCATACACTTTGCTTCGACTGCATCAAGTGTCCTTCCTCACCTCCGATCCGCATCAGGACCCTACTCCAACTGACGGTATCCTTCCCTATTCTTCGACGCGGATATAGACGCCAATCAACTCCGAAATCGTGAGCATAGCAACAGCGCCTCCGGTCCGGACTATTTCGGCTTCTCGCAGCCTTCCATCGCCAAGATGATTCAGGACCTTCCTGGCGCTGATCTCTGCAAGAGCTACGTTCATCAGGAGGTGAGATACCAGCATCTGCGGTCTTGGCTTCCCTTGGCTTCCCTCGGCTGTATCGGCCTTTGATCTCGCCTCCCACCCGTACTCCTGCCGACCTTCACCCGTGCATCTGTGGCTGATCCTTGGCTGTCTCGATATCTCCCCTCATCGATCGCAGTTCGAGGTCTCAAAGGGCCGCGGTGGGCGCCGGTCAAAGAAGGACAGTGAGGCCGCCAAGAACGACAACAGCGCCACCGGAACACCTGTGGCAACACCTCCCGCCCTGCCCTCCGACGCATTCCTTCACTCGGACATCGGGGGCGTGCCGCCCAGCTCCGAGCTGGAATATTCCGTCGCGGACGATGTGGATAGCCTGACACACAGCGGCGCGATGGATCTGGACGAGCACCAGACGCCGATTCATTCTTCTGCCACGAGCAGTCATGCCCCGGCCCGCTACCAGGACGACGACGACGATGACAGCGATATCTTCCCCGACGACGATGACGACGACCTGATGGATACTCCTCGCCATTTCCCGGATATGACGAGACCCACCGCCCAGCCCACGCTGCCGCCGTTGCCTCCGCAGCCACAAACACAGACACAGACACAGACACGGATCTTGCCACCAGCCGACAAGAGCCACATGCCCATCTCGACCGCCACGGGCCCGATGCAACAGACGAATGGCAGCGGCAGTGCTGGCGAAATGCCCTTTGTCCGCCCCGCCACCGCCGGCACCTTTCCAGTCGCCAACCCGGCATCATAGTTGCATTTCGATCCGGGCAGCCGTCACGATCCTGGGCGGCCGCCTTGATCTGACCTCACCTGGTCCGACTTCTCCCACCCTCCCGAGCCCTCTAAAGACGACCTCCCCATCCGCTGCGGTCGACCGCTCTGCTCGCTTCCGTCTTGTGCGGTGGCCCTTGCCATCACAGTTGGCTCCTTTGTCGCAACTGAGGAGCGAAGCAGGCCCGATTTGCGGATCGCTCTTGACCTCCCCTACTATCATCTTCATCGCCATCGCCATCGCCGCTGCCATCGCCGTTGTCATCGCCGTTGTCATCGCGATCCCTCCGCACTCCCATCTCCGTCCTGGTCTCCTCTTGATCTTAGTCGCTTGGGGTTCGGACCCGCACGATCCCGTCCTGCCGCACCTATCCTGTGCCGCGTGTATATACACCACATCGCAATGCGAACCATGGCCGTCTCCTCGACCGATTGTGTCCGTTGGGAGGAGCAAGGCCCCCGTTCACACGAATGTGATACTGCACTCTGAGCTGCTTGCGCCGGTGAGGACCGCAGCTGGCTCGTTACAGTACTAGGCATATTCCTTGGTCATCAAGCCAGTCCATGGCCTCTTCAGGGAGGAGGAGGAGGAGTGGATGAACATGTGTTTATTCAGAATCCAGAGCCGCGAAAGCCACCCCATGAGCCCAGTCCCATGAAGCATGGAGTGGAGGATGCAACCGCATAGAGAGGGCTGCTACTTTCGCGCACCAAAGAGGCCGCCAAACCACCCCCTCTGGCTCTCCTCAGGCGCCGCACCGGCTGCTCTGCCCGAGGCCCGACTCCTCACGCTTGCTGTCGGGTAGTCGCCAACGCCATTGTAGGCAATGTCAAAGAACATGGGCTTGGCTGACAGGACCTTGAAGTTGGGCGGGAATGACACGAGGTTGGGGTTCTTGGAGTCGAAATGGGGTGCAAACGACTGCAGACGGTCGACGAGAGGAGTCTGTGATGAAAGAGTGCAAGGCCGTCAGACGATCAGCGAGAGAGAGAGAATGAGCTAGCTTCGACAAAGCACCCGGCAATGCAAGTCACTGGAAAGGCCATCACCAGGCACGGGACGAGATGAGATGGGAGGGGAGAGCGGCACGCCGCTTTACCTCGGTCTTCTCGTGGGCAGCCTCTGAGATCTCGGCAGTCTGGATTTGCAGGCATGTCTCGGCACGCGCACGGATCCTCTGGCCGGCGATAGAGTCGGTCAGCTCCTCAACCAGAGCCAGGATCTTCTTGAGCTCGTCGACGTCATCGGACGACACGGCTTCGGTTCCGGCAGCGGCCTTCTTGCCGGGCTTGGAGGCCTTTCGCAGAACACTCTCGGCATCCGAGCGAGCCAGCGACAGGTGCTCCTCTGCACGGCTGTAGAGCGCATTGGCTTCGGGGTGCTTTCCGGCCTGGCTGTAGTGGTCGGCAATCCGGGCAGCGCGGATCGCCTTGTAGTAGAGAAGTCGAGCATTGCACAGGTTTTGGTAGTTGTTGTCGCTCTCGAGAGCAGGCAGGTCCTTCATCTCGACGAGGGCCTATCAGTTCATGCATCATTTGGACGTCTGAGTCAGTCACACATAAACTCGATCCGCCTGGCCAAGGGCGGCTCACTAATACCGGCACGCATCAAAGGCGACTTGGGCCACTCGGGCGGCTTTGCCTCTTGGTCTCCACGGTTTGCCTACCCGGGTGATGATCTCGTACAGCTTGACAATCTCCTCGGGCTTGACCGACTTCTTGTCGGGCTTGCCGCCGCGCCGCTCCTGGTCCCTCAGCTTCTGCTTCAGAATCTCAATCAGGAGCAAGTTGCGATCGATTGTGATTCTCAGTCGATTAAAGGCAACGTAGCTAAACAGGAGCTGCAGGTTTCGGGAGTTTTCATCGCTCTTGGATGACTTGATCTTTGTGGTCGCAATCTGGACCCGATTAAAGGACTCATGGTTAGCACTGACCGACACACGTTCATCCCGGAACAAGCGCTCTTGCATAGATCCTCCTCCCTCCATACCGAGTCCTGCTTGATGTCGTTCTCGGCAATCGAGTTGGCCGCCCAGAAATGGCCCAGGACCTTGTCGAAGAGCTCCAGATGACTATCGCATGCGTTCTGGTTGGACAGATCCGGCTGCGCCGTCGCATTGAGGCGCTGGACCATCTCTTGCGCGGAAATAATTGCTTCCGCGAGCTTGTCGTTTTTGCAGGGCACGGTCTGGCTTCGGAAGCCGATGTCGTGAACCTGGCCGGCACGCTCCTGGCGACTTTGAGACAGCAGCGACTGCAGGATCGCCGACGGCATAGCGTTTCGATCGACAGACGCATTAGCTGCTAGATTGGATCGCCGTCGAGGAAGAGGGTTGTGCAGGCATTGTGCGAATGGTGCTCCACGCAATCGCTACAACCAGTGACTCTGCCGATCAGCTCACCTCGACCTTGGCGGCCACCAGATCCAGACCGGCTCCCTCGCTGTTGTTTCTCATCTCCAGCAAGGCCGAGATGTCAAGCGTCTGGCCGCCCTTGAGTTTGAGATTGTATGCGCAGTATCGGATGCTGGGATCGATGGCATCGATGGCGACGTGGCACAGGGCCTCTTGCTCGGCAGTTCCAACGCTAGCCAGCTTTTCGTAAATGGTGCTGAGCAGAGTTGCAGGAGCACCAGGGGACATTGCAAGTGAATCGATGCACAGGAGCAGGAATTGTGTGCTGGTTAGTTCTGATTGCTGGTGTGCAGGCGCAGATATATGTGGATTTGGATTTGGATGCACTCGTGGATATGCATGGGCAAGTGCATGGGCAAGTGCATATGCATGTGCGTACCGGGCTGCTCCAAACTTTTCAAGACATTGCTCCCACTCCTGTCTCTCGAATAAAAGATAGCCGCCCATGACGAGGGCATAGGCCTGGACCTCCAGAAGGGTTCGAGGCTCGACGTCTTTGTCCTGGCACACTTGTTCGAGCGCCGCTGACACATCGGCGGCTTTCTTGAGCTTGCGGATCAAGTGGTGGTGCTTTCTCGGCTCGTCGTTCGATTCGCGCTTCAGCTGCATAGCATAGCTCCAGTTCCGCTCGGTGTCGAACAGCAGAATCTCAAGATGGCTGATGAGGGCAGAGTGGGCAGCGACAGGCAAAGCAGTCGCAAGCAGAGGCGTGTCGACAGTTAGAGATAAGCGTTGGCTGAGGGTGTGTGCTCGTGGTGCAGACATTGTCCAGGGGGGAACCGTCTGTGATCTTGGCAGCCACATCGGAAACTGGGCTTTCCCTTGAAGCAGATTTCCATACCGACTCTCCGACACCACATCGGCGGTGATCTCCTTCTTCTCAAACCGCTTCTTGCCCTGGGTCAGAGAAAGGGCCTTGCGCACCCGCTCGATCTTGCGGGTGCAATACTGTCGATATCGCTGATAGTCTTGATGGCGGAGACCATGGGCGCTTCGGGCCTCATTGGTGAGCGACAACACTGGTCAGGAGGATACGCAGGAGAGACGACGTCAGAGCCAGCGGTCGACGGAAGCCAGGACGAGAGCGGAACGTGCCCAGGCGTCCTTGGGCTAGGGTAGTGCTTGGCCATCATCAGAGCCGCCTCGCTGCAGAGCCTATCCCATGAGGGAACTTTGACATCGCGGGCTGAGGAACAGGCTCTGTAGCAAAATATCCACTCGGTCGGTGAAGCGACGCATCCATTCTGTCAACCCACCGTCGAGAATCAAAGGGGCTGCGATGGCTTCGACAGAATCCATGATCGTGAGTTTCGTTTGGAGCTGTTCCATCGGCAAGTTGCGAGTGGTATCGGTGAGTACCGAAGCAGTGGCATTGTTCTGCACAGATCGATGCAGGCCATCGGTCTGTCGGGCATTGGGCATCTGCGGGCATCTGCATCGCACCCACCTGCGTCGCCGTGCTCACTCGTCGAGATCGTCGCAAAGGGGGAGAACTGTGTCGAGGCTCCCAGATCGCCAGCGTGGAGCGTGTGTGTGTGTGTGCGTTCTGTGCTGCGCCGCGGTTCTGTGCACGCTGTCGCCAGCCAGTGCGGTTCGACCCAGGCCGGGCGGCTCGATCCGGCATGGCAGTGCGCAGCGATCTCGTGGCGCAGTGTGGCGTGTAATTCTCCGAGCGCGGTCGGCCAATGGCGGGCGGTGTGGCTGGCGCTTTTTTTCGTGTCCGCTCTTCTCGCTCGGGCGCTCTCGCCCGTGCTCTCGTCCTCGTCCCGTGCTCGCTGCTGACCGACCTTGATTTGAGGCTGGCCCTCGGCTCTTCTCCTGCTTTCTCTCCCCTTTTCGATCCCCATCAACGTTGCGTCGTTCTTCCAACAGACACGGCACGTTAGACCCTCTCAATAGAACCAGCCTGCAAACGCTATGACTTTCCAAAAGGTGCCTGTCCGCTTTTTGCTTCTTCTCCACCAGTGTGCGGCGACAGATTCCGCAACGGCGGCGCACCCGAAAGTATCGATATCACTCTTCCGAGCTTCGGCATGACTTGGTGCGGAGGCGGCCGCAGTCTCGTCGACATCAAGCGCTGTGGACATTGAATCTGGCCAGCATCGACGCCCTTGGACCAACGGCAGAGTGGCGCCGGCGACCGGAATACTCGCAGGATCGCAACTGTCATCGGACCTCGATGGCACACCAACCGACCAGCTCTCCAGGCCGGCCAGATTCTGGGATACGGATCGAGCATCTGCGCGATCGTCTGGGAGACGAAATACAGGATGGATGCTGGATCGTGTGCAGCCATATAGGAGCGGCAGCTCATGCAGCCGACCGACAGACAGACTGTTGTGCCTTCCATGTACGCTGGCTCGTACGGATGCAGCCCCGGACCAAAGTCGCGCGCTGCTTACGGCTGATTCTGGATGCCAGTTTCAGACCGGTGCCCTCCGATGGCAGGCAACCTGTGGCACGGACTCCGTGCTGCTGTGGGAAAGACTCACCGATTGGCATGCCTCACCGTCAACAACGCCGATCCGATCGGCCTCACATCCGATCGCCCAAGCGGCGACGCCAGTGGCTTGGTTGACCACACTACACCACACCCTCACGATCGCCTGAGTCTGTCGACAAGAATCCTGACCCCCGCTGTCCTCTTCTTGTTGCAGGAAATCGTTATTGACGCCAAGGGTCACCTTCTCGGTCGTCTTGCCTCGATCGTTGCCAAGCAGCTCCTCAACGGCCAGAAGGTTACCGTTGTTCGCTGCGAGGAGATCAACATCTCGGGTACCTTCTTCAGACAGAAGAGTAAGTAGCCGCCACTGCCCGTTGTGTGGATATGATGTGCAAGTGTCGCCAAGTTCTCGTCATCGTCGCCCTCTCTCTTGGAGCCAAGCGAGCGGCCGGATTGGGCTATTGGAGTGCCGCCTGGACTGGATTCTGACCCAACTCTGTAAACGAATCTTGCCGGCCCTCGGCACATGCAGTCAAGTACTCCAACTACCTCCGCAAGACCTCTCGTATCAACCCCCAGCGCGGCTCGTTCCACTTCCGTGCTCCCTCGCGCATGCTCTACCGTGTCATCCGCGGTATGACTCCCCACAAGACCGCCCGTGGTGCTGCTGCCCTTGAGCGCCTCAAGGTCTTCGAGGGTGTTCCTCCTCCCTACGACAAGGTCAAGCGCGTCGTCGTTCCCGCCGCTCTCCGTGTCCTCCGCCTCAAGCCCAACCGCAAGTTCTGCGTCATCAAGCGCCTTGCTCAGGAGATGGGCTGGAAGTACCAGGGTGTCGTCGAGCGCCTTGAGGAGAAGAGAAAGGCCAAGAACGCTGTCTACTACGACCGCAAGAAGGCTCTCCTGCGCCTCCGTGCCCAGGCTGAGAAGAACACTGCCGCCTCTCTGGCTCCCGTCAACGCCAAGCTGGCTGCTCTCGGCTACTAAGCAGTCGCTTGGTTGTGTTTGAGATTTGGAGGTTGTCGTCTAGGTGGGGGTGTCTAACTCCAGGGCTGGCATTCTCGCACTGTTTTTCAATACATAAAAATCAGCCAAATGCCTAGCGCTCGGTAAAAATCAACAGATCAGATCCCCTGTGTCAGCCGCCAGCCGGTATCCGCATCGGTGTTGTTGGATGCTGCAAATGCTCGGTGATGGAACGAGTCTCATTCTGCACTGCATCCTCCTCAGTGTGCGTTCTGATCTGGCTTCGTAATCCCGTGCTGGATTTCGTCGTGGCCATGGGATATCTCGGCACTTGGCCATGAACGAGACATGGCCGGCCATACCGACGCTGGATCGATGCTTGCTCGTCCAGCAAGCCATTCAGACCAGCCCTCCGCACTAGACAACAGACCTCGAGCCCCAGATATGTCCCTCTGCAGGTCCCCGATACCCCAATGCCAACTTGATCGACCATGTCGATGCGGTTCAGGCGGGCTTGTGATCAAAACGTCTCGGCGAGAGCAGCTCCTGTGGCAATCGCTCTCGGCGAGAACGAGCCGGGTCTTTGTCGTATCCGTCCGTCGCAGCACATCAATTCTCATCTCCCCCCCCCTCGTCTTCTGCCGACACAGACATCCATGAGCACCGACGAAGTCGAATTTGCTAACGAGATCCTCGTTGCCCTCGCCTCCAAGTCCGCCTCGCCTCTGCGGGATGCCGAGACACCCCTGCAACTGGCGCCGCCGTTGTCCCAGCCCGTCGAGCTGAGCTTGGTAAACCGCACCCATTCACATTTGCAACCAGGAGTCGATCCGACGCCTCTTTCTGTCCATGTCCGTGCCCATGTCTTTCGAAGATGGGGAACCAGGATCTAATGCTGATGCTCTTCTCGATCCCGATACCGCCGTCTACGCCGATGGGCCATCTGCATCCGCCCCTCTCATCTCCCCATCGCGATCGGATACCCTTTCGTAGCCCCGGATTCGGCCAGATGACCTCAACCCCAAGATCACCGTGACTATCAAGGTGCTCAAGTCGACGACCCCTCCTCTGACCCTGACACTCTCTCAGTTTGACTTGATCCGCAAGCTGAAGCAGCAGGTCTCGAATGCCCACAAGATCCCTGTCGACAGCATCCGACTGGTTCTCTCCGGCAAGGCTCTGCACGATTTCCGCTCGCTGCTCGACTATGACGTCAAGTCTGGGGCCACCATTCATCTCCAAACCAAAGCTTCCACCGGCACAGAGGCGAGCGAGTCAGCCACAGACCCGGTCGGCCCGGTTCTCGACCGGTCAGCGCTGGAGAGCGAGGCCGAGGCCGCCAACAGGGAACAGGAACGCTCCGACGCAGCCCTGGCCCAGAAGGGACTGTCTCCTGACTTCTGGAAGTCAATCCACGAGCTTATTGGCCGCGAGTTCGAGCATCCGGCCGATGCCAAGAAGGTCTACGGCGAGTTTGTCAAATCGTACCTGAGCTCCATTTCCCGTGTGTCGCCCAGCGACCGCCAGGGCATCCTCACCGCCGCCCAGGTTTGAACCCGCTGGCACCCGAGCTCGCCCATGACCGACCCAAACGCCGATTCAAATGGTCGCCCGAGAGCCTACAGTGGCATCAAGTGACGGGACAATCTCTCGCCCAGAATAAAACCATTGTCGAACACAATCCACAGCCTCAGTGCCCAAACGCAGCTCCTCGCGATGCTGCTGCTTCGTCGTTCACCTGCGATCTGGAACAAGAAACGCCAGCAGGAGACCAATGGTACTGCGGCAGAGATCCGGGAGGGTGTGCAATCTATGAAAACTGAGACACAGCAATGAAATGCCCAGCAGCGAGGCATCAGCAAGCTGGAGCCAGTGATTGTGTCAGTTGAAGCCAATGGCGTAACATATTGGGCACTTCAAAGTCTGGATTATCTCGAATAGGGATGGTACAACAAAGTATGAGGTGGACTACAGGGCGGATGACTCTGTCAAGTGGAAGCCGTCCAGCGGATATGGCACTAGACGAACAACACTCGGACGCTGCCACTGCTGGTGCTGACTTTCATCCGACTCGCGCCGGTGCTGATGTTGCCAGATATATGCTGCGGTGTCGAGCCTGGGTCGGTCACGAACGAAGGGCCTTGGATCTGGATCTGGCCGCTGGAACTGGTGCAATCGACGGCGCCCGAGAAGGGGCCACGGGCCTGTACGCTCACGTTCCCGCTGATGGTCGAGAATCCCAGATCCAGCGGCGAGAGCCCACTTTGTGGGAACGTCATCTGGACATTGACACTGCCGTCGGACGAGACGTGCCTCATGCTGCCAGCGACGGCAAACATTCCGGCGACATTGCCCGACTGTGTCTGTAGAGAGACATTCGTGGCCGTCAAAGTATCCTGGCAGACACAGGAACCATGAGTCGTCAGTCTGCGGCGTGTTTGCCAGGGGTCGACACAGATGCAGTTCCTCGGCTGTGGAACCCCGTTGGCGAGTTGTTCCATACCCACCTCGACTTGAATTATCCCGGTCACCGTTTGGAGAGCGATGCTCTGAGCCGTGACGGACTGTGATGTGGCAGGACCAGGTCGGCAGTTAGCAGGCGGTTGACGAAATGTGCACAAAGCCGCCAGATAAGCGCAGAGAGCCGTGATTTGTACCGTGAGGTCGATTACACCAGATGTTGTCACGAAGGAAACTGACGATCCCTGGAAGGTCTGTTGATGATCACAGTCGTCATTAGCCACAGTAAAAAGCGTACGCAGTACTGTCCACAATCTCAGGATCGAGCATGGGATGCTGCGAACCACTCACCGAAACAACGATGTCGCCACCGCCGGAAAATAGCGAAACCTTCGAGCTTGATGACAAGTCGGCGCGCTGAAGAACCAGATGTGTCAGAGCTCGCTGAGCGGCATTTTTGAAGCGCGTTCGTCCCCGCACATAGTCTGCCTTGTGAGTGTCTCAAATAGCCCTGTAGTGCCTCGAAGCAGCATTGATATTACAGCCGCTTCCATGCGATCCTGCGGAAGGCGGCTGCTTGACTGACTACTGCAAACAAGAGAACTGACCTGCACGATGATGGGTGCAGTGCCTGCTGTCACTTGAAAGTTGCAAAAGGACTGCGATGCCACCAAGTTGAAGATATTGATGTTGCCCGAAGTTCCGGTCACGGTGACGTTGAGCGGCCGGGTCATTTTCCGCGGAAACTCGACTTTGACTGCCACAAAGAGCGTCTGGATCATGGGCCAGGGCAGCGGGCCCTGGACGGCAAACGATAGCTGTGGCTGAGTGACGATCGAAACTGTAGTCTGGTTGATCAGATCTTTGAGAGAGGTGTGGAAGTGATAATACAGACGAACGCTCTCGTCGCTGAAGTTGTGGCTTGTCAGGGTGATGGATGTGTCCTAGAAACCATATGAGATCGGCGGCCTTGAGCATGGTGACCAAAAACCCAGACGGCATATCCCGATGGGAGAGCAAAGCCATACCAGCGGGTCCAAAATTGTGATCGAGACTCCTGTAATATTGGTGGCGACGACAGGAATCTGGTCGGGGTACCAAGGATAGCGGCCCGTCGGCGTCAAATCCAGCGGTGTTTCGAATTCGTACTGGGGCTTGAGATCGGGGCTCGTTGGCCAGTGGTAGCTGACACCGTGATCGAGAAGCTAGCAACATTGATCGCCAGAGTTTTTTCAATCGACCGTACCAGGCACTCTCGGGCCCGCGGGTGAGTCACTTCAAGCACAGACTCCCACAGACGACCAGCACGAGGTGACGAGCCATCCATTCGCCCTGCACTCACATTCAGGATGTACAGGCCGACACCGACGCCAATGCCGAGGATGGCGATGACGACGCCTATGATGATGCATCCGCAGCGACGACGGCGATTGCGCCAGATTTCCCGCCGCATTCGCCTTTCCTCGACCTTGGGGTCGAACGGCGAGGGTGCGACGACGACCGAGAGCGGTCTGCAGGGCTCATCTTCATGGACGGGTGTCTGCAGGGGCGGGCTCGGGTCAGAGGAGGGGCCGGGCAAGTCTTGATCTGCACGGAACCCAGACACAGCCGAACTCGGAGGCGATTCTTGGCGGTATGCGGGGAGGCTTTCACCCTCAGCCGGCTCTGGAAGGTCTGGCAGCGCCTTCTCGAACTTGACGTGGCTCATAGACTCGGCAGCAGACGACAGTGGCGGCGATGGCAGGTCGGGAGATGCCAAAGGACAGCTGGCAGCAGCTCGCCTGGGAGAGACCAAGGAGGTCGAGCTGGTTGCTCGTGCGCACGCTCGGTTGGTTCATACAGGAGCGGACAACGGTGCGACGCCCACTGCGACCTCGGCGGGTCCGTGTAACCGCGTCTTGGATACCGCGCCGAACGAGATGCGAACGAGGTGCGAACGAGATGCGAACGAGGTGCGAACCAGAGGTGAACGAAACACCCAGATGCTGCAGATGAATCCCACGCAAGTAGTGACTGCTACCGCAACGATCGACAGGCTGCGAGCGAGGCGACCGCCACTCCAGTGTCCCAGGAGCACCGCGAATGCAAATGCGATATGCATGTGTGTATTCGGCCAATGAAATGGCCACCAACTACACCCGGGCTCGCTCGCTTTGCTTGAGCCAGCACTCACGAGTCACAGAGTGCAAGCCCAGTCTAGAGAATGTCCCACAGGTCCTCGAAGGCATTGCACTGGTGGTTGTCAAGTAGCAGGTGTCAGCGGCAGGGACGGCGCAAGTGTGGAAGAGGAAGTCGGGACTCGACCAACTCCATCTCCGCTTTGTCCCAGCGACCGACTTTCATCCAAATGTTGCTTACCAGCTTGCCACAAGTGACTGACGCCGAGAGCGGATATTCAGAGATTGAGATTTTTTCGTCAACAATCTCGTCGGCAAAGTTGTCGGGGCCGTGGGCCAGCGCGCCGATAAAGAACACCACAGGCTCATCAGAGTTCAATGTGGTGACCCAGTTTGAGATTTTGACGGTCGCAACATCAGCGGACATGGCTGCGGCGATCCGCACGCACATATACATCAGAGAAGAAGCGCCGTGTCAGAGTCGGTGCTGCTGTTCACAGGAGGCGCCTGCCACTGTCCCGGTGACTAGCAACACACTTACTGATCTTGCGGCAGTTCGGCGGGAGATGGTCCAGAATGGGATTCTTGATGACCTTCAGGAGCTTCTCCGGCCCGTTTACTGATCGGATACTCAGTTTGTGTAGCAGTTGAACTGAACGTGGATTGGTTTCCGCAAATGTTAGGATTGCGCTAGCTCACCCGAGACGGATGCAGCGGCTCAAGGGTTGAAGGTGTGCAATGCCACTCGCTCAGCATCGCTGAAATGGACAAGCGACACTCACCCATCAGGCCGCAGAAACGCTTGAATGTACGGGGAATACGGACGTGTGGGTTGACTTCGATGAGCACGTTTTTGGTTGTGTGGATGTATACCTGCAGCAGACCAGCCTTGTTCAGCGGACTGTCGAGGAGGGTCAAGAGACACTGGACAAACAGAGCGGAGAAGCGCTGTCAGCTGGTTTCCGGGAGAATGGCTTCTGTTCCACGATAGGTGATCCCGCATGCAAATTCCCGCCATAGCCGCTCATAGTCTACGCATTTCGAGAGTCCCAGCCCAGATCGTTCGTGATGACTCGTTTCCCATCGATGGTGTGGGTGGAAAGGCAATCCGCGCAGACACAACAGGGCCAATCGTTCCAGAATACGCATACAGTCGGTCTCAATGTTGCCGCTGTATGCCAGATGCCTTGCACCCACAGGAACTCCTCCGACCACCAGACAGAACGCATATTTACTTGGTGTGTGATATCCGGTCTCGACTCGGATATGTCGCGGTTGTGCTTCTTGAGGATGTGGTGGTGGTCGTCACAGTTGAGCAGGGCGTAGTGGCCCTCCTTGCCTTTGCCGAGCTTGACCGTCTCCAGCGACGCCGCCTCGAGGACGACAATCAACCGCCGGGCCGAGTTCTTCTCGAGGGTGGTCTTTGGGAGTTTCGGGGGCCGATCGGGCTGCAGATGCTGCATGATGGAGATCCGGGGAGGGGGTGGTTGCGGGCGGGTGGCGGATGTATCGGGCTCGGGGTTTGGCCTTGGGTCCAACAGAGGTGCTTGCTGGTGCTTGCTGGTGCTTGGTGCTTGCTGGTGCTTGCAGATGCTTGCAGATACGCTGCTGTCCTGGTGCTGCGTCCGTCTCGGTGTGATGCGCTATCGATGCCACGGCGAGCCAATTGCCCCGGTTTGTGTCTGCAGGATCGACCGCATCAACACTGGCAAGAAAAAAGTTGGCCGCGGGTAAATGAATGAGGCCATATGCCCATATCGGGACAAATCAGATAGCCGCGCTGTGGCCGGCCATGACGCCGTGCCATCCGTCCCAGATCCCAGCCCTCGCGATCGCATCGTCCTCTGGCCGCGGCGTCGTCTGAGCTGCACCGTCCTCTGGCCATCACCAGGCACCCAGCATCCACCCGATCCCGCCCCGCATCCGTCTCGAATCCGCCCGGAAATGACCTCTGCGCAAGACCTCGAGATCCGGCAAAACTCGCCCACCGACGGCATCTCGTCGCTCATCTTCTCGCCAACAGACCCGAACCTGCTTCTGGTCGCCTCCTGGGACAAGCTCGTCCGTCTATACGATGCCAGCACCGGCGACATGCTGACGCACTACTCGCACCGCGGGCCCGTGCTCGATGTGGCGTTCTCGCAAGGCTCGGATGTCTTCAGTGGCGGACTTGACCGGGTGTTGAAAATGTAGTGTAACTGACCAGGCTTATGGGATCATCAGGAGCTTTCTGGGATCAACCAGGATGCGATCGTCTGGAATCAGCAGAGATCATTGAGGATCATCGAGGATCGCTGTGTCTGTGGCTGAGCCAGATCTGGCTGGTGCATTTGATCGTGCCGCGAGCACGACGTTCGTCTGGGAAGGGTCCTGGGCATGCTCCTGACTGCCACCGGGCATGGAGCCATGACTCAACTCCCCTTGCAATCTTGGGACTAAACTGCTGGATCCACCATGCTCCGCCTCCGATCTCCCCTCTCCGCAGGAAGGACATCCAGAGTCCGACCGAAAAGGTGCTCGGCTCGCACGAAGACGCCATTCGGTGCGTTCACTTTAGCAAGGCGACAGGTAGGCTCCAGACTTGCGCGCACACATAGGGGGCAGCTCCACCGCCGACGGACTACGTCCACATTTGAGGCGGAGCATGGGTGGATCGGTCAACAACGATGAGTCGGCGAGACTGATGGATTGCCTAAGGCGTCCAACCCAGAGTGCCGACGCTGCGGGTTTCTTGCATCCAGACCCCGACTCACACTCTTTCCGAATCTCCCTCCAGGCAACGTCATCACCGGCAGCTGGGACAAGTCCGTTGCTCTGTGGGACCCCCGGTCAGAAACGGCAAAGATCGCATCCTACGACCAGTCCCAGACGGTCTATTCACTCGATAGCTGCGAGCACAATCTCGTGGTGGCCCTTGCCAACCGCATTGTGCACATCTATGATCTGCGGAACATGAGCGAGCCTGCCCAGGTCCGGGAAAGCTCCCTGAAGTACATGACTCGTGTGGTTCGGTGCTCGCCCGACGGCAAAGGTATGTCGCCTCCCATGGCCAGGGCGTGCACATGCTCCGAGAGCTGGAGCCGACGGGGAAGACTGACTTCACCGAGGCCGCTGTGATGCACAAAGGCAATGACACTGACGACATCTCGTTGTCGACCGCGACTGCCAATATGCAGGCTACGCCATCAGCTCGATCGAGGGACGAGTGGGGCTTGAGTTCTTTGACCCCTCACCCGAAGTGCAGGCAAAGAAGTACGCCTTCAAGTGCCATCGCAAAGTGGAGAACGGAGTCGAATACGTATACCCCGTCCATGCTCTCGCCTACCATCCTGTGTATGTGGCCGGGCCATATCTCGGTGTGCTGTCGAGACCGCATGGCGTCGTTCGCACAAATGCAGCCAGAGCCCTGTCGACATTGCCGTGGATGGGCATTCTGTTGCATCCACCGATCCCCTCGCTGTTGAGTTGCATGCTGATGCGTGACCGGGTTCGATTGTATGTAGGTACGGGACATTTGCCTCGGGCGGCGGCGATCATGTCGTCAATATCTGGGATGGCGCAAACAGGAAGCGACTCCGCCAGTACGCCTCGCCCTACGAGACCAGCATTGCAGCGCTGTCATTCAACTCGACGGGCACGATGCTTGCCGTTGCTGCGAGCTACACCTTTGAAGAGGGCGAGAAAGAGTAAGTACTCGAGCCGCGCCTTTCGATGCTGTGGATGACCGATGTTGTGTGGCGTGATCATGGAAACACTTTTGCTGAGCTCGGCAAAGCAGAGGTCGCCGTGTGATTCTGCTTGCAGACCACGGAATGCCATCTCACCCGTCTCTCGTCTCCTGCACTCGATGCATGTTCTGCCAGCCATCCTCCGGACAAGATCTTCATTCGCACCCTCCTCGAAGGCGAGGCCCGCCCCAAGAACTTTCAGTAGTAGCAAATCTCGTAGATTATATTCAGATAACATGAGAACACTGCCCCATTTGCATCGAGCATGTAGTTTTGATAGCCTGCGTCCATTGCAATCCATTCTCCGCACTCGCCTTGCGCGGTGATTGTGTTGCTCTTGGACACGCTGGAGACGGATGCAGCCTTTCCCAGAGATTCATGGCCAGTGCGCGATAGTTTGAGGCAACATTTGTTCGCTCTGTCTTGCTTGGTGCGGATGCCGTCATCCTGTCGTTGGCGATAGAGTTTGCATCATCCTGTCTCGGCGGCGGGTGGCTTGCTCCAGCGCCGTCCCCCATCCCTTGAGCCCAGAGTTCTTCCGCCTGGTCGGCTCATGCCAAAACACGCTCTGGCTGCGAGCCGATGCACTTTTTTTGCCACGCCTGCCAAGGCATCATCCTCGTCTTAGATCTCGGCCAAGGGCTCAACAAACCGCAGCTGACCCTCCTCTGGCCGATCACCAGCTCCCATCGGTGCTCTGGAGCTCTCCACCCCCTCTGCCATCAGCCCAACCAACGCACCAACGGGCCAGCCCTGTCAGCCACCGCTCTCCCCCTCATCCGAACCCGCATCGGACTGATCGCCAAACTAGCCCCTGTCTCGACCCTTGCTCTGCTGCTCGATCCCATCAACATGGCTGCCGCTCCACAACAGGGCTCAACGGCCCCGCCCTCGTCCTCGTCCTCTGAACCTGTCAAGGTTGCCGTCATTGGCTCTGGCCTCGCCGGTCTGACGACGGCCTTTCTGCTTTCATCTCTGCAAGACGACATCACCCATGCTCGTGTCTTTGAGGTTCATCTGTTTGAAAAGTCAAGCTCCCTGGGCATGGACTCGGCGTCGATTCCGGTGCCGTGTGAATGCTCAGATTGTGCCTCATCGGACAAAGCCAAGGATTCCGAGGCTCTCAAACAGCCCTCCGAGCCACACCAGACGGGCCGCATTGACGTCCCCATGAGAAGCTTCTTTCCAGGTATGGCCTGGGGTGGTGCCTGATCACGCCGGCCTGGCTCGACTGCTGCTGCTGCTGCTGCTGTGCTTGAGCAAGTCGCTTGAGCGAGTCGCTTGCAAGGCTTGCTTGTGCTGGCAAGCCGTGGAGATCGTATCGGGTCAAGGACATCTGGACAAGCCATTGCCATTGCTCCGTTGTCGTTGCCCGTTGCTCTATTGCGAGCTACACATCGGCTGTGGCATGCGTTGCGCTTGGCTCGCCATATGTCGCCACTGTCTGTACATCTCTCTTGACAGTCTATTCCTCTACCCCTCCCCTTATCTCTTCTGAATGTCCCGGCAGAGTATTACCCCGTCCTGACCAAGGTGTACAAGTATCTGGGCATCACCACCCAAGTGACCGATAACTCCATGTCGTTCTTCAATCTTGCCAACAACCCATCAGAGCCAACCGAGTTCTTCCCCCTCCCCAGCACTTTCCCCCACAACAACCCACTGTCGCCCTCGGCGTCGCCCGCCCTCTCCAGGGGCTCCAATGGAAACGAAAGCAAGCAGCCTTCTGGCACCAAGCCGGCAGCAAGCGGTACCAACCATGCCTACTTTACATTCTCGACGCACTACATCCCCTTTACCAACAACACCTTCAGCACGCCTGATCTGCCGTCGCTGTTCCTGCTGCTGACCCATCCGCTCGCCTTTCTGGGATTCTGGGTCCGGATCGTGCGAGTGTGTCTGGACTATCTGCGTCTGCTGGCGATCTCCAAGTGGGCCTACTCCCGCAACGAGCTGCTGACCTACCGCCCGGGACAGATCTCGAGCGAATCGCCGTTTGCCTCCATGACCGTGGGCGAGTTCTTCCGCAAGTACCGGTTCTCGAACGAATTTGCGCGTGACGCATTTCTGCCGCTCTTCTCGGGTGTCTGCACCTGTTCGTTTGCGTCGCTGGAGCAGTTCCCGGTCGCGGCTGTGCTTGGTAGGTGATGGCTCTGCCGTCGTTTTGTTTCTGTTTGCAGAGTGAGGTATCTGGTCTATGGCGCGCTGAAGGCAAAAATTTTCGGATTTGCAGCTTGGCATCGACAGCGCATCCGCGAAAGTGGCTCCTAGTGCATTTGGTCTGCCAGGGGCGGCGAGTCCTGCGCCAGTCCGCTTCCTTGGTATCCAGTACCGAGAGAACCATGGTCTTTCTGCACAAGATGTCTCCTACTCGCCGCTGATCCTTCGCCTTTCTCTCTCCACTTGACAGAGTACGTCGCTCGCTGCATGCCCTTTGGCCGTATGTCGTTCGTGGACTGCGGGATCAACACCGTCTGCCACAAGCTCTCTCGCAATGTCGATCATGTTCATTTGTCGACCAGGATCGTGCGGGTCGAGCCATTGGTATCACCCAAGCCCAAGCTGTCGCCCTTTGGCACCCCGCTGGTGCGAGTCGAAACCGACCAGGGCAAGGTCTTTGAGTTTGCTCATGTTGTCTTTGCGACCCAGGCCAACCAGGCCGCACAGCTCCTGAGGCAGAGCTCACAGCAGGCCGGGTCGGATGCGGCCGACTCTGCTGGTGACTTTGATCATGCCGAGCAGGACCAGATCAAGACCCTGGACCGGTTCAAGTACGAGCGATCCCTGGTGGTTTGCCACACGGACGAGTCGCTCCTGCCCGCCAATCCACTGCTGTGGAGGTGCATGAACTTTGCTCATGTTCAGCGATCGGACCCATCCTTGTCTCCCAGCAGCCGTGGCGACGAATCCAGCATCTCGTACTCGCCTCAAGACGTCAGCATGTGCACACACTACATCAACATATCCCAGCCCAACCTGCCCCGGCGCATCTTCCAGACCACAAACCCCATCATGATGCCCGATCCCGAGAAGCAGATCCACTCCACTTGGTTCGAGCGTGCCGTCGTCACCTGGGACAGCATGATGGCGATCGATGATCTGAACATGCTTCAAGGCAAAGGCCAGCGGTGGTTCGTGGGCTCCTATGCCTATCCGGGCATTCCTCTCCTCGAAGGCTGCGTCGTGACAGCGATTGATGTTGCGCAGGGGATCGCTTTGGCCTGTGGCGGCCGACGACTGGTTCCCGAATGGGAGCGTTGAATGCTCGCGACTGTCGTCCTGGGAGGGATTTTGGCACGGCAGCATGTGCATGCAATCAGACAAATATAGCACATACGTGCGTACAGGGTTTCTTTGATCTCTGCGTCTGTCCCTGGGCACTGAGGTACTCTCTGCAATCTGGCTGCGAATCGCTTCCATGCATTCGCACGGTGGAGCGAACCGGGGGCGGATGGCGCATCACGTGTCATGCCTGTCTCCAACAGCCGACACCAACAGCAGCCGTCGCTCTGGCGGCATCATCCACCATCATCACCACAGCCAACTGACCGACCCACAGCCGACAGGCCCAGAGGAGCGACAGGACTATCACGCAGCCGTGCACAAGCACCGTCACAAGAAACACAGCACATACGATGGTAGGCGCTTCGGGCATTGCACTGTCGGTGGAGACGAGACGGACAATCAGCGATCCGCCCGAGACGACGCCATAGCCTGGGCCGAGATCATAGACGATCAGGTCGGATCGCTCGTATCATATCGTATCGAATGATGTCGTATTGCGTGGGATCGGATCTGACGCACTCTTTGTCCACCTCCGAGCAGTCCGTTACACTGGTGACCGATCTCGGGGACATCAAGATTGAGGTGTTTTGCGAAGGTGGGAGCCAGCGACGATGATCGGTCGAGCCGCAGGGCTTTTCGGGCAAAGAGAGGCGTGGATGGGGACGCCTCAGATTCCCACCAAGAGGAATCAAGGACGCCATACGAGCACCGTGATGGCACACGATGGCATTCAAGACATTGCCTGGATCGCCTGGGTCGCTTTCTTCATTCGGGCGCTTGGCTGTCGCTGTGAATGTGGACTTGGGCTCTTGTCGTCAGGTTCAGGATGTGCTTCACTCGGCTAACACTACTATCCCCGACACTCGTCCATTCAGCCGTTCCAAAGGCTGCAGAGGTAAGGGTAGCAGCTCAATCCTCAATATCCTGTGCTTCGTGCTCCTTCAAAAGCCACCCACTCCGAAGCAGCAGTCCCGTCGTTATCGGTGTTTGGAGGATCGTGGGGACGACGACGACGACGATGATGATGATGATGATGATGATAATGGGCTGATCGCCTGGATGCTACTGGGCTCGTTTACACTTTTGACAGAACTTTATGGCCCTCTGCGCCAGCGGATACTACAACGGGTGTCTGTTCCACCGCAACATCAAGGGCTTCATGGTGCAGACAGGCGACCCGACCGGAACCGGCAAAGGAGGCAGCTCGATCTGGGGCCGGACATTTGCAGACGAGATCAAGACGACGCTGAAGGTTGGTAGCGACGATGGGCGGTAGAGCTGCGATGGCAGCCTGGGGACGGGGAACAATCGAAGCTGATGCTTGCTGCGTTGCATCCAGCACAACACTCGAGGCATCGTCTCGATGGCCAACAAGGGTCCGGATACGAACCTGTCTCAGTTCTTCATCACATATGCCAAGCAGCCCCATCTCGACACCAAATACACGGTGATGGGCAAGTAAGTGACTCTGGGGCGTGCGCAATGCTCTGCTGTGCCGGCCGTTTGGAGCCGTTTGGAGCCATGTGCTGTGATGCCGGGCGCTGTCTTGCATCTGCGCCGGTTAATCCATTCCAATCGTCCCATCGATTCACTTTGTCTGCTCATCTGCTTGATCGCCCAGGGTCCTTGATGGCATGGAGACCCTCGATGCTTTGGAAACCGTGCCGGTGGATAACCAACACAGGCCCATCCAGGATGTGCGGATCAAGCATGTCATCGTCCATGCCAATCCACTGGCCGAATCGCAGTGAGCATGGCCTGGATGTCACTGTGAAGCCAAGGCACAGATCCTCCAAGACCAAAAATACGAGACACCCGGATATTCGAGGCGAACCGATTTGCAGCCGCCAAGGACGATGTTGATCCCCGGTTCCCGTTGTCTGATCGCCGGCGCTGCTGTTGTCGTCTGTGATCGATGGTGAATCCGTCTGGGCGACAACTCCCAGATGTACAAGGTCGGTCTCGATGAACGAGCGCTGGCTTGGATACTTTGACCATATCCCCTGGCTATGATTTGGGACGATGCGCACCAGCAGCATCTACAAGTCATGAGGATCACGGCAACAATGCCAGGCTGCAAGAGGGGTACAGCGTGTTGAAGAAAAAAAATGGGACCGATCGTCTCATTTGGACAAACACGGCGTAGTCGGATCATATCACACACTCTGCAGATGCAGTCACTGCAGGTCAGAGCAAGAAGATATACCTGCGATGAGGGAGGAAGTCGCAGGGCAAGAGCAATCGCTGATTTGGGTATCGCTGGTTTGGGTGCCGATCCAAGCCGTTCAGCCAGATCGACCGATCCACAAGCCATCTGTGTGTGAAGGTGTCCCGCTTCAAATCAGTCCGCCGTAATGAGCCTGAACGGGAACTTTGCTCGGGAGCGGCAGTTTGGGGCAACCGCCAGGGATTGCGCAATCGCCAGGGCCGGCCAGACCGTGGCTTGCGGGGTTGATCTTCGCACAACCAACAGACCCAGCAGCGGTTGCGGATCGGAGGGATATGGGTGATCGGGCGATGTGGGGACGGCGGATGGTGGGGCTGGTCTGGTCTGAGAAAGTAGATGCCATCGCCGGTGGTATCAACATCGATGCCACTAACATCGACATCGACATCAATGGCCTTCGTATCAATGACCATGACATTATCGTCCATGACATCCACACCACCAGCACCACCAGCACCAACAACAACACCAGCACCAACAACAACACCAGCACCAACAACATCACCAGCACCAACAACATCACCAGCACCAGCAGCATCAGCAACACAATACCAGTAACACATCGGCCACAGGCGCCAGTGCCGATCGCACCGGCCCCGGGCGCTCTCCCCCAGATCTGCTCGTTCTCCACCAAGCCCCATCGCTCATCTGGCGGCCCTTGTCGTTTGTCAGCAGCGTGACAAACCCGGCGCTCTCGCCGAGCACGTTCTCGCCTGCACACAGACTGCGCGCACGCAGCTTGCCGCCTGCGCTCTCGCCCGCCCGCGAGAACAGGGGAGCGGCCTCGCTCGCCTTCGGATATCTCGCGTTTGCCATCGCTATCTTTCTGAGCTGGTCTCGCTCTGCTCGTTGCGTTCGTCCCATCCGATCGTCCTCTGCTCGCATCTCTCTCGCTCCACCCGCACCAGCCATGTCTGACAATCTGTGCATCGTCGTCCTGGGCGCCTCTGGCAAGTCCTTCCACATCTCCTCCTCCTGGCCTGCTTCACTGCCCGGCTGCTGACCCGGTCTCGTCGCGATCGGCCTGGGACAATGTCCTGCATCGGCGATGCGTCGGCGATGCATCCGGCTTGGGCACCCGCCTAGATCCAGCCTGTCTGGGGTGCTCTGACTCGGTACCGTGGTGCACATTCTCACCATGACTCTCCCGCTAACCTTTCTTGCTTCTTGACTGCGAAACCAACCGGCATCTGCCTCCTGGGCAAACTCGATCGTACGGCAAATCCGTCTTGCCCAACCGTCCGTTCAATGGTGCAAATCGTCGGATGCGCCGCCCAACCTCCTAAACCCCGGTTCTCTCATACTCTGTTATGCCCCGCAATGTCGTAAACTCGGCTCCCCTGTTCGCCACGCCATCGCTTCAATGGACTTGCCTCGACACAATCGCAGGCGATCTGGCCTTCAAGAAGACGTACCCTGCTCTCTTTGGCCTCTACAAGAACGGCTTCCTCCCCGTGCGCACCCAGATTGTCGGCTATGCTCGCTCCAGCATCGACCTCGACGACTTCAAGAAGCGCATCTCCTCGAAAATCAAGATTGCCAACGCAACCGAGGGCCAGGCCCTCACCCAGTTCTTGGAAAAGTGCTACTACACCAACGGCGCCTACGACAAGCCTGAGTCGTTCATCAAGTTGAACGCCTTTGTCCAGAACCTGGAGGGCGGCGTCACCGGCGCCCGCCACCGTGTCTTTTACATGGCTCTCCCGCCCTCGGTCTTCATTCCTGCCTCCAAGGGCCTCAAGAACCATCTGTATACCACCCGCGGCTCCAACCGCCTGGTCGTCGAGAAGCCCTTTGGCAAGGACTTTGACTCTTCCAAGGAGCTCTCCAAGGCCCTGGCCGAGAGCTGGCATGAGGACGAGGCAAGTTGCAAATCCCCCCCTCCTTCGGACCATGTCATGGCCGTGGCGACGCCACGACTCGATGGCGCTTCTCACGCGCGCCTGCGCGCCAGCCCAACCCCAGCCCGGCAGACCCGGTCCATCCCCCCACCAGAGTGACGCCGGCTAATCTTGATTGTCTTCTACGCCATAGATCTACCGCATCGACCACTATCTTGGCAAGGAGATGGTCAAGAACCTGATGGTGATCAGGTGGGTCCCGGTGCGGGCAGCCACCGGCGTCGTTGTGTCAGGATGCGTTGACATGGATGACAGCCATTGCCCATATGTCCCTGCTTTGTCTCTCTTATCCATTGTGTCTGTTGCACCCCCCTGAATCTACTGCGTGTCTGCGTGTCCCCTGGAACCCGCACCCGAGCCGATCCTCATCCTTTGCTGTCTGCACCTGCCCTCCGTAGATTCGCCAACATCTTCTTCAGCGCCGTCTGGAACCGCTTCTACATCGACAACGTTCAGATCACCTTCAAGGAGAAGATCGGCACAGAGGGTCGCGGCGGATACTTTGACGAGTTCGGCATCATCCGTGATGTATGTTTGGTCCCCACTTCCATTGCCAATGCCACTCGGAAGCACGAACAGGTCGCCCCGAGCAATCTGACAATGGGCTCGCTGCTTCTCTTGCCTCCAGATCATGCAAAACCATCTCCTGCAGATCCTCACCATTGTTGCCATGGAGAAGCCCGTCTCTCTCGATGCCGAGCACGTTCGCGACGAAAAGGTGCATTGATGTTGGATCCTGCTCACCTGCTGGCGAATCCAATCCCTTTGCGCAAGCATTATGTCGTCCGCTAATCGGAATTTGCCCTCCTTCGCTGCGAAAAGGTCAAGGTCCTCCGGGCCATGACCCCTCTGGCTGTTGAGGACGTCCTTCTCGGCCAGTACACCGCTAGCGCCGACGGCAGCGTTCCCGGCTACCTGGAAGACCCCGGAGTCCCCAAGGATTCTGTCACCCCCACGTACGCCGCCGCCGTCTTCAACATCAACAACGAGCGCTGGAGCGGCGTTCCGTTCATCCTCAAGGCCGGAAAGGGTAAGTCGCAGCAGCCACCCCTTTATCCACGCCTTTACCCATCTGTCCATGTATCCACCCATCCGTCTGTGGCTGCCACCCAAGCAGAGGCACTTCAGTCGCCCTTCCAAATCCCGCGCACTGCTCTCCGAATCTGTGCACTCATACGCTCTATCTCGGCTTTCTCTCTGCCAGCCCTGAACGAGGCCAAGGCCGAGGTCCGCATCCAGTTCCAGGATGTGCCCGGCAACATCTACGGCAACGTCGGCCGAAACGAGCTGGTTATTCGTGTTCAGCCCAACGAGGCCGTCTACGTCAAGTTCATGAACAAGCAGCCCGGTCTCTCCGCCAACCCCATCATGTCCGAGCTGGATCTCAGCTACCATAGCCGCTACAACGAGCCCAAGATCCCCGACGCCTACGAGAGCTTGATCCTCGATGTCCTTAAGGGCGACAAGAGCAACTTTGTGCGTGACGATGAGCTGGACGAAGCCTGGAAGCTGTTCACTCCTCTCCTGCACAAGATCGAGGGCGAGAAGATTGCCCCCAAGAAGTACCAGTTCGGCACCCGTGGTCCCGAAGGCGTCGACGACTTTGTCGCCAAGCACGGCTACCAGCGACACCACGAATACGAGTGGACTCCCTCCAAGATCTAAACCTGCCCGGGCATGTTGTGGCTGCGGCGCTGCGTGGTCGTGACCGTAGTCCGTGGTCCGTGGTCCACTCAATGTATCCCTCTTCATCCTGTCGGTGTAGCCTTCTTCACCTCTTCCTTCACGGTATGCATAAAACACTCTATCGAATGTGTGTGCGAGAGAGAGTCTCTTCGGATGCCTTCCGAATATCGCACACGGGGGCCCCTTGGAGAGACGGGATTGGGCCAATCCATCTTGGCTGATTGACCGGAAGGATGGTTGTGGAGCGATGCAACGGCGGCGTTTCGCTTTCGCACCAGGAAATAACACCACGAGCTCGGCTGTCAGGGCACCCATGTCCAGGAGTTGCTGCCTCGCTGTCGCTGTCACTGCGGACGCATCGTTCTGCAGCCGAGGAGGGCTGGGTGTGCGATCCCGTCTCGCACTGCCACAGCTTACAGCTCACAGCCAAGCCCCAGGATATGGTGTATATTGATTGGAGGCACCATGTTGTGCGCGAGGTACTGGGGGGTAAACGATGACTCAATGCTGCACAAAGACAAGAGGGATGGATTGCAAGTGAGGAGGGCGACCGAGGGGTTTGGGGTCTAGCTGCAGTTCATCTGCGACAAGTCGATGGCCAGGGTCGACAGACTCTTGCGGCGCTTCACGGACTCGTCCAGGATCTGGGCGGTACTGATCAGGATCTCTGCCACCTCGGTGTCCTCGCGGGTGCGGGCAAACGAGCGCTGGTCCGGGCCAATCGACGATGGTTCGGGAGGAAGACGGACCGAGCTCGCCGACCCGGTCGAGTGTTCATCCAGTTTGGAGCTGGAGCGCTTGTGAGAGGACTCCCTCGGCCCTTGGTCGTCGGCGAAATGGGCATGTCGTCCAGAACGAGTGGACTGGTGCTGGTGTCTGGAGAGCCGAGACGAATGCGTCCCATCACCGTCCCCGGCAGCAGCAGCAGCGGCGGCGGCAGTGAAGGCGACACCATCCACGGCCGCACTGGTCGAGCTGCCATCCTGAATGCCACCTGCGGCTCCGAGGAATGATACGGACGGGGTCTTCGAGGCGAGCGGCGACGAGGCCTTGCCCGAGTCACTGGTGGATCTGGTATCGCAGCTGTGGAGGGTCGTGATGCTGCTGCGACGACTGTCTGGCCCGAGCTCGTACGAATGCGTCGACTGCAGCTGCGAGGAGTTATCTCTCGAGCCTGCAGATCGATGGGTGCCCTGAGACGGATGTGTTGAGGGCCGAGCTTGCGGTGCTGCCTGGGATGATGTCCATAGTGGCTGGACCGTCGCCACGTGGGGGCCAGGGGCCAGGGGCGTCAAAGGCATTCCCCCTTGCGACGCCACCGCCATGGACATAGGGGTGACCCCTGAGGGCGCAAATGCCGTGCCGGATGCATGCTGCAGCGGCACTGACGAAGGCGGCTGTGGCTGCGGTGCTGACGACGATGGCAGAAGCGCCGACGGAGCGGAGTAGCAATACACGGCTCCGGGGCTGGCTGCGGTCGGCGACGGATAGGGGATATAGAAGGGCGAGACGGCCGTGGGACTGGTTGGAGTCGGGAGCGTGGGAATCATCGAAGGGTATACCCACTGCGGATAAAAAACGGGCATGGACGTCGAGCGGCCAAAGGCGCCAGGGAGGCCAACGGCGTAGGTCGGCTGTCCTGGCGATCCCGGGATCGGAGACGTTGGCGATGACAGAACAGGCATCGATCCGCCTCTGTGTTGGTAGATTGGCACGGTCGGGGAGACGACTGGCATGGGTGCCTGCGGTGGTGCTTGCGAGTGCCGTTGTGGGTAGGAGTGTGATTGGGCTAGCTGGCCCGAGAGTGGGGCGGTTGCGGGCGGATGGGCCGGGGTTGTGCTTGTGTCTGTAGCTGCTTGGGAGCCAGGAGTTGGTGTGAGAGGCACGAAGCTGCCTGCCGGGACTGAGGCCAGGGGTACTCCCGAATGGTTGGGCAGACCATCCGGAGGCACACCGACGATCTGCCCCGGTGATGCCGACGACGGCGAGGCAAATGGGATTGCCCAAGTCGGGGGCATCATCGGCCGGCCGGGAAGATAGTACGGGTGTGGATGGTGCGCATAGATCGGCCCCGATGGTGTCGCACCCAAGGACATTTGGCGTGCAAAGACTCGAGGGGTGATTGCCTTTGATTTCTTCTCGTGCGCCGGCCCTGGCCCGCCCGAGGCCCTTTGCACGGGGATCGCACCGACGGTGTTCCAGAAGGGCGGTGTCAGCGTCAGCTTGTCAAAGTTGCGTTTGACCTTTGGTTTCTTGCGAGCAACAGCCACCGGGGCGGCGACAGCCGGAGCCAGCACAGCGGGCTGCGTTGGTTTTCGGATAGCCATAGGCAAGGGAAATGAGCAATCAGATGAAGTGTTCGGGCCATGAGTAGGATGTGTCCCGACGAGGCGAGAGCGAGTAGGGACGGATGGTATCCTACCGTCTCCTTTGGAGATGCGGCTTCGTCATCTCGGCAGATCTCCATATCCTCGGGGCTCGCCCGGACACAGTCCATCACATCGCCGCGCTTGTGCTTCGCTGGGTCGCTCTGAGCACGGGGGATGCATTCCAGAATCAGGTCAGTGCCCGTGCGTCCCTTGATGCGACCCCGGCCTCGACTGGCATCTTACCGGCTCGGTCTGGTGCGTCCTGGCTTCGGCACTGTGCAAGTCCGATGTGCTTGGTTCACGAGCGGCATGGGAATCAGCTTCGTTGGGAGGGTGTGTCAAGGTTTCGAGCTCATTGGGCGGAGCAAACGTCGAATCCTTGCAGTCGGCCTCAGCCGGCAGGATGCGGGATAGATCTACCAGCGTCTGGTGTTCCTCGAGTCGCGGGGTTGTTCTCATCTTGTGCATGCCGATCTCAGGGGGCGTGCTTGCAGCCAGGGTAGTAGCCCCGGCTTCAGCCACCAGATCGTCTCGAAGTTCTGGGAGGGTATCGGTGCTGTCGGCCATGTGTTGGTCTTGTATATCGATGATGGTGATAGTCCTTGGGGCTTGGATGGATGTGGCCGCGGAGTGAATGTGCTCGGAAACGGGTATCATTTCTAACAGCTGCAGCCGATGGTCGGTTGGGGGAGAGGGGATGAAGACAAATCAATGAGAGAAGAGTAGAATTCGGCAATCGAGTGTGGTGAACCACTCTCGGGATCTCTTCGAGCCGCTCGTCAGACTGTTCGTTCAGAATCCCTCCACCCCGCAGAGACCACGCATCCAAATGAACAGCGACGGGTGTGGATAGCTTCTCCCACAGCCACATCCGATTTGTCCACCACACAGCCAAGGGGCGACTAGTGAGTCCCGAGCGGCAAACGCATTGGCGAATGGCCCTCGCAGCAACGGCGAATCACTAACGCTACCTTTTAAAGCGCTGGCATCCGACTTTTAATATTCAAGACCGCCGAGGTTGCTTGGACTTTACTGGCTTTTGGCGTGTTCAGTAGGCCCTACATACAAGATGGTAAGTCCAAACTAGAATGGTCGGAGGCAAGTGCTCCGTTTGGACCGATAGACCAGTGGATGTGCTCGCGATGGCCTCAAGTCGGATCGCCAGTGGAGATAACTGGCAGGAGAGACAACGGGGAGAGGGCAGTAGGAGGTATGTGAGCCAGAGAGGCGAGAGGAATGCCATCGAAGCGAGGGATCCGAGAGGAATGGCAACGGCGCTGCCTTTGGCGACACACACCAGCGCCTGTCGACAAATTGTGGGACAGGGAATGTTCGAGGCGAGCGACGTTTGTCGAGGGACGCACAACAACCAGCGCGTAGCGAGAGGACGCTCGAGCCCGGGATACACAGAAGGAGTCAAGCAACAGTCGCAGCTCGGGGGCCAAGTAGCAGCGGTCGACTCTACCTGTGCAGACGAATGCAGCTGGGTCCGTGTTGACGCGAATGAATGTGGTGTGGGTGTGGGAACGAAGGCCAAAGCGGAAGAGCTGGAGGAATGAGAGACGCAGAGGACGAGACTTATTTTTAGGAGGACGGTGGGAAAGGGGAGCAGTAGTGTGGGGCGGTGATCAAATTGCTTCGATGGGCCGGCTCTATTCCCGAAAGCTTGCTTGAACTGCAGAGCAAGTGCCTGCCTGTCCGACAAGAGTGCGATTGGACGAAACCTGATTCTTGGCCGCACACTATTTTTAGTCCGAGAGTGAATGTGTGAATGTGTGAATGTGTGAATGTGAATGTGTGAATGTGTGAATGTGTGGATGTGTGGATGTGAATGTGAATGTGTGGATGTGGGGAATGCTCGTCGAATTGGCGAGCTCAGGAGAACAGCGCTGTTGGGAGTGCGGTCGCTTTGCGAATCGCACTGTGTTGCAGCACAGCACTCTTCGCTGCCCTCAATCTGGAGGGATCGTGATTGGTGGAGCCGTCTATTGCGACAGGAGCGGGGGGGAGAGCCCGATACCTGCATCGAGCTGGAGGGGTCTCGCTCATGCTGCTGGTCCAGGTTGTGTACTGCCTCGTGCATCGCACTCCACTGCTGTCCAGTTTCGGTGGTGCTCCACAAACTGACCGCAATCCCCAAGAGCGATGTGGACCGACTGTATGCAACCGGTGTTGTATTCAAATGCTTGAGGCTCATGGCAGCCAACCTCAAGGTGTGGGCTCTCTGCCCTACTCTGTATCAACAGTACTTCATGGTGCGGTCGTCCAGAGCAGGGAGAGCTGCAGGCACCGGCGCCATGACGAGGGATTCGGAGCGCCCCTGTGCTCCACCTCCAATACTCTCTGCAGAAAATGAAAGGAAGGGGTGCACCTGTAGTTTTTGCGCATGGCGATGGAGCTTGTCTGTCTGCTCGGAGTCTCCTAAAGGCAGCGCAAGGGGACTGGACTGGACTGGACTGGGCCATCTTGCTGGTTTCTGTTGCAATACTTCTGGTTCGATGAGCACACCCACCACCATCGATGGGGAAGGCTATCACAGCCGAGGACATTCGGAATGCTCAGAATGGCACTGATCCTCTCGGACCGGGACAGCTGCAGCTTCCCCTCGGGGTTGATCAGCGTGGAAGAGTTGTGTGTCCTATTTTGAAGGGCTGTGCAAAGAAGAAGAAAGAGAACGAGAAGAGAACGCGGGCATGGATATCGATACATGGAGCTGCACTGTACGATCATTCAGAGCTTCCCTGAGAGTCGAGGCCATCTGCAGCCAGGGGAGGAGTTTGGGGAAAAACACAGAGACACATCTAGTCTAGATTTAGTCTAGATCCATGTCCGATGCAGAGCTGGAGTCGAGTGTGGGTGCGGGTGTGGGTGCGGGGCTGCCCATGTCGCTATCGTCGTCACTGGCGATCTCTTGGATGAGCGGCGCCGCAGGCTCCGTCAAGCCTGTCGGAGATACCACCGAGTGGATTTGTCGGAGTCTTGAGTGGTGGCCGCCCGAGTAGAGGACCAGGCTGTTGGACTCTGTCGAGGCCAGGTCCGATCCGATGACATCCTTGTGCGGGAGACGGCTGTCGTAGATGCCCTGGGCAACGAGCGCATCGATATGCGACATGAGCGGCTCGGATGGGCTGCAGTCCCGAATGTCGAGCGGGAGTCGGTGACCCTGGATTAGATCCATCAGTCCAAAGGTGTCGACAGACGGCCCCGGCGGCTCGCATCGGTCAAGGGAATTGCAGGCTGGGGTGTATCGGATCAGGGCTGTGGAGCTGGAGAGCGGCGTGCTGGTGCAATCGACAGCCGGGGGCTCGATCGGACGCTCCGGAGCGACATTGGCGGCGATGGCCGGCCAAGTGCTTGGACCAAGATCAGCACCGAAACGGGGCCGCTTGAGCGGAACAGAGGCATCCGGCCAGTCCTCGGCCATATCTTGGAAGCTTCGCTTGTGGTCGCTGATAGATACAGTGGGTGCGGTTACCTAAGGATCCAGGCGCATTGTTAGCAAGTTTGTTGGCCGGATGCAGGGCAAGACATACGCACTGCTGTTGCAGGGGAAGAGCGGATCAAACGCAGCTGCAAACGACCTGCTGGACACCGAGGAAGCATCTGCAACGACACAGGCGATCGGCCGAGCAGAGTCAAGCACAGCGGAGCGAGCCAGAACAGGATGGCAAACACTCACCTGCACTATGTGGTCGCCGTGGATCAGGGGGTTGGACTCTTGCTTGAGTCTTTTGGACGGCTGAGCGGGTCCAGGCAGCATGCCGAGCGTGGGGCGGTCCCAGGGAACATCCAAGGGCCGGAGCGACTCGTCGAGGCTGCTCTCGCTGTCGGACCAGGGTCGTTTGTGGAAGATCGGCATGCCGGAGTGGAAGCTGGATGGATTGCGGGGATGCTCCATAGTCATGGCAGCAACGGGTCGTGCATGGGGCTGGGCGCTGGGGATGAGACAGGGACGGAATCGCCTCGGGCGGACTGGTGGATGGATAGATGGATGGATGGGCGGCAGAGCGGGATCGGGACTGGGACCGGGTGGCCATCGTGGCGAAATGCGACGCAGCAGGAGCAAGGTTCGATGGTGTTCCGTGGTCGGCTCTGATCGAGCGGCCTGCCGCCCTGACGCTCGGCCCGCCAAACTCCTTGCAGCAGTGCATCCAGGACACAGCACGACATGTATTCAGCAAGGCATGGGCGAGCCCGGCTCGACAGCGTTCATCACCTCTTGTCGAGAGGACGGTCTGCCGGCTCCAGGAATGTTCCCCCAGACTTCACTCGGGCTTGGGGCAGACACTCGGCCGGTGCCCATCAACGGCTGCCCTCAGCTCGCCAATGACCCGTCGGTTTGCGGCAGAGGCTCTGAGAGCCACCTCGCCGAGCTTTGGCATCCGAGGAAGCCCAGCAGCCAACGCTGCCTCCATGGTTACATCCAGAGCCGTGAGGGAGTCTGGGATCACAGCGGGGTCACTGTCTTCCGGACCGAGCAGCTGAAGCAGCGGCATCTGCGAGCAACTTCGGAGAAGCTCTTCGCCCGTAGCTCGATTGTACGCCCATGCCAGATGAAGGACTCGGATGGCCGCCATCGCCGGGGGGAGGCCATTCAGGCTCTTGAGCATCAGCGGCAGTGTCAGCGATTCCAGGATCAAGCCCAGGCTGGGTGGGAAGCCAACTAGGGACTCGAGCCGAAAGCACCCGGAGAGATCCAGACTCGACATGTGCTCCAGGTGCTCGGGGAATCCGCGGAGACTCTCCAGAGACGGGGGGAGATGGAGTGTCTTGAGCCTCGGCGTTTGGGGAAACCCTTCGAGGGTCTTCAGCACCATGCAGTCGTTCATCCAAAGAGTCTCCAAGGAGTCGAGATGCACCGAAGCAATGTCCAGGCTCTTGATGTTTGGCGGAAAACGCAGCTCTCGGAGTGCCGGCATGCTCGGAAGACCCTTGAGCGATGTCAGCTTCGAGCACATGCCGATATCGATACAGACAATCGACTCAAGGGTCGTCGGCATGCCTTCCAGAGTGGCAATGGATCGGAGCAGACTCAGGCCTTTGAGCCGAGGCATCTCGGACATTCCACCAAGAGCCCTCAAATTGCAATGCTGCTGCAGATGGAGTTCCTGGAGAGACGGAAGGACCGACGGCATTCCCTCGAGGCTCGTGAGGGGCAAGTCGAGCGAAAGCATCTCCAGCGAGTCCATGGCGGGCATTCCTCTGAGCGACTCGAGTGCTGATCCTTTGAGGCTCAGTCGTCGGATCGAGTTCAGCCAGGCTGGCATGAACCTGAGATCCGTGGCCGACATGGGCAGCTTCAGTTCGACCAACGCCGGCATCTGCGCGAGTCCGTTTGCCAGCCTCAGTCGGGTACACGCCGACAAGTCCAAGAGACGGATCGTTTGGAGGTATTCGGGGACTTGGTTCAGGGACTCGATCGATGCCGGCAAAACAAGCGACTGCAGCCGTGGGGTCCTTGAGCGCTTTCTGGATGAGCACGCTGCGCTGTGCGAACTGCCCTTCCCGCTGGCTGGCGAGTCCGGATGTCCGCTGAGCCAGCTCAGGTTCGCCACCGACCCATGAATCGATAGCGTTTCCAGTTCGGGCATCGATGGAAGCTCCTCGAATCCGTATTCTGGCTCGTCAACCACAAGATGAAGGGTTGTGATGGTCTGGAGAGTTGCAGCGAGTGCATCGAGGCCACAGAGCGACGACGACAGCCACAGTTCCGCCAGCGACGGCATTACGGTGCCCAGGCCGCCGTCGGTGCGAGATGGAGACTTTTCTTTGGGCGATTCCGCCGAGTACGTCGCTGGGCTCAGCAGACGGGAGAGGCAGTCGCTGGATTGCGGAAGTTTGAGGGTTCGCAGTCGTGGCAGCTTGGGCAAGCCTTGGAAGGATACGAGACGGGGACACGCAGAAATGTCCAGCGACATGAGGCATTGGAAACTCTGTGGCATGCCGTCGAAACTGAGCAGTGACCTGGGCAAGGCAAGAGCGGACAGCATCGGCAATGCCGGCATGCCATCCAGATCTTCGACGATTCCCTGGGGCTGCGTATCGACGACGACGAGTGATTCCAGACCGTCGAGACCCCGGGGTCGGTCCGAGAGCGGCAAGAAGGAGCAGTTGACCAATGCCAAGTTTCTCAAGTACGTCTTTTCGAGAAAGTAGTGCTCGTGGGGCAGGAGACAGGACATGTGCTTGTCGGTGTGGAAGGGATGGCTCGGGAATCGCGCGACGGTGAGGAGCCCATCAAAGTGCCCGTAGCGTCTCGAATACAGGCAGTGCCTGCAAGAGTTCACCCGCAGAATCTGCGAGCTGTCAAAGAGCTGGAACTGCTCCTGCGGACACAGATCTGCAATGTTGCTGGGGATGCTTTTGATGGCGCAAAGGCAGCGGAGCGACTTCATCTTTCTGAGGGCCTGGGCAAGGAGGTCCTGAATCTTGCTTCCCTCCATCGCCGGCAGCTTGACAAAGGCCCACCAGAGAGGGAGCTCCTTCTGGTATGCCCCGCGGCCTTGCGGATAACCATCCTTTCGGCCGAGGAAGGAGCACACGCCCTCGAGGACAGCCCTCCGGTCGATGCCCTGGAGATTTGCAAACACAGCCTCGGTGACCTTGAGGCGACGATAGAGCTTGTTCATCCACGGGTCTGTGGAGGTGAGAGACAGGACGCCCCGGTACTGCCGAGCGAGCTGCGGAAGCCGGCCCAGGGTCGGTAGATCCAGAAACCGGACAAAGCTATCATTGCACACGAGGATGGTGAGGAGGTCGTGGTTGGAAAGGGAGGAACGGGCGCTGTCGAGAGACGCCATGGTGGCCGAGATCGGGTCTAGATCCCGTGGTATTGCAGAGGACGTTGGAGAGCTGGCTTGCTGCGGCTGGACTTGGACTCGCTCTGTTGCTCGGCCGACATATCCAGATGGCAGGAGGGCGCCAAAGACGAGCGGGAGGCCGAACGGCCGCGATTGCATCCGGCCAGCCCGGCGATCCGAGTGCGCAGCCAGGCGCGACGCGGCGGGGTCTGGTGACCAGGGGCGATCCGCCCAGCGAATCAGAGGCGGCCTGCCTGGATTGTGTCCCAAGGGTCGTCGTGCTGTCCCGCTGCTCCTCTCCAACTTGGCCTGCCCATCAAGCCCATCCAGCTCTTCCAGCCCATCGGCTCCCTCCAACCATGGCCACCGGGGCACCCCCAGCAGACGACTGGTTCGTCCCGGCCGATGCCGTCACCAACTGGTCCCCTCGTCCCATCGCCACCGGTGCTTTCGGCGAAGTCTTCATCGCGAGATACCGCAACCGGGATGTCGCTGTCAAGCAGCTCAAGGAGCGGATCGGCGCCCGCGAGCTTGCCGACTTTTGCCAGGAGGTCAGGGTCTGGTACCAACTGGACCATCCGCACATTCTCCCCCTCCTCGGCGCCTGTGACAAGGATGAGACCGGCGGCGGCTCTCTCCGACCCTTCATGGTCTCGCCGTTCATGCCGCGCGGCACCCTGAGCACATACGTCTCAGACCATACCCCTCGTTCCGAAGAGAGGCTCCGTCTACTCTTCCAGGTCGCCGCCGGCATGGCGTACCTCCACAGCAAGGACATCATCCACGGAGACCTCAAGGCCAACAACATTCTTCTCGACGCAGGCCTGAACGCCGTCGTCACCGACTTTGGCATGTCCAAGACTCGGAATGCATCGAGTTCCGTGACCCAGCTCGCACCGGGCACGCACGCCGGCGGAACCGTCCTCTTCATGGCCCCAGAGATGCATGATCTGCAGCGGCCATCGCCATCGACCCGTCGCACCGACGTTTACGCCTTTGGCATGACAGTCTACCAGGTCTTCAACGACCGCGGTGCCGTTTGGGTTGTCGACGATGGATATTTGCTCCAGACGGTCATAGGTCATAGGTCATAGGTGCGTCGGCTATATTCATCTGTCAGATAACAGGGTGGTATTGTTTCCAAAAATACAAAGTGCATGCGACTGATGCATCAGGTGGTAAATGGAGAAGCTGATATGGATCGGCGGGGGGTGTCCAAAGCGGACGCCGAAGTGGCTGGAGCGACGTGATGGATGTTGGGCTGACGGTGATGCTCAGAGCGCTTCCTGTGCGAGCTTGGCTGTTCTCTCGGCTTTCTCAGCCTGACGCTTGCGGAATGCGAGGCTGAGGACAAAGCCCGAGGACACAAGCATGCAGGCTCCACCAAAGAGAATAGCAGGAATAAAGTTGATCGTGGTGGAGCCATCCGAGTTGTGCGTGGTGCAGCGATCGATGATGAGGCCGGCCAGAGGAGATCCGAACAGGTTTCCAATCGTAAAGCTCTACACAACAGAACAGACAAGCAACATGAGCATTCAGTGCAATATGGGCACTTGGTGCAACCTGCATCCAGGCTGTATCCAGTCGGATTCTCAAAGCAAACCGGCCACGCTGCTTACGGAATAGAGCATGCCGTTGATGGAGGCAATGTTCTTTGTCTTGAAGAGCTCGGCGATGACTGGGAGGAGAGGAAGCATCGATCGGGGGCGAGTCAGTGGATGCAGATGTGCGCGTCTGTGACTGTGGATCGCGTTGGTTTCAATACTTACCAGTTGGGAACAAGCTGATGAAGCCGCCAATGAAGCCTGGAGTGGAAGGAAGGAGATTGAGGCAACCATTGTCAGAGAAGCACCCGGAGTGCATTGTAACCGCCACCTGCCAGTACTCGCAGTCCACGATCCACAGAATTGAGGCAGCAACATCAGCAGCATATCGATCATACGTACTGCCAAAGATGATCGCGAATACCATCAGGGACCAGAGGGCGGTCGAGAACGGCCATATCAACAGCACCGACAGCGAGGCGACACTGATGGTGACGGTCAGGGTGTTCATGTGGCCGAAACGATCAGCCGAGTATCCCCAGAGGAGGCGACCGACAGCCGAGGCACCGTTCAAGACACCGAGAAGCAGGGCAGCATTGTCGGTCGAGATGCCGTAGTACACAGCATAGGCTGTGAAGCGCAACGAGATGGCATCAGCACAGGCATGAGATGTGTACGATCCGGACGGCGATATGCTGGCAGTCGACACAGATAGAGTTGCTCAGCCACAATACTTACACGACAGGAAGAAGAACGGGATGAAGTAACCAAAGGTGTTGAAGAAGGCGACAATGTAGAGACAAGTAAAGTCCCAGATCCTGAACATGCCAAAGTCGATCGCGGCCGCACGCTGATGGGAGTGGAAGAGGGAGATTGATCAGAGCCCATGGCAGGCTGAACAAGCACAGAGAATGCGACCAGCGCCATTCGCAACTGGGTTCTGCATGCAAACCTACCTTGGATGCCACACGAGTCTTGTAGAACAACGCTGCGACAACCGTGGCTGCCAGATGCAAAGCGTCCGAGCCAGCAAGGCCGGCGAAGAGCCATGTCAGTGTCAGTGTCAAATGGAAACAGGATGGACCTGTCTCAGGCTCCAGCCCATCGAACGGCAGCATGCATCACTCATACATACCGACGAGACACACAATGCCGTTGATGCAGAGAGCCCAGCGCCATTCCAAGAGTCGGATGAGCAGGCGGATCAGGGGACTCAGGGCCAGGCCGCCGACGCCGCTACCGGCGACAGCGATGCCAACTGCCATGCCACGCTTCTTTTCGAACCATTGGGAGATGATGCTAATGGCGGGCATGTACGCAAACGAGCTGCCGACGCCAAACAGGACGGCTTGCGATACCCAGATGTGCCATGCTTCGGTCGCAAAGGACGAGGCAATGTAGCCCAGGCCCGTCAAGGCACCGCCAATGATGGCGACGGGGCGATATCCGTACTTGTCAGCCAGTCTATAGACGATGGGGGTCGAGATGCAAGGTTAGATCGACTTGACATGCGACAGGGCAGTGTCCGGAAGCGGCTCGTCTCCGCCATGGCTCTCCGTGTCAAGACTGCCATCGACCATGAACATCACGGCGCAGGTCCGACACCTGTGGACGGACATGGATGCAGACTGGAGACCTCACTCTGGTCAAAGAACCAGTTCACTCAGCCCAAGACTGCTTGCACAGGAATCCAACACACCTTCCGGCTGGAATTGCGTAAAGCGGCAGACCACAGGCACTGATCGAGCCGATAAAGGCGATCGACAGGTTGGAGGCATCTGGTTGGAAGTAGATAGTCGGTTAGATGAGCTTGGCTGGTGCAGTATCGGCCGATTCCCGAGTCCAGGCGAGACGACCTGGAGTGCATGGTTCGCAGCTTGTTGAACCAGCCGGACAGAGCAGCCGCGCCATGCAAGACTCACTTGGAAAGATTTGCCCTGCGGTAAAGTGCTGCAGATACACGCCAAAGGCCGAGGTACCGCCGACGATAAAGAAATGGACCCAGAAGCTGGCGATGACGACGACCCAGCCGTATCCGCCTTCGGGGTGTGGCTCGGGGGCCGAAACTGGGTCTACGGTGTCGACGATGACGATTTCCTCGCCGAGCTTTGTGGAGTGGACGTCGGCCTCGTGTGGCTGCGCCAAAGTGTGGTTGGTGGTGTTGGTTTTTTGCGAGGATTCGCTTGGTGGTGCCATTGGGACGGTGCGTTGCCAAAGAATGAGATGCAGAAGGGAGGAGTGCGATGCGATGTGGTGCGATGTGGTGCGATGCGGGCGGGTGGGAGTCTAGGAAGAGGCCGGGATGGAGTGCTTTGATGCTCGCTCTGCCCGAGGGGGCAGACTCCCGGCGATATATATTCTCTCTCGCCTTTTTTTTCCTTCTGGCAGCTGGAGCCATGGAATTTTCCTGTGGGGCCGGCCTGGCTGCTGACAATCGCGCGACCGCACGGTGTCGACGAGCCCAACAGAGCAAATGGGGGCTGAGCATTTCAAATGGCCTTGTTCGATCACGCCCGATCGGCTAATCCTCGGCAAATCCACGGGCACCGCGCTCGACGACGCCGGTGACTCTGCAGACACAACCGGGCTGCGGCTGCAGGGCCCTCCTGGGGCAGGGGCACAGGCGCTTCCCACGGCCAGGGCCGCAGCGGAAACAGGTGTTCGCAGCCCCGAAGCCATCGCCGCAAGTAACTGGTAGTGCCTGCGCGGGCTGCGCCGGCTGCGACACGGCCTGAACGAAGCGCAGGGCCGATCCCAGGGCACAGGCGGCATTGCTTGGAGGCAAGACATGGCCGATGCACCCCAGACACGATTGGAATCGTGGTGGTGGTGGTGACAAACGATCGGGCTTTCGTGCAGCCAGCATCGGTCATGTCAAGCCGCACGAGCAACCACGGATCGCGAATCCAGCAATGGCCCTGTGGCGACTCTGCCATGAGCCGAGCATGTGCGCATCCATTGGTCAGCGGTTTGAAACAGGTGTCGGAGGATGGCGTGGCCATGATACCCGGAAGACGGCGTGGCCAGGACGTCGTTGCCGCCGTCGTCGTTCTCCAACACAAGCGTTGATGTTCTGTTCTGATCCGTTGTGGTTGGCCAATCAACTGGGCGAGCGAGATGCATCCACGTGACACACCGGCTCGAGTGCATTCGAGCCGGCAGCACATCCGCCCCGGTCGGCTGCTCTGCCTGTGGCCGTCTGGCTCACTGCCGCCGATCTCTGCGTGTTCCCTGGCTCTGGGCGTCGAGGAGCATCACGGACTGCTTCCCCGGGTGCGCCGCTATTGTCTGTCTGGTCTTCCTGATCTCGCTCTTATCTGACGCACACATCATCCACAACTTGCGGACGCCCCGAGTATCGACTGGAATCGATCCACTTGCTCTGCCCATCCAACCCACGCCCGATCCAGCTGCCTCCTCGCTCGACTCACTTCAGCGCCGGGCCATGTCCTTTAATCCAAACGTGAGCTTTCCTTTGAGCGCCCAAGGCATGCAGTCTCAGCAATCTCAACAATCTCAGCAGCAACTGCACAGTCAGCAGTCTCAGCAGCATCAACAGCAGCCACAATCGGGCTCGTACCCACAGCATATTTCCCAACCGATCGCCGCTCATGTTGGGGCTGATGCTGTCCCGCAGCAGCTCGCCCAGCAAGCCCTCAGCCAGCAATACTACTTTCATCTTGCCCAGCACCCGCAGAGGACTCAGGGCGTCCAGGCACAGCCTATTCCACAGGCCCAGCTGATGAACACATTCACCAACTTTGGTCCAGTTGCAGCACATGCACTTTCTCCTGCCGTCGGCTCCAAAATGCCGCCCGTCAAGATCACTCCCTCTCGACCAAGTAGGTTGTCTCTTCTTTTCTTTCGTTCCTCGCTCCTTCCTGCCTGTCCGATGAGCCACGATCTGCGGTTGCTGGATGAGGTTTCGATATGCCGTGATCGCATGTGCGGCTCCAATCGTCGCCTTCGTGTCGCCGCGTATGAGCCTCGACACTCGTTTGGCCGAGCCCGTTCTGCTCTCTCGGTCGATCTGAGGGGATGGAGAGGCAAGCCGCTCGTGCTCGCCGGATAGGATCATGGCTTCTGGTGATAACCTTGGACCGATCTACGCATGCTGACTGACACTGCTGGTTTCGGGGGGTCGGGCAGTGAGCTCGCAGGCGGCTCCAGCAACGCCGATTCAACAAAAGTGGCATCCCATGATGGCACCGGCTGCCCAGGCCCAACAGGCCCAGCAAGCCCAGCAAATACAACAGATGCATCAAATCCATCAAATCCATCAAATGCAGCAGATGCACCATATGCAGCATCTGCAGCCGCATCCACAGCCGCAGCCACAGCCCATGACGCAAGCCCAGCGGGTCCTGATGCTGCCCTTCCACAACGCCTATTCTACCCGGCTGAAGGAGGGCAACAGCTCGCTCCTGATATCAACACAGGGACCCCGGGCCACCACCAAAAAGCGTACGATGGCGGAGACGAGTGACTCGGAGCTCAGCTTCAGCGACGACTCGGACGACGGCGAAGCGACAACACGGCGGACCACTCGCTCAAGCGCCCAGGGCTCGGCCGCTCACACCAACGGGCCACACACCAGTCAGTCGGCTGGAGCCAATGTGCTGCGAAATCTGATGCGCAAGACACGACATCGATATTTGCATCGACGAGAGTCCGAGCACATTGCCACTGTCGAGGAGATCTTGGTGCCGATCCGTATCGAGCTCGAGCTAGACGGCTTCCGAATCCGCGACTCGTTTACATGGAACTTGAATGGTATGGCAAAGCCGCTGCCGCCGCAAGCTTCTGAGACTCTGCTGGATTGCAGCTGCTCCTCTGCCTTGGTGACTTGTGTGTCCAAGTCGACGATCGCACTCACGATGCCTCTGCGTCCCCCCTCGCTATCCCCACCCAGAGAAACTCATGACGCCGGACCACTTTGCCGAGCTATTCTGTGACGACTTGGATCTTCCCGCGAACGTATACGCCCGCCAGATCTCAACCAGCATTCGACAACAACTCTCCGAGTACGCTAGCTCACACGAGATTCCGCTGAACTTTGGCGAAGACTCGAGAGTCGCCATCCAGGTTCGTAGCCTTAGTGCAGAGCGCCGTCATCCCCTTGTTGATGTTGAATGTTGATGTTGATGTTGATGTTGGTGTTTTTGATACACCTTCTGCCTCTTTCCAGCTCGACATTCTTGTTGGCAACGTGCAGCTGAGGGATCAGTTCGAATGGGATGTGGCCTCCCCTTTGACGCCCGAGGAGTTTGCAAAGGGCTTGGCAAGCGACCTTGGATTAGGAGGAGAGTTTGTTACCATCATCGCTCATAGGTAAGGCTGGCTGTAGCTGTCGCTGCTGATGCAAAACCAGTTCCTGCAAACTTGATGCGCTGCATTATTTCGACTTGATCAAGCACGCAGCTGAATCCTGCTTTAATACTCTGTTCTATATCGCTGACGGTAACAGTATCCACGAACAACTGCAGCAGACACGGATGTCGTTCCTGGAGCAGTCGTTCCGGTCATCGCCATCACTGCTAAGAGTGATTCGGGACGACAAGGACGCGGACGAGTGGACACCATATATTGACGTTTTGACGCCCGACGAGATCGAAAGGAACTTGATTCTGGCCGAGCGGACCTCGAGGTATGGCCGTTGCGCTGGGCAGAGCGTCAAGCCCGATAGGGATGGCTGTGTCGAGGCGAGCGAACTGACGGAACGTGTCTTGCTCCCCATGATATTTAGACGCTTGAGACGATCCAACATGATCAGCCTCGGCAAGCGAATCCGACCATCGCGATACTAGAGGCAGCTGTGTCCGCGTTGGCTGCGAACCGCGAGGGCAGCAAGCTCCGAGGGCAGCAAGCAGAGTGCGGCAATACATTCGAGATGGATCTGAGGAACATTCATGATGAGGACGATGAGAACACAGAGCGTGGCTTGCTGGGGGGACGAACGAGGGCAAGCGAGAGAGCCAGAGCCAGAGCGAGAGGCAGAGAGAGAGCCGGAAAGAGAGAGATGCACACAGAGAGACACACTCACCAAGCGAGACTCCAAGCGAGACTCAAGCGAGAGCGGTCTCTCCGTCTCGCTCCCGTCTCGCTCCCGTCTCGCTCCCGTCCCGTCCTGCGCCAGACTTGTCCTCTCCAAGGTTGGACTTCTGCTTGTCTGCGCTCTGCTCGTCTCCTTCCTCCTCCTCCCTGCCCACAGCGATCCCAGAGGTGCGGTCTCTGGCCTGCCGGTCCCGCCTGCCTTCCCCCCCGTCGCCGTAGCGGTGCTATTCTTTCCTCCACAGCCATCGCTAGCCTGTCGCAGCCCGATCCCCTCCTTTTCTCCCCTCGCTCTTTAATCTCTTCAGCTTGATCTTGCCCTTCAATGAATCCCCCGTCATCATCGGCCTCGCTCGATAACTCCCCAAAGCCCGCCTCCTCAGCCGCTAAAGAGCCCTCGTCGAACCCTTCGAAAACAGCCTCGGCGACCGCACCGCCCTCTGTCGGATCGCAGGATCACCCCAGCCCGTTTCAACTCTCAAGCAACGTTTTCGCTTCCGATTCGGCCTCCAGAATGTAAACGGATCATCCGCATCGATTCGGCGTCTCAGCTTTCCGCCTCTTTTCAGACAATCGCTTTTCTTTTCTCCACTCGCCATCTTCATCTCTGAGCTTTTAGCCATCATCGTGCTCCCCTCATCTATGTTCGGTTTTGACTCGACATGCTCGAATTTCTGCCATCGCGAGCGCAGACTCCTTTCGGGCGGGGGGGGGCACCCCTCCCCGTCGAGCCCCTCCGCCATGCATCTCTTTCACCCCCATCTTCTTGGGAAACGCACGATTGCCGTCGGTCCCTCTCTGCTGCTCGTGTATAGCGGTGAATTCCTCCGTTGCAACCATGTCATTTTGGTATTGGATCCATCGCCCAGTCACTGATTGCACCGATCACCTCCCCTTTCGCCCACCAACATCTGGCCATGCAGGATCAAGCCGTCCGAATCCGATATCTCCAACACCCACCACGACTCGGACTCGGTGGACTCTGAAATCAGCGAGGATGAGGAGGATTCCAAAGATTACTGCAAAGGTACGGCCCGACGACCTCAGCCATTCGCGATCGTCGGTCATGTCTCTGTCCTCCCCATTCTGTCCCCATTTTGCCTCCATTTCGTGTCTGGGATTCGCTTTATCGGTCCTTTGTTTTCTTTTCTATTTCTGCTTGCAAAAACTCAGACATGACCATCAATGTCCCTTCTGCTTGGGGCTGGCGATTTTGCACTTGCACTCTGCCCTCCCTCCCTGTTCCCGGCCAACAACCTCGTCGACTAATCCCTCTATTGCTCCGGACAGGCGGATATCATCCAGTCAACATTGGCGACAAGTTCCACGAGAACAGATACCTGATCCTTCGGAAACTGGGATGGGGCCATTTTTCGACAGTCTGGCTGGCGCAGGATCAAAAGTAGGTGTCGCTCCCGATCGGCTTCAACTGCTGCGGGCGTTGGTCTACTCCAGCTGGTTCTTGACTGAGAGCGACGATCGAGTCAGTGTTCTGGTCTCTGGGAGCTGCTGCTCTGCCGCTGCACCAGCATTTGCTAGCCGCTGACTCTGATGATCCCTTGCCTCCCGCGTTCGATCCGCATTGGGCTTTCCCCAGACTTGATCGCCTTGTGGCACTCAAGATTGTCAAGTCTGCGACCCACTACACCGAAACAGCGCTCGATGAAATCAAGCTTCTGGAACGGGTTTCGACAGCAAATCCCACAAGTAAAGCGCGAAAGGCAGTCGTCGAGCTCTACGACTGGTTCAAGCACAAGGGGCCCAACGGCGTCCGTAAGTGCCGTTCGCTGCAGCTGGATCGTCTCGGCGCGACAACGGATCGTCATGGGATCAACCACTACCCAGACAATTCTCGCTGCACTGTCGTGCCATTTCTGAAGATGCTTGTCTCGTCACCGTCTGACCATCGCCGTCCCCCCCTCAATCGTCAACCAGACGTTTGCATGGCCTTCGAGGTCCTTGGCCCGAATCTGCTGACGCTCATTCGCCAGTATCGCCATCGTGGCATTCATACTGCGATCGTTCAGAGGATCACGAAGCAAATTCTCATGGCATTCGACTACCTCCATCGAGAGTGTGGTATCATTCACACCGACCTCAAGCCAGAGGTGAGTTGGATCGCTACGCTGCTCAGCCATCGCAGTGGCTGTGTCTGCCCAAGAGATGTTAAACAGCAGCAGTTGCGGTTGCAGCGATGCCGTCCCCAGTGGGCCTGCAGGGCTGGAGTGTACTCCTCTATCTCACCGACAGTCGTGCTGACCTTGGCTTCCCCCCCCCCAACATCAATATGGGCTGTGTCCAGAACGTACTCATCGGTGTCGATCTGGAAAAGATCAAGCAAAAGCTCGGCCTCGTTGGGGTTGCTGGCTGCAACGGTGCTAGCAAATCGGCTGACGGCAGCAACACCGCCGGGGCCGGTGTGACCCAGCCGATAGGCAAGGATAGTCCTCTGTGGTCACTATGTACGTCGCCGATCTCGACGTCGACTCCGGGCTCGCCTCTGACACGCCAGCAGCGCAAGAAGCAAAAGTACAAGCAAAAGAAGCAGCTGGCCAAGATGCAGACCATCCAAACAGCAGTCACGGGCGGCCCTGGTGCCTCCAAGCGCCCGTCGCTTACTCCGGCCAGCGCCAGCGCGATCGAGGGGGCAAGGCTACCACTGGGCTCTTCCTCCACTGGCAACCCGGCCAACAGCTCGACTGGTAGCGGTAAGAGACACCAACTCCCCGGATCGGCTTTGGACGAATACACGGGCAGCCGGATACTGCTCGAGTTCTTTGTACGCTTGCTATTCATCTGCTCAGCCACTGCCACTCCCCTCCAGATGACAAGTCTGCTCAAAACATCGACATCAACAGCCTGACGCCAGAAGAAATCGCCAAGATGACAAAGACCTCGCGACTATCGTTCATCCCCAACAACCGGACCGATGCTCAGAACGGCACCAGTTCGAAGGCTACGTCAAGGTAGGCAGCTGGCTGAGGCAGGGGTTTGCAACAACCGACTCAGCACGTTCACACTCGTTGCCCCATGCGTCCTGCTCCGTGTACTACGCTCTATTCAATCGGCCGGTGCCCGATCTCACCTCTGCCGCCTGACACACCAGTGAAACTTTGGGCAGGAACCTCAGCGACATCAGTCTGGCCGACAAGAGCGAGTCTGCTGGTGAGTTACAGCCATGCCATCGCCTTCCCGCTGCACTACCAAAGTCTGCAATTTGTAGTCGAGATCACTACTGACTCACGTTCCCCCGATGCCTCCACTCGCAGATATGGCCAACGCTACTCCCGAAGCGAAGCAACAGCTGAAAGAGGAGGCTCGTCGGCGAAGACACCTCGAGCACCAGCACATCAAGGTATGCCTCAATGAGCAGACACGGTCAGACTCGGCAGGCATCCGAGGGCCAACGTGGACGCTAACGCCGAACTCTGTTTTCGTCGCCAGGTCAAAATTGCCGACCTTGGAAACGCCTGGTGGGTTCCTGGTGGTGCTGTCGATCCTCACTTCTCTCTGGCGATTTGGCTTTCGTTTTTGCACGCGAAACTGGAGCGCCGGTGCAGTTCAGCTGACCTATCGTACCTGCAATATGCTGTTTGTCAGCTGGATCGACCATCATTTTACCAATGATATCCAAACGCGGCAATACCGGTCGCCTGAGGCCATTCTGGGGGCCAAATACGACACCAGCGCCGACATCTGGAGTCTCGGAACAATGGTACGTGACTGGGGAGGGGTGCTGTTCGCCGGTAAAGCCGACAGCCAAAGCGGCTGGTTCCGCGTCTGCAGGCCAAGCGTGATCTAACAATATGGCGGGCGTTAGGTCTTTGAGCTGCTCACGGGCGACTACTTGTTCGATCCCCAATCCGGAAGCAAGTACACCAAGGACGATGGTGAGTTTGAGCTCTGGGCCGATGCCAGCCACCCGTCTGCTGCTTCGTCTGTGGCTAAATGCAACTCTCCACCAGATCACATTGCCCAGATCATCGAGCTGCTTGGGCCTTTCCCCAAGCACGTGGCGCTGGGCGGCAAATACAGCCAGAGCATCTTCAACCGAAAGGGCGAGCTGCGGAACATTCAGAAGCTGCGGTTCTGGAAGCTGGAGGATGTTCTTCACGAAAAGTATCACTTTTCACGGGAGGAATCCAGACAGATTGCCCACTTTTTGCTGCCATCGATCGAAATCGATCCACAGAAGAGGTGGGTACTTCGCCCGCAAGAAGTTTTTGCGGGACAGGGAGTCCGGGCGTATGACGAGATAGAGAGACTACAGCACACGCGATCCTGCATGAGTTTTGCGTTTCTGCACACTGAGTGGAATGTCGATGCTGCTGCTGCTGCTGGTTGTCCCGTCAGTCACCCTAACCCAAGCGAAACACCACTCGGTCATCCAGAGCGACCGCCGCCGATCTGCTGAATGACCCCTGGGTCGCGAGTGTATCGATCGAAGACATCTTTGATCCCCCGGCCAGTGGTTCCCTGGGAATGCCCGTCGGATCCGGCTCCCCGGAATCGTCGCCTGTTGCGCAAGGGGAAGATATCGATGTCGAGGCCGACGATGGCGCCGACGATGGCGCCGACGATGAGGCCGATGTTGATGTTGATGCTGATGCCGATGCCGATGTTGATGCTGATGTTGATGCTGATGCTGTGCCCGTCGCTGCCCCCGAGGCCATGGCGATCGACAGCGAGGCAGGCGCCGAATGACCGGGTCGATGGCGACACTCGTCCTGGCCCATGCCGAGATGAAACGACGACCATGGCGGAACCTCTGCTTCGCCCCATCTGCAGCCGGCTCGCAGCCAAAGCCGCAATCGCAACCACAACCGCAACCACAACTGCCGAGGCTCTGCTCTGTCTGCCCACAAGCCACATCCCTGCGCTGGTCTGCCCTTTGGTTGCAACTGGCGATACCTTCACCACCATCCCACCCCCTTTCCACCGATCTCCTCTCTGCACTTCTTCTTCGCAACAGCCCGCCAACATGACAGCGCTCGCAAATGAAATGGGATGCCTGTTTCTGAGTCCACCGGGGGCCTTTCTGCGGTTCCTGAATACACACGGTGTCCCTCTGCCATGGCGACCTGCAACCCCGGACATGACGCAGCAAAGATGCATGGTCGCGGCGTACAAGCAGACCGTCGATTGCGAAGGCCGGCTCATCGATTTGCAGCCATGAAGAGCAGAGATTGATGAGCGCCATCGCAGGCCTTCCCCAGCACCAACGCTCCGGCCTATCCCGGAGCTTTTGGAGGAATACGGCTCATGGTGCCTCGCCCGCCCATGTGCTCGGGCCTCGTGTTGGTGTCGCTCGCAGCTGGGCTTTCGCCGCAATCTCCCTTCCCTCCCCGATCTGGCCAGATCCTGCCACCAGCACCCCTTGGGCCCTGTTCTGGCTGCTGCTGCTGTCGGTGGCTACATGTATGCTTCTCCGCAGAGTCTGGACTCTCCCAAGGCGACCAGGCTGCAAACCCTGGCCGGCGGATCGCTGCTCTTCGAGGACGCCGTCCTGCCGGCTGCAGCCCGGGCAGGCATCGACCTCGCCAAGTGGGTCCCGCCACCACATCCTGGTCTTCTGCTGTCGAGGTCGCTGGAGAGTACGCATATCGACTGTTGCAAGATTGCTGCCTTCCCAGCCTCGGACCGATTCCCAGATCACCTTCCTCCTCCTCCTCCTCCTCCTCCTCCTCTTCCTCCTGGCTTGTGCGAATGCCTGCTGACCTTGGGCACTTCGACCTCGTTCGCCGTTTCTGCGGCGCTGTTCTCTCTCTCGGATTGCTCTGCTTGTCGTTGGTAGATCCCAGAGCCCGTCAGCTCGATCGCAAGTTCAGCCAATGGAGTCTGAACGGTCGCTCCCTTGGCTCGCTGGCCAGCATTGCTGCGGTAGGAACTGATCCGCAAACTCGGGCGCTGGGCTGCCTCTAACGAGGAAGGCGATCGTGTGGCCCAGGAGGAATCACCCGGATGCATGCGAATGCCTATTGCCGCGGCGACCTGAAAAGCTCTGGCTCCTGTCGTGCCCAGATCGTGGTTGCCGAACATTTTGATCTGGTCGAGTCGCTTGAAGGCCTGGAATGGAGTCCGATTGGACACCACATCTACACAGCCCTGAAGAAACGATATGCAGTGCTGTCGCCCCGCATGATCGCTCTGCTCTCGATGGCATTTCCGGGTGAGTGGCAGCCGTCCGATCGCATTCCCGGCGTAGCTGCAAGCATGTTCCTCGCTTTCTGGTGCAGCGGCAGCGAAGGATGCCCCGGGCTGTCGTTGCTGACACTCCCGACGGCACTTTGGCCGACCACTTTCTCCAGATCACTTTGGCCGGGACAACGCTGTCCTTGCGAGCCTGCCCTCGACACCGTCACATCCAAGGGCATTACTGGAAACCCTGGCGTATGCATGCGGCTCGACCCTGACCGTCCTGAATCTCAGCCGCACACAGCTGGGCGATAGCGACTTGCCATATCTGCATAATCTTCCCAAGCTGCGAGTGCTCGATCTGTCGTTCACCCTGCTCACCGACGTTGGCCTGGTGGCCTTTGTTCGGCCGATCGACTTTGCCTCGAGCAGCCTGAGCGAACCAGGAGCTATATGGGCTCGCTCAAACCAGGAGGTCGCATCGGACTGGCTGGTGCTTGGTCGCCGCTGCTGCTGCTCGATTCAAAGCCTGAGCCTCAAAGGACTCGGGACGGTCTCGGATCGAGGAATCGGCGCTATTGCTCGGAAACTGAGGCACTTGTCCGTATTGGACGTTGGCCAGACCCTGGTCAGCACCAACGGTCTCGAAGCCCTTGGTCGGACGCATGGATGGATGCGGATATCGGCTCTGCAGCTCACGACCATACTCGAAGACCATACCGGCAATGCCCCGTCCGAAGCGATGCTGGATACACCGACGGGAACGGGCAGGCTCCGAGCCCTGCTCCGCATGAGCCCCTTTGCCGGGCTGACTCCAAACCAAGGCGAACAGAGCCAGTCGGATCTCCTCGAAACACTGCGCCAAGTTCATGCCCACGACCCACCGACGTTTCCAAGGAGTCTGCGGCGTCGAGTGCCAGAGTCGTCGTTGGCAGAGCTTCGGTCCTCAATCTATTTATTCCGAGATCCCGATTCAAGCGCCACCAAACGAACCAGCAGCGGAGGAGAAAGCTGGGGCGACGAGCCGCGTTCAGGTGCCAAGGCCGTCGGATCCAAGCGCTCGATCGGCCTGTCGGTTCACTCGTCGAGGAAGAAGCCCAGCCTGGGTCCGAAACTCTGGGAGTCGCTCGATGATCATCTTCTCTAGCCATCGATATGGATATTGGGCCTGGATGACCAGCATCGGGCTTGATGATCCACCTAGACCGCTGCTAATTGAGATCCAGCATCCTGGCAAAGTCGATACCAAGCAGATGGTGTGAGGCCATCACGCTGGCAGCTGAAGAAGCAGACATCGACACGGCCGAGGATCATACCCCACCAAATACCAGTCAATGTGTCGGATGTGCCAATGTCCATGTACTCACTTTGAATGCCAGAAAGCGTAGAGCCTCGCTGCCGTGGCTTTGCCGATGCACGACGCAAGATCCTGCATAGATTGGCCAGGCGCCGTCAAAATAGCCATGAGCGATTCCGCCACTCAGATTGGAGCCGTCAATATAGGCGGCCAGCGCAGCCGCAAGTCCAGCGTAGCGATGGCGGAGCTTTATGGCCGATCGTATCGAGCAACGAGAGTGTCCGGCGGTGAGACCTACCTGCTCAGAAGCATTCATCAACTGGTGCAGTGCTGGAGCAGCCATCCAAGGTATTCAAGGCGGGAGCATGAGAAATTAGAAGCAATCGCTAAGTTGAATCGGGAGCCAAAGCGGTGAGGGACTGGGGCAAGTGCGGGGGGGGGTGCGAGAGAGCAACTGACGTACTTTTGAACTCTTTCAGCAAGCTCTTTGCTTTGGTTTCGCCAATGCCGGGGCAGCACTGCACTGTTTTGATCAGGCGCTGAGTGTTGGTATGTTTGCTTGAGGCCTTTTCCGTCGGCGTCAACGAATGCTTCTTCGGACGGGCATACTGGTGCGCCTGGTTGGGTCGAGAGCCGGGCAAACCAGAGCCGATGCCGATGCCGATGCCGATGCCGATGCCGATGCCGATGCCGATGCCGATGCCGATGCCGATGCCGATGCCGATGCCGATGCCGATGCCGATGCCGATGCCGATGCCGATGCCGATGCCGATGCCGATGCCGATGCCGATGCCGATGCCGATGCCGATGCCGATGCCGATGCCGATGAATGAGGATCCGCGTCAGTCGATGCACATTGGCGGACAGCTCTCGTGAATCCAGGAGACGCAGCACATGGGTTCATGGGAACGCACCAGTCGAGCTATGTACCGGACTCCATCTGTGACATTGGCTACCGGGATAACTCGGATGTTGAGGGTGAAGAGCGCCGTCCACTGTAGTTCATCGAACTGGGTACCGGTCATATCGGTCTTTTCGATGACGGCGACCGGCTGCTTGAACTGCAGAGCGATTTGGGACAAAGGTGCATTGAAGGACACATCAGCAAGAGCGCAGATAGATGGAGGCGAATGTACGGGAGCGGCAGGCTCGGTGCTGATGGTATCAGCGTCTGTCTGTACTTTGCCAAGAGTCTCCAGCAGCCTCAGGTGGCTCTTGATGGGCTTGAGGAGCAGATCCGACTCTTGAAACAAGAGTATCCCGCAATCCTGGTGAGGAACAAAGTGAACAGGGATATCGGACTGGCTCAGGCGGACCTGGACTGCCGCGGTCCGGGGCACATCAGCATCCGGACTGATGCGGTTGGCAGCAGCGGTGGTTGCGGCGACAGGGCTTACGGTCCGGAGTGAGGCTTCCAAACAGCTCGTGCAGAGACAAGGTTGATGGGTGGCAGTGAACGAGCGGGGCGACCGGCATGTCTATGGACTGAGTGATGATATCGACAGATGGAAGGTGGTGTCGACAGATGGAAGGTGGTGTCGACAGATGGAAGGTGGTGTCGACAGATGGAAGGTGGTATCGACAGATGGATGGCGGTGTCGACGAACAGAGCAACAGCCCTGTATCGACGAACAGAGCAAGCATGACTTGACACGTGCTTGCCTGCGCCACGCGGCGGAGTGCACACACACACGGCGGGGCTGCCTGGCCGAACCCTTGTCGGTTTGGCGCCCGGTCCTCTTGGTCTCCATCGAGTCCGGCTGCGACGTCCTGCTGCTCCCGCCGGTTCCTCTGACTTGCCGCCGCCGCTGCCCAGTTTACCACCATGCGAATCCTCTCTGCCTTTGTCCTGGCATGTGCTGCCGTCGCCCAGCTCGCCGATGCTGCGACTTCGTGAGTGTCCCCCGCGGCGTCTGCTCTTGGCATTTCTTGGTCGGGCGCGCTTGGTTGCTCTGCTAGTTCGTCAGCCCGCACCCTCGCTGGGCTGCCGATCTCTCTTGGTCGGAAGCGGCAGCTCCTCCCACGGCGGCTTTCCAACCTGTGTGCAAGCGGGGATCGGGGTCAATTCAGGCCAGTCGGACGTCCTTTGCTCTCCTCTTCGTCCGGGCACTCCCCGGTCTCTCCTTGCTCTGCCGGGCTCTCTCGTTGTCTGGGCCTTGTCAGGCATTTCGTTTGCCCAACGGATCTGGTGTATGGCTAATTGTCTGCCTCCCCACTGATCAGCATCAAGCTGAAGCGTCAGGCTCTTACTCAAAACGACCTCGTCCATCATGCTGAGGCTTATGCGCAGGCACTCAAGCAGAAGGTGATGTACAACTACCACATCGAGAATGCCGAGCACGGTGTCCCTCTGACCAACTTTATGAACGCCCAGTACTTTGGAGAGATCGGCATCGGTAAGCGCATCCTCGGGGTGTCGGACGTCGACACCAGCAGCCCAGACAGCTTCGGGTCGTGCCATAAATGCTTGGCTGCCCTTCCCAATGAAGATATTTGTAATGGCGATTGCAACATCGACTTGACATGTGTCTTGGCGGCGATACCATCCCTGCCACCCTTGCCACCAGGCACGCCGCCCCAGACCTTCACCGTCGTCTTTGATACGGGCTCCTCGAACCTGTGGGTTCCGTCGACCCGCTGCTCGTCCATTGCCTGCTGGCTCCACCGCCGGTACGATGCCTCCAAGTCGCAGAGCTACAAGGCCAATGGCACCGAGTTTGCCATCCAGTACGGCACCGGTGCTCTTGAGGGCATCATTAGCCATGTAAGCCTGTGCCTTTCGACAACATGCCATCGTTCCGCACGCCATTGCCGCATCGCGCTGTGACCCGACTCGGCTCGTCAGCCCCCTTCCTCTCAAAGTCATCCGCTGATGTGTTGCTCATGTCTCTGTTTCTCAACCACTTCTGTTCACCCTGTGCTCTCAGGATATCCTCACCCTTGGTGATCTCCAGATCCCGCAGGACTTTGGAGAGTCTGTCAAGGAGCCCGGCATCACCTTTGCTGTTGGCCGTTTCGACGGTATCCTTGGTCTTGGTAAGTTCGCGCTTGTGCTTGTCCCGTCCACGTCCCCAAGCAGCTGCATATCGTACTTGCTCGGCGCCACAGCTGTTACCATGCGCCTGCGATCGAGGCGATGATGTATGCACCTCGCTCACCGTCACGTACCCTCTCCTCCCATGTCCTCCAGGATACGACAACATTGCTGTCAAGCGTGTCGTTCCCCCATTCTACAACCTCGTTAATGTAAGAAGCTCTGCTTTCTTCTGTTGCGCCGATAATGTGGAGTGTGTCCCTGCTCCGGTCCATAGCGACTTCTCGTCGCCTGGCTCCTCCAAGCCTTCGGACACTGACTGAATAGCGGTCTGCTATACCGAATTCTCGTCCAGGCGCATCTCCTGGACACTCCTATCTTTGGTGTCTACATGAGCAACAACCAGGGTGACGATGGTGGCGAGATTGTCTTTGGTGCCGTCAACCACGATCATTACCAAGGAGCCATCAGTAAGTTTCGCCGACCAGTTTGTTGTGCCCTTGGTGCTCCCACACCGGTTGTGTATCGGCTGGGTTGAGCTAATCCCCGACTCCCGCTCTCTCCAGCATGGGCTCCCATCGTCCGTAAGGGCTACTGGGAGGTCGCTCTTCAGGGCGTTGAAATCAACGGTGCTCGCATCGATGTTGTTGCCAAGAGCGCTGCCATCGATACCGGTAAGCGGTGACCGCATTCGGACGCAACTGCCAAACGAGGTTGGCATCGCATGTGCGGTGTGCCGGCTCTATGCCGGTATTGCCACTGTGCATCTTCTTATTGCCCTTTTGTCCGTGTTGACCGGATCTCCTCATTGCCCAGGAACGTCCTTGATCGGCGTCCCCACCAAGGATGCCGAGGCCATCAACTCCAAGATCGGAGCCACCAAGGGCCAAGGAGGCCAGTACACCGTCGACTGCAGTACTGTTTCGAAGCTGCCTCCGATCACGTTCACCTTCGGAGGCAAGAAGTTCACTCTCAAAGGTGGGTTTGCATTCGGGGCTATGCATGTGTCCGGGGCGGCGGACGATGCGCACCTACGCCCTCCGTCCTCCTTGACATGTGTTTGCTGAACCCGGGCTGATCCTTCTATCAGGCGAAGACTACGTTCTCCGTGCCAGCGGTCTTGGTGGAGGCGAGACCTGTATCTCGGGATTCATCGGCATCGATGTAAGTTCTGGGCACACCATGCAGTCCCGCCCCAAGCATGGCCAGCAAGAATGGGCCATCGTGCATGCAATCGTGCTTACACCGATTTCTCATCCCTGTAGATCCCCGCTCCCGCTGGTCCTCTCTGGATCGTCGGCGATGTTTTCCTCCGTGTCTTCTACACTATCTACGATCTGTAAGTACATACGCACGCCGAGACATGTCGCTGACTATACTCGCTGCTGTCGAGATATTGGATCATCACGCCGTTCGAGCCCAATCTAACCAGTCGATTCTCCCTTTGCAACACCAGCGGCAACAACCGAGTCGGCTTCGCTCAAGCTGTCTGATCGCACATCAGATACGTCCTCAGTCTTGCGGCCTGTCGGGATTGGCGCGGCTCCCGCTTTATTCTTGTCTCGGACGCCGCCGCCCCTGGCTATCGGCTTTTCATAACTGCTACGAAGTAGCACCTGTCGAGAGGACCGACAGGACAGGCCTCGCCTATTTCAATGGATCTCTCTCTTTTTGTTGTAATATCACAAATATAGCGTGTTCTGATCAGACCCATGGTCTGTTCGGCAGTGTCCAAGAACAGCCAACGTTGGCCCCCCCCACATACATGCCGAAACAGGGGGGTGGGTGGGATCGCTCGTCTTGGCTGCATGAGCCACGGCGACTGAGGGAAAGGCGTCACTGCGCCTCGGTGTCAGATGAGCTCACCAACACCAACCATAATCCAGAAGGAGTTGGTTCGCTTCTCCATTCCATCGCCGCCAGCTTTCAGCTTCGATACGCTGTCGATCGATGAGGATGGGATGGAGCTTCCCGCCGCCGACACCTCGGTCGTCGAAGGACGGCTGGAAAGAACCTCGGCAATAGAAGCGCGAGATGTCTTGTTCACCAGCCGAGCAAATGTAACGAGCAGCGGAAACTGCAAAGCGTTTCGGAGGGGGGAGAGGGGGAGTGGTGTCTCAGTCGATATCAACACGCAAACAATCGTTCTGGGCATTGGCGATGCACCAATTGCCGCCGCCGCAGCTCGCTCAGGTACATGCCTTGCTCTCAGCCATGGAAGGCGAGATTAGCCACTCTCGAAATGCGGATCCTCCACAGCAAAATCAACCGCACACACCAGCTGGAATGTCGCCACAGCTCCTATCCGTACCTCAATTCGTTTCGAGTACTTCTCTCCTTCGCCCTTCTTGGGAATGACTTCAAGCATCACCGTGCGGCAGTTCTTGCCCTCCTCGGCGCCGGCGAGCAGATCAAGGGCGGCTGTAGAGGCGGTTCGGCCGCGCTGGGATGGCAGGGTCGCAGGCTCGTCGTACTGCCACATCTCGTTGTGGGGCGGAATCGTGAACGTAGGCGCCAACACCGTCACCTTTGCAGGAGCGCGCGATACAGTGTTAGGTATCGAGGAAAGAAGCTGCAACAGATCTACATGCAGCGTTGGTCCCAGTGAATGACAGCAGTCGGGGGAGAGGATGCGGTTGGTCTGTCGCCAGATCAGCAACGAGATGCCATAACCCACCACGCAGTGCTGGGAAGCCGACGAGGCATCGGTCTCGCTCTTGGAGGCGCCGGGTGCAAATGGCGTGGCTATCGAGACGTCCATCTCTTGATCGATCGGGTTGGTGAATTTGAGCAGCAGCTTGACGGGAACATCAGGGGTCAAGGGCGAGAGAGGCATCGGTTGCGCGATGGTGATCGTCGGCAGGAATTCTCTGATATCATGGTTGGGATCAGATAACCCGAATCGGCGCCGAGGCAAGCCAAAGAGAATGCCTCCCCTCCCCCCGGCGTGTACTGTCGACAGAAGCCACCAACATAGATCGCTAGCGTGCATCGCCGCCAGCATACATCGACATGCACAAATCGTGTTTACCGTGCAATCAACTTGATCTTGAACCGAGTCGCCACCGCCTTGATTTCTGGCTTGATCAGGAAATGGTCGCACTGACGGCATCGCTTCGATCGCTTAGTGCGGAGCTGAATACGCTGCGGGCGCAGGTCCCTGGATTGAGCAAAGAAGCGACCCAAGACAAAGGACATCAGTGCGAACGTTTTGCATCCACGATTTGCATCCACGATTTGCATCCACGATTTGCATCCATGACAAGATGAAAGGAATACCCGCACGAATGACGAGCGACTGCCGGATCGGGCAACACGAGCGACACGAGCGATACGAGCGACTTACATCCGGCGGCGCGGCTCGTCATCAGGCTGGTTGAGGCGTTGTGCCAATGTCGTTACTGCATGAAGAGTGCACAGCTTGGAGTGAGATTCACACGAATAGGCCGTGGGGTGGGAGACATCGATGCTCCTGAGTGATTGTACGGCAGGTCGGAGAGCGTGGCCATGCGAGATGGCCGAAGCGGGACGCACCTGTGTCAAGTCTCCAGAGTGGGTCCTCTTCGTCTGCCTTGCTGTTGTCTGGGAACTCCTTTGCATAGGACTCGTACGGCTCAAGCTCCTCGGTGCGGCCAATGGGGAGCGGGTTGGTCTTTGGGAGGCCCATCCCAAGCGAGGCGAGGCCGGGGATGGAGGCCAGCAGCGATGATGAGATGCTGTTGATGGCACCTCCACTCTTGAGCACGCCGGTGGGTTGTCCCTGCGCCTTCATGGCCTTTTCAAAATATGCACGGAGGCTCTCAAACTCCTTGACATCCGACCGTTCGTCCTCGGCCTTTTGCAGCTGCACTGGATACCAAGAGGAAAGGAGGAGACAGAACAGCAGGGTCAACACCGTCGTTGGGACGACCACTTCTGTGGTTACTGGTGGACATGCTAACTTGTCCAAGGCCAGGCTTGTGGGCCTCCACACCATAAGGCGACGATGGAAATCACATCGCCCGGCTGTCAAAAGTTTGGACGCAAGAGGCCAAGACCGATGGGCTCCAAAGATCGCTTGCAACCCGTCAACGGACGGACATACTCGCCAAGCCCGTGGGCCGTTCAAACTTGAGTCCAATCTCCAGCGAGTCCCAGCGACAGACGCCGCACGACAGATAGTGGATATTGGCGCCCGAGACAGTGGCGCCGGCAGCTCCCGGATCGACGATGGAGACAACAGTGAGGGTGTTCATGCAGATTGGACACTGGAAGCAGTTGCGGGCACATCTGCAGGGAATGTTGCCGACGGTTCGAGAGGGTGAGACGCCCGCCAGAACAAATCAAGACGGCCCGGGAGCAAAGCGGGCGAGGGGTCGGCACTGGTCGTAGCCCACGGCAACCTGCCTGTTCTTCTCGGCTTTTGCCGAAGCTGTCGGCACCTCAAAGAGGCAGTTTGGGCAGTAAAAGCATGATATCTCCTCTGAAATGCACCGCTTGCAGCGGATCTTGTGGCAGTCGTCGCAGTAGTAGAGATGTTCCAGTCGAGATAGAGTCAGGGAGCTCCCTTCGCTCGGTGCGTTTTGGGTGATGTCGACGGTGGGCTGCGATGGAGCTCCGTCACCGGCGGTTCGGTGTGCGGATGGCTCGGTAACTCGGCTGTTTAAGCAATCACACTAGTGTCTCCAGAAGCAGCGCGGGTGAGCATGGTGCACATTGGTGAAGAATCGGGATGCGGGTCCAGTGCGGTAAGGAACGCAGGTCAGTCAGAGGAGCCGGTGGGCAGCCAACGAGCGACATTCTCCAGATCTGCTGCTCTGCACAACTGCAGCGCCCGGGAAGTTGGAAGCATCGTATCGCCGGTATGCGAGCCAGTCCTGGTCCGTCGAGGCAGACAGTGTGCGCTTCGCCAGGTCGCCAAGGCGAGGCAGCCGCAGCGGGTTCGCACCTGGTAGAAGACCGAGGGCACCGGGGTGGGGACATGGAGCGATTGGCCCTGGGCCGGGCTGCCGAAGGAAGAAGAGCTCAAGGGCATTGCAGAAGGCAGCCACAATCGGGCTATCTCGGGATGGGCTGATGCGGGAGCCTGTGATGGCTCTGGAGGGGGGGGGCAGTTGCGGCCGGGTGAGCGGGAGGGAGAGATGGAGGGAGAGATGTTGGGCGACGGCGCTGCGTTTCGGCTCTGCCAAATCCGGCGAGAAAGGGTGCGGGCGGTGGGACGACGCAGCGACCGGGCCTGCAGCCCAGTGCGGACATGCAGAGGTGGATACGCCGACGGGGACATGCACAGGTATCCATGCCAACTCGGATATGCAGTTATACATGTCAAATCGGGGATGTAGTCATCCATGCCAGCCCGGCGATGCCCCTGGTGCCCATGCACCAAGTCCGTCGCGTTATCGACGGATAATGTGTTTGTGGGATCGCCGCGGATGGGTCGTCGCATTGTTGACACAACACAGCAGACAGACTAATGTCTTGGAAGATTCCGGGATGAGGGTGGGAGATGGCAGCGCGGCAGTCGGTATATAAGCGCGCAGGGCCGTCGTCCGAGTCGATGTCCATCTGCTCGGTCGACAGCGCCATCACGCCCCAGTATTCCCACGCAGACCATCGCCCGGACCACTCCTCTGGCCATCGCTCTGACACCTGCGTAGCCGTTCAAGTGCGCTCGCCGTCCTCACTCCCACTGCAGCGTCCGGTAGGTCATGGCCCTCCAGAGTGGGTGTCCTGGTCCTCTTACAGACGACACTGCCCGGGGACTGCCATGTTCGCGCTCCGTGGACTTGCTGCTCGGCTGCCACCCACATCCAAATTGATGGTCCGTCGTTGACTTGGGCCCATCTAAATTTCTGGTTTGGTGGCCATCAGCGCCGGCTCGAGAAGCACAAGTACAAGTACGAGAACAGGAACGAGAACAGGCACATCAGCAGCAACAGCCACTATCACCCGCACCAATCCGAGCCAGAGAACTACAAGCCTCGCCTCGGACCTACTCCCCCAGACAAGTCGAACCCGGGCCTCGTCGCCATGTCGATCACAAATTGCCCATCCGTGTGTCTGAGCACATCGGTACTGACCCCGGGATCAACCTATGCACTGACCTGGCTGTCAACGTACTTTTCCCCAACCCAGAATGCACCGCTGCAGATTGATCTGTACAGCCAGAGCTCTACTGCATCAACGACGCTGACCTGTGCAACAAACTCCAGCACGCTGCTGAGCTTTCCAAGCGCCAACACAGGCTCGGCCAACTTTGTGGCTCCTCTTCTTCCACAGCCAGGATTCTATGTCTTTCGAGTCAAGTCCATAGACTCGAGCTGCTTGTTTGGACCAGCACAAGGAGTGTCATTCGCCCCGAATGCAAGTGCCTCTACCTTGACCTCGACCCAAACACCCTCGGGTTCTAGAATAACAAGCTCAGCCACCCCAGGCACAAGCAGTACCACCCAACCGACAGCCGACAACAGCACACAGCCGCCCTACACAGTCGGTATCATCATTGGCTTCTCAGTGATTGCCGTTTTGCTGGTACTGCTACTGGCCAGCATCCTCTTCATATATCGCAAGGTCTTTATCATAAAGAACATGCCTGGCGGATCTGCCGACAGCACTTTTGCTAGCACTCAAGCCACTGGACGTCATTCGCCGTCGCCCACGCCGTCGGCTCGCACGATTGACAGCGACCCGGTGGTGGTGACAACGCAGTCCCCAGAACCAAGGTCCAACGGTCACTACAGCGCAGCCAGGGAATCTGAGCATTCGTTCCAGTCCCCGGCCCCGATTGCCGTCACGGATCGTCCGTCAGCATCACCCAATCCAAAGCGATTCTCACATCTGTCCCAAGTCTCTGGACAGAGCCCCAAGTCGATCCTTCGCGACAGCATGTCCGTGGTTTCGGTCGAAGATCTCACCCTGATGGCATCGAAGGGCAACTTTGACGCCATTACCGAGCTTGAGAAGCGAATCCGATCGGCTTCCTCGAGTCTTGCTCGATCCAACCAACTCTTGGCCTTGCTTACAGAGCAGATGAAAAATCAGCAGCAGCAGCAGCAGCAACAACTTCCTCATCCATACATTCCGCCGGTGGGCCAGAGCTTCTCCGAGGGCTCTCCTCAGTCACTAAAGCTGAGATCGATGACGCCGCTCGTGAGCTCGGTGTCGCTTCCCTTGGGCTCGCTGGATGGCGGTGCAAACTCATCCGCTCACTCGTCGATGAGCCAAGAACAAGCAAACAAGATCCTGCAAGTATTCTTGAAGGAGCTGCGGAATCCCCAAGTCGGGAGCTGGGACGAGGTCGTCGGTAAGGTTGGCCAGATCATCCGGGAGAATCCGGATCTGTCTGAGGCCCTCAACCACCCTCACTCGTGAAGCTCGTCACAAGTGGGCGTCTGGTTGTGATCAAGCAGCGGTATAGAATGCTGTGGCTCGTTCTACTTGTTGCTCGCAACGTAAGCGGAGGCATCCAAGATATGGTATGGATGAACTCTTTATCTCTAGATCTGAATACATGCATAAACTTCCATGCTCAACAGCCCGCCGCCACTCCGAGCTGCTCTCTGTCGTCTTTGATGGAATGCCCTCGATCCGCCCATGTATCTGGATCCCACTGTTTGGTCTCACTGTTCGGTCTTACAGGCACTCCCAACTTGCACCGCGACAGTGTTCCTGATGCCGCGATGTTGGATTGCGACATTGGATTGTGCCGTTGGATTGTGCCGTTGATTTGTGACGCATCAACACATCCCCCATTATGCGCCTCCACTCCTTCCTTGTCCAGCGGGACGAATGAAATGAATCGGGAACATGTGTTTATTCGGGCCCAGAGGGAATGATCGGCGACCGCAAAGCGAGGTGTCTCGTTTCATTTTGTGAGCGCTGCAAGTGCAGAGTCCGGCATTAGCCAGAGACAAGTGGATTCACACATCCACGGTTCTACAGCTACCATTCTTCGTCTAGAGTACGTGGCAGGAGGGATGTCTATCGAGTCAGAACCCATTCTATGCAAGACCAAGGAGATCCAGGAGTAGACGATCGAAACAGGAGAACAATGAATCAAACAAGCAAACGCAACAGAGGCAAACGTGGCGCTTGCTCTCTACGAGTAGCAAAGATATGGGGCTATCCATATGAGCACATGAAAAGCGTCAACGGTGCAAGCGTGGAAGAAGAGGAAATATAGAGCATCCCGGTGCTGGAGCAAGGGCGGCTGTTAGGGCCGAGATCGTGAGCAGAATGCAGCAGGTAAGAGCGTTGAGCTGGGGATGGAAAGGGTGTAGTGCTGCAGCATCGGGATGAGTGAAAGTGTACCCAGCGGGGGCCCTTGCATGCGTGTGCGCTATTGGAGAGGTTTGCATGCAAGCTTCGACTCAGTCCGTGTATCCGTAGTCCTTCAGTCGAAGAACGTCGATGCCACCGGCTCCAGGTTCAAACACAAAGGCAAGGCAGAGCACCGTCGTTGGTGCATTTCCGGCGTCGATGTCCTTATAGATCTGGTGGACGTTGCGAGACGGTATCCGTTACGATCAAAGTCTGGGGTCGCAAAGCCGATTCAGACTTCATGTCCGCCCAATTGCTCGCAGGCGAAATGCTCCTGGCAGCAGAGCCGCGGGCGTGGCCCCCGTACAATGGCTTGCAATCGGTTCTCCGTGTAGAGCACCGTCCGGGGAAGCCATCGCCCACTTTCTACTCAGTCGCTCCCTTTTCGTCATACGCACCTGCATGACTGTGAGATTTTCGATCGCCCAGACTGCTTCGCTGTAGGTTTCAAGTTGTGAGAAGCCATTGAGGAAGGTATTGAAGAAATCCCCGGCAAAGTCAAACCGGTATATCAGCCGGTCGTCTTGGTTGAGTGGATAGCGCATCTCGGTGGTCTCGAGGATCTTTTTGCCAAAGGAATGGATACTTGTCGTGCACTCTATGGTGCGGTACCGCAGCGACTCGTAAATGGCAATGTTTTTGCACACACCCGAGTATGTGTATCCCAGGTCGATGTTCATCTGCAAGGATGTGGATTAGACGGCAAGGGTCACCCAAACAAGTAACAGCCAGAATAGCATTGGGCATTAGCAGTTAAGTATGAGTCGGTTGGGCATTGCAGCGACACTGGTGCCTCGATTCGTCACAGCGAGCCGCTTGCGCTTTGAATCTGACGTCAGCGCGAGCCATCCTTCTGTGAACGGTACCTACCTTCAGCAAGAAGAACGAAGCCGATCTGATGCTCTTGTCGAATTCGTCTTGTAGTCCAGGCAGCAGGTTAAGAGGAGCACTACATATATCGATAGCTGGAGCCGAAAGGAGCGTTTGGCGTTCGTTCAGACGGACCAATTGGTGTCGCTGGAGCTGGACAAACATGTGCGGCATAGAAATCAGTGTCGATTTATCGTCGGGCAGTGCCAGGATCCCACTGAACCAAGACGACGCAGATCCAGGACCACACTCAGCTCCGGATCACTTCCAGGCCCCAGGGGGACCACGTTAAGCATGCAGCTCGAAAATGTACCAACCTCGGTGCTGCAGGTCAGGTCGACAAAGTCCAGGTGCATCTGAAAGTAGGTCAGATAGAAGACCGGAGAGCCACGAGATCCATCATCCCCGAAAGTGATGTCATCCAGGTTCACACTGTGCCGACATTGTGCCATTTTAGGGGCAGCATATGGACACGCCGACACCAAGCCGCCTATACGAACAGGCGATTCCGAGGGGCTTGGCGACGGCAGAGAATAGGGCCTGCACTCGGTAGGAGACTGGTCCGGCAGCTTGGGATGCAGATCCGATGGCGTTGGATACGATCGAGACACGTCCTGTGGCTCCGTGGGAGCTGTTGATGAGCGAGGCCGGCGAGGGGGGAATCGATTAGTGTCTGCACGCATAGCGAGGCAGAGCACAGAGGACCGACAGTAGCATATCGACTTGACCAGTGTCCCAAAAGGCAGCCAGCTAAGGATGCAAACCCCGCCTCGATGATCCCCTCCAGCACACGGAGGGAGGCGGTGAGAATGCAGTGGAAAGGCAGCCCACCCTTGCGATCGGTGCTTTTGAGGAGGCCTTGAGTGTTCTGGTTGAGATGGATGGATGGAGAATATAGACACGACGAGAAAAACAGGATGAGTGGAGCGAATCGGACCCATATCGCTCGCCAAGGCTCCGCAGACTCCATCCCGCCGTATCGAATCGTGCAGGGCAGCTACTCTTGTTGGGAGACACCGTACCAGGCTCGGAAGCCGTATGAAGAGCTTGCGGGCCGTTGCTCGACTTGAGCCGGCATCTTTGGAGGACTCGAGTGGTGATAAGCTTTTGGTGTGGCCGTATGGATGGACTGGAGGGCGGGTTGGAGGATACGGTCGGATACAGCCCGGCAAGAATAAGCAAAGACAACGATTCCAGGAAGTAAGTGCTTGGTCACTGGCATGTATAGAGTTGTCGACGACTTGGCTTACCGCCGCGCTTGGTTCGGGATGCCAGAGATTCGACACAGAGCGAGCGCGAGTCTCGGGCCGACGACTTTAACGAAGATTTCGAGACATCGGCCGACCGCAGCTCTGCCTGGATGCCTTGAAGACCGGGCGGGCCCGAAAACGAGTAACCGAGGGGCTTGGAGGTACTTGGGGAGAGCGAGGCAAAGGCACTGACAAAGGACGGAAAGTGCTGGATCGAGTACGTGCTGCGAGCCGGGAGCTGCTATCGGAGACAGAGGGCAAGCGAGAGACAAGGTTGTCAAATAAGTGTTTTATCGAGACTGGAACAGCAACTCAATGGGGGGGGGAAAGCCATTGGACAGCTTTGACGAGCCTGGCTCAATTGGGAGCGATACTCCCATAGGGTACGAAATACGACGAGGCGGAGGGCGGAATTATAGATCCACCCGAAACCAAACCAGCCAGGTTCAAGCCCCGACGACAAGAGTCCATGATTGCAAGGAGTCTGTATGAATATGGCAGCAACAGCGACATGAATCGCATGATAGACCCATACCGCGACATCCGAATCCGAGTCCGAGTACATCTCGGGAAACTGAATTTGGAGAGGAGGCAGGTGCTGGCACTGGAGCATGGCTGGCAGAGAAGACAGGGCTATGATGCGGGAAGATGGCGGGAAAGCAGGAGGGCGGGTGACTGCTCTATGTGAGAGTTGAGTGGATGTGTGGGCTGGCGAGGACCGAATAAAGTCTCTATGGGAAAAGCAGTGCTGTGGAGAAGAATGATGCAGAGAGTTGAAAGCGCCCGGTCTTTGCAAATGTGGAGGAGGAGGGCGCTGGAGGAATTAGAGACAGGAGATTTGCTGCAGCGGGCTGAATTGGTAGAAAGCGACGGCGACGAACGAGGGAGAGTCGATGGGCCAGAATTGCGGACCGATGTAGGACCAGGGCCAGTCTTTCAGCCGATGCCAGAGGTATGATGCCAGAGTTATGATTGAGGGAATGTGCTGGAAAGGCGAAGATGTTGCTTGCCCAGCCAGACAGATCTGCAAAGCCAGCGACCCGGACAGTTCAGAAGGACAGACCCTGATCGATCGGCGAGCGCTCGAGAATGCTCCAGCTATCGAAGCAGCCATCGGGCAAACCAAGAACGTCGAGCCCGGAGCGATGCTCATGGCATGTTCTGGGGGGATTGGGCGAAGGGAGATGCTTGCGGCAAGACGATCAATCGCCGACCAGGGTGAACGACAGGTACTTACAGGGTCAAGCAGCACAGCGAACGAGGGCAAGATACGAGAGATTATCGCCCAACTGGCTCGAAAGAATAGGGGCGCTGGGTTGGATCCAAGGATGAGGGAAAGAGCAGCTATCGAGGGATTGTAGCAGCAGCCCCAGGAACACAGCTACTCCGGGAAGCGACGGCAAGAAGGGATGGTGGTGATGGATCAACAACGGAAGTGCTGTGGCAAATACTGGACCGAGCCCTGGATGATGTCGACCAGTCGATGGCAGCAACTCGGGCGGATGGAGAATGCGGTGCAGAATGAGGGATGAAATGAGGGATGAAATGAGGGATGAAAGGGGGGGGAGGAGGACCTGAGATGGCGGCACCGGCTAGATGAGTGATTGGGGTCGGCGGGAGATTGGGATCGGGGCAGCGCCTGGGCGAGTGGCTCGAGAATGAAGCTCCAGGCCAGGATGAGTGGGGATGTATTGGCAGAAGCGAGGCAAAAATGGAGGGAATTCTGTGGGAGCGAGGGAAGAGTGTTACGGAATACTCCACAATACAGCAGGAGGAGTTGCTGTGCTGCCGCAGGGGTCTGGTCCAGCCTTCCAGCCGACCGACTCTGGGCGGGAGCGAAAGGCGGTTCGGGTTTGGTGGATGCGGGTGGGCGGCAGCGGCAGCGGCGGCAAGCATCGCTGGTATGGCATGATGTGGCATGGTATGGCATGCTGGGGAGGGCGAGATCGGTGCAGTCGATGCTGCCGGTTGATGTTGCCTTCGATGCCGGTGTTGAGATGTCAATGGCGAATGGATGCACCGGGCGTGCGTCAGGGCGCCAGCAACATGCATGTCGGCGTGTCGGGTTCATTGTCCATCGTCATCAGGTCGTTGGCGTGCTGCAGCACCGTCTCCCACGGGTGCAATCCAGCGGGGCCGTCTCCGGACGGTTGAGTTGAGCAGGCACATTGCGCGGGAGTGCTGATGGGCGCGGCAAAGTGCGGGTGGGTGATGTCGAGCCAGGAGGCCATTCGACCTCGTCATGACGGCCGTCTGGGCGGATCATCATGCTCGGCAGCGATCGAGTGATCAAACAACGGAGCGTTCGAGTGACCGAGCCAGAGAGCCAAAATCACCCGAACCGCCAGGGACAGCACAAACAACACAACAGCGCACACAGCACAGAAGAGCAGCTTCATCGAAAACTATGGCCTTTTATTCTTGAAACATAAACGCAAGGGACTTAGCTCCCAATAACAGCCCCACAGAAGCAGGGCTGCATTGGTACACCAGTGGGGCTGCGGACAAATCTCCATTTAGTAGAGGCGGACAGGCTTGCCCATGGACGACTTGATGAAGAGGGACTTGACGTTCTGCCAGTTCTTCTTGAGAAGGGAGACCAGGAAGTTGATGGACATCATGGTGTTCTGGATGATCTCGTCCTCGGTCATATCGACGTGGCCAATGGCAACACCGAGGCAGAGAACCTTCTTGAGCTGGAACTTGATGGTGGCCTTCATCTCAGTGACCTTGTCACCCAGGTTCTCGGAGTGGGTGAGGGGGGTGGGGAACTTGCCGGCCTTGGCCAGACCGGGACCGAGCAGACGGGGGATCTGCTTGATGAGAGCCTCAGAGGCCAGGAAGGCATCGTACTTCTTGGCAAGCTTCTTGATCAGCTTCTTGTTCTTGTTGAGCTTCTTGAGGTCCTCAACAGACTGGTACTCGAGGTCGATCTGCTTGGCCTGATCAATGTGGGCCTGATCGGCGAGAATGCAAATCTTCATCTTGGGCTTGGGGATGTTGGGCAGGCGGACGGTTCCAGAGAAACGCTTGTCACGCTGGGGATCGTAGTTCTTGAGACCGATCTGGAGCTCGATGGTCTCGGTGAACTTTCTGGGCTTCTCCTCCTTGGAGTAGCGGAGGAGTTCCTTGACAGCCTCACGGACGGCACTCGCTTGAACCTTGCTGTGAACAGCGACGGTGCGTGTGGGATGGGCGGGCGAGAGAGACGTTGATGTTGAGTATTGGTGCGCATGGGCTGCTTCTTCTACATGGCGACCTCCCGCTTTTCTCCCTCTCGCACACAGCGGTGGGTGTAGTTTCCCACGAGTGCGATCCGGGCCAAGTTTGGCCGTGAATTGCTCCCGCGGAACAGCTGCCTCCATCCCGTCAGGCCCAATGGGCGAGGCATCCGAGTTTGTGCCATCGTGGATCTGCCGTGCACCTTGAGGCATTCGTGTGCTCCGGATTGCTGCTGGTGCTGGTGTTGCTGGTGTTGCTGCTGTTGTCTTGATGCAGGTTTGCCCAGGTCCACATTCCGCCGAGCGTTGCATGCCTGCTGTCACGCTGTGCGCCTCGCGTACGACCACCTCCTCTCCACAGCCGATCCGCCGCATCTCCTGCCCAACGAGTCTGCTCGTTCGTTTACCTCATGTTTCGTTTTCGGGATGAAAGGGAGGGGCAGAAGGCGCTGCCGCCCACGCCGAGCAGAAATACCCCGCCGTGCCGAAGAAAAAACACACGTGTGTGGCTTGGCAGCCGCCTGCGCCACGCCACTCCTCCCGGTCGCAGACGGTCACGTGGCGCACGTGCTGTGGCCTGTGTGTGCTTGCGCGGCGGATCCAAGTCGAAAAAATTTTCGGTCACCAGCCAGATCGCCGATCAGGATCGCGGGAGCCAGCATCCTCAGCCCCGCCCATCAGCCCATCTGTCCATCTGCCCATCTGTCCATCTGCGCTGCCTGCTCCAGCAAGCCCAGCAAGCCCAGCAAGCCCGGCAAACCCGCAAACCCGCATAACTACAACCCCAGTCAACACCATCTCATCGATAACAACGTCCAGCACAATGAGATTCGCTCCCGTCCGCCTGCTTTCGTCGCTCGGCCGACCCTGCGGCCCCCATCGCCTGGCCGCGTCCGTGGCCTTGCCGGCGCGGGCTTTCGGCTCATCGTCGTCGGCCATGGCCAAGCCAAAGCCATCGGCATCGTCAGAAAAGGGCTCCAGCTCGTCGCCGTCGCAGGAGACCACAGCAACTTCGCCGCATGCACCCCTCGCCGACCAAGTGGTTCGTGTTCGCCTGGAGGAGCATTACTACAACACACTGCTGGAGGACATCATGATCCTCTCATACGATCACTCATCCCCTACAGCCAGTCTCGAGGCCGCCCTCCCTGCGCTGAGCCGCAAGCTCCCTGAGAACGCCCTCGAGGATCTTTTCTCGACCCCGTTTTCCGATCTGCCAACACACCCCACCAACAACGTCACGACACACTTTCTCCTGTCCAACGAAAACTCGGGCTCGGTCGTGAACTTTCCGAAACGTTCGTTTGCCAAGAAGAAGCTGAACCCGATCGATTACACCATTGTCAAGAAGGAGGTCATGACGGCACTGCCGCCTCTCGATATCTGGAAGCCCTTCTCACCCTCGCCAAAGCGGCTGCCGCTGCTGCGGAAGGTCACGGTGAAGGTCTGGGAAGACTCTGCTGCTCACAACAAGTACGTAATTCGGGCACTGCGCGTCTTGCATCTGCTGGGCGCGCTAGCGGTCCAGGCGGGATCGGCTCTGCGTGGTAATTTCCACCCTGCCTCGACTCTGCCTCGATCTCGCCTTGCCCTGGTCTCGATCTAGCCTCGATCTAGCATCTCGTGCTTGCTTGCAGTTCTGAACAGACAGACGAACGTATCGCACGACAGCTCTGGTTGCTGACAGCACTCTCGACTCGATCTGGTGCCCCCCCCCATGCCGATCGCTCATCATATTGCCGCCGACATAGATCCCTACTGCTGGGTGCCATCATGAACCTCCAGTCAATCACCGGTGTCGAGGGAACGCCGCTCTTTTCCGACAAGAGCGATGCTTCCCGCAAGATCCGTGCTGGCATGCCGCTAGGTGCCAAAGTAGACCTCTACGGCGACAAAATGTACGAGTTTGTGGACAAACTGAACCAGTGCGTGCTGCCCCGCCTCCGCGAATGGGAAGGCATCAACCCGGTTGGCAACAACCTGGGCGCATTGAAGCTCGAGCTCCCCGAGTCGGCCATGGGCTACTTCCCCGATATCGAGCCTCACTTTGACATGTTCCCGAGGATGTTCAAAACCGAGATCACCTTCTTTACGACTGCCCGCAACGACCGTGAAACCATGCTGTTGCTCAGTGGCTTCCAGTTGCCATTCCTAGACAAGCCGATCGTCCAGCTCGAGGAGACCTCGGACGACAACTCGGATCCTTGGGCCAAGTTCTACAAGACAAAGCGACAGCAAGAGATGAGAAAGCAGAAGCTCATGGGCAAGAAATAGAGTCTGTCTTGAGCGTGTCCTGTGATGACGGCGAGTGTTCCAGTATACATATGCCCAATGAAAGAAATTCGCCTGGACATTACCCAAAACATTACCTGGGAGTGGTGCATGGTTGGCAATCCAAGTGCTCGGTGGCAATCCAACTGCTCGGTGGCAATCCAAGTGTCTCATCTGCCCGAGCGCTGATTGGCGCTACCGTTGGTGAAATCATCGATTCATCCAAAGAGCTCTGCGACCGGGGTTGGCTCGCTGCCATTCGACCAGCTCGTCCAGCCAGGCTCGTCAGGGCCGGGCGAGAGTCGGAATCCGGCGATGCCTTGTCGCAAGCGTTGTCAGCAGGCTCAGGCCACATCCAGCGCAGCGCCCGGCAATGACGCCAGCCAACCCGCCTCTGGCGACATCCGCATCATCTCTACAACATCGACAGCCGTCCCGCAGGCTGCATCTTGCCATTGATCTTCGCCAACAATGTGGGTGTTTGGATACGGCAGCTTGATCTGGAAAGTCGGTATGTTGAGTCGCTCTCGGTCGCAGCCAAAAGCCCCGCCGTTGCCGCCTGCTGCATCCGTTTCCCCCAGCACTCATGTCTCGGAACACCAACCTTTGACAGACTTTCCATATGAAGTGAGGATACCGGGATACATCTGCGGATTCGTGCGGCGATTCTGGCAGGTTCGTTCAGCCGCCGACGATGCCCTGTCAGCGAGCTTGGAGCAACGCTCTGCCCGCTGGGTTTGCTTTCCTGCCATCCAGTGCCTTGCTGGATGGGGGTCGTCAGTGTCGTCCGCAAGGTCGACCAGGAACAACTCTGGTCTTTATGAGCAGCTGCCGGTGTTCAGAAACCAAAGACCCGTCGTGCTGATCCTCTCTTGTCCCCGCCACTCAGGGCAGCCACGATCACCGAGGCACTCCAGAGTCGCCCGGCCGTGTGGTGACCCTCCTGCCGTATTCCGAGTGGCAGACGCTCTCGGATCGAGACTTTGCGGTCCACCAGCGAGCAGATGTCTGCTGGGGCGTTGCATGTGAGCTTTGTTGTCGAACGATCCGAGCGAGGGCAAACGACGACAGCGCCTGCGAACCAGTATGCCCTCCATTTGGACTTGTCGATGCCTTCAATGCGTCGGTTGCTGCTGCATTGATAGCCAGCTCAGCCGGTATCCATCTTCAGTTTGCCTTGCTGCATCCCTCTGATCTCGCTGTCGCTTGCACCATATATTTCATCTGGGTTTGGCTGCTCGTATGCAGACAAGGTTGCTCCCAAGGACGAAGCATGGGTCCGGGCCCACCTCGACCACCGAGAGAAGAATGGATACGAGTCTTTCAAGGTGCCTGTCTATCACCCGCTCGCAGGAAGTGACCAGCCGATCGTTCAGAATGCCATGGTCTATCTCGCCGGCATCGAAAACGAGGCCTTCCTGGGTCCAGAAACGCTCGACCACATGGGCGTTCATATTGCCCACTCAAGAGGTCCAAGCGGCCAGAACTATGAATGTAAGTCACCTGAAGCTTCGAGTTGGGGCTCAACGCAAGAGTGCCCACAGCGAGCGATCCTTGGATGGATTTGGCTGCGTGTATTTGTCCTGGCAGTGGTCATATCGACAGGATGCCATCTGGTGGCCTCGAGAGATCGTCTGGCATATTGCGATCTACAGCTCGGGCCCTTCTGTGCTATCTTCAGAGCCGCTGACTAAGTGCGATACCAACCGCAGACCTCTTTGGGCTTTACAAGTCCCTGAAGGCGCTGGTGCCCGATTTCCCGGACGAGCACGTTGAGCAACTCACCGACCGGGTGGTCCAAGCCCTCAAGGATAACCACGCCTTTGATCCCAGCATGCTAGAGAACCCCAAGTTTGACGATGCTCTGGGGGAGCTTCGAGAAATGTCAATCTGGACGCACGAGCGCCTGCAAGAGCGGCTGGATTTTGCGCACAAGCTGGAACAGGCCGAGGAGAGCTTGGCTGCATGACCAAAGTTGCTCTTGAGCTCGGCCGTGTGCCCTTTGAATGAGCCAGGCAGATTCGTGCTTGGCGATTCGTCATGGAGGCATCTCTGAAAGAGGTTCATCGCTTGTTGATATGTGACCAGAGCTTGCTTGGTTGGAAATCGTTGGCGGTGCGATCATTGGCACCGCATGTTGCGCCAGAACATGCCGCTGGATTGAACACGGAACAGGACGCCCTGAACATGCATGTGCACCGAGGAGCCAACGCAATGCGGTCGACATGAGACACTGGCATATGTGGATTCTGTTGTGCCCCTCAGAAGTGACAGTTACAGCTTCCCGCACACCTCGCTTGGGTGCGTCGACACGGGCTTCTGGCAAGCGAGCCCTGCATGGCACAGCTGCGGTGACTATGGCGGGAAGCACAATCGGCTCTCATCCCCTCCCCTTGCAATCGGGATGCTCCTGTCCGTGCTGTGTGCGTCTGGAAGTACAGTCTGTCCAGAAAGAAACGGGTCACTTTCCCTTCCTGGCTTCAGATGTCTGAAGCCCGCTGACTGACTGTAGGCAGCGGACAAGCCGTGCGATTGTTTCCCGTCCTGGTTGGCAATCGAGTGGTTTTGGTTAGTTTGGGAAGCACAGTCTTGAACACACTCGGTCGATCTCCTGTGGCGATGATCGACTGGCATACCGAGATCATGTTCCTTGAGGCATTGATGTCTCGATCCCACAGCGTATGGCAGCTTGCACAGCTCCGGACAAAGTGTGGTTTCTCGATATCAAGATGGTGCTGTGCTTGGCCATGAATGTGATGAGTGGGTGTGTATTCAGGTTCCAGAAAACAACAATGTCCTGGTTAAAAACAGGGAGTCCCATTTCATTTTGGAATCGCTGTATGTCTCAGCCGAGCCACGATTCCCACGACTCCCACAGACCAGCCGTGGCGCAGTCGCATGTGACCCGCACATGACCGCGCCTTCAGCCCAAACCCGAACATCCATCGCCGATCGAGCGGTCCTCTGCATCCGCAACAGCATTCTGTTATCCGAGACCGCTCTGACCATCCTCCATCCATGAACCACCTTCCTGCCGCACACACTGCATCTTTCTTCCCAAACGCTCTCGCCGGCAACGTCGATGAGGCCAGCGCCAAGCAGATCCTTGGCCACTTCAGCACGCTCAACTTTGCGACCCTGCCCGCCAAGGTGCTGGAGCTCAAGGGACTCCTGCAGACTCAGTACTATCCCTTCGTGTGCCGACACATTGTCTTCAAAGAGATCTCTCGGGATTCAAGTGTCATACCCTTGTTTCTGGATCTCTTTCAGTCGCTCAACATCCCCGAGCTGGACCATGTTTCGTTGACTCTGACGGTTGCGAGCGCGAAGGCGATCTTGGGCTCGGACGAGATTGTTGTCTCGCCCGAGCAGCGCCTCGCTCTGCGAAATCTGGGCGTCTGGCTGTCCGGCTTGAATCTTCGACGCTGGAAGCTCGTGAAGGCCAAGCATCCCATCCACAAGGTTGTCATCCCTTGCGATCCCTGCTTGTCGCTCCTCCAGGCGCTAATCCCCAATCTTTCGCACCTTTCACGCTGCCGATGCATCAACAGGAGCTCGTCCTTGACCTGATGGAGATCGATCGCCTGACTGTAGCCATTCCATTCATATGCAACGTGATGGATTGCTGCAACAGCGCTAGCCAGAACTTTCGCCCGGCAAGCCCATGGGGCAAGGCTCTTCTGAGATCGGTCTCGGACTTTTACCAGGTGAAGCTCAACATTCGAGCCGAAGTCGATGAGCTCGAGCACCTGGGGTCATATCAAGGTAGAGCGCTTGCGCCGATATCTACACCGGCAATTGCATGTGCAGTTTTGTCCCAGAGACATTGGCGATGTACTTTAGAGCCGATCCTGTCACAGCCTCGACTCGGCCATGGTGGTTCACTATGAGACATACCCTTTTGATTCATTCCATCGACCCCTCGATACCGTCCGCCCTGACTTTTGTTGTAACATATGACCATTACAGCGCACTACCCTGTCTCCCGGCAGAACTTTTCGGCTGATCTTGTGGTCAAGCCCGCCGCCGGTTTGGCCCCTGACACACTTCGCCGCTGCCTGTATGAGTCCTCCCGTCGAACCATCGATGAGGTGAGTCCGTCCTGATGGTGCAGCTGCAGTCGGCTCTATACGCGCCAGTAAACCTGGACTACCAAGCCACAAAGCTGGATCCGCTTACTCATCGCACTCGTGCTGTGCTGATTCTTTGGCCAATGTCGTTGGCCATCCTCATCGAATAATCCACAGGTCATGGAGTACGTTGTTGACCGGTGTGTCTCCATTGCCACGAACACAACGCGCCTGCTGCTGCACCGTGATTTTGCTCCCGAGCATAGCGAAGCCAACATCAAGACCGCTATTCGCATTTTGGTCCAGTCCCTTGCCGGTGGGTGTCAGTTCCTGAGCAACGTCGGCACCCACAGTTGCTTGAACCTGACACATAGGACGTGCAGACACAACAAAATCCGTCTCTTACCTCCGACCCTTATGTTCATGCCATTAGCTGCGCTGTCAAATGTTGTATCGCGCGACTCTATCCGGCAGCGCACCAAGGCTCACATGGTTGAGATTTTCAAGGCCGCAGCGGAGGTACGTGGCTGGACAGATCACCGAGGAGGCGGAAGGCTATTTTTGACTCTGCGACTGTAGTCAACTGACGGCATTTCATATATGTTGTACAAATCCCAGGTTCCTGTCTCCGAGTTCTTGGTCTCCAGCTGGGTTGCAGACAACCTTGAAGTCCTTTCGCTCATCATCGAGCGGGCAACATTCTCTACTGCTGCTCATGAGGTCGACCGCCTCTTTTCGGTCTACCGGGAGCAGGTACGGCACGAGTCATGCTGCTACATATGTCCAGGTCATCCTGGCTCGACTGTCGACTGTCGACTGTCAACCTGGAAGCCTGCGCAGCAGCATCCGTGGTGTGTCAGGGGGAAAGCAGGCTTCCGTTGTTATTTCACGCCCATGTGAGGGATACAGAATTGTGTATTCAGCGCACCACGTAGATGCGATTGCGGCCATATCGAGTTCTGAACGACGTCGCTGAGCGCCGTTAGTCCCAGATACTGATGAATATGCCGTGACGTTGTCCACCAGCTTGCAAGGGGATTGGAACCCTTCCGTCGACTGGGAACAAACAGCAGCGTTGGACTGGTAGGCATGACTGTCACTGTCCAGCACCGCTCTATGACACGGCGCTGATTGTCGTTCTCTGCGTCATTATCCCACACAAAGGCGCGCGAAGGCTCGCCAAAGCCCATCCGACCTGCACTCTCTGGTGGCTTTCCTGATCTCGAGAGTCTACAATCGCCCGTTCCCAGCACATCCGCCCGACGATTTTCGGTAATGCGATTCGAATCGATGATCGTCACGCCGAGCTGATGGGAGAAGTTGTGCATCATCGACCGGATGTGGGAACGTGTTACCCTACACCCTCTCGTTTTAACGCCAGCCCCTTCAAATTGCCCTCTATCGACTCAGCAACTATTGATCGATCTCGAGACCATCATTGCGCAGAACTCGTCGCTCTCATTGGCGACCTTGCCGAACCAGCAGGATATCAAGCATTCTGTTCAGCAGAGCTTGGTGTTCATCGACAAATTTCCAGCGCGGTCGACTCAGCAGGAGGAGTTCTGTACACTCTTTGTCCAAAAGATTCTGCAGTTGTTGTACCAGTATCCAGACTCGCAGCTGGCGCGCGAGGTCTTTGTTGTGATGCTGCAGAAGCTGACCGAAGTTTCAAAGAAAGCGCATGCCGAAATCCAAGAGTGGCTCCTGTACGCAGACACGGAGCGAAAGCTGAGTGTCCCGGTGATGTTTGTCTTGGTACAGTCGCGTCTGCTCCCGATTCTGGGGCTTGATGTTCAATTGGCGAGATACATCCAAAGCGCTCAGCCATCCGAAGTCGAGTTTGCGATCGACTTTATCAAGAAATGCCTGCTGGAGAAGACGGATGCCGACCATGCGCTATGTAGCCGCATTGATTTGCTGACCTCCCTGGACGCCCTTGCTCATCAAAAGTCGGCGGGGACGCTGAACGAAAGGTAGGAGTGATGGATTGTATTTGGCCGAGCCGAGCCGGGCAGTGACATGGCGTGTGGGCTTGAAGGGCGCATGAATGTATGCTCTCGCTGACGCATCTTCCCAACGGATTGTTGTGTCTCCATTTTTGTCTGCCATGACGCAGCGGTGCGGCGCTATTGGACCAACTTCGGTCGCAGCTGCGATCTGTCGGCGATATCGAACACGAGAGCCTCCAGGAGCAGCTGTCGCTCGTCTTTGCCGAATGGATCCGGATCTATCAGCACCCGTACTCGAGCGAGCGCATCCAAGGTGCATATATCGAGGAGATTTTCGACCGTGGGATCGTCGACAGCAACGACAGTCTCCATATCTTTCTCCGAACCTGTACCGAAGCCAGCCTTGACGAGTATGTCCACAAGACGGCTTTCCTGGCACCGGCAGCTCCGCCGACGAGTTCAGACAGGATCGTTGCAGTTGATGCATTTGCTCGTCTGATCGTTATGATACTCAAGCGCGATCTTCTGCGGTCTGACGATACTTCGATCGACCAAGCGGCTGCCGAGGGTGAAGCAGCGAACACCAGAGACCCTATGTATCTGACGACCAAGTCGCTCTCGATCATCACCTTGGTGCTCGTCCACCGACACAAGGAGCTGTCCACTGAATTCAACCCTCAGCCGTTCTATCGCCTCTTCTCGACCATCCTCTCGGAGCTCGAGGCGAGCCGATCCGTTCTGAAAGGCAAATATGTCAAAATCCTAGTTTGCTTTGGGTACGTGCGACCACGACGATCCTGGACCGGCATGCCGAACACACGATTGCGCCAGCACACTGTACATGGTGCCCAGGTTGTGAAGCATACTTGATGGACCCTCATACTGACTGAGCCACCTTCACGAATGTCGATGTGTAACGCCCTTGCCGTTCCGAACTGTCTACAGGAATGCTTTGCATAATCTGCGTCCATCCCTCGTTCCCGGGTTCGCATTTGCCTGGCTACAGCTCGTTTCCCATCGCTACTTCATGCCCAAGCTCCTTCTGGCCAAGAGACGAAAAGTATGTGTGTCACGGACAAATCGTCCTCACGGCCTGTCGATCTGCTTTATCCATCATGGAAGGCGACGTCCCGGTGGATAACTTGTTGCTCCGCCATCTCCATTTCATTCGCGCCTGCTACATCCCCTTTGCTGACATGTGTTCGCATGTGTTGATATGTTTCTAGGGCTGGTCTGTCTTTGAGCGGCTCCTCAGTGATCTGCACCAATTCATCACGCCTCTTCCAAAAGACGCCGAGTCGGTCGACAAGTCGATGCTGACGCTCTATAAAGGAGCAGCCCGGGTGTTCCTCATTTTGATACACGATTTCCCGGAGCTGCTGAAAGAGAAGGAGACTGCTTGCTCGGAACTGGTCGAGTCCTTGAAGGCGTTGAACGTCGCTGGGTGAGCCGCCGCCCGCCACCATGGCCTTGCTGAATATGGCTGGCATTGGTCGCTGGTCAAGCCCGGAGACGCCTGGCTTCAGACAGACACGCTATATCAACGCAAATGTGTATTCGGGGAGAACTCGTCTGCTGCAGAGCTCGGTGTTCTCGTGGGTCTCATATCGTACAGGTGAAGGTGAAGGCTGCATCATCAAACAGCCTTGGATGAAGTAAATGCAATACAGAACGGGGCACCCAGGGCCGTCGCTTGTTTCTGGGTCCTGAATACACCACTCCATCGTTGCGCTGCGATGCTGCGGTCCCAGCTGCCGAGGTGATCGGCTTCATCGCATACGGCCCTGCCAAACCCAGGCCGCCGCATATCGCACGTTGATCTCGACGAGATCATGTCTCACGTGCAACGCGCTGCCTGGCGCCGCCCGATCGATCACGTGTGCGGGTAGCCAACACGATCGCCGTCGCTGCCCTGTCCTGCCCTGTCCTGCCCTGCTCGGCCTGGCTGTCTCCGTCAACGACATCCCTCAGGCAGACACTACACTCGGGAGGGTCGAGCTGCACACATCCCGGGCACCTGCGTTGGCCGTTTGGAACCATGAGCACCTCTCACTATGGCGCCAAGCACTCGGGCGGCTATGGCGACAAGTTTTCCGGCAATTCCAATGGCGGCTCTGGCAACCCTCCACCCTTCCGGAGGATCCCGCAGATGATATTCAACTCGCAGACAGCCATCGCCCGACAGGCGTACGACGGCAAGCGGATGCGGAAGGCGATCCAACGTAAGACCGTCGACTACAATTCAACGGTCATACGGCATCTCGAGGTATGCTTTGCGAGAGCCTTCTGCGATCGACGCCCAAGCCCACTTCCGCCGGCCTTACGGACCAAAACGCCCCCGCCCCAGCGACGGGTCTGCCCCAGATCCATATTGCTCTCTGACTGACTCCTTTATTACGTTAACTCCATATCGTCTCGGCTATCCCGATCGCCAACATCGTGGCCTCCTCCCCCCTTCTTCTTGGCCATGCCCCGTCAGACTCGACCCTGGCAGCGCGACTGGCGAGACCACATCGCCATCCAACCGGATCATAATTTTATTGTTGAGGTAGAGGCTGGATGTTGGAGAGCATCTTTGCAAAGAGCGGAATGTCCGTCTGCTCATCGTGGCATCGGAGCACCTGACTGTATCGTTGCTGCTTGGACCCGCGATACTCATCCACGGGCGATCATGCTTGTTGTTGCTCAGATGCTGCCATCCACATGCTACCCCCACAATCCGGCAACTTCCATTTGCACCAAATTCATCCATACATCTACCAACAAGAACCGGTGTCCGATCAATGTGGTTCGGGTATGTCGCCGCGACTCGGGCGGGCGAATCGGCTTTGCTCAGGAGCTGCATCTGCCACAGACCGATCTCTCTCGCCAGCGCCGTCGCAGCTCCGAATGTGACCATTGGATGGACAAAGCTCTAATCATAGTATATGCATATCTTTGCCGTCCCCCCACCTATCATTGCGTTGTTGCGACCGTATCAATTACTGGATCCAGTGGACACCAGAGGGTCGCCGGCTGATTACGGGAGCTTCCAGCGGGGAGTTTACCCTGTGGAATGGCCTAACATTCAACTTTGAGACGATTCTACAGGTATTGTGAGCACCGTTTTGCCAAGGATCCACAATCGCTTTTTGCTCTTGTCCGAAAACAGTGGGGCGACGAGCGGACGGCAGCTGATGCTGATGATGTGACGACGATGGTCTCGATGCATCACCCCTCCCCAGGCGCACGACACTGCTGTACGTGCCATGACCTGGTCCCGAAACGATACCTGGATGATCACCGGCGATGCCAGCGGCACCATCAAGTACTGGCAGTCGAACATGAACAACCTTAAAGTGGTGCAGGGCCACCGGGAAAGCGTCCGGGATATCACGTCAGTGTCTTGCAGAGGATCTGCTGCCGTAGAACATGCACTCCGCCCTGGTTACTCACATCTGCCGGCGTGCCTCGATTAGATTTTCGCCCACCGACAACAAGTTTGCCTCGTGCTCGGATGACCAGTTCATCAAAATTTGGTCTTTTGCAGATGCAGTAGAAGAGAGAGTGCTGCAGGGCCACAACTGGGATGTCAAGTGCATTGATTGGCACCCTACCAAGGCTTTGCTCGCATCGGGCTCCAAGGACAATCTTGTCAAGCTCTGGGATCCCAAGAATGGCAAGCCACTAACGACACTGTAGGTGCTTTTGCTTCCCGCTGCACTGCCTCAGGCCTCACAGAGCGAGTCACTTGTTCCTCGCAGTGCTTCATCACGCTCACCGTTCGTGTGGCGACTGCTCACCATCTGTGTTTTGGTGTGTCTCCAATATCACAGACATGGCCACAAGAACACGATTCTCGGTATCGAGTGGAATCGCAACGGAAACTGGCTCGTGACTGCCTCGCGTGATCAGCTCCTCCGCGTATATGATATTCGAATGATGAAAGAGCTGCAGATGTTCCGTGGACATAAAAAAGAAGTGACATGTAAGTACCCTGATTGCCCGATGGCGCTATAGCGATCTGCTACGTACTAACGCTGCCATCCATCAGCGGTCGCTTGGCACCCCGTCCATGAGAACCAGTTTGTGAGCGGTGGATCGGATGGGTCAATTCATTACTGGCAGGTCGGGTGAGTACATGCTTGATAGGCAGTGGATCGGACCGGTCAAGCGGGCCCAAGTCGCTATATTTTGAGAAGGTGGTCGGAGCAAGGTGCGAGCGTCGGCTCAAGCGTTGCCAAGGAGTGAACCTTGTCCTCTGACACCATCCTTCGGTACGGTCCTCTGCCGTCTTCGACAAACTTTCAGAGTCGAGCAGTCGATCGGAGGAGTTGAAACCGCGCATGATTCGACGGTCTTTTCGCTCGACTGGCATCCGCTTGGCCACATCTTGGTCTCGGGCTCAAATGACCACACCACTCGATTCTGGACACGCAATCGACCGGGTGACCAAATGCAGGACCGATTCAACATGTCTCGAGGAGACGCCGAGGCTCTCGGGCTGATGGAAGATCAGCACAATGACGACCACGATGGTTCGTATCTCCTGCAGTCGACAGGGACAGCTGGGCAGTTGTGGCAACGCTAGTCCCGCCAATCTGTTGAGCATCTCGATTTTGCCTGCTCCCTAACTCTTTGTTGGATATACCCGGGCACTTTAGCCGATGACGAGCAACTACCTGGCTTGGGAGGCGATTCACGCGAGCGGCAGACCCATACCGACCATGATTTGGGGCTTCCTGGGCTTGGAGGGCATCATGTGGCGTCTCCTGCCTCTCTGCCTGGCTTGGGCAGCCCGTTTCCCCCGTCGGGACATGGATATGGCCCATCCAGCCTCCCTGCTCGACCGGGTCTCGCGCACGACAGTGGCCGTGTCCCTCCTCCCCCGCACCGCGGCCAACGCCACGGCCCTCCCGACGACCGTGGTGCTCCTCCATCACAAGGATGGCAGGACCGAGAAAGAGATCGCTTTGGCGGTCCGAATGATGGCATCCACGGCGGCCCTGCAGCCGGTGGCTACACTCGTGGCGGTTCGGGCGACCGTGGGAACCGACCCGGCCGACCTGGACGAAATTTGCCGCCTGGTGATGGACGCCGCGGCCGTGGCCCGGAAGACGAGCCTGTCACCAAACGATTCAAGAGTGACCGCGACATTACCGACGCCTGGGGTGGTCATCAACCGGGACCAAGGCCGCCTCCGCCACCCCCTGGATACAGCTTCGGCGCTCCTCCGCCTCATGGTTTTGCCGGGGACCACCACGGCGACGGCCCTCCTGGCAATCCCCAATCAGGGATGGGCCGGCCATCCGGTGGCTCTGGCGGTCCTCCCAGCGGCGGCCCCCCCAGTGGTGGTCCTCCCGGCGCTGCTGCTGGTCATGGCCCAGGATCGTCTCTTCCTGCGGCTCTGCAGCGTCAGTTCTTGCAACAGCTCCAAGAGCGACAGCGGGCAGGGCTTGGAAAGTGAGGACATCCTTGGAGACCGTCTAATCAACAATTCAATTCGTCAAACTGATTTCGACAACAAGATTCGTGTTGGCTCTGATGCGAATAACACTAGCTGAACTATGCCTGCACGCTTATCGCCACGGCTGTGATCTGGCCGGCAATGCTCAGGTGGCTGCCTGGCAACTCGCTCAAGGGCGACGTATCCAGGCTGCCAAACGTCATGAGCTGTCCGACAAAGACTGTGCCGCATGGTCCGGGGTGTTGATGTGTGATTCGACTGATAATGCATGACAATGGCAGGCGAAGGATTGACTGCTCCCAGTGCCGCCGCTGAGCGTTGCGGCAGCGCCGATACCGGGCAATAGATATGAAGGACCTGATTCCTTCTCATTTCTTCTCTGGGTCTCTGGCCTCTTCATCGGTTACACGGCGCCATTTCTGGGCCACTTGCTTGCTCATTTGCAGAAAGATCGAGGTTGTGGTGACGCCTGTGATCACCAGCACAAAGAATCCAAACCAAATACCATCGAGTCCTCCTCTGTTCCAGTCCCGACGTTGGAGGTTTCGCATTGTGAGGCAAAGAGGAACCCATTAGCGCGAGGGGAGGGGAGGGAGATTTGGTCGACCATGGGCAACAGCAACCACCCAGCGACAAGTTCATGCCGCACTTACTGGACGCCCATGCAGATTTGGGACTCAATGGACAGAATGTCGGCTCCCAATGTCTGGCAGCTGAGCGCCGTCGTGAGCACGGCCTGTGCGGTTTGTGCACCCGACATCACAGTCGAAAGCATGTTTGGAATGGCTGCCTGATTCAGCTGCGTGAGAAAGCATGGGTTATTTCGTCGTCTCGCATAGAGCCCTGTTCAAGGGATCTGCGGCTTGCGATACGTGCAGATGTAGTGAGTGCCGTCGCAGTGCCTATGTGGCTCACCTCGCTCGTCAGCAAGCTGGTAAAGTTCGAGCCGGCCAGCTGAGGGCCGAGCGCATCGACCAAGGACACAAGGTTCTGCTTGATGGCCTGGCAGTACAGAAATGCGAGTGTGGCAGCTCAGTTAGCCACATCAGATTGCATCGGATTGCCTCGGATTTCATCGACTGTGGTGGGCCATGCGGTCGGAACACCATCCAGCACGCATGATGGCATGGAATAGCATATTCCGAATCCAAGAGCTGTCGAAGCCATCTTACCAACAGAGCTGTAATGCCATTTTCCATGTTGGTCACTGAGCCAAGAAGCTGGGCCGAGGTGGCGATCTGTGGACCGTTCTGCTGCTGGCTTACTTGCTGTCGTATGGAAGTACAGCGGGACTGAAAGTCGGCCAGCGCGGCACTCTTCTCTGATGCAGAGACGCTCGGGGGTGAGTACGTGAGATTCTGAGTCGTGGAGGAACTGATGAGAACATTCAGGCCGGCGATGACATTGGTCAAGTTGCCATCGATCCATCCGACGGCTGTTTGGAGATATTGTATTTGACTGAGCGGAATGGAGCTTGTGTTGAAAGTCAGCTGCCGAACCGAGTTGGGCACTGTGGCAGCGTTGCTCAAAGCACTTAACGCAAGGTGAATTCCAAGATTCAGCAAAGGAAAGCGCAGCTATACTCCACAAACGACCCAATATCCTCCAGCCAACAGTATGGACAACAGCCCGCTCTCTCGACTGCCGATATCCCTGTATGTCAGTTGCGTCAGCGCCTCTCGTTGCACAACTTCATAAAACGACGCCGCTGCCAACCTGGTGTCGACGTTTTGTAAAAGGCTCGAGATGTTGAATTGCTGCAGTGTTGAGTTCACTTGTGCTGGGATATTGGTTTGATTTGCGATCGATGCGGGGAGGAGACCGGTGTTTTGGATGACGTGCAGCATGTCTATGCCTTGCGCGCATTGGTTGACAGCAGTAAGAGCTACAACCGGGCTGATTGGAATGCCGATATGGACGGTTGTGAGGGCGCTTTGTAGGTTCTGTCCACCGTTACCGAAGGCCGTGTCGCAAGCTGAATCGCCGAGGGAATCACGAAGGTCGACGGCGATTTAACTAGGGTTAGCGGCTCAGTCAGGGCGTGTTTCAGCCGGGTCTAGTATGGCACGGACGAATGTGGTCTCACCGTATCCAAATAAAAGCGCGGCCAGGAAGAAGATGAGACCAAACAAGCCAACAATGATCTGCGGACAATGTGAGAACAATGCGCAACTGGTGGAGCACGAAGGGGCCATTGTGACAAAGGTTTAGTACTGGAGACGATTAGCTCAACATGTGCACATCACACTTGGATCATCCCATCGACCCAGGCAGCCCGTCAAGTCGGCGTCTTTGTGTGATTGAGGCAGATACCAACCAGCGAACTGATCTGGGCGATTGCATTGCCGTTCCGACGCTCACGACTGACACCAGTAATATCAGCGGCCATAAGAGGACTAGGATGAGCCCCTCCAGGCCAACGGCCCCAAGGTTGATCCACTTGAAGTAAGTCGAGGGGCTTGGGAGGAACCCTGACACATTCGGAACGTTGGCCTGTAGTTGGTTGGTCAGGCTACTATTGATATTCTGCAGCTGAGACTGCAATGTAGGCTTGTAGCCTGGTGTCATAACGGCTGGATGTGAGTACTACTGGCACGAGCTTAATATACATATACCCTAGAGATGACATCGGTCCCGCAGGTCGCAATCATGGCACCAAAATACCGAGACCGATATCGTTTGGAGCCATAGTCGGAGCCGACGCAAACTTCAGATCTGGACAGCTCTTCATGATTACCCTCGATTTGATTGGACGACGCATTCTGTAGGCTCGTGATTTGGCCGTTGATTTGTGTCGCGGTGGCGTTCAAGTCCGGTAGGTTTTGGAGCTGCGACGTTTGCTGGACAAAGTCGGGCATGTTGCCCAGGATCTGGTTGATGCTCTGGATCAGATTCATTATGTTGCTGACGTTTGGTGCTTGACCTCCGCTGTAGTAATAGCTGTCGGATGTCGATGGGATGGGAGCGCTCGAAGAAAGACCCGTGATTGAGCTTTGGATCGGCGACATGGCTATGGAGTTGGAAAGTTCCGGCCAACGGCCGCGAGTGAGTGGATGGGAAGTGTGCCTCAAAGCCTGTTCGATTATTCGACATGACCGATGGGCTTAGCAGCAGCTGAGGCCAAGGTCGAACATACACACCGGACGAGAGAGTGTTCATGTTGGATTGAAAGACGCTGACTTTGGAGTTTGCCAGAGTGGCGTTCGCGGTGATGGCAGTCGCGGTGGGGTTGACTAATTTCATCAGCGCGATGATTTGTGGGATTTGAACGACTTGCAAAAACCCACTGATGGCACTCGGTAGATCGACACTAGCCATATGATCGATGGCAGTACCGATGGCGGTCGTCAGAATGCCAACCGAGCTGCTCAGACCGTTCAATGCCGAGGCAACAAAGTTGTTGACATCGTTTGGGATCTGATAGACAGTGTGATACGCCAGGCGCATTTGATCTGACGTCTGGAAAGATCCGTTGCCGGCCCCCAGGATAGAAATGCTGTTGTGCAAAGGCCAGGTGAGTACTCGCGGTCCAGGGGTATGATTGCAACACACATCCAGTCATTGGTGATACTAACCACCACAGGATCATCAGCAGTGTCGACATCAAGAGAATCATGGCCTTCTGGCACGGGGTTGCTCGCTGCTGCTTTTTTTGTCTTGGGCAGCAGCAGCAGCAGTAAGCGCAAATACAACCAAATACGTGGGTGAGCATGGCCAAGGCAAACATTCCGATGATGGAGAGAACCGGCTGGGATCAAATGGCATGCGGGTTTGTTAGTTGTGAGTCCTGTCGGTTCATATCTGCTGGACGGCAGGCACGGCGGGCACGGCACCTACAATAAAGTACGGCAGAACCCCAAGAAAACTGTTGATGGACAGCGGGCCGTTGGAAGCCTGTACGATCTGATCGATCGGGAGCGGCTGCCCCTGGTTCAGTAGCTCACGTATGATTCCACCGACCGTACCCCAGAGGGATACGGCGGTGGTGAAGGAATTCACGCGATGGACGGCGTCCATTAAGGTCTGCATCAAGCTGTTGGCCATTGTGACAATATCGCGGGGCTCAAGGCGCACGAAAGCGGGCTCGGTTGGAGCTCTCTCGGAATCTTCGGCGAGGGCACCGAGGCATACGGTTGCCAGCGATGCTATTGTGCCAAGCACGGCAATGACGGCAAGCTTCTTCATCGGAAATCCGTATTGGAGCTGCAAAGCTTGCGAAGAAAGTTGAAGGCGAGCGAGAGCAGGTACAGGCTCTGAGTTGGCTTATATCCGGCTCGCAGAATGAAAATCGGATACGCTGGCCTTGACACGGCGCACGCTCATTTCAGGCCAACATCATTGAAACCGAGTGCCTCAACGCGCAGATGGCTTGTGTGGGCTGAAAGACGCTGATCGGCCGCCTGGTTGAATGACGTCGATCGGCGCTCGCACTGCTGCAGTGGACTCGGTCAACGAACTCGACCGCTGAGATATTTGAGGCATGGGCTGACTCCGTGAGATAGACTGACTCCAGGGAACGGACTGACTCCATGAGACAGACAGACAGATTCCATGGATGCACGCACAGGAAGTGATTTGACCCACTCTGTTGCACTTGGTCGAGTACATCTTATCACCCGGGCAAGACCATTTGTCCCATCATTCACCACACGCACGATCGTCATCTGCTTCAGCATCGCGATGACGTACGAGCCCCTGCTGATTGAGCAGCCGATGCAACTGGGGCTTGCTTTGACTGTCATGGCAAGGGCTGTCGAGAACTGCTCGCTGGACTCGCTAGCCTCTCTCGCAGCCGCTTCCGAGATAGACAGGCCCGTGCGTCGCATCCGCTGCGTCGCATCCGCCCATGTCCAGCGCGTTCTAGCGGGCTGGACTGGCCGTGGCGCAGTGCAAGGTGACTTCCACATGACCGCCGTGTCCAGCCGCAGCCCGGCTCCGGCGCCCAAATGCGCTTTGCTGGTCGTCGGCAGACCACGAGGACACCTGTCCTGCTTTGAACACTGCGATCGGGCAGACCCGAGGTGCGTCTGGCTCTGGGCTCTGGGCTCTGGGCTCTGGGCTCTGGGCTCTGGGCTCTGGGCTCTGGGCTCTGGGCTCTGCTGCTGCCGCCGAGGCCAAGCGAGTGCCCTGCATGCCGAGCTGTGCGCGGTGGCGGTGCATCTCCATCCGCTGTCCTGACTGGCCTGCTCGTCATTTTGTCCATCCATAGCTGCTGCCGGTGCCATCATGAGTGTGTACACAAAGGACGATGTCGTCTCCAAGCTGAGAGGGCTTGTCGACTCGCAAGAAAGTATCTCACTGCTCTCACAATGTCTGTACCATGAGCGGCAGCGGAATATCGATGCAGCAGTCTGTGCGATTCCCCTCATGCTGACGCCCATCTCGGTCTACTCGGCCGCCGAACTCGTGATCTTGATAGGGATAATCTATCACCGAAAACGTGCAGCCGAATCAGTCGACACTTGGTTTGAGGAGCTCCGGAAGTGTGAGTAAACCATCCGATGTCCCGCCTAGCTCGGTTCGGATCCAATGCAGCATGGGCGGTGTCTCCAGTGGCCCGGCCTGGCGAGTCTGTCGTCATCGACAACACGCCTCTTACCATCCAGATTCGCCTTTTCGACGATGGGCACGGACCTGGCATGTCGCTGTTGCAATCCACCATCGAAACACACAACGATGCAACCACACAACCATGCCGATGCTAAATCAACCCTATCCATCTATTTCGATAATCGTGCGATATCCCAGGCACCAGCTCCAAAAAGCTGACCATGCTATATCTCTGCAACGATATCGTCCAAAACAGCAAGCGCAGAGGCGAGGAGTTCGTGCGGCTCTTTGGGAATGTATTGCCAGCTGCCATCTCGCACATCTACAGGTAAGGGCGATCTCGGATCCCCAATGATCTCGAGGCGGATCCTGTGCGTCTGAGTTTAGGTTCTCTGACCGCCTCCCGAAGCGACGCCGGTCTTGTTTGAGTTGATGCGCATATTTCCTGTGAGCCTCGATACAACTTTGGACGACCAGAATGAGGCTTGGAGCGCATTGCTTAGGCGATTCGCGGCGTCCAACACCATCGGCGGACTGAGCCGGGCATCTTGACGGTCAAGCTGTTATCTAAGCAACCAATATCCTCCGCCAAACTTCAAGGCATGGGACCGTTGCCATCCAAAACAAGACTCTCCGGGTTCTTGGAATCTGGGAGGAGCGCCATATCTATCCGTCTTCGTTTATACAAGAAATAAAGGCTTCTCTGGGTACATCATCATCGGCTTGGCTTTGTTATGCTTGGGTATTCGCCTGATGGAGCGCCGCTACTTTCAGTTTTGCAAGTCTGTTGTTGATCTCGTCGCGGCTTCTGATTTTTCGCAATTGTGAGCATCTGCCGTTCACGTCGCACAGCGACACCCTCGGTTTCTCTCTCGACCTTATTCATTGATTGTTTTACCTGCACTTCCCAACCCGAGAGCGGCATTATAGTGATTTTACCATCTCGGGACAGTTTGCGGTGGCTTTCGCCTGGCGGTATCTATATGGATCACTAATCTCTACTTTGACCGCTCAGGGATTGCTCAAGGGTCATCCACGCCAAGCCGAAGGGCGTTGCCAACGGCAGTCAAAGCCGATTCTGAAGAAGTATGTCCCTCATGGCTATGGATTATTGATCTGGCCTGCTTGGAAATGCCTGTGAAGAGTGTCGAATGTCGGCGAGACACTTGACCATCATTCTATCTTATCAGACCCACCCGCACACTCACTTACTCACCAACAATTCGCAGCTCAAGGATGTAGCGAATGCCCTCGCACTTGCCAAGCAGGCCGAGAAAAGAAAGGACGAAGTTCTCGCGAACACTCCGAAGGAGCTCCTGGATCCTGGAGAGGGCATCATAGTTCAAATTGACGGTATGCTTGCCTGACTGTTTCGTCTCGGCTAGACTCATATTCCCCTGGTGCCCCGATGCCGAGCAATATTGCACACGTGGCGCCTAATGTATCTCTGTATTTGGTGCGCATTCGCAATCGATGCTGCCGCGGACATGAACCGACTCGGAATATGCCTTGCCTCCGAATGGAATCGGTGGACCATGCAGACCCAACCAAGCAAACAGAGTGCCAGACGCTCTTTTCTGAGATCAACAAGCGGCTTTCTGAAGAAATTGATGCCAAGCAGCGGCTCGTGGGTTGCCTCCATTCACTCGCCAAGCACTTTGAACTCCAACTCGGTGGACTCGAGAATATGCGATCGGTATGAACAGATCCTTGCATGGACCAGGCTCGGTCTCTGCCGATGTTGCCTACTATTGGCACTGCTCAGTCCGACCGGGAGATGGAAGTTTTCGTTGTTGAGCCCGACTGATTCCCACGCTCTTGGATACACGATCTCGGATTCCTCAGGAATATCAGGGGAGAGCCGACGCGCTTCTCTCTGCAGCAGCGGGCCCCGTTCTGTTAGAAGGCTATTCTGAATCCAGCCCACCGTTCGACCAAATCCAAGCCACCATGGCTCTGTCCTCGCTGTTACAAAGCGTCAAGGAGACGACAACTGCATCCGTACCCTCGGAAATGTGGTCGACACCGCCGGCAGGCGGGCTTCTCGCTGACCCTGGAATGCCGCAAGGCTTTCTTTCGCTCTCGCATCCGGACGAACAGTCGGATATTTCGGCACTGGTCGACACAGGTGCCCTCGCCGCGCTTACCCATGTAAGAGCGCCAAGGGCGTTACAATTAACTGCATTTGAGACCGCCGCAGCCACCAGTCGAGCTCGGGCGGCTGCCGATTGCGACCCGCCCGCGGCCCATCTTCCCTTCTGACTCGCGAATATCCTTAATCCTCCAGGACGACTCTGCGGGTCTTTGTGAGTCTGAATGGATTTTTCCAAACCCAGGTCTGTGATCACAGCTACCCATATCTTGACTACTCAGGGTCCGAGGCAAGGCGAAGCAAAGCAAGGCAAATCTGAGCCAAGACCGGTGAACCCCAGATAATGCCATTCTGGGTGCTTCACCCACGGACCTTCTTCTTCTTGTACCGCTCTCTGCAGTCGTTGCAGTACCATACTCCCTTGGGCGGTTCATCGAGCCCAACGCAGTCCAGATGGAACCATTCGTTGGGACAGTCCTACGCCGTATCGGTTGGTGTCAGAGCGGGCAAGGGCAAGGGCGCTTCTACCGATTCCCGGCTGGCCAACTCTCGTCGACCAGCCAGTTCCAGTCTTTGATGCTGCCTACCTCGGCATCGCAGCCAATCATTTCTCCATAGGATACTCCTCTGCAGTAGCAATATAGTGGCTCTCCCTCGCCCTCCATTGGATGCTCGACCTCATGATCGTCGATATTGATTTGGTCCGATTCGCCGCTGTCTCTGAGTAGAACCGCGCCAAAGTATGTTAGCTGTACGGAGATGCTTCATTGCGCGCGGAGTCGTTGTCCCTGGTTTTCATACATTGGCTCCTCATCGGCCCACATTGGCTCCTCATCGGCCCACATTGGCTCCTCATCGGCCCACATTGGCTCCTCATCAGCCCCGCATCGGCCGAGCACACATACTCTCTTTTCTTTGGGGTCCTGTCTTTCCGTGGGGCACTCAGCTTGGAAACCTTCCGCTCTAGATACAATCGGTCAGAGAGGTCAGTATCCTTAGTCTGCAGCGCTGCCTATCATCTGGCAATCGCAAGACGCATACTGTTTGATGAAAGACTGGAAAGGCTTGACGACTTTTCCAAGACTCTATCCTTTCGTTGTGGCTGAGGTGGGGTCGAGAGGACCGGGGCAGCAGCTTCGGAACTGGGCTCTTGGTTCATCCGACCCATGTCTGTCGCGAGCCGGCTAATGTTTTTGTCGATCTGATCGAGACTAGGGCGATGAGTACGATGACCTAGTCCTGTATGACATTTCTCCTACACCCCGCTGGGCCAGCTAATAGAAGAGACTTGGCAACCAAGGAACCATACCATTCGCAGCACCTTGTCGATCAACTCGACCTTTTGATCCGAGATCTCGAGCGCGCTCTGATAAAGCGTTTGTATGTCTTGATATCTCCGCAGGGTACTCGAGCTGTCTCCTATAGCTGCGCGAATCCAGTCGCTGGGTTTGATTTGGCCAGCACCGGGTTGCTCGGTAGTGCTGTTCTCGATCTTGATGGGCGGCTTCCCCTCTCCAGTGCCATCGAGCTGGCCGCTATTTTGGGCCTTTCCATCTTTCCCACGATCCATTTCGGGCTGGACTGGCTTTTCGGATGCAGCTTCTTTCTCTGGAGAGGCAGTGGACTTTCCCGCCAAAGATTGGGTGGCGCTTGGCTTCTCTTTCTTGTACTCTTGTTTGATGAATCTCCGGATATCCTGATATCCCGACCGTATCTCCTGTGCGAGGCCTTGGGAAGAGGGAAAAATGACAAATACCACAAGGCAGAGGCCATGCTCGTGGATGAGTCTATCGGTCCCACTGACTTGCAGCGACGAGCTGCTCGAGCTTCCTCAAGGAGACGAATTCGAACTGCCGCGATCGCCATCGGCTTTTGGATACTGACCATGGAGCTCCTTGTCCTTGGTACCGAGCTCCACAAATGCCTCCTGAACATCGCTGGGAATGTATTCGATGCCTGAATATCGAGGTTATTGAGGATGGAACGTCAATGTCGGCTCCCAGGCCAACCAGATACTGGGCCATCTGTGTTACCAGAACCTGGAGATGGCATGGCGCTACCGGCTTTACCGACTTTGGAGGTAGTCTTCGAGATATTCCAGATAATCGGTCATTTTGCAACATCAACGCGGACGACGGCCTTTGGATGCACACTTGTGCTTGTTGGCTCCAAGATGCGACGAACAAGGAGAATGACCATCGATATTGATTGGCTTCGGCATATGGCTGGGGTTCTCGAAACGGGGCAGTCCAAACGAACGCCTGATTCATCGTCTGTCGTGCTGCAGCAGGCTTATTTCGAAACGGGGCACCTTCACACACAGATGACTTGCGTGAGTTGTGTGGGTTGTGTGGGTTGTGTGGGTTGTGTGGGTTGTGTGGGTTGTGTGGGTTGTGTGGGTTGTGTGAACCAGACGGCACCGAACTCCATGAAATCTCCTCGCCGAGGTCCTGCGGCGATATGGCTCTTTGCCCTGCATCTTCCCCCATCCCAGGTATGTCGTGCTCTGACCTGCAGTGCCTGCATCTGCAGCGGCTCGCTGGTCCCATCGTGCCCACGATTGTTGCTGTGATAGCGGGCAGTACTCTGGTTTGTTGCGAATCTACACTCTCTCATCTCGTGACTCTGAAGCATTATCGATCACAATACAGAAGCAGGACAGATGCCATAAGTGGAATGATTATATTCATGGCTCATGGTGGCGGTTAATGCTGATGCCCAGAATACTTGGACTCGAGTGTCTGCGATATCTAGCTAGTTCAGAGGCACGTTCACAAACTCAGTTGCCCGGCCAAGTCACGGACATGAAGCGAACTGGCGGGATCGCAAACTATTTATGAATTCTCGACTGCTAGAAGCTTCAGAACTGGGTATGATCATTGATTCTGTTCCCCAATCGCCACTGTCAAGATCGAGAGACTAATCGTAGCCACTGCTTTGTTTTTGATTGTATGACTGCCTCTACGATGATGCTTCGAAACGGCTCAACTGCAAAGGCTTCTCGAGTTCAGAGACAATGACTACAGGACCATAAGGATTGCGATTGACAAAAGAGCCGCAACTGCCGATGCCACCGCAGGACCGGATCTGGACGCATCAGAGGCAGACAGTCGAGCAAAGACAGCCCAGACCCGTCCGTCGAGAGGTGGACTCTGGTTCCAGCTGTACGTGGCCGTGTTGGCTGTTGTGTTCAGCATCGAGGTGCCGTTTCCGACGGTCCAATATCCACCATTTATGGAATTGTCAACTTGATAGTAGCTATAACCATCCACAGAAATGCCTCCTTTAGTGTTGTGGAAACCCCGACAGCAACCACGCCAAGTAAACATGCCGAGGATCAGATTCGACAAGCCGCACTTACGCCCAAGATACCGAAGAGGCGCTCCAGCCCTGACTTTGCAGTGCGCTCGGCGTGAAGGTATAAGCAAGTGTGACACTCGTTCCGGTTGATGTGGATGCTGCGATCAGGTATTCGACCACTGGATAGTTCCCTGAATCTCCGTATTTGACACTGGGATTGATGGTAACGTTCAGGACGGTGTTTGATGGGCAGCTGTAGGTAACAGAAAGTCCATCGGTTGCCGATTTGAACACACGCTGCCCCCAGGCGCTCAAATATTGGAGACCGCCGAATGTGAAAGGAATGGTGGTCGTCTGAGGCGACATGTATGCCAAAAGATATGTCCCGGGCTGAGGTAGCTGTGCGCTCAGGACCGGTGGAGTCGAGCTCTGGAAACTGGCTGGCGTTACATGAAAAACCTTGCCTGTGGCGGTGTCATAATGTAGGAGACTTATCACCGGCAACGAGCAATTGTTAATCCAGTCATAGCGAATCTGAGGCAATTGAATCGACCAACTCAGGATGGAGCCGGTGCTGATGCTCAACACGAAGCCGGCGTCAAAATGATCAGCGAATGGGAGGCGATAGAAGCCGGCCGGGTAGACAAACGATGGATCAAGCGTGACTGCCCCCGAGAGTGTGACATTGGCCTGGGCGCTAGTGGTGATGTTCATCATCGCTGTTTCGACATTCCATGAAGCTGGTGTGTTGGCTTGCACCATGGTCGATCCGCATGCCCACCGGTGTGGGTTTCCGCTCGCAAATAGCCCAGCCGAGGGGGTGACCAAGGCTCCACTTGAGCCAACAATAACACTGGAGCAGTAAGCCGGGGTCATAATAGGCGCAGACTGCGTTGAAGGACCTGATCCGGAGATGCTGATGGGGATGTTGACAGTCAGAGGCACGGTAGGCCCGCTGATGAAGGACGGATACGTAGCGACGAGGGTGAGGGTTGTTGTGGCAGAATTGGAATACGGATTGTATCGGATTTGGGCGTTATCAATCCAAGACTGGAGCATTGTCCCGTCAAGCGGAGGAGACAACCACAGCATCGTAGATACACCCCGTGTGGGGATGAATAGGTGCATATGTAAAACAATCCAAAGATCATTAGATGCCATTTTTGGCAGGACATAGCGATGCTCAACGATAATGTGAATGGCAGGGCATGGAGAGTCGACGATTGGCCAGCAACGAATCGATTCGAAAAACACATGTACGAGAAAGCGTCAGCGGTCCAGCGATGCTTTAAGGCACAACATAGCACACACCTGGTTCAAGAGGATTGGTCCCGATCCGATCGAGGTCCACACGCCGGGGCTTCCGCATTGGCTATCAGGGCAAAACCATTCCAGAGCTCCGTTCGAATAAGCGCCATTCGATGGAAGGAGGGACACAGCGTTGCTCACGTTCCAGATAACATTCCAAGGATCTAGACCGTGCGCCTCAGTCAACGTCATCACGGTAGGGCCGATCACTACCGGCGTCAAGGGGGCTGTGGTGAGAGACAGGGATGACTGTGGTGCGATAATTGGCGTATACTTGAAGGTCACCGCAATGGTGAAAGTGCCGCTCACAGTTCTGGAAAGTGAATCCGTAGCAGTGAACTGAAACGAAGCTGTGGCTGAAGACCCGATGGTTGTCAGCAGGGTTGGCGCAAAAGTGATCAATCCCGCGTCGATGTCGGACTGGTAAAACGACGATGTGGCTGTGCCAGACTTCAGAATCGTGCCTCCAACGACAGTCGAAGGGATATACAGTAATGTCGCTGACTGCACATTTCCCAAGGTTTGAAGCTTGTCGTGAGTTATGGCCACGCTGAGGTAGTCGTCAGTCGCCAGTGCCACATTTCTATTGATGTACAAACGCGTGACGTCGGGAACGGCTATGATGCTGAACTGCGCCGTTGCTTGATTTCCTGAAGGCGTCACGCACCGAAGCGACATGGTGTAGTTTCCTGGAGCGACGTTGGCGCCGATTTGGACCGCAGTCGAGTTGATAACCGTAATGAGCCCCCCGGCGCTGCTCTGAGCCGAAAGAGCGCATGTGGATGGATATGTATAGCATGGTGAAGTTGCGGTGTAGCCGACAGTCAGAATCTGGCTGGTTGAGGCAATGCTGACTCCGAGAACGGCGGAGCTGAGAGTGATTGTTGGAGGGTTTCCATCAACAAAGGATAACGAGGCGTTGCAAACTGTTGCTTTGCCTGTTGGTTGGTGCATCCGACAGGTCAAAGTTGGTTAGCGACGACCACTTGCAGTGGCTATGCCGATAACATGGGTTGATATGGCAGGGGGGGGGCGTCGTCTCCAATACACTGTCGATATACTATCGAGGATCCCACCGATGGTCTGACTCTCAGGACGCCGAGCAACCAGAATATCGAGTCGCAAGGATATCCGATAGCTCGAGGCGGTGATTAAATTCACTTACGTTTGCCCTGAACAGTAACGCTGACAACTTGCGGGATGTTGATTCTTCCTACGAGAGAAAGCACAGTTCCGGTACCGGGGCTTTGTGAGAGCGAGTCCGTCCCGGGCCACCAAAACGCCGACGGATAGTCTGTAAACGTGGTTGTGGACGTGAGGGCCGGAACAAGAGCAGAGCAGGTTTGATCCACAGCGACGGGAGCGACCGATCCACAGGTGGTTATGGCAGGTGGAGCCAGTGCCGTGGAGTTGATCGCATAGAGAGTGGTCGTAGAGGCTACGGATGTGCCGCCCGCGGTACAGTTGATTACCAAGGTATAGTTCTGGGTAGTGATGTTGGTCAGTGGCTGGATGGAGGTCGAACTAAGGAGCTGTACACCGGTTGTGGGTGAGACTCCGAGCGTACAAGCGACGCTATTGCCGCCACAAGAGTCGGATGGGTTGTATGGGACAGTCAACGAGGAATATGGAGCGGCGCCGACCCCGGTATCCACCACCAGCAGCTGCGATGTGTTCACCCAGACAATGGGTGAGGGAATGCATGCTGGGGACGGCGATGGCGAAGGAGACAAAGAGGCTGATGGGGTCGAAGTGGTTGAGTTTTGACTTGCGACTTGTGCAGCGAAAACCAAGACTGTGGAGGTGGAGGCTATCAGAGCTCGCGGCAGGAAGTAAGGTGATGGCGCACGATCTCTCAACATGACCAGAGAACCCGGGCCATGCATGCAGTCGAGGCAAACTCTGACCCACATCTACACCCGATCCAGCGCGCACATCAAAGCCCCAAGCAGGGCTCCGGACCGATGGTGTATTTCGTATTCTTTCGCAGACGAGTTCTCCCCATCAGCTTGACCATTATGCGCCCGGCTGGTACTCATGTGCGGTACTTACGCAGCAGTCCGAGCGCTCGGGCGGCAAATGCCAGGCGCTGCATGTTAGGCACAGGTGTCTCAGAAGAAAATGCGGCTCGGGTCCACTGATGCAACGGGATGCAAAATCACTCGAAGAAGATGGCTCGTCCTCGCCCAGACTTTGTTTTGTGTCTTATGTGACCAGGTTGGTCGCGGATGATGCAGGTCGCTGCAAGGCATCGATAGGTCATCGGGACGCCAGGTCATCGAATCACGAGCACAGTATGATCAGTCCAGTTGATTGGCAGAAGCACGACTGCTGTGTTTCGAGTTGCCTCCGACACTCGTGTCCACACTCGCCAATTGAGGTGCAAAACTCGAGCGCGGAGCGCTTGCATATCGGATGGGTCGTGGATAGTAGCGAACGCAATTGTATTGATATAAATTGAGAGTCCTGAGGAGATCGATCAGCGATATGCGGGTGGGCGAGCCACCGTTCTTGAAGGAACGTGCTCAGTCGTCCTACAGCGATGAACTCCTTCAGCATCGAAAGCGACTCGAAGCACACATGTGTTCGATTGCATTATCCATCTGACTCAACATACCCATTCGGCATCGTCGACACCCTCCATCTTGTCTTGCTGCAGGACTTCATTCTCATCGTCATCGATGGCATTGGCTCTCATTTGAGACAGCAGCTGCGATTTCTTCTCATCCTCGGTGAGCTCTTTGGGCTTGGGTCCGCGTCGGATTGGTACAGAAGGCTGCACCGCAACTGCCTGAGAGACTGGTAGTCCTCACTGGTTATTTGTCTACGGTCCCAAAACTCGCGAGTCGCACTGCGCGAGGCGCCGAGAGCGATGCAGGCATTTGCATCCGAAATGGAGCTGCACATGAATCTTACTAGGTGTCATGTGGTTCGGGCGGAGGTCGAGATACTTGGCTTCCTTTTTCTGGCCTCCAATCCACTCCAGAGCTGTCAGGAGGGGCTCCCAAGTTACCCGGGTTGGAGTGAAGATGTCATCTTGAAAGTACTCTTTCTGAAAGTGACAAGGAGCAGCATCAGCACCGGACAGCCCGCAACAGCCCGGGACTACAGTAGAGCCCTCAGGCGCAACATACCTTGAGGCGCGGTACAGTAAAGGAGATGGACTCGACCCCACTTGAAGTTAGTCGCCATCCGACAGCAATCTCGATCTCAGCCACGTTGCACTGGCGTTTGCTAAGGAAACCAAGACCCTGCTGGACCGCGCTGCCGTCAAAGCGCGCAATCACTTGGACAGAATCTTGGTCCTTGGAGACCTCGCAGATTTGAATGAAGCTTTCGCCCTAGCAAACACGACCATGGGTTTAGTGTCAGTAACTCTGTCAATCACATTCGGGGCTAAAAGTCGATGCAAATGCGTGTCTGTACCCGGCCAACGAGGTAGAGGAGCGAAGTATCTTCATCAAAGTGAGGAATCAGTAATGACGGCGAGATATCCAGCTCGAGGGTATAGATCGGCCCACTGAGTCTGTCGACGTCGTAGATTCGGACTTCTCTGGTGCTTGTCCTGATACCGACCGAATCAGAGAGGTGTTATTTCAGTGGCTCTGCGTTCCTCACTGGGCGGAAAGAGAACATTGACCTACCTGCCATATCCCACAGTCACAAACCGAGTGTTGCCTGCGAGCCATGCCAAGCGACACCCCTTCGTTCCGTCGTGCGAGGGACCCTCCTGTGATCAAACGTGCATGTTGAGCCAACAGAAAGCAATCCATGGAGCGGTCGATGGCGAGAGAGGCAGCGATGTTCAGCAGCGCGCGCACCTTGATGAGGGCTCCGGTCAAGGCGTCGTAGATTCGAATGATTTTATCACGACAGGCGGCCACAATCCTGTCACCTTCGAGGCTAAAAACAACACCAAGCGGCTGAATTTGACAAGACGCCCGTGTGGTGGTCAGCTCAAGATATATCCATGATTGCCGCGACTAAGTCCTCAGGAACACACTGTGATAATGTCGGCGGGCATGCAAACAAACACAGTCAAAGAAGGCCTACCAGATCTGGAAGAGGTATCTGGGTGGTTGCCTGAAGGGTCTGCATGTTCCATATCTTGATTTTTGGGCCATCCTGCTCAATTGATGCCTTACGATGCGAAAGTGACTGAGGTTGTTAGCCAGAGTGCCATGTGATTGGATCCACAGGGATACCGGAGCACCAACAAGGACGCTTGGGAGTTGTACGAACCGACAGAAGCACATCTTTGACGATTGGATGGAACAAAAGGGCAAGAACTCTATTGCCGTGGGCTGTGGCATCAACGAAACCGGCAGTGAGTTCACTTGTTTTAAATGGTTCTGATACACTCTATGGCATACAGAGAAGTGGCCATGCTAGCCAGGAAGGTGCGATTGCTTCCGTCAAAAGACCTACCAGAGAGCACCTGAGTAGGTTCAAGGCTATCGTCGCTCAAGCCTTTCTCCGGGATCTACGCAGCGAACAGAGCCGTTACTATCTTCCCCGGATATTCGGCTGCCTCGGGCATCTCGAATAATGAGCCACTCGACTCAAGACCATCGACGCACCTGCCAAATCCGAATCTTGCCATCGTCGCTGCCTGACACATATGGGGCAGTGACGGCGAGTGAATCAGAGGGGAAACGCATCTAAAAACGCCCGTCCAGTAGCGTTGTCTGGGTTGCTTCAAGCTCAGAGCGCATGGGTGCAGCAACTGACACTGCTTGTTGGCCCACGCAGTCCGTGTCGCAATACTCCGCACGTTTCTGCAATCCACATGTATCTCTCACCAGCAACCAGTTTGTGGCCATCAAAGGGGTCAAACTTGAAGCTCGTAACGTCCGAGCCTGACAGAAAATGCCAAATCAAGATGGCGTAAGATGCACTGATAGTCTATGGAGGCACGGGTCGTTGAATTGATGCTCACGGGCTGCATCGTACCAGAGAGTACCGCGGGGATTTTGGGGTCGAACCTCTTGGGCTGATCGGCCCTGATGACGGCAATCCGACCACCAGGACCAGTGATTGGGAAGGCAATCAATTTGTCGCTAACCTAGGTATGCACGATAAACGAGGGATTGTAGTGTTTGGTTGAATACGCCAGGTCCGGAAAGCCCTCTACGTCGAAAATGCCGCGCATAACGCACTCGGGACACATTAAATATTGACATCCGCACCATTATTGTATCTGCCCGTGCGACCAGGGTCACAGCCTCGACTGAGTCGTCGTCCATACCTCTAAAAAGTTACTTTCAATCGGCAGGCTGACGTTGAGCTGTCGAAGATCGGTAAACTTGGGTACGGCCTTGCCCGTCACGAATCTGTAATTGGAGTGCTTTGCGATAATCGGCTTGACCTCGTGCACCGCCTCAGCGGCGACTGTGCTGCTCGCGACCAAGGGAACGCGGGCCGGGCTTGCACCAGAATCCACGACAGTGATGATGCGTGGCGCCAGACTTCCGTTCAAGGAGGCTGACTGGACGGGAACTGTCTTTATAGGAGCGGGTGTGGGGTCCACTTGAGCCCCAGAAGTAAGGCCAAGTGAACCGGTAGCGGTGGTCAATGCACCTATGCTAGCTGATGTAGAGGGGGTGGTCGGATAGGTTCTCTTCTTGGGGTCGAGAGAAATGAGTCTAGCGGGTCGATCTTCTTTGGACATCCAACTGTCGATGGTGTGCACGGGCTCGGGTGCACGAGTATCTGGGAAGATGTCTGTTCAAGCAGGGATGCAGTATCAGCTGACGCCATAGCCGTTCAAACCTGTGCTGGTGACGGTGCGGGCGACACCGATCAGGCCACTGACCACTGTGAAAGTCCAAGTTGGTCTGTAAACAAGGTTGAATTGTCATCTTGGTCAGCACGCAAAAACTGCCGTTGCTGTGATGTGCGCCCAGATGCATACCTTTCGTGGAACTGTGCAGGAAACTGGCACAATGGTTGTTCCGTCGCTTCCAAGGAGCAAAAGTCGAGCGATCTCGCAGGCCATAACATTGGTTGAGTACTTTGGAATCATGCAGCCGCCACTGAGGACCTCTTTACCAGAGTATCCCAACAGCCCCGCAGTCACATATGGATCTTCGGCCTTGAGTTCGACCCATTTAACTGTGGTGTCGCCCTAATGGAAATAACGGGAGACCGCATCTGCGGTGAGCAATGTGTGCAGGCACGGCAAGGAATCGCCGTGTACCATACCTTCCCAGCAAGGAATACTATGCTGGTATCCGGATCGTAGAGTGGGGTGACAATTCCGGGTGAGGTATCCAGACGATTTAAAACCAAAGGCTTGGATGCATTTCGAGTGTCCCAGAGGGCGTATTCTTGACGACCGAGACACCGTGTTAGTCTGACTTGGCGACATGCGGGCAGAACCATCCTCGTCGTCCCTCATCCTGGGCGAGCCCAAAGGCGCCCATGTACCTCTATCTCGCTTCTTGTTGAATCCGGTTGAGAAGAGAGTTGTCGTGCCGTCAACCCAGACAAGTCTGGATGGCTTAATTCCGTCATGAATCAGCCCCTTCTGATTGTTTGTAGTTACCGTATGGGATAGAGGCGTAAGCGATTCCGTGGGAAAGGCGCATTCAGCACGATTATGGATACTCCCCCGGTGCGCATGGAACTTTGGGCAGGGTATCTTTCCGACACAGCATCTCATTCATGCGAGCAGCGTGTGTGGGTACACGAGTGCCATGTACTCACCGAGACAGCTGAAGTGCTGCCACGCGGATCGTAAATGCGCATCGAGTTGTCCTTGGTTGCAGCGGCCAACAAACTTCCATCGAGACTCCTGTTCGGGCGATTACACCAAGGTATTAGAACAAGTGATTCGGGGCGGATACAGCGGAATATCCAGGGTTTCTAACTATGAACATCCTGCTGCCAGTGATGTCCCGCAGCCAGTGTCGGGGCGCAAAATTGGGTGCACCGACCATGCAAAGTGCTGGACAGGCGACTCGTCCGCTGGCAGCTGAAACAGCTGCGTGGATTGGTGGATGTTCCAGACTTGGATCTGACTACCAGTTGAAAGCGAGAGGATGCCATCGGCAGTGGGATGGAATAGGACAGACTCGACTCTTTTTCCACCCGAGCCAGAGTTGAGTGTCGATAGATTGGTGAAGGCGTCGGCGCCGCTGGTGGACCACAGCTTCACCTGGGTGATGGGATGCGCGCCGTTGCAAAGAGTCAGCCGCCGCAAAATGGTGTACCCACCCACCACTGCCGACAATCATCGAGTAGGTCGCAGCAGCGGGAGAGCACCCACCAATCCATCGTCTCCGGCGCTGGCAAGAGTTTGGGCCGGTCCGAAATCAATATCGGATACCAGGCAGCCGTGGTTGAGCGAAACCACATCGTCGGGGTGCAGTTTGCCGGTCTTGTTCAGGTTCACCAGGTTGACGAGGGAACCGCTTCCAGATCGAAATGCAATATGATGGCCATTGGACTTGACGGGGTTATGCTCTCCAGAGGTGCTCGCCGAGGCCGGAGGCAAGGCATACCATTCCTTGTGACAACAAGCCAGAGAGGAGGATATGCTAAGTTTTGTGCTGCACTGCTGGGCCTCACGGCGAAGGAGCCCAGGTCTGTCTGGCGTGTGGTCGCAGTACCTCTCGTCGGGCGGCCGTGAGGACCGAGTTGCGGTACTTGGAAAAGTGCTGGAAGCGCTTGCTCATTTCCGGGGTGATGGAGAGGGGGCACGGTGCTGCTCGGCCAGAGGCTGAATCGGGCGACGAGGCGGAAGCGCAAGGCCGCTGCTGTCACGTGTGGACGCATCCGTCACGTGGGTTGCAGATCAGAATCCCGTGGGAAACGAGTGGGGACACTCGCTTCTGGGCTCAGACGATGGCTGCTCTCCGGATACTGAAGACGCACGACCATGACCAAGCAGCGTGTGAAAGGGGACTGATATTGCTGCTTCATATTTGAATGCCTCGTGGAGGCAAGCGAAGGGAGGGAACATCCAACTAGCGAATTGGACGGAGGATGCCTGTCCCATGTTTCTGCGGCTGCTTTGGCCTTGTAAGACTAGCAGCCCGTGGTCTGTTCAATTCTCTTTAGCGACTCTACAGCCATGATCTCGCATTCGCGGAATTCGAGTTCTTTGCCATAGTCTCGGGCACGGGTGAACCATTTCGTGGCCAAAGCATAATCCTTCTTCATCTAGATATCAAAGTAATACGGGAGGGGGATCAACTTGGCGCTCATAGCCGCTTGGAGGCTTGATGGAGCGAGAGGATCCATGGCCGCAGGGGCGGTGACCTACCTCATGGATCATTCCGAGATTGTACAAGCCCGTGGCAAAGCATTCGCGACAGTTGCCTTGATCAGCTAACGGCTTCGACAGCTTGATGGACTGCTCGACCCATTTGAGCGCATCGCCCCAATGCTTGGAGCCCATGGCTACGCGGCAGTCGGCAATATTGTTGGCGATGACTGCAAGTTGACACGAACGTTCCTCGGGAACAAGCGAATCCCCGTCGTCCTCGTTCAGGATCTGGGCCGCTTTGAGGTAGAGGGATATGGCAAGTTCATGTTTGGCCTGACCGGCGTAAACCCCGGCCAGCTGGTTCAGTGACTGGCCAAGGTCTCGCAGAGTAGCCCAAGGGGCGACTTGAACAGAGCGCATCGGGTTTGGCGGTGGGCGTTGCGGGGGAAGGTTTGACGGCTCTCCTTCAAGGACTTGGCTGTTCTTGAGCCGCGGTGGGTTCTCGGGAAGGCCGATGAGCATTTTGACGGCCCACTTGGAGGAAGCAGAGGTGAGAGGTCAGAGGCCAAAGGTCAGAGATCAAACGTGCCGCATCGTACTTGGCACGATCGATATCAGATGGGGGGGGGATTGCGGGCGCCGTTTCGGTGTGATTCGTTGCGGCTGCCTGGGCTTTCATCTTCGCCAACACAGCCCAACAAGCCTAGCATCATGAAAACAGCCATGCATATTGCGATCGATGACCTCCAACACATCGGCTCGCTGCCACTGCCGAGACATGGCCAATTGCAACTCATACCTCGAGATACATCGCCGATCCACTCAAGTTTCCGCCTTCTTCGAGAGCCGATGCGATCTTGAGGGCGATTCGAATGGCACCCATCATCTTGGTTCCTTCAGCCTCAGCGCTGATGGTGCCGTTACTGAAGCTTTGCTCAAAAACTTGCGAATATGTGAAAGCAGCCTCGGCTGGGCGGTTGACCTTTTGATAGAGCTCTCCGAGGCGAATAACGATGCCGGACACCTCGGGAGAGTCAATGGCAAACCCCTCTGTCGTGAAGCGAGGAAGCAGGCATCAGCGATGCTATGTCCAATTCAAACTCCATGGTTGAGAGAGTCTCGTTGTGGCCAAAGCGGGAGGGGCCGCCCATCGCTGGTGCATGTCGATCAATGAACAAAATCAAGAAAGAACGCCGATAGCAGGCAAGGATGTCCACTCGTTCATAGTGCGAGCGCGACGCACAAGATCCCAGACCCGACTCTGGTTGAAGCTCACCTTTGATGCATTCATCCAGGGCACGCAAATACTCGACTTCTGCATCGTGGGGGTTGCCGTATGAGTGAGAGTAGAGGGCCTTGCGCAGGTGGATCCGAACCTGAATGTCGCTGCCGTCAGTTGTTATGCAACCAAAGAGCGATCAAGCGGCCGATTCAGGATTTGGCGGCAGCTCAGGCACGCAGTGATCGGCACACATGGCTCGTAGATAGCTTACACTTCGTGGATATGGATTGCCAAGGCTCCAATACCAGCCGAGGCCCAAGAAAACGGAAAGCGATGCCAGCCCGAGGCCCCACTTGAGGCCATCGGCAAGCATCCGGCGAACTGTTCCAAAGTTATCGGCGTGGATGCTCTCCGACGACCGATGGATACGGCGCCACTGCTGCTGGCCCGCTATAAACTGGGCGATGGCCCTAGAAGGCGGCGGTCCATGTACGAGGACATACCGCCAGTGTCCACCCCAGAGAGTACGGAGAGGGTGGCCCGGGAGCGCTTGAAGAGCTGGTCTCATGTGGGAGGGTCAGATCAGAGTCAAGACGCGCGCCGAAGCACCAGACCGAGATGCGACCGACATCGGGCTGGGATCTCGGAGCACGGCACTGCAGATTCGGATCTTGAGTCAGCCACAGCGACAACGGAGCAAGGATACTCTCATCGGTGCCGAGGGCCGCAGCTCGTCTCCGAGGGAGCGAGCACATGGCTCTGGCCACATATGTCTCGGCATGGGCTGCTATCGCCCAAGCCTCGCCTCGGGCGGTGCGTGGATGAACATGTGTATATTCGTGATCCAGAAAAACGCCACCAACGTCCCCAAAAACAGATGGCTCTGTTTCATTTTTTGCGACCGCTGTGAATAGACAGTACATATCTACAAAATTATCATCGCGTCGGCAGTCAAACGTGGTCGGGGCTCGCATCGCTTGGATGATGGAGACCAGGCGCGGCTGTTGCTGTCTGTTGCCGATCGGTACCGCGAGCATACGCATGCATACTTAGTTGGCAGCAACCTCGGGGGCAGCTTCGGTTGCTTTGGGGTTGGCGCGCTTATCGGCGAGCTCAGCTTCGCGCTTCTCAATGTTGGAAGCCAAAAGCGAGGCACGGAAGGCCAGGGGGCGGGTCCGCTCGATGACCTGCTGGTAGATGGACGAGTTATGGGTTCCCATAACAACGGTGTTCTGAAGCATATAGAAGGGCGGGCCGGAGACAAAGACAAAGGCATTAGCGCCGGCAAAATCCAACACTGCTAACGAGCGGCGGTCGATTCGAGACTGGGTTGCAAACAGCCCCAGACATGGACACAGCATCGTCGATTGGACGAGTCGCTCACCATCTTGGAGTCGATCTTGGCATCCATGCGAGCGTTTCGGATCAAGTTGACGATCCACTTCTCGCCCTCGTCCTCGCCCATGTTGAGCTTCTGGCTCAGACCCTTGATGTCAATTCGCTGGTGGATGCGGCAATAGGTCTCAAAGATGAAGAGGCGGGCGTTCTCGATAAAGTCCTCGCGGGTGGCGACAAGGAAAAAGTCGTTGTCCAGGACGTCGTCACAGGCCTTGAGTTTCTGCTGGGCTCCGTCAAAGTCAAAGTTGACGTACAGACACTCGATAAACTCGGTGATGGGGTCCCGGTAGATGTGAGACTCTTGCTGAATGATCTTGACAAGGTCCTTGAGGTAGCTTCGGCGCTTCTTGTTCGTCACCACGGCCGTAGCGAGATATCGGAGGATCCAGGGACACGAGGTCTGGATGGTGTTGATGTACTGGGGCAGGAAGAACAGGTCGATGATGGCGTCGCGGCCTTTGGGGTGGTTGAAGAACACAAACAGAGACCAATGGATGAGCCAGGATCGGTGCTGAAGCTGGACGACATCGGCAACATTGGACTGCTCCACGGCTTCCTTGAGCTTCTGAAGGTCATCCAGGGCAGTCTCCCAGTTCTGGGTCAGAATCTCCGAGGCGAGCTTGCCCCAAAGAGCGCTGAGGTTGAGCTCGGGGTCCGTCGACTGTAACCACATGGCGATCGGGACACGAGGCACACAGGTCAGTGATGTACTTGTGTGCACGGACCTGTATCTCGCTCGCAACTCGATGACGACAGTCGCCGAGCGAGTGCCGGCAAAGAAATAGGCATTGACGAATGCGCCGCTCGGTGCCGCGGCGAGATGCGCCTCGGAGTAGAGCACGGCCTTACCAAGATTCGGAAATGGTACAGCATCTCGGCGGTGCCGCTATAGTTTCCGACGGCAAACTGGAACATGGCGAATCTGTACAGCACAGTAAGCATCTCTGGCTTGAACTGGAATGAGAGGAAGACCGAGTGAGGCACATTAGTGCGAGGCGCTTGGACGCTGATTTTCTGGACTCAACGAGAAGCTGCAACGATCTCCGCATCCAAATCATCGGACTCCAGGGCAACCGATCCCAGCGACCGAGACTGACATTGAAGTTCTCCTTCAGGAACTGCACGTTCGCCAGCTTGTCTTGCTTCAGCTGCTGAATAACGGTGGGATCCTGGAGGATCGTCATGATCTCGTCGCTTTCATCTTGCAGGTTCTCGAGCTGCTGGAGAACCTGGTCACGCTTTTCGTCGTAATCTGCAAGCGGCGCAGCAGACATGATTAGGGCTTGCGTCTCGATCGGGGAGACGGATTCACATGTGCTTCATCCGCACAAGCAGCCCGGAATCGATCCAAGGCAGGCAGGCAGTGTGGTGGCATCGAACACGCAGTTGAATCGATACCAACCCGGGGCGTTATCTTCGGTCTCGTGCAGCGACTGGTAAATGCTGTTGGCAAAATCAATCATGTTGGTTTTGCTCAACAGATCGTACTTGGCCTCCAGTAGGTCCTTTTCGTCATAGAGCTGGTCGACGTTGGAGGTTGCCACAGGAGAAGGACGATGGGCGGGATAAGAGGGTGAGACAGCCGATCTCGGTCACGGTGCGCCGAATTACGATCAGCAAATCCAAGCACGGCGGGGTACGTTGCTGGGGAGAAGGTGCAGTCGCTATCAAAGGGTGCTGTTGCAGCCTCTTCGCTGAAAATCGGACCAAAGACCTACGTTTTTGTGGGTGATGAACTCCAGCAAAGGGATGACCATGTGTCGATCCAAGTACTGTCCGATCTTGGAGGTAAGGTCGAATTCAGCCATGCTTGCGGGTTGGGAGTGCGGGGTAGTTGGGTTCACGTCGGTGGGCAATTGCGGATGCAAGTCAGGGAGCCGGACGGGGGGGGTGTCGCTGGTTGTGCTGGCTGGTTTACGGGACCGTTCTGACACACGACGGCGAGACGACAACGAGCAATCGAGTCGGAAGCGAAGGAGGGAGGAGACGAGGTGCGGGACGAGCCGATGGCAGAGACCGAGGCTCGCGCGGGTCTGGTTGGTGGACACGCCGCGCCCTGTGAAAAAAAAGATGGTTCGATCCGTGCGCCGCTGGCTGGGATTGGGCTGGTCGCACAGAGCTCTCGCGAGAATGAATTTCATCTGTGTGTGTGTGTGGCTCGAATGGCACGTGGCTGGAGCCAGCCTCACGTGGACCGGACGAAGGCTCCGTGGCGGTGGAGGCAGTGCTGCCTCTCGCCGTGTCTGCCCGTCCCTCTCGGCGCCTCTCGCTCCTCGGCGTCTCTCGCCGAGCCAGCAGCCTGGTCACGTGTGTCGCTGCATTTGGTTGGTGACTGTCTTTATTGGGTCTTTGCGAATCCTCTTGCTTTCCCTCCTTCTCTTTTGCACACATAGCATCGGTGAGTAGCGGCATGGCAAGGCGACCGACGACGACGGCGTCATGCATCCATGCATCCATCCGTGCATCCGTCCATCCATCCATCCATCCATCCATCTATCCGTGCGCCCGGGCATCTATCGGGCGATCCACTCCGCGACGCCCAGAGCCAATGTTCGGCAGCGATATCGGCCAACCACAATTGAGCAATTCGGCTCTGCAGCCGGAGATTCGATCATCAAGCACTGAACTCGATATTGCGTGGACTTTGACTTTTCCAATTATGGATATCGTTGATGTACCCGGTCAGCCTAGAGCTGCGATCGACAGGACGCCGCCATGCTGTCAGCGCTCATGGGGGATGCCTTGAGGCTGGCCGGCTGATCCGGCCCAGCACACCACCACGGAGTCGCGGACCTCTGGTGGATCGTTTTGCGGATATGACGATGCTGACCAGCCGACAGGAGCAACTCTCAGCCATTTACTGTCACCCTGATTCAGCCAGCGTTCGCATGACGCGTCGGAATCGACCGCGAATCGGATGCGGCGGGCAGCTTGGCAATCGACTTGCGGGCACAACCATCCCGGCGACCTAGGTCTCAGCCATGGACCTGCTCCTGTCCACGCCTCAAGATCAGCGACGGTGGTGCAGATGGATGGATCGGATGGCGGCTTGCAGAGTCTGCAACTGAAGCGATCGCGTGCAAACTCGACGGCGCCACTAATCATCTGGATCACTCCGGTCGTTCTTGCGGCAACAGTGGAAAACGTCAGCAATGGCCCACGCTCCCAACGTTCAGCTCATTCCTGGAGTCTCCAAGCTCTCTAGATCTCAGGTCTACGCCAAGAAGGCCCTCTACAAGAAGAAGAAGGTCGTCATTGCTGCCAAGACCGAGGCTAAGGCTGCCACCAAGACCGTCACCGTTGGCGGCGCCAAGAACGGCCAGACCCGTGTCGTCCCTGTCGAGAAGGCCTCCCGCTTCTACGCCGCCGAGGATGCCCCCCAGCCCAAGGTCTCCCGCAAGACCGTCAAGACTGGTGCCCTCCGCCAGAGCATCACCCCCGGCACTGTCCTGATCGTCCTGTCGGGCCGCTTCCGTGGTAAGCGCGTTGTCTTCCTCAAGAGACTCGACTCTGGCCTCCTCCTCGTCACCGGCCCCCACAAGGCCAACGGCGTCCCCCTCCGCCGCGTCAACCAGGCCTACGTCATTGGCACCTCCACCAAGGTCGATGTCAGCAAGGTCAACGTTGACAAGTTCGACGACGCCTACTTCAAGAAGCCCAAGGCTGCCAAGGCCAAGGCCACCGAGGAGGCTCTCTTCAACGCTGCTGAGGTGCGTAGATAAGAGCGCATCGAATCTGTGGCTGAAAGGAGGACGTTTGCTGGGCAGTGGCTGCGGGAAATGCGAGCTCCTCCCGAGTCTGGCCGCTCTGCGTCTTTTGAGGCTGGGCGATGACGTTCTTGGAGCCGCCGATTTGCACGGTCGCCGATGGCTATGGCTATGGGTCGAATCACAATGGTGTCTCGGCTTCTTTGCCAGCACATAGCACATAGCACATAGCACATAGCACATGGCGCATGGCGCATAGCACAGGGCTCTAACCTTCCGATCTCTTCCAGCGCAAGCCCGTCGATGCCCACCGCATTGCTGACCAGAAGGAGGTTGACGCTGCCGTCAGCGCCGCCATCAAGAAGGTTCCCGCTCTCAGGGGCTACCTCAGATCGTCCTTTGCTCTGTCCAAGGGTCAATTCCCCCACTTGCTGAAGTTCTAGATGCTTTGGATGCATAGGTGGAAATAAAATTTGAACGTGGAACCATGGGACATGGAATGCTGTGCTCATTCTCCCCATCCCGATGCCAAGCCATGTGGTCCCTGTCGCCGTCTGGGCGGGAGAGAGATGCTTGCACAGTCTCCGGACACGGCGGTGACGCTATTGCATGGTGCTGAAACGTCATGGTCTTGTTCAGACAGATCCCCGACCAGCAACGACTAAGCAGCGTCGAAGCGCCTCCCTGGGTGTTCGTTCCGAGACCTCAGCCGAGTCCGTCGCAACAGAGCGAGCATCGATCGGTGTCGTTCGGCTATCGATCGACGCCATTTCAATCCACGGAGCGCCGGATGAGCGGCCATGAGCAGTCCGACACCCGTCAGTGTCCGAAAGCGGCCGTTCGCCCTGCTGGCAGCCCGGGCTCTGTCCTTTTGCTGCGGTTGATCCAACCAGTCCGATGAGACAGATCCAGCGGCCTCCAACCGCCTCGGGTTGCTGTGCGCAGACGCGCGATCCCATTGGCCGCCGATAGCGCCGCCCAATCGCACGCGTATGTGTGTGTGCTCTCGCCGCCGCCTCGCCCTCGGTCTCTTCTCGCCCGCGTTCTCGGCGTCTCTGTCGCTCCTGGCTCTTGTCTCGCCCCTGTCTCTCGTCTTCTCCGCTCCTCTCGTCCGTCGATGCCGTCCCAGGTTATAAAGCCCGTCTTCCAGCGCACCTCGCGATCTGCGCTTCCTTCGTCCAGGCCCACCCAAGCAGCGGCCCTTCCCGACCTCTTGTCTTGGCATCCCCAAGTCTGCACCATGTCGTACGTTCGTGCCGCCAGCCGCTCCTTGGCCTATGGCCGTCTCCCGATCCCTCGGTCGTCCGCGGCCCTCCGCCCTGCTCGCTTGGCCGCTGCTGTCACCGCCCTGCCTGCAGCCTCGCTCTCAGCGCAGCGACATTACGGCAATGTCGGCCCTGTCCAGTACGGCCGCTACCACGACCCTTCCGAAAAGGAAACCATCATCAAGCTTCTGTACAACATCGGCTCCCGCAAGGAAGTCGAGCAGTACCTCCGCCACTTTTCCTCGGTCGAGTCCCACCAGTTTGCTGTCATCAAAGTCGGTGGCGCCATCCTCACGGAGGAACTCGATACCCTGGCGTCCTCCCTGACCTTCCTCAACCGCGTGGGTCTCTATCCCATCGTCGTCCACGGCGCTGGCCCACAACTCAACGGCCTCCTGGAGAAGGCCGGCGTCGAGCCGCAGTACAATGAGGGTATCCGCATCACCGACGAGAAGACGCTCGAGATCGCCCGCCAGGTCTTCCAGAACGAGAACCTCAAGCTTGTCGAGGCCCTGGAGAAGCTTGGCACCCGCGCCCGCCCCATCAACGGCGGTGTCTTCACCGCAGAGTACCTCGACAAAGATCTCTACGGCTTTGTCGGCAAGATCACCGGTGTCAACAAGGAGCCCATCGAGTCTTCGATCCAAGCTGGTGCCCTGCCCATCTTGACCTCCTTGGCCTCGACTCCATACGGCCAGATCCTCAATGTCAATGCCGATGTCGCTGCCGGTGAGCTTGCGCGTGTCCTGGAGCCTCTCAAGATCGTTTATCTCAACGAAAAGGGTGGTATGATCAACGGTAGCACCGGAGAGAAGATCGATGTCATCAACTTGGACGAGGTACGGACCAAGCCCCAACCATGCGGCATGCCCTGCTCCGAGAGATTGTATATCTTCGCTTCGCGCACCAGTGTCTCGGACATCAGTGCCTCGTGTCCTCTGCCCTGAACACATGTCTGTCCAGGCATAGCTGTCGCTCTGCGTCTGGCGGGGCCAATGTCGTACTATCGACGAACGAAACTGTTGAGGCTACTCTGTCGGTCTCGGGCCGTAACGCTTGTGCACAAGCCAATACTGATCCCGCCGTTGGTCGTTGGTCCGCTCTCTAGGAGTACGAGGGCCTTTTGAAGGAGCCCTGGGTCAAATACGGAACAAAGCTCAAGCTCAAGGAGATCCGCGAGCTTCTCATGCATCTGCCTCGCTCGTCGTCCGTGTCCATCATTTCGGCCGAGTATCTCCAGAAGGAATTGTTCACGCACAGCGGCGCCGGTACCCTCATCCGCCGTGGAAACAAGATCTACAAGGGCGAAGATGTCTCCAAGATCGACACGGACAAGCTCCGGGCTCTGCTCGAATCCAGCGACCACGACGTCCAGAACCGCGCCACAACCGTCTCGAGCTACATCCAGACCCTGCAAGACAGTGGCGCCCACGCCGTCTATCACGACGCTGCCTTTGATATCTTTGCTGTTATCAGCAAGAACTCGCCTCATGGCGTCTCGTCCCTCCAGAAGTTTGTCTTCACCAACAACGCCGCACTCAACAACGTCACCGAAAACGTCTGGAACATCATCAAGAAGGACTTTGCCAAGCTCACCTGGGTGACCGACAAGGCCGACCCCAACAATGGCTGGTTCTTTGAGCGTGCCGATGGATCCTACACCTTGGGCTCCAAGACCCTGTTCTGGTATGGTGTCCAGGACATGGATGTTCTGCAAAAGATTCTCAAGTCCTTTGCCGATTCCATTGGTGCGTTTGCTGGCAAGTCCAGTGCTGCAGCCGGCCTGCCTACCGGCGTCCGAAGTTTCTCGACCTTTGCTCAGCAGCGACGCTCGTTCTCCTCCTCGACTCGGTCCTCGGCTCCCGCCCGTATTGGACTCATCGGAGCTCGTGGATACACTGGCCGTGAACTCATCCGCCTGATCGACAACCACCCGTCTGCTGAGCTGGCATATGTGTCTTCTCGTGAGCTCGTCGGCAAGGTGTGCGACCAGTACACCTCCGCCAAGGTCGTCTACTCGAACCTCAAGCCCGCCGATCTGCCCGCGATCAACGATGTGTCTGTGTGGGTCATGGCTCTTCCCAACGGCGTCTGTAAGCCGTTTGTTGACACGCTGCGGGACAGCCTTGGCAGCAAGCATCCCGTCATCATTGATCTTGGCGCCGACTATCGTTTCACTGACGAGTGGACCTACGGCCTTCCTGAGCTCTACGGCAATCGCGAGAAGCTGGTTGGTGCTACCAAAATCTCTAACCCGGGCTGCTACGCCACTGGCTCGCAGCTTGGCATCGCCCCTCTTGTCGATTACGTCGCTGCGGCCCCATCCGTCTTTGGCGTGAGCGGATACAGTGGAGCCGGTACCAACCCATCTCCAAAGAACGATGTCAACAACCTCAGCGACAACCTTATCCCATACGCCCTTACTGACCACATCCACGAGAACGAGATTGGCCACCATCTCGGCTCACCCGTGGGCTTTGTTCCCCATGTGGGTCAGTGGTTCCAAGGCATCAGCTTGACCATCTCCATTCCCCTCAACAAGACCCTGACCGCCCAGGAAGTCCGCGATCTGTACGTCGCCAAATACGCAAACGAGAAGATGATCAAGGTCCTCGAGGTCGGCACTATCCCCGAGGTCAAGCATATCTCGGGCAAGCACCATGTTGAGATTGGTGGCTTCAAGGTCCACAGCAGCGGCAAGCGCGTTGTCGTCGTCGTCACCATTGACAACCTTCTCAAGGGCGCCGCAACCCAGGCCATTCAGGTAATGAGTGTGGCTTAAGGTCAAGCGATGCGGTGTAGTGTGCTTGCAGACTAGATTCGGGAAGGTGTCTGCTGCTAACAACAGCCTCTCGGTCGAGAAAGATTCCTTGGTCTCAGCTAACCTTGTGATTCTTGCTGTCATGATCCCGCGACAACTCTAGAACATCAACCTTGCCCTCGGACTGGGCGAGTTCTCCTCAATCCCCTTGTAATCTATCTCTTCGTAGTGTGTGTATGGCTCGTTGATGCAGGTCGGCCTGCGAAGGTTGTCTCGCCACAACCACATGGATGATGCCCTCGATACCGTTTTCCACCCCATCGAGATGGCCCCACGATTGTCCTCTGCCTTGGTTCGGCTCAGTGATTGATCATTCCGCCCTGCACGAGCGCCAAGTACCTCCTTTCCACCTTTACAACGCGCACGACACAGAGCAGACCCTCCTTTTATTGTCGTTGACTGTGTGCTCGTTCGGATACAATACATCCATCCATAACACGCAATGGCTACATCCACCCTGTCGACTTACAACAAGGGATGCGTCTCCAGTCCCCATCACTTGGGAGGGGGGAGAGGGTTTCGAGCACTCAAAGTGGCATCGAGTACGCCGATGCTGCAGTCAATGAAGCTGGTGGGCATCGTTCTAGAACTGCAAGATCATCACAGTTAGATTTATCCAGTCAGGCATCAAGACGGTATACAGCGAACTCGTTTTGAAAGGGGACGCCTCATCTCGAGACTGACAGCACCTGCATGGTGTTGATTTCAGCGACTGAACATCGATTGGCAGTGCGGGTCACCCCGCCGCTGGCAGTGGACCACTCAAAACACCACAGGGATCCAGGGGATGGGGGCAGGCATATACTTTGCTCGATCTCCACGGGAAAGATCGGCTTTGTGAATGACGGACGGGCATGTATATTCGCATCCTGAGATCCAATGGTCGGCGATCTCACAGCCAAGGTGTCCATTTGGGTTTGTGAAGACCGGAACAAGCATGCGCTTCTGGGCGCGCGTGTGAGCAGCATTAAAGGGTTTGTCTCCAGAACGGATAGGTTCTCCACATCCGGTTGATGGTGCCGAGCCGCTGCGAAACAGCTAGGTCCATGCTTTCAAGCTCGCGCAAATCCTGCATGAACATGGTCCGATACTGGCCCTTTGTCGGGATGAAGCTGGTGTTCTGGCGCAAGCGATGTACCTCCATCAGCACCAGGCCCTGCTCGCGGTAGGGCAGGTAGAGACGGGAGGCCGGGATATCGGTGGTTTCATCATCCGTCAAGCTCAGTTCCTTGGGCGAGCTCGCTAAATTCAGAATACGCTCGATTGTTCTTTTGTGCGAATCGAGCAGCCGGTTTGCCAATGTGATAGCGCATGACAGTGCATGCGTTGCGCGGCCAGTGGAAATTGGTCAGTTGACAAAATCGGACACACGATTGCCGGATGCGTCACCCGCGGAGAAGCGAGTTTCCCTCAGAGGTCGTCAAACAAACAGACTAGGCCACTCATCCCTTCGCCATTCCTTTCGCCATTACTTTCGCCATTACTTTCATCGGCCCACCATTCCATTCGCCTCTTCATCATCCACTTGGCCAGGCACACACCGCTCGCGTTGCGTCAAGATGCCAGCTTTGGTTCAAGGAGCGGACCTGAGCCCGTGGCTGTGGGGCCGCTTGGACGAGGTCATGTCTGGCGTTACCTGAGACTATGGCGGATGGATTGATAGGCGTTGGTGCGCCCGATTCCCATGCGGCTTCCCCACAGCTGCTGGAGCTGATATCCGACGCTATAAACGAGCAGAAGCGATGGAACCGTTGCCAAGAAGGCAAAGTTGAGCTCGTTCGCCTTGAGCAGCTTGTCCAGCGCCGTCATTGCAACTTCGCCGTCGACTTTTGTCTTTTGCACCTGAATGAGCAAGGTGCGGATCAAGTCGCCTGTAGATACGGTCAGCGAAGTGAGCTCTCGCGGGCGATCCCATTCGCGATTAGGCATTTGAAAAAATCCACGAAAAGTTCAAAGATGCACCAAAACGCAGCTTGAGCATGGCGATGTTGCCATGCGAGGCTCCGGTGCACTGGATCAGGTCGAATCGAGCTCAAGGTCACGGCTCGATATCTTACCAAACACCACGTTTCGGAGGGGCTGTTTGAGCTCTTCTTCATATCGCCGGAGCACAACCGTCACGTCCCCGACTCTAGCCCTTCCAATAATGTCTTGAAGTTCGGAGGTCGATGCGACGCCATGGTCTTTGGCAAAGTCGACAACCATTCGCTCTAGCGACTGGCACCATGCGCAATCCAAGTGTGCAGAACAGCCATCAGACATTGGCCGAGAACCGAGACCCCCCCCCGGCACGGTTCTGCTCGCTTCCATCAAAAACGTCCGCACCAGTCAAGCAAGTAAAGAGTCATTACAACCACGATACTCTCTTCGTTCACCCACCTCAATGTCCGAGTTCAATGACTCTGCTCCGAGAAGGGCGAGCTGTGCCTCTTGGTGGCGAATCGTCATCCAAATATCACGAAGAGGCTTATAAATCCACTCGGACGCAAAGGAGTGGACTGTGAGCCCAATCTCGGTGATGTAGTCGCTGATCACTTGGCCGGTCAGGACCTTGGACAGCTTCCATGCGGCAAAGGCACCGAGGGAAGCCGGCAGCCACCAACGCGTGACAAACGATGGGCGGCCATGGCTCCGCCCGAGGTGCGCATAGTGGCCCTCCAAAGTCTTGAGCGAAGAGATTGCAGCGAGCGCTCGATCATATATGATTTTGGTGGAAAAGTCGGTACCTTCTTCCACCTCTACAACAACTGGAGAGACCGTGGATCCACAAGGCGCGGTGAGATTGATTGCTTAGTAGACAGCGCGCGCCTGACAACAATGATTCTGCGGACTTTCACCCAAGCTTATCCCAGGCTACAACATCGGAGGGTCACGCACATCTCTTTGGCACGGCAGAGATCATTTGGAGCTTCCCATACCATCAAGATCCATCAGGATAGCCTCCATATCATCGTCGTGGTCTAGCTTTTGCGTTTTGTCCATGATGCTCTGCATGAGGCCCAAACTCCAATTGACGTGCGACTTGAGTTGAAGGATAAAGGTCTTGTCGGAAGCATCCACACGGACTTGGCTAAGCTCGTTCAAGTTGAGTCCACGATTGGTCAACAGGCCCAGGTACGCAGCCTGAACTTCGTGTGCCCGCCAGAGAGCAAGTCTTTTCTTCGATATCTCTGTGCGAGTCAGCTGCAGCAGCGACGGCGCAAAGAGCATATAGTTCTTTAGGCCAATAGTGCTCGAGGATAGGAACGACTTGAAATTGCGACTGGACTTTGAAAGCGACAGATGTGAAGCTGCCGAGATGGTCGTATCCGAAAAGAGCGAGAGCGACAACGGCAGCGATGTCAGGGAAGTGAAGAGCTGTGCAAGCGAGGGCCGCTGATGTTTTGCCCAGGCCGAAGCCACGAGTCGGAAGAGCCGTTCAGGAAGCGTTTGTACGAGATAGAGGCCAATGGAAAAATTCGAGCCCTCGACATCCAGCCAATGACCCATGCTTGGGACGATCGAGGTCGATTGAGCGAGGATCTTCTCGACAAGGTGCGCGTGGATCACCAAAGCAGCTTTGGCAAGAAGCAATATCTCCAGCGTGCTCGCAGTTTCGTCAGGCTTTGCTGGAGGAACCTCGGAAACAGAGGTCGCTGTATGATGCCACAGGTGGGGCCCCACGGGTGAAACAGCAATGATGTAAATGTCAGAAGCAGAGGCCGTGGCGGTTTTCCGGCTGATATCGCAGCCCAAGGTCGCTCGGGTGCATGCAGCTCACGACAAGCTGGACAGATAAAGATATATCTGACAAAATCTGGCTGGCTCTTGAAGTCATCTTGGACCACGGCTGGACTTACCCGTTTCCTCTGCATAGAGCAACTGACGACATTGGTGGATGGTGCTTTCGATGGTATCGATCGAGGGGATATGTGAGTCCGAGTGGCCGCTACGTCCTTGACTGGTGACGTTGTCGGTGGATGGGTAGAAAGGGTCTAAGGCAAACGCGGCCGGAGAGGTACCATCTGATGACACCAGCGAGAACGCCGGGCTGTGGACATGGCGGAAGAGTGAGTGGGTGACTTGCTTCGAGACGGATTCCTGGAGCTCGGGCGAGTCGAGCAAGAGAAGCTGGAACGAGGAAGACGACGTGGCCAACTGTGAGTCAATCCTGGCGAGCCGCGCCTGGAGCTGTTCAGAGACGAAGCCCATGGCGGAGGGGGTGAGTAAGGGGCGGGACGAGAGCCGACGGCCAAGGTCGAGTTCGATGGCAAGGTTGACCAGGGCGATGGTGCAAGCGAACAACCGCGAATATGAGATCGGCAAGGCGCACGATCGGCAAGGCGCACGATCGGCAAGGCGCAAGATCGGCAAGGCGCAAGATGCACCGCCACAGAACGCCATGGAAGGCCGCTCAGCCCACCGCGGGCTCTCGGGCTCTCTCGCCGCATCTCGCCGCATCTCGCTGCGTCTCGCTGCGTCTCGCCGCGTCTTGCCCCTTGCCCAGCCCGTCCTGAAAAAACGGCCCGATCGATCTCCATCCGCCCACCATCTTGGATCTGCACTCCTGCCCTGCTCGCCCAAGCGCCCCCACTGCACAAGCTCGCACCATGATGGCCTCCAACACTATTCTCACTCCCGAGGTTCTCTGGGCTCAACGACCGGACGAGCTCTTCGTTACCATCTCGGTCTCCGATCTTGTCAACCCCTCCATCGACTTTTCTTCCTCCCACCTCAAGTTCTCCTCCGACACTGTCGATGGCAAGCGCTACGAAGTCACCCTGGAGTTTCTGAAGGAGATCGATCCTCAGGTGCGTCTGCAATGATCCGTCCACCGCTTACACTTTCTTGGCTCTCTGCTCCGTGCTTGTGTATTCCATCCGCGAGGCGATCGGGTGCGATCGGGTGCGATCGGGTGCGCTCATGGACAAGCCAAAGCCGATCAGGGCCGATCAGAGCCGATCAGAGCCGATCAGAGCCGATCAGAGCCGATCAGAGCCGATCGCAGGCTACGGGGCACTCTTGTGGTGATCGGGTCACTCCAGCTGACTGGCGGGTTGCTAGCCTCAAAGCCGAGCCACGCAGACCGCCGATCAACGAGGCTGCCTTGGTTTGGTTGAACGCAGACTTGTCTCCTCCGGAACCATAACCATATATTACCTTCTTTCATCAGGCCTCCAAAAAGCACGTCACCGCCCGTCAGGCCTTCTTCGTGCTCTCCAAGAAGGACAAGAACGAGGCTTATTGGCCACGCTTGCTCAAGGCTTCTGGCAAGCCGCACTTTCTCAAGACTGATTTTGCCCGATGGAAGGATGAGGATGACGACGAAGAGGAAGACACTGGCAAGCCCAACTTTGACATGGACATGAGCCAGCTGGGCGACTTTAATGGCATGGACTTTTCAAAGATGGGCGGTATGGGTGGCCTCGGCGGTATGGGTGGCCTCGGCGGCATGGGTGGCCTTGGTGGAATGGGCGGCCTCGGCGGCATGGGCGGCGACGACTCGGATGACGACTTGCCTGAAGACGAAGAGGGTAAGCATTCGCGTTCGATTCGTTAGGCTATCTCCAGCAACAACTGCCAATCAAACGGCTGCACTTGGGTTGGATCGGCTTTGCTGCTGCTGCTGCTGCTGCTGCGTCTACTTTCAGGGGTGGTGTGTTGCTAGTGTGGGACTGGACTGCTCGCCGGAGATCGACGTTAGTGCCGGTGGGTGCTCTCTGGATCTTGCCTGTATACTCTCTGGATGCTCGTCATGTGCTGTACTGACAGTTTGATCGTCCACCCTGTCCCATGTCGATACGACCTTCAAGCTCCTCCTACCGAGTCTGCTTAAGACGACTGGGCATTGACGATGTTTGGAAAATACAGACAAGAATCCCGGTCATTGGGAGCGTATGATCGCGTTGTAGCGACCATGAAACGAAATGGGACATCGTATTGATGAAATAACCCATCGCCGTTTTATCCTTTTCGGAATCATGAATATATTTGTTCAGTAAGCATGTACAAGAGCACCATCCATCGACCAGGATCGCGAAAGGCCGTGCTGGTGGACAATGTGCACAAATATATGCAGGTGCCTTGGTGAGCCAGCCGCCAGCGTTCACAGAATCGGCTGTGTGCCTCCGCTTGATGCGGACGCTGATGTCACTCAGCGCTTGCGAGCAGGGTTGCCGGCCTTCAAACAAACTAGCACCGCGCAATCTACGGTTTGGTGATATAATGATACGTTTTGGTGTCCATGCAGGATAACCCTCACTCCCCGAGAGGAACTCATCTTCCTGTTGGGATCGATAAGATTGATCCAATGTGATGCCGCGCCTCAGACCGGGAGAGTGTGCTCCTAGTCATCGAGATCATAGAGAAGCTGACATTGGAGCTCGAGACTTGCGAGATTTTGCTCCAGTTGGGCACGCTCTTCCGGGCCGTCCTCAGGCTCGGTGTCAGCCTCGAGACCAGCCTGGGCCTTGTCTGATGCACATTTCTTGGACTCGGTCTGCAAAGTGACATAATATACAGTTGGCTACGGAATACTAATGGCATTCTATAGGTCGCGAGGCAGACAGCGATGTCAAATACCTCTCGAGACTTGTCCGTGGTTGTCTCGGTGTCGAAAGGGCAAACTTTGTTGATGCCATCCACATCCACCAAAATGACATGGTCCCACATTCCGCGGGCCTCTTTTTTGGCGATGGCTATAACTTGGTTCGGGCCAAGGATCAGGACGAACGAGTCTTCTCGGATGGCATGATCGGGAAACTTGACGAAAATCTGCTCGATGCCCCAAGTGAGCTGGATCTGAATCATGGAGTCGGGTAAGAGTCTCCACGGATCCAATGGAATCACTCCAAAGCAACGATGCGTCCAGGGTAGTGCTCCAGGGTGGCCGACTCCTCGCCATGCTGGGCAAGTGTGTATGTTTCACCAGCCATGGTTTGTTTCAAGCAAGAATACAGACTTACAGCATGTTTGCAGACACGTTGTACCACGTCTGCTTCCTGAATCACCGACAACGGAGAGACGATCAAGCGGAAACGTTCCGGATCTTGTTCAAGACGAAAGTTGGCCGGGCGGCGTGCGGACCCAGTGACGGCCATCTCTTGCTGGGATGCAGTGATGGTCTCGCAATCGAGGACATCCCAGTCACTGTTGGGTGTCTCAGTCCCAGCAACAATCGATTCTCTAGTCAGCAGCTTGTCCGTCGTAGAGATCCTCTGGCCGGGCTCACAGGTGTCCGGGTTGGCGCAGGCCTGGCATTCGCGAGTACATTCTTGCACTGTTTGGTTTGGTGATGAGCAGGCATGATCCGCTGCTGGGGTAGCCTCTGGGCGATCCTGCGTGATCTCACAATGAATAGCGCCGTTTGGTTCTCTCTCTGCGTCGATAGAGCCTGTGTCCTTCACAGTGGAAGTCGGCGGATCTGCGGGTGTGCCAACGGAAAAATTGGAGCGGGCATCATGTCCTGGTTGTGCGCTGGAATTCAGCTCGGTCATGGAATGATGCTGGGGACTTGGAGGCCGATCAGTGTGCGGATCCATGGCTGATGTCGATGCCTTTGGGTTGATGATTGGAATTCCATTCGGACGTTGCGCACAGCGATTGAATACGGATATGTATGTTATGATATGGTCCACACTTGGGTCGGTGACGGAAATATCGATCGTAAGCTCTGGGCGGGTGTCGATCTCTGACCTGCAGAGGGTGCTCTGGCTTCATCACGGGCAGAACTAATTCTAGACAGCGCGTTTTCTTGATGAACTTGGCGCTGCCATTATCTTGATCCACTTCAAACGAAAGATCGACACTGAGACGGTATTTCGAAGGTACACTAAGGGTAACCTGCCTCGCTGTCACATCGAGCTCAGCTTCTTGGACTGTTTCCTGTTTGTTGATGGTCGAGTCAATAGTGCGCCACAGCCAGGCAATGTCTCCCGCGCTATCGGCCCATACAGTAACCGTTTCGGATTGCTCGAGGCGTCGTTGAGCTACCAGATGAAATCCATAAGATGATATCCATATGATGAAATCCATACCATTCTGGGGAGTTCGACTTTTAGGACGAGATACTCTGGTCGTGTGGGTAGATCACGGACTTTCTGCGAAGTGAAGTGAGAGTAGTCAATGGCGCCACGATGCACCAGCGTATAGGAAGGCGTTTCAATTCCCTGGCTTGCCAAAGTATCCAGGACCTGAGCCGTTGCAGAGTCGTCGCTGGTCGATGTACTAGCAGAATTGGGCGGTCTCTCATTGTGGACGACGCTTCGGTGCTTAGAAAGTGCAGGAGCTGGCAGAGGCTTGGATGAATTCTGAAGCTCATGGAAGAAGGTGTCCTTTTCGTTGATTGGGTCACTGATTGGCGCAGCCCCACGAATGATAGTCTGTGTCGGGACACCCTTGGATTTCATCTTGGGAAATGTCCATGTTGCCTCTGTATGGCAAGAGATCAACTGGGTAAGTTTTGATCCATACGATGCAGATATCCGAGCCACCAACCATCAGTTGAATTGAAATGTAATCACCTGAGCCAAGCAAAACATCAAACTGCCGCTGGATGCCTTCGACGGCCGTGCCCATGAGCATTTTTTGAAAGCGTGGATTGTTTTGACCGATTTCCATCGTGACTGGATGGAAAACAGCATCGAAAACCACGCATCTTGTGTTGTCTGCAATAGAAACTCTCTGATTAGAGCTCCAATGACCCGATGGTGTTGGCAGATGGCAAACGCCTTTGCTGCAATAGTGCTACATAACCAATCGTCTCACCTCGGCAACAATCTTCCTTGGGCGCGGCCAATGAATACGGAATGGACCAATTCTGTCCCCGCCCCTTGGAATCGGACCGCTCGGTCGCTGGCTGGATTTCCGTGCTGGTACATATGTTGATGAATACCTTCGTGTTCACCTTTGCGAAAGCAAACACGAAGGAGTCGGGGGGATCTCGGGTAAATCGCGTCTTCAAGACAAGCTGAGGAATTGGTTTCACAAACCGAATATTGTTTCCTCGCTCGGCCTCAAGAGCGGTGAGCTCAGCCTCATAGAGCTGGACGCAAATGAAAGATGCTTAGCGTTCCCGCATCCGTATCACTCAACCAGAGACGTGCAATAGGGACACACTCAAGTACCTCGCGCACTTTGGGGTCCTGAAGTTCCTGGCAGTATTCGCCAAACATCTTCCGGAACTCTGGATTCTTGAAAGCCTTCTCAATCTTGAGGTATTCCTACACAGGCACGAGGGCGTCAGGTCCATGGGCAAAGGCAAAGTTCGATGGGATCGGCACTATTTTGAACGTAAAGCCAGTTCTGGGCAAAGTGGCAACCTCATGAGTGATCTTCAGCTCATCTTTTTGCTTTCGACAGAGATCTTCCATGGTCGCGAGAGTATGCGCAGGGATTGCCAGTACGCTGATACAAACAAGTCCGAGCTCAGCCGATAGCCAGAAGCGAGCTGGGACCGGAGGATACCTCGGGTGGTGGAGCGCCTAGCCCAGTGATGAAAGCCCCTCTGATACCAAACAGTAATTTCCCGCCATTTTTGGCAAGCCCCATAGCTATGGCGCCAAAAGAGACAAACGTTTAACCGCCCTGCCTTGGCGAAAGGGAGAGCCCGAGCCCTTGGCGTTGTTTACATTCCTCAATTGCGAGAGTCTTCTCAACCCCATCGCTCTCACGATTTGCCAGCCATGCTTCGAATATTCAAGTCCAAAAGACAAGGCGCACTACAGCGACTGACTCAAGAGCTCATCGAATATGAAAGGGCGTTTCCAGAGCGCGCAAGTCAAGTACTGAAGAAGGTAGAATACCGAGTCCAGAGAAAGTGCCGATTCCGCCTCGGCGCTGATGGAACTAATATTTGTGGTCGATAACAGGTCGGAGCCATCCCACTGATGTCGAAATACCTCTGGGAAGCGCTAGACAGGATGATCATGCAGAGTGTGCAATCCATGTCGTCGAAGGTCTCACAGGTACACTCCATGCCAAATACGCGACCGGGCGAAAGTCAAGGAAGTGCATTTTGAAGGAGGCAATGCCCTTTCTCGTGGAGGCGTGGATGCAATATCGCGTTGCACGCTACTGACAACCAGATATTCAATTTAGACGAAAAGCGATCTGCTGGCCATCGCCTTTGAGGAGATTATGGTAAGTCAATCATCGCGAAGTGAACGGAAGGGCGAAAGGTCGCCGACGCGTCGAAGCAGGGTGTTCAGCAATGTGGTTGGTGGGGTGCAAAGGAGAGACTCGAACGGGCACAAGGGGCTTGAGGAATCAATCGCGGCGAATAGCAATCTGAAATCTGCAATCCACAGCAATCGAGGTCATACTACGAGGAATTCATGCAGGCGCTGAGAAATATGGAGTCGTGCCCAGGCTATCACGATATGGGCACTCTCATGAAGGAGCAAGTATGTGTGGAATGCCATGAGTGCAGGAAAAGAAGTCGATTGATTTTGAATCTGGTCCTAACCAACATGCATTTACAGATATTGGCGACCGAATACAAGTGCATCCTCGAGAGGCCGGTCTGGCACCGCTACTATCTCCATAAAATTAGCAGATATCAAACGCCACCGTGCAACCTGCTCCAGCGTACGGATCATTTGGTGATACAAATCATGAATATGCTCGAACTCAGTGTGGAAACATTTGAGCTGAACTGCAAAATAGAGGAGCGGGTTTGTGATGAAGACTGGGTAAGAAACACAATGAAGCACAATCGGAGCACAGTGTTATGGCCTTGTTTGACTCGAAGGCGGTGCCCCCTGCCAATGTGGAGTGATCAACCGGAAGTACTCGGATTGATACTGTTGCCTTTCAATGCAGATTTTGGTTCCTCTGAACAAGCCGGCACTTCCAATCGGTCTTGGAAAGGCAATCTGTCCTGTCTATTTGGATGAAATGCAATTTCTCGAAGTCAGATGGGAAAAGACACAACACATCACCGAGCGTGATCTTACAGAGCAAAAGTGGATGATATTCTTATTTGATTACACCCAAACTGCATTGATAGCCAGAGAAAGCTCGAACGGACTGAGCACAACCCAATACCTGCCATGCTCAGCACTTCAGTTGCGGTCACATCCACATTCCTCCATCCGTCAGTATTGTGCATCCCTCATGAGGCCGTGATAGGCTTGTAAGCAAAGACTGATACCATATATTACATAATGCAGAAAACTTGATTGAAGTGACCCTCCCTGGTAGAATACTGCTGCTACAGATGAATCAAATGCACAGAGACGACGGCCTCAGATTTTTCAGAAACTTCGCGAGGCTGCAGGGTGTCATGAAAGACGATCCGCTGAAGAGCTATGGCAGCTTGGACGGAGCTCCAGAAACGAAACAAAAAATCGATTGGGATGAAGTCTTGATCAGCATGGTAAGCTCGGGTGCCTCTGTTGTCATGGCGGACGCAGAATTAAAACTCACCCGGCATGATCGGCAGGACGGTGTTACTCCTCCAATTTTCGGCAGTGTCATGGCGAAGCCAAATTCAAATATGACACCGAAACGAGCCGTGGTGTCAAAGCCAAATCGAATTCACTTCTACGAAACTTGCAAGCCACATCGATGGGATCCTGCAGAGAGAGAGTGGCTTGATCTTCCCCGTTGCGAAACTCGAATTCTGGATGGGCCTGATCAGTTTCGATACCTGTACCTGAGCGCCGAGAAAACCGGTCGCTCCGTGGTACTTGCTCCGATCATTCCAAGCATGCAAATGGAGAAGGATGGAAACAAAATCCAGCTCAAATGCGATGTAAGTGGCATATACGAGTAAGCTTGCGAAATGTGAAAGGATATTTATGGAATGGTATCCAACTGATTGGCGATATTCCCAACATTCAGCTCCCGGGAACCCATAGACGAAATAAGTACTCGATGAGATTCCGTCAAGAAGCACAGGCGAAGGAATTCCATGAGTGTCTCGAATACAATGTCAAAGAGTCTATTCGAAGAGCCTCACGGCGAGCATATGATCAAATCGCTAGGCTGGCAGGAGAACATCCCTTTCATGAATTGAGGAGTGTCGAGTGGCCAGTCCAGGTTGCGGTGGCGTTTGAAGAAACATTCATAATATCGGGGGAGCCTCAAAAACGAAGCGACTGGGTCGTGCTTGGGCCAACAAAATGCACAATCTACCAAGCTTCAATCCAAACAACCGCTATGATATTGTTGACATCACTCCATGATGAATCAGTCACCATCCTCCAGTACAGAGTTTCGTCCGTCCGTGGAATTGAAGAAGATGGAGCCACTTTCACATTCAAGATTCAGCCGGAAGGATTAACGATTGAATGTCAAATCTTCGGTATACTGAAGGGGAAGCAGGATAACGAGGCCGATGGATTTCAGAACTTACTCTCGACGCTTGAAGCAGCGACGGTATCGCATGGGATAGTCAAAATCGACGGATTTGATGCGACAAAGAGCAATCAGGTATATAGAAACACGATTTGAACATGAAAGCGCTACGGTGGAGTATAGTCCCAACTCTAACATGGATTTATGACCAGGAGAGGAATCGATTGCCAAAGTTGTGTTTGGCGAGAAGACAAGCGTACAAAGCGTACATAGAGGAATTGAGTGAACATCAAACAATTTGTATGCGGCAAATCGAAAAAATGAAGCGAATCGAATGAGACTGTCTATTGTGATGAGCAAGAGCGGCAATTGGCTGCGATTAAGATAAAGAAATGATGGCATCCATCCGGTCATGTTTCAGGAATGATTTATATGTTTTATGTTTTGAGGATAAGGGAAGAAATAAAGAAATGAATCAGGTGAGTCGCCCACCCTTTCTGGTCTCCAGGCGAGTGTCACGAGAGAGACAATACGGTGACGAAGGTGGTGCTGAGGTGGAGATCACCACAAATGACGAAACTAGAACCGAGTTGACAAAGGAGAGAAAATGGGGGAATGCAACAGAGAAGATAGACATGATGAACGCAGTTGAAGAGGACAGAAACAAGCAATCAGACCTCAGCATACCAAATATCCAATCCGGACTTGGGAGCGAACACGTTTCTGATGGGACAAGAGTTCGAGCCCATGGAATTCGAGAGTCCACTAAACGCTACAGGTTGGTTATGCCGTGGAGCACGCTCATGAGAAAAAATACCAGGATCAAGGTAAGGGATAGAAGTGAACGATGCAATGACTTGATGAATGCAGGAAATGAATATCAGATAACGAAACAGTGCCAAAATCGAGAGAGAAAAGGCGAATAGTCATATTGAAGTAACTATGAACTTGAGTGAGTTCCGTGGTGTAACGTCCGAATCAATGGGATCATGAAAGAGAGCTTGGAAAAAGCAAAGTAAAATGCAGAGCAGTTAAAATGATATTTCAGGCTTGCTTGTACTCTCCACAGTGTCGACTCTGAGACACGTCTCGGAGCAAATATCTAGAGGTACAATACAAATCAGGAGACTGACTATCAGGGAGAGAATGAAAAGGAATGGCAACCGGTGAGAACAAGTTTGAAGGATGTAGAGAAATTGTGGCGAACTGGACCGATTGCCAAGGGGTCCGAGGGCCGGAATAAACACAAAAGCGAGGAGGTTGACAAAATGTCCTCAATCCATATTGTACGATCCCAAGATTGAGTTAGGGTGCAGACCCAGAACGTTAGAGCACAACATCGGGGGTCTGGTGAACATTTTGTACGGCGCATACCCAGCGGATCCGCCATTGTGCAAGGACATCCGTTCCGGTGGACGCGAGTTCGTGAGGAACGCACCCACACAACAACAGAGGAGAACACCTGTTTCAAGTTTGCGATACGAGCCGGCGCGGCATCAATGACAGCAGTCCGATGCCACAACCATCTCCTCAATCCTAGTTCACCCTCACTGTCAGATCACGGGATCAAGAGGAGATCAAAAGAAAAAGATAGAGAAGGGTTTTATTGATCTTAGCGAGGCTAGGATCTAGAGTCGAGTGTGTCTGGGGTCGAAGGTGATGACCAGAAACATGAGCGGGTGAAGGCGGGCTATTTATCTGTCTGGCGGTCCCGGAGGCGAAGCCTGCCGCAGCGGGGGCGAAGCAGCGGAGGCGGCGGGACAGCAGCCAGGCAGCAACGGCTAACCGGAGAAACATGTGAAAGTCTGACAAATGCTCGGTGGCTGACAAATGCGGGTGACACAGCGTCTGACTAATGCATGGTCGATGACAAATGCAGGGAAAACAGAGCGGCGTGTGCAACATGAGAGCAAGGAAAAAGGAAAGGCGTCACAGGACAAAGGAAAAGGAAAGTGTGCGACGCAAACAGTGACACAAGTGCGACGGTGCAGCTAGGCGGGCAGAGCGATCTGTGACATCCCCCCCAGAAAAATTGTGCTCAAGTCAAACCATCAATTTTTCGATCCCGAGTTGCGTTGCACTTGTGCTTGGCAAAGGTCGATCAGTGTGTCCATTTCCGGAAGGTTGCGGTTGCGGCTGAGGAAGTCGTGGATATCTGCGAGTCCTCCATCCAAGAGTTCGGCCAGTGGTGCCCACGAGTCGTAAGATGGGTCGTATCCCTGCCAGCGGAGCAAGAACTCGTGTCGATATCCAGGAAGTCGACGTCGTCGGTTGATCCTGTGTCCAATGATCGCTTCGAACACTGATTCGTCGTTGTGGTTGGGTCCGGGTTCATCAAACACAAGTTGGTCGGTCGATGGTGTGTTGTAGGGGACGAGGGCGGAAGCGGGGAGTTCGGTTGTAAATCGGAGGGTCCTCGGGAGTCGAAGTCGATATCCAGTCGTTCCGATCTTCTCGATGATCTTGAAGGGTCCCAAGTACGGCATCCGCATCTTGGAGGGTGTGACGTCGTCCGTGCTGAAGTGATACGCGGTCGTGTCGATCAGGACTTGGTCGCCAATGTCGTAGCTGATATCGCGTCGATGTCGGTTGGCGTAGTACAGGGCCCGGTCCTGGGCCTTGCCGATGTTGTCCGAGACCAAGTCCAGAGTCGCTTGCATCTCCTCGATCGACTGTGCTGCAGGGTTGGACTCGGCGATGATGTCGGTGTTGGCAGGAGTGCGAGGATGCTGACCGTGCATCAGGAAGAAGGGCGAATGTCCAGTCGAAGCTGAGCTGTGTGAGTTGAGCGCGAACTGGATGTATGGCACTTGATCGATCCAGCGGGAGCCGAGGGCCAGAGTCGAACAGCGGATGGCCTCGGCGACGGTTGCCACAAAGCGTTCGACTTGTCCGGCGGCCTCGTGGTGGTGGGCAAAGGCGATCCGGAGTTCGGTCTTGAGCAGAGTGTTAAGTCCTGTCCAGAAGGCCGACCGGAAGCGTGTGTCGTGATCCGAGATGAAAGTGCCGGCGAGTCCAAAGTGCACAAAGACATCGCGGAAGTACTGGCGGGCGACGTCTTCGGCCGAGTCGGTCTTGTTGCCAGGAACCAGGACGACGTACTTGGTGAGGGAGTCGACAAAGATCGTGATCGAGTTGAAGGTGCGTCCCGAGAGTGAGTCCGTGACAGGCGGGAGTCCGAGGATGAAGTCGAGGGCGACAGTGTCCATCTTGCGGGTGGCCACAGGGATCCGGGAGAAGTGACCGTATGCTTGTTGTCGTCGGATCTTGGCTCGCTGGCAGATGTCGCAGTGCGAGACCCACTCGGCAATGTCCTTGGACATGGCGGGCCAGTAGTAGTGTGTCGAGATGGCCTTGTAGAGCGTGTTGGTGCCGGGGTGAGCTGCACAGACAGAGTCGTGGTGGTCCTTGATGATCGAGATGCGGAGGTCCTTGCCGGGGATGCAGATGCGGGTCGAGTCGAAGTAGAGAATCCCGTGTCGAAGTGAGAAGCGGTGCAGCTGTGCCTTCATCCACGGCTTGAGTCCGTCGGTCGAGTTGTCGCGGAGGACCGAGATCAGTGCTGACAGGATCGGGTCGGAGCTGTACTGAGTGCGGATGGTGTCCAAGAGATCGTCGGGCGAGGGTCCGAGGTTGACAATCGCGTTGATGATCGAGACTTGGACGGCCTTGGAGATGGCTGTCGGTGTGCGCGAGAGCACGTCGGCGACCTTGTTCCACGAGCCGGGGATCCACTGGATCTCGAGGTCAAAGTCCAGCATCGTGTCGATGGCTCGCTGTTGGCGCTTGTTGAGGGTCTTGGAGTCGAGGATGTGCTTGAGCGCCTTCTGGTCGGTGTGGAGGAAGACTTTGCGGCCGACGAGGTAGTTCTTGAACTTGTCGAGGTGGCGGGTGATCGACAGCAGCTCGCCGTTGTAGGGCGAGTAGTTGAGTTCGGATCCGTGCAGTTTCTGCGAGTTGAAAGCGATGGGGCGCACCGTGCCGGATCCGTCCATGTCCTGCCCGATCCATCCACCAATCGATGCGCTTGACTCGGACCAGTCGGTGAAGAGGTGAATGTCCTTGTCCGGGTTGACCATGTGCAGCGACTGAGGCGAGAGCAACTTGAGCTGCTCGAAGGCGGCGATGGCGTTGTCGTCCCAGACGACGGACTTGGTCGAGTTGGCGGAGCGGGTGGTGATCAGAGTCGAGAGTGGACCGGCGAGGGCAGCGTAGCCAGGGACAAAGCTCATGATGGTGTTGGTCAAGCCGAGGAAGCTGCGGAGTTCGTGTTCGGTCGTTGGTCGCGGGTAGTTCTTGATGGCGTCGATGCGCGAGGGATGCACTTGGATGCGTCCTTCGCCGATGATGAAGCCGAGATAGGTGACGGTCGAGTTGAAGAACGAACACTTCTCGGGTCGGATCTTGAAGCCGTGTCGGTGGATCTTGTCGAGGACCAGTTCGATGTGGCGGATGTGCTGGTCCTCGTCCTCGGATGCGATCAGGATGTCGTCGATGTAGACGAACACAAAGTCGTCGATGAACTCGCGGAAGATGTCGTTCATCGCGGCTTGGAACACGGAGGGACTGTTGGCGAGGCCGAAGGGCATCACAAGCCACTCAAAGTGGCCGTACTTGGTCCTGAAGGCCGTCTTGGGGGTGTCGGCGTCGGCAATGCGGATCTGGTGGAATCCGCGTTGCAAGTCGAGCTTGGAGAAGACACGGCACTTGGACAGGCGGTCGATGATCTCGCGCATGTTGGGCAGCGCGGTGCGGTCCTTGACGGTGATCTTGTTGAGGGCGCGGAAGTCAAAGACGAGTCGGAACTTGTCGCCCTGCTTGACCCAGAAGATCGGTGCGCCGAAGGGCGAGACGGACTTGCGGATGTGGCCGATCCGGAGCAATCGGTCGAGTTCGTCTTTGAGACGAGCGAGTTCTTCGGCCGACATTTGGTAGAGCGACGACCAGGTTGGCTTGGCAGAGTCGTCGAGTTGGATGTTCATGTCGATGCCGGGTCGGTGAGGCGGGAGTTCCTTGAGTTCGTTGAAGGCATCGCGGTACTTTGCGATGATGGATCGGTGTTCGGGGGTCAGTGGTTCGAGGACACGGGCAAGTTGGGCAACGGGGTCGTAGGGTTCAACAGCAACTGTATTCAAGTCACTGCTCAGAGTACAAACATACACGGCGCCGGGAGTCGAAGCCAGTGCGTTGATCTGCTGGGTCGACATGTGGTACTGGGATCGGAGTTCGAGGGTCGTGAGTGGCATTCCGGTGTCGGGTCGCGATGCCGTCCAAGTGTGGTGCTTCCCGTCGATCGAGAACTTGATTCGGTTGGAGGGCCAGTCGATCTCGGGGTTGGTCTGGTCGAGGCAGTTCTTGCCGAGGATAACGTCCCAGGTGAGTGGCGCGGTGAAGAGGTTGATGCGGGCGTGGTAGTCGTGGATGGTGAGGTCGACGGGATCGGTGACGGAGGACGGGAAGGACTTGCCGTTGGGCATCGTGACGGCGTTGGCGGTGGTCTTGGTTCGAAGGTCGAGGGTCGAGGCGAGGGTCTCGGAGATGTGCGAGTTGGTCGCACCAGGGTCGATGAGGACGGTGATCGGGGAGCCGTTGAGGGTGGCGTCGATCACAAGCAGTCCCTTGCCGTGGTTGGCGGCAATGCGGTGGGGTTCGTCGATGAGAGAGTTGATCAGGTGAGGTCCGGTGGCGAGAGTCAATAGTTCAGCGTCGGGGGTCGGAGTCGGATGGCGGCAACTCGCCGGGTCCTTCAGAGGTCGTAGTATCCAGGGGTTGCCGCCTCGTCGTTTCCCTGATCTTCGTAGAAGGTGGCCTGGTCGGCGGTCTCGACGATGGCGTTGATGCGGGGCTGGTTCAAGGGACACTGCGAGGCGATGTGGCCGAACTTGCGGCAGCGGAAGCAGCCTCCGTTACGGCGGAGGTACTCCTTCTCGCGGTCGGTGAGCTTCTTGATCGGGCGCATGTCGACGTTGTCGAGGTCCATGGCGTTGGGGTCACGTGCGGGAGGCTGGGTCGGCTGGAAGGCGGGACGAGGAGGACGGACCATTGGGCGGAACTGCGGCTGACCAGGTGGAGCGCGGAAGAGAGGAGGTCGCTGGAACTGGAGCTCGCGGAAGGGTTGATCGCGGAACTGAGTGCGAGCGGGCTGCTGCATCAGGGGTTGCGATTGACCCATAATGGACTCGTATCGCTCGGCGAGGGCCATGGCATCTTCGAGGGTGGCTGTGTTGGAGTCAAGCTTCCATTCGTCTTCGATGCGCACCCTGTGCTTGAGCTTGGTGAGGTAGCGCTGCAGGTTCTGGCGGTTGTTGCTGAAGTGGGGCAGCTCGAGGAGGAGATCGCGGAAGCGAGAGTTGAACTGCTCGACGGAGCCGGTGTGGCGCAGTGCTTCGAACTCATCCTCGGTGGTGCGCAGCGAGGTGGACGGAAGGAAGGTGTCGCGGACGAGGGACAGGACGGCGGCCGGGGTCAGGTTGTCGAGTTGCTTGCCCTGGGACCAGAGGCGCCACCAGGTCTTGGCCTTGCCCTTGAGGTTCATGGCGACGGTGGCGACAGCGGTGGCGTCATCGAGACTGTGGAAGGCAATGTACTCGGTCATTGAGAAGACAAACTCGTCAACGACAGCAGCCTTACGCTCGCCAGTGAAGGCGTCGGGGAGCGGGATCTTGGGACGCTTGAAACCGGGAGGGACCGTGGGGAGATTCGGCTGGGCAGTCAGGGCGGAGAGGACCAGGGCGCGGTCCTCGAGCGATAGTTGTTCAAGGGCCTGGAGACAGGCATTGACGGCGGGATCGACCGATGCTACCATGTCAGATCACGGGATCAAGAGGAGATCAAAAGAAAAAGATAGAGAAGGGTTTTATTGATCTTAGCGAGGCTAGGATCTAGAGTCGAGTGTGTCTGGGGTCGAAGGTGATGACCAGAAACATGAGCGGGTGAAGGCGGGCTATTTATCTGTCTGGCGGTCCCGGAGGCGAAGCCTGCCGCAGCGGGGGCGAAGCAGCGGAGGCGGCGGGACAGCAGCCAGGCAGCAACGGCTAACCGGAGAAACATGTGAAAGTCTGACAAATGCTCGGTGGCTGACAAATGCGGGTGACACAGCGTCTGACTAATGCATGGTCGATGACAAATGCAGGGAAAACAGAGCGGCGTGTGCAACATGAGAGCAAGGAAAAAGGAAAGGCGTCACAGGACAAAGGAAAAGGAAAGTGTGCGACGCAAACAGTGACACAAGTGCGACGGTGCAGCTAGGCGGGCAGAGCGATCTGTGACACTCACTGTGTAATGACACAATCAATAGGAAGTCAAAAGAAGAAGATAGAGAAGGTGCTTTTATTGATCTTAGCGAGGTTAGGATCAAGAGTCAAGTGTGTCCGGGTCGAAGGCGGGCTATTTATCTGTCTGGCGGTCCCGGAGGCGAAGCCTGCCGCAGCGGGGGCGAAGCACCGGAGGCGGTGGGATAGCAGCCAGGCAGCAACGGCTAACCGGAGAAACATGTGAAAATCTGACAAATGCTCGGTGGCTGACAAATGCGGGTAACACATCGTCTGACTAATGCATGGTCCAAGCGGGCAGAGGGATCTGTGACATCAAGGCAGCTCAACAGACTGACCCCTATGCCCAGGAAGTAATCGCAAACCTGACCAAACCCCGATTCCATGCCTTCCGCCTCCGAGATGGACTCCTCTTCCGAGATGGGTTGCTCTATGTCCCAACCACCGAGCTGCAGCTTGAAGTGCTGTGGGATAGCCACGACCCAAAGACGGCGGGCCATTTTGGGAGGGAGAAAACACTGGAGCTCCTGAGCAGGAACTACTGGTTTCCCAAGAAGGCCGCCACGGTGTGTAACGTCCACTACTGGGACGTTGGGGCAAGACGGGGAGGGAGGGGGTACAAGACAAGACAGGACGGGGCAGAACAGGGCGGTGCTAGGCTACTCTAGCGGACGGGTGAGCTCGGGGAGCACTTACGTTTATTCACGATAAAACCGAACTCCAGACAAACGGGGGGAACGGGGGCAACCCGCAGGTATACCCTGCGGTGGCCTGCCTGCGGTGCGTGAAAACGCAAAGCGCAGCACAGGTCACGACCCACTGCGCCGCGCAGTACGCGCAGTACGCGCAGCACAGCGTCGGAGATACCATCTCCTACACTCCCACACTTAAGAAGGCTTCCTGCGAGGAGCCCTGCGTGTGCTCTTTATTTGGGGCTCCTCGAGGTGTTTACCGTATTTACTCAGCTCCTCGGGTGCATGGGACAAGTCCTCCAGTGTTTGCCATGTGTTGCCCGAGTGTGGGTAACCAACCCACTTGACATAAAACCGAAGTGACCCATCAGCCACTTTCTTGTGCCTCACGATCCTTTCGACTTCATATTCTTGAGTATAGTATTGTCCGAGGTCGTCTTCCAGTGGTGCGTCGTCCGGGACACCTTCGTCGGCGTCGGGGAACTGTGCTGGACTGCGGGTCGTGTGGCGACGCAGCTTGGACACATGGAAGACAGGATGGAGCTTGCTTCCAGGTGGCAAGTCCAACAGGTAGTTGAGGGGACTGGGTCGGGCCGCTATCTTGAACGGTCCTCGGTACTTGGGCAACAACTTCTTTGACTGGGCTTCGGGGACCTTGATGTTGTCGGCGTCCAGGTAGACAAGGTCTCCAACTTCAAAGGAGACATCCTGGTGTCGGCGGTCGTAGTACTTCGCCATCACTTGTTGCGCATCCGTGAGCGCGTCGGCGATCATCTTGTGTCGGACTTGATGATCTTTGACAAAGGCACTTGGTTTGGGAGGCAATCCAGCCGTGGACTCGGTCAGTGTCAAGGAGGTGGGAACATCAGGCTGGAATCCGTAGAGCGCCTCAAAGGGGCTCAAGCCAGTTGTGCTCGACTTGGCGGTGTTGTATGCAAACTCTGCATGACTCAGCTGTATGTCCCAGTCGTCTTGGCTGGTCGAGGCGTATGTCCTCAGGTATTGCTCGAGGGTGCGGATCGTCCGCTCGGACTGTCCATCCGTTTGTTGGTGGTGCGAGGTTGACATGTTCAGCTTGGTGCCGAGATGGTCGAACAGACTTGTCCAAAACAAGGAGGTGAATCGGGGGTCTCGATCACTGACGATGGACTTTGGGAGGCCGTGGTGCTTGAACACATGCTTGAAGAACAGCAGTGCAAGGTCAGGCGCGGAGCATGTCGTCTGGCACGGCACAAAGTGTGCCATCTTGCTGAACCTGTCGACAAAGACAGCGATTGCATCGTGGTCCAACTTGGTCGTCGGTAGATGCGTGATGAGATCCATGGACATGCTGGTCCAGGGGCGGTCGGGAACAGGCAGGGGTTGCAGCAATCCTTGCTCTCGGGTCGTGCGTGACTTGACCATCTTGCAGGTATGGCAGGACTCGATGTACTTCTCGACGGTGCGTGTCACAGATCGCTCTGCCCGCCTAGCTGCACCGTCGCACTTGTGTCACTGTTTGCGTCGCACACTTTCCTTTTCCTTTGTCCTGTGACGCCTTTCCTTTTTCCTTGCTCTCATGTTGCACACGCCGCTCTGTTTTCCCTGCATTTGTCATCGACCATGCATTAGTCAGACGCTGTGTCACCCGCATTTGTCAGCCACCGAGCATTTGTCAGACTTTCACATGTTTCTCCGGTTAGCCGTTGCTGCCTGGCTGCTGTCCCGCCGCCTCCGCTGCTTCGCCCCCGCTGCGGCAGGCTTCGCCTCCGGGACCGCCAGACAGATAAATAGCCCGCCTTCACCCGCTCATGTTTCTGGTCATCACCTTCGACCCCAGACACACTCGACTCTAGATCCTAGCCTCGCTAAGATCAATAAAACCCTTCTCTATCTTTTTCTTTTGATCTCCTCTTGATCCCGTGATCTGACATGGTAGCATCGGTCGATCCCGCCGTCAATGCCTGTCTCCAGGCCCTTGAACAACTATCGCTCGAGGACCGCGCCCTGGTCCTCTCCGCCCTGACTGCCCAGCCGAATCTCCCCACGGTCCCTCCCGGTTTCAAGCGTCCCAAGATCCCGCTCCCCGACGCCTTCACTGGGGAGCGTAAGGCTGCTGTCGTTGACGAGTTTGTCTTCTCAATGACCGAGTACATTGCCTTCCACAGTCTCGATGACGCCACCGCTGTCGCCACCGTCGCCATGAACCTCAAGGGCAAGGCCAAGACCTGGTGGCGCCTCTGGTCCCAGGGCAAGCAACTCGACAACCTGACCCCGGCCGCCGTCCTGTCCCTCGTCCGCGACACCTTCCTTCCGTCCACCTCGCTGCGCACCACCGAGGATGAGTTCGAAGCACTGCGCCACACCGGCTCCGTCGAGCAGTTCAACTCTCGCTTCCGCGATCTCCTCCTCGAGCTGCCCCACTTCAGCAACAACCGCCAGAACCTGCAGCGCTACCTCACCAAGCTCAAGCACAGGGTGCGCATCGAAGTCGAATGGAAGCTTGACTCCAACACAGCCACCCTCGAAGATGCCATGGCCCTCGCCGAGCGATACGAGTCCATTATGGGTCAATCGCAACCCCTGATGCAGCAGCCCGCTCGCACTCAGTTCCGCGATCAACCCTTCCGCGAGCTCCAGTTCCAGCGACCTCCTCTCTTCCGCGCTCCACCTGGTCAGCCGCAGTTCCGCCCAATGGTCCGTCCTCCTCGTCCCGCCTTCCAGCCGACCCAGCCTCCCGCACGTGACCCCAACGCCATGGACCTCGACAACGTCGACATGCGCCCGATCAAGAAGCTCACCGACCGCGAGAAGGAGTACCTCCGCCGTAACGGAGGCTGCTTCCGCTGCCGCAAGTTCGGCCACATCGCCTCGCAGTGTCCCTTGAACCAGCCCCGCATCAACGCCATCGTCGAGACCGCCGACCAGGCCACCTTCTACGAAGATCAGGGAAACGACGAGGCGGCAACCCCTGGATACTACGACCTCTGAAGGACCCGGCGAGTTGCCGCCATCCGACTCCGACCCCCGACGCTGAACTATTGACTCTCGCCACCGGACCTCACCTGATCAACTCTCTCATCGACGAACCCCACCGCATTGCCGCCAACCACGGCAAGGGACTGCTTGTGATCGACGCCACCCTCAACGGCTCCCCGATCACCGTCCTCATCGACCCTGGTGCGACCAACTCGCACATCTCCGAGACCCTCGCCTCGACCCTCGACCTTCGAACCAAGACCACCGCCAACGCCGTCACGATGCCCAACGGCAAGTCCTTCCCGTCCTCCGTCACCGATCCCGTCGACCTCACCATCCACGACTACCACGCCCGCATCAACCTCTTCACCGCGCCACTCACCTGGGACGTTATCCTCGGCAAGAACTGGCTCGACCAGACCAACCCCGAGATCGACTGGCCCTCCAACCGAATCAAGTTCTCGATCGACGGGAAGCACCACACTTGGACGGCATCGCGACCCGACACCGGAATGCCACTCACGACCCTCGAACTCCGATCCCAGTACCACATGTCGACCCAGCAGATCAACGCACTGGCTTCGACTCCCGGCGCCGTGTATGTTTGTACTCTGAGCAGTGACTTGAATACAGTTGCTGTTGAACCCTACGACCCCGTTGCCCAACTTGCCCGTGTCCTCGAACCACTGACCCCCGAACACCGATCCATCATCGCAAAGTACCGCGATGCCTTCAACGAACTCAAGGAACTCCCGCCTCACCGACCCGGCATCGACATGAACATCCAACTCGACGACTCTGCCAAGCCAACCTGGTCGTCGCTCTACCAAATGTCGGCCGAAGAACTCGCTCGTCTCAAAGACGAACTCGACCGATTGCTCCGGATCGGCCACATCCGCAAGTCCGTCTCGCCCTTCGGCGCACCGATCTTCTGGGTCAAGCAGGGCGACAAGTTCCGACTCGTCTTTGACTTCCGCGCCCTCAACAAGATCACCGTCAAGGACCGCACCGCGCTGCCCAACATGCGCGAGATCATCGACCGCCTGTCCAAGTGCCGTGTCTTCTCCAAGCTCGACTTGCAACGCGGATTCCACCAGATCCGCATTGCCGACGCCGACACCCCCAAGACGGCCTTCAGGACCAAGTACGGCCACTTTGAGTGGCTTGTGATGCCCTTCGGCCTCGCCAACAGTCCCTCCGTGTTCCAAGCCGCGATGAACGACATCTTCCGCGAGTTCATCGACGACTTTGTGTTCGTCTACATCGACGACATCCTGATCGCATCCGAGGACGAGGACCAGCACATCCGCCACATCGAACTGGTCCTCGACAAGATCCACCGACACGGCTTCAAGATCCGACCCGAGAAGTGTTCGTTCTTCAACTCGACCGTCACCTATCTCGGCTTCATCATCGGCGAAGGACGCATCCAAGTGCATCCCTCGCGCATCGACGCCATCAAGAACTACCCGCGACCAACGACCGAACACGAACTCCGCAGCTTCCTCGGCTTGACCAACACCATCATGAGCTTTGTCCCTGGCTACGCTGCCCTCGCCGGTCCACTCTCGACTCTGATCACCACCCGCTCCGCCAACTCGACCAAGTCCGTCGTCTGGGACGACAACGCCATCGCCGCCTTCGAGCAGCTCAAGTTGCTCTCGCCTCAGTCGCTGCACATGGTCAACCCGGACAAGGACATTCACCTCTTCACCGACTGGTCCGAGTCAAGCGCATCGATTGGTGGATGGATCGGGCAGGACATGGACGGATCCGGCACGGTGCGCCCCATCGCTTTCAACTCGCAGAAACTGCACGGATCCGAACTCAACTACTCGCCCTACAACGGCGAGCTGCTGTCGATCACCCGCCACCTCGACAAGTTCAAGAACTACCTCGTCGGCCGCAAAGTCTTCCTCCACACCGACCAGAAGGCGCTCAAGCACATCCTCGACTCCAAGACCCTCAACAAGCGCCAACAGCGAGCCATCGACACGATGCTGGACTTTGACCTCGAGATCCAGTGGATCCCCGGCTCGTGGAACAAGGTCGCCGACGTGCTCTCGCGCACACCGACAGCCATCTCCAAGGCCGTCCAAGTCTCGATCATCAACGCGATTGTCAACCTCGGACCCTCGCCCGACGATCTCTTGGACACCATCCGCACTCAGTACAGCTCCGACCCGATCCTGTCAGCACTGATCTCGGTCCTCCGCGACAACTCGACCGACGGACTCAAGCCGTGGATGAAGGCACAGCTGCACCGCTTCTCACTTCGACACGGGATTCTCTACTTCGACTCGACCCGCATCTGCATCCCCGGCAAGGACCTCCGCATCTCGATCATCAAGGACCACCACGACTCTGTCTGTGCAGCTCACCCCGGCACCAACACGCTCTACAAGGCCATCTCGACACACTACTACTGGCCCGCCATGTCCAAGGACATTGCCGAGTGGGTCTCGCACTGCGACATCTGCCAGCGAGCCAAGATCCGACGACAACAAGCATACGGTCACTTCTCCCGGATCCCTGTGGCCACCCGCAAGATGGACACTGTCGCCCTCGACTTCATCCTCGGACTCCCGCCTGTCACGGACTCACTCTCGGGACGCACCTTCAACTCGATCACGATCTTTGTCGACTCCCTCACCAAGTACGTCGTCCTGGTTCCTGGCAACAAGACCGACTCGGCCGAAGACGTCGCCCGCCAGTACTTCCGCGATGTCTTTGTGCACTTTGGACTCGCCGGCACTTTCATCTCGGATCACGACACACGCTTCCGGTCGGCCTTCTGGACAGGACTTAACACTCTGCTCAAGACCGAACTCCGGATCGCCTTTGCCCACCACCACGAGGCCGCCGGACAAGTCGAACGCTTTGTGGCAACCGTCGCCGAGGCCATCCGCTGTTCGACTCTGGCCCTCGGCTCCCGCTGGATCGATCAAGTGCCATACATCCAGTTCGCGCTCAACTCACACAGCTCAGCTTCGACTGGACATTCGCCCTTCTTCCTGATGCACGGTCAGCATCCTCGCACTCCTGCCAACACCGACATCATCGCCGAGTCCAACCCTGCAGCACAGTCGATCGAGGAGATGCAAGCGACTCTGGACTTGGTCTCGGACAACATCGGCAAGGCCCAGGACCGGGCCCTGTACTACGCCAACCGACATCGACGCGATATCAGCTACGACATTGGCGACCAAGTCCTGATCGACACGACCGCGTATCACTTCAGCACGGACGACGTCACACCCTCCAAGATGCGGATGCCGTACTTGGGACCCTTCAAGATCATCGAGAAGATCGGAACGACTGGATATCGACTTCGACTCCCGAGGACCCTCCGATTTACAACCGAACTCCCCGCTTCCGCCCTCGTCCCCTACAACACACCATCGACCGACCAACTTGTGTTTGATGAACCCGGACCCAACCACAACGACGAATCAGTGTTCGAAGCGATCATTGGACACAGGATCAACCGACGACGTCGACTTCCTGGATATCGACACGAGTTCTTGCTCCGCTGGCAGGGATACGACCCATCTTACGACTCGTGGGCACCACTGGCCGAACTCTTGGATGGAGGACTCGCAGATATCCACGACTTCCTCAGCCGCAACCGCAACCTTCCGGAAATGGACACACTGATCGACCTTTGCCAAGCACAAGTGCAACGCAACTCGGGATCGAAAAATTGATGGTTTGACTTGAGCACAATTTTTCTGGGGGGGATGTCACAGATCGCTCTGCCCGCCTAGCTGCACCGTCGCACTTGTGTCACTGTTTGCGTCGCACACTTTCCTTTTCCTTTGTCCTGTGACGCCTTTCCTTTTTCCTTGCTCTCATGTTGCACACGCCGCTCTGTTTTCCCTGCATTTGTCATCGACCATGCATTAGTCAGACGCTGTGTCACCCGCATTTGTCAGCCACCGAGCATTTGTCAGACTTTCACATGTTTCTCCGGTTAGCCGTTGCTGCCTGGCTGCTGTCCCGCCGCCTCCGCTGCTTCGCCCCCGCTGCGGCAGGCTTCGCCTCCGGGACCGCCAGACAGATAAATAGCCCGCCTTCACCCGCTCATGTTTCTGGTCATCACCTTCGACCCCAGACACACTCGACTCTAGATCCTAGCCTCGCTAAGATCAATAAAACCCTTCTCTATCTTTTTCTTTTGATCTCCTCTTGATCCCGTGATCTGACAGTGCGCTTCATTCCAGGCCAGTATGCGACTTTGGCCAGTCGGTCGTATGTCTTCTCGACTCCAAAGTGTCCAGCGAGGGGCGAGTCGTGGACCTCTTGGAGCAACTTGGTCTTCAACGACGGAATGTCCGGCACACAGACACGGCTGTCCTTCTTCAGGAGGAGCAGGCCATCACGCACTGTGTACTCGGATGATTCGTCGTCCTTGGGGAGCTTAGACACCTTTCGGAACAGTTCTCCGAACTGTTTGTCGTTGGCGATGTTGTCTCGGACAACATCCAGCATCGTGTTGTCGACACTGACAGTCGACTCGTACAGTGACGCCAATTGGTAGTCGGGGCGTCGGGACAGTGCGTCAGGCACCACATTGAGTTTGCCTTTCTGGTATACAACCTCGTAGTTGTACTCGGCGAGGAACTCCATCCATCGCGCTTGGCGTCGGCTCAGGTTCTTCTTGGTGTCGAGGTAACGCAGTGACTGGTGGTCCGTCACAATCTTGAAGGGCTTGGCGGTACCGTGGAGGTACACTCGGAACTTCTGCAGCGCGTAGATGATCGCAAGCTGCTCCTTCTCGTGCACGGGATAGTTGATCTCGTGTTGGGACAGTTTGCGCGACTCGAAGGCAACGGGCCTTCCCTCCTGCATCAAAACAGCTCCCACCGCAAAGTCGGAGGCGTCGGTGTGCACGGAGACATCCGTGTTCGGGTCGAACACAGCGAGGACAGGAGCGTTCGTCAAGGCGTGCTTGAGGGTCTCGAACGCTTGGCGTTGTGGGTGGTCCCACACGAAGGGGCACTCTTTGCGGAGTAGGTCTGTGAGTGGACCGGCAGTGCGCGCCAGATCGGGGATGAATCGGCGGTAGTAGTTGACGAGACCGAGAAACGACTGCACGTCAGAGACGCATGCGAGCGGCGGCCACTCGACCACAGACTTGACCTTGGCGGGGTCGACTTCGATTCCTCTTCCTGAGACAACGTGTCCCAGGAACGGGACTTGATTCTTGAAGAACTCACACTTGGACAGTTTGGCATACAACTTGTGCTCGCGTAGCTTGGCCAGCACGCGGGCGACATGACCTTCATGGGTCGCTTCATCCTTGCTGTACACAAGGATATCATCCAGGTACACGATGACAGAGTTGTCGAGCTCTTGGCGGAACACATCGTTCATCAGCTGCATGAACGTGGCAGGTGCGTTCGTCAATCCGAACGGCAGCACTAGGAACTCGTACAGTCCGTAGCGAGTCCTGAAGGCGGTCTTGTGGACATCATCCTCGTGGATGCGGATCTGATGGTAGCCTGAGCGGAGGTCTATCTTGCTAAAGACCTTTGCTCCACTCAGACGATCCATCAACTCGTCGATCCTGGGCAACGGGTAGGTGTTCTTGATGGTCTGTTTGTTTAGTGCGCGATAGTCGACGCACATCCTGAGATCACCTTCTTTCTTCTTGACAAAGAGCACTGGTGCACCATACGGTGACTGGCTCGGGCGGATGAACCCATGGGCGAGGAGGTCATCCAACTGGCGCTTGAGTTCGTCCATCTCCGTCAGCGACAGTTGGTACGTCGGTCTTGACGGAGGCGACGAGCCTGGTTCGATGTCGATGCGATGATCGACGGTGCGTTGGGGTGGCAGGCATTGTGGCAACTGGTCGGGGAATACGTCCTTGTACTCGTCGAGCAGCTTGGTCACCACAGGCGGGGGACCGGGACCGGCTTGGTCGGTGTCGTCGACCTCACGCACGACACAGAGGAACGACGTGTCCTTCTTGATCAGCCTCTTGAATTGCATGGCTGAGAGGAGAGGTGGCATGTTGGGTGAGGCCATGCCCTGCAGGACAATGTCAGGGCCAACACGGACAGTGCGGCCTTTCCAGTCGACGACTGGAGTCGGCTCGGCACGAGCAAGCCAGCTCATGCCGAGGATGGCATCGAACTTGGTGTCGATCACTTGGAACAACAGGACAGGATGGTACTTGGGATGGAGGGCCACTCGCAGGACCACTTGGTGTGTGCACTGCTGCACACGATCGTCTGCAAGCGCCACACTCATCGGCGACTTCTTCTTGGTTGCATGTATGTTGAGCTCCTGGAGCAAGCGTCTGCTGACAAAGTTGCAGCTTGCTCCAGAGTCCACCATCATTCGGACGGTGTGACCTTGGACGGTGGCAGGGAGGTACAGCAGGGACTCTTCATGGTCCTCCTGCACAGCCTCCTGCACCATGACTTGACTTGGGGGAACGGGCGACACTTGGTCTTGGTTGGCTTCATCACGGCCACTCGGACATTTTGGATAGGGTTCGGCCATTGCGGGGGCCTGCGGCGTCAGCACGCCATTGCACACGACGTCCACGGCTTGCGGACACATGTCGGAAGCATCCGACACACACGACTTGACAGGGGTGAGGGCACAGGCGGTCCTGTCCCTCAAGGGTTCTTGATTTTCTTTTTTGTTTTGGTTTTCAATTTTGGTTTTCTCTTCACGTTCGTGGAGAGGCAGGCGGCTTGCGCCACCATGCACCTCTCGCACGACGCACAACACTTGGTTTGTTTCTCCTTCGGGGGAGGGGGCGAGGTGAACTTCCTCTGGAGACGCGTGGACTGCATTGAGCAATCCACGGCGTTGGTCTCCTACTAGGGCTCCAGAGCCACCTAGTAGGGTCGGCCGTTTCCCGACTTCATGGGGCACTCCTTGGCCTGGTGTCCCGGTCGGTGACAGAAGAAGCAGGAACCATGGCGGAGGTCCTCCTGCTTCTGTCTGTCCTTGGGGGAGACAGTGGCAGCTTGCTGGAACCGGGAGCGGGGAGGGCCACGAGCCTCCATGGCGTTGACGTCAACGTCCATGGGCTCAGGCATGGGTCTTGCGGGCGGGGCCGGGCGAGGCGGACGGGCTGGGACGTGATGAGACCGATGGCCGCCTGCCAGCTGCGGGTAGAACTGGCGGCCATGGTACTGGACGTTGTCGAGGTTCTCGGCAACGTCCATCATCACGTCCAGGGACTTGCGGGCATCAGGGTTGCTGGCGATGTACTCTCTGATCTTGGGCTTGAGGCCCTTCTGGAAGAGGTACATCGCATCAGCAGAGCCCAGCTCCTCAATCTGGGAGGAGAGGTCTTCAAACTCCTCGATGTAGCGGGTCACAGTGTAACGTCCACTACTGGGACGTTGGGGCAAGACGGGGAGGGAGGGGGTACAAGACAAGACAGGACGGGGCAGAACAGGGCGGTGCTAGGCTACTCTAGCGGACGGGTGAGCTCGGGGAGCACTTACGTTTATTCACGATAAAACCGAACTCCAGACAAACGGGGGGAACGGGGGCAACCCGCAGGTATACCCTGCGGTGGCCTGCCTGCGGTGCGTGAAAACGCAAAGCGCAGCACAGGTCACGACCCACTGCGCCGCGCAGTACGCGCAGTACGCGCAGCACAGCGTCGGAGATACCATCTCCTACACTCCCACACTTAAGAAGGCTTCCTGCGAGGAGCCCTGCGTGTGCTCTTTATTTGGGGCTCCTCGAGGTGTTTACCGTATTTACTCAGCTCCTCGGGTGCATGGGACAAGTCCTCCAGTGTTTGCCATGTGTTGCCCGAGTGTGGGTAACCAACCCACTTGACATAAAACCGAAGTGACCCATCAGCCACTTTCTTGTGCCTCACGATCCTTTCGACTTCATATTCTTGAGTATAGTATTGTCCGAGGTCGTCTTCCAGTGGTGCGTCGTCCGGGACACCTTCGTCGGCGTCGGGGAACTGTGCTGGACTGCGGGTCGTGTGGCGACGCAGCTTGGACACATGGAAGACAGGATGGAGCTTGCTTCCAGGTGGCAAGTCCAACAGGTAGTTGAGGGGACTGGGTCGGGCCGCTATCTTGAACGGTCCTCGGTACTTGGGCAACAACTTCTTTGACTGGGCTTCGGGGACCTTGATGTTGTCGGCGTCCAGGTAGACAAGGTCTCCAACTTCAAAGGAGACATCCTGGTGTCGGCGGTCGTAGTACTTCGCCATCACTTGTTGCGCATCCGTGAGCGCGTCGGCGATCATCTTGTGTCGGACTTGATGATCTTTGACAAAGGCACTTGGTTTGGGAGGCAATCCAGCCGTGGACTCGGTCAGTGTCAAGGAGGTGGGAACATCAGGCTGGAATCCGTAGAGCGCCTCAAAGGGGCTCAAGCCAGTTGTGCTCGACTTGGCGGTGTTGTATGCAAACTCTGCATGACTCAGCTGTATGTCCCAGTCGTCTTGGCTGGTCGAGGCGTATGTCCTCAGGTATTGCTCGAGGGTGCGGATCGTCCGCTCGGACTGTCCATCCGTTTGTTGGTGGTGCGAGGTTGACATGTTCAGCTTGGTGCCGAGATGGTCGAACAGACTTGTCCAAAACAAGGAGGTGAATCGGGGGTCTCGATCACTGACGATGGACTTTGGGAGGCCGTGGTGCTTGAACACATGCTTGAAGAACAGCAGTGCAAGGTCAGGCGCGGAGCATGTCGTCTGGCACGGCACAAAGTGTGCCATCTTGCTGAACCTGTCGACAAAGACAGCGATTGCATCGTGGTCCAACTTGGTCGTCGGTAGATGCGTGATGAGATCCATGGACATGCTGGTCCAGGGGCGGTCGGGAACAGGCAGGGGTTGCAGCAATCCTTGCTCTCGGGTCGTGCGTGACTTGACCATCTTGCAGGTATGGCAGGACTCGATGTACTTCTCGACGGTGCGCTTCATTCCAGGCCAGTATGCGACTTTGGCCAGTCGGTCGTATGTCTTCTCGACTCCAAAGTGTCCAGCGAGGGGCGAGTCGTGGACCTCTTGGAGCAACTTGGTCTTCAACGACGGAATGTCCGGCACACAGACACGGCTGTCCTTCTTCAGGAGGAGCAGGCCATCACGCACTGTGTACTCGGATGATTCGTCGTCCTTGGGGAGCTTAGACACCTTTCGGAACAGTTCTCCGAACTGTTTGTCGTTGGCGATGTTGTCTCGGACAACATCCAGCATCGTGTTGTCGACACTGACAGTCGACTCGTACAGTGACGCCAATTGGTAGTCGGGGCGTCGGGACAGTGCGTCAGTGTGATGACCAGCATCACAACGGACCAATGAGATTGTCCCGCATGCTCTCGCCCTCCGCACCAATCATGAGTCCCCACGTGTTTGTTTGCCCCCATGCATGAGCACGCGCCGTTGCCACCCGCGTCTACTGGTTTCCTGCCTCCCCCACCGCTCGGCACATGTCCCCGGGCTGTGCCAAGCCTCTCTCGCTTGCACACCAGCCACTCTCGCACCCCCTTCTCGCTTCTCTGTGATGCTCCACCCTTCTCGCCCACTTTTGCCCCTCGACCTTCTCCCGGTCTATAAATAGCCCTGCATGTCTGAGCCTATGTTGAACACCAGTTCGAACAAAACTTGTTCTTTGGTGTTCGGGGCTAAAAGCTAATAAAGCTCATACCAAGCACTTGGTCTTCGTCCTTGCGCTTGTTCACTCCTCACACTTTGTTCGAACTCTCTTCTACTGATACCACCTGCTTGGTATCTTCCGCTCCTAGCCCCGCCCCTTTCCTAGTCCTGTCCGAACCTCAAGCACACTTGTGTCTGAGCCCTCTTCGCTCTCCTGTTCTTGAACCTCCTCGCTTTTTTTTTTCCCAGTCCCAGTCCCAGTCCCGCCATGGATCCTGCCCTCGTGGACCGCCTCCGTGCCTTGGAGGCCGAGCTCGCCGAGCTCCGGACAGCTCGCGATGCTCCTGCCGCTGGGTACAGCGTGCAGATGCCGGACCGTTACGACGGTAACCGGCAAGGGTTCCGGGCATTCGTAAATCAGTGCAAACTGTATATACGAATGCAGCCCCACCGGTTCCCTGCTGACCCGATTAAGGTCGGATTCGTCATTAGTCTGCTCACTGGACCGGCTCTCCAGTGGGCGACTCCGATGCTTGAGATGGGTGATCCCCGACTCAACTCTTTTGGCGATTTCCTAGAACGCTTTTCCAAAGTGTTTGACGACCCTGATCGGGCCAGGACTGCCGAGTCAGTGATCACCACACTGTCTCAGGGCAACCGCCCGTGCGCAGTCTATGCATCCGAGTTCCTTCGTATTGCCGCCGATACGACTTGGAACGACGGTGCAAAGATCTCGTTCTTCCGACTTGGCTTGTCGGATGATGTCAGAGACGAACTTTCGCGAGTTCGCCCTCTGCCACGAGATCTGGAGGAGTACATCGAGCTTTGTAACGAGCTCGATGCACGAATCCGCGAGCGCCGTCAAGAGCGCCGAAGCACGCCTGCCCGCTACCGGTCTTCCCAGTTCGCCTTTGGTTCCGCCTCCGCTGCCGTTCCCGCCATCGCTCCCGCGCCCGTCCTCGCTCCGCCGCACCCCTCCTACATTGTTTCCGAGCCCATGCAAGTGGACTCTGCCGTCTCTGGACCCCTGACCGCCGAGGAGAAACAACGCCGCCGCCGCTTTGGACTCTGCCTGTACTGTGGCAAGAAGGGCCACTTGGTACGAAACTGCCCCGTCAAGTTTGGATCTACCAGAGCTACCGGACCGCCCCCTGGACCTCCCGGCCCGAGGATCATCCGCACCATCGTTTACGAGGATGGAGAAGTGCAAGACTTCAGTTCGGGAAACGACCAGGCCCGGTTCTAAGTGAAGGCCTTGAACCGGAGCCGTGCCCACCGCCTTCCGAAAGTGAAGACATTGGTAAGGTGCCTTTGGTAAGTACTGGGGAAGCAGTGATGTGCGGACAGCTTCGCCTTGCCTCTGGACCGGCGGACACTCTCAGCTCTGGCATAGTACCCGTGGCACCTCTGGTGTCACTGGGAACTGCACCTCATCCACAGGTGCAAATACCTGAGCTGTCCTGCCAACCCTCGGCAAAGTTAACTGTCTGTGCTAGCCGCAACCCTGGTGCCGAAGCTGGTACCGAACCAAAGTCTTGTGTTTCGTCTGTTCGTCGTTGCTCGTTGGTTGTTCCCGTCGCTGTTCGTCTTCCTTCTGGTGATTCTCTGTCGTGCGAAGGACTTGTCGATTCTGGTGCCTCTGGCAACTTTATCGACGAGGACTTTGTTGCTCGACACTCTGTCCCCACCTGCTCCAAGGCTTCGCCCTTGGCAGTGGAAGGCGTGGATGGTAAGCCGCTGTCGTCTGGCCCCATCCTCCGCGAGACTGCTCCACTCGAGGTGATTCTCGGGGACGTCTCGCAACGCCTTCGGTTCGATGTGATCAGGTCTCCACATCAACCACTTATCCTTGGCTTTCCTTGGTTGCGCACCGCCGAGCCCAAGATTGTCTGGTCTCGCGGTCTTCTTTGTCTCCCTCCTTCTGTTGATTCCGACCCCTCTCCATGCACCTCTTCCCTTTCGTCTTGTAAAATTCCTTCCAATGTCACTCCCCTTCTTGATGATTCCACTCCTTTGATTGATCTAAGCTCCTCTCCTACGCTCCCACCTTCGTCTTCCCCTTCTTGTCTTGTTCCTCCCGAACCCCTTCGCTCTTCCCAAACCCCTTCTCCTGCTGTCAGTTCTCTTTCCCTCCTTGATGTACCTCCTCCTGTTGTTTGTTCTTCGGACATTGTTCAGAATAAAGTAACCGTCGAACATTATTCTGACCTTGTCCACGCCCCTCCTCTCAGCTCGGACGCTCCTCTCCGCGTCTGCAGCATTGATTACCGCTCGATGCGCGAGTCTCTGGATGCATGCAGGCATGGAACGCAACCCCTGACCATCTTTCAGGTCCATGTCCTGCCCACTGACGAGCCGAGCACTGCGACTGTCGAAGTGCCTGCGGAGTACAAGGACTTCCTGTCTGTTTTCTCTAAACAGGAAGCTGACTCCTTGCCTCCGCATCGCCCTTACGACTGCCCCATTGACTTGGAGCCGGGCAAGTCGCCAAAGTTCGGGCCTCTGTACTCACTGTCCGAGCCCGAACTTCACGCTCTGCGTGACTATCTCGACGAGAATCTTGCCAAGGGATTCGTTCGTCCTTCGTCGTCCCCAGCAGGCTCGCCAATCCTCTTCGTCAAGAAGAAGGACGGCTCACTTCGTCTTTGCGTTGACTACCGCGCACTGAACGGTATCACGGTAAAGAACCGTTACCCTTTACCGCTGATCGGCGAGCTGCTGGACCGACTTCGAGGCGCGAAGGTGTTCACTAAGCTGGACCTTCGTGGAGCCTACAATCTGCTGCGCATCCGCTCCGGGGACGAGTGGAAGACAGCTTTCCGTACTCGATATGGGCACTTCGAGTACTTGGTGATGCCCTTTGGGCTCACCAACGCGCCAGCGACGTTCCAGCACTTCATCAACGACGTCCTGCGCACCGAGTTGGACCAGTTCGCAATTGCGTATCTTGACGATATCTTGATCTACAGTGCTGACCCGTCGCAGCATGTAGAGCACGTCAAGCAGGTCCTCTCGAAGCTCCGAGCTGCAAAGCTGTATTGCAAGCTGGAGAAGTGCGAGTTCTCCAAAACCTCGGTCTCGTTCCTTGGTTTCATGGTCTCGCCCGAGGGCATCGGTATGGAGCGATCCAAGCTCTCTGCGATCTTGGATTGGCCCATACCGCGCAACATCTCGGATCTTCGATCCTTTGTCGGGTTTGCGAACTTCTATCGACGCTTCATCGATGGATACGCAAAGATCGCGGGGCCCATGACTCGGCTCTTCCGGAAGACGCATGGCTTCCAGTGGTCCCGCGAAGCCGATAAAGCATTCAGATCCTTGAAGGATGCCTTCGTTTCGGAGCCCGTTCTGGTGCATCCGGACCCATCCAAGCCGTTCGTCGTAGAGTCAGATGCGTCGGACTTTGCGCTTGGATGCGTGCTCTCCCAGCGGGGTGCTGATGATCGCCTTCATCCTTGCTCGTTCCATTCGCGGACACTCTCGAATGCTGAACGTAACTACAGCATATACGAGAAAGAGCTGTTGGCGATCAAGGAGGCTTTCGAGGCGTGGCGACACTACCTCGAAGGCGCCCAGCATCCCGTTGCCGTTCTGACCGACCACAAGAACTTGGAGTACCTGGCGACGGCTCGCATCCTAAACCAGCGCCATGCACGGTGGTCCCAGTTCTTGTCTCGGTTCGACATCCGCATCCAGTACCGTCCTGGTGCGAGGAACGGCAAGGCCGATGCCCTGTCTCGTCGCTCGGACTACATCCCTTCGTCGGCCTCCGTGTCGAGGGATCCGCCTCTGCTTCTCGATCCTGCCGCGGTGATACGCGTGCTCCGAAGCAGAGACGCCCGCTCTTCGGTTGCAAGTCGCAGTGACCCTGTGGACTTGCTGCAGCTCATAGCCGAAGAGCAGGCTCGGGATCCCGGTCTAGACAAATACCGTCGTGACCCGAAGTTCGTCTGGAATGGCCAGTACCTCACCTTCCAGAACAGGATTGTGGTCCCAGAGTCGTGCCGAGTTCCGGCGCTCAAGTCGTGCCATGACCCAGTCGCTGTGGGTCATCCAGGCATCCGACGGACTCTGGCTCTGGTATCGCGACAGTTTTGGTGGCAAACCTATCGGAAAGATGTCAAAGAGTACGTCTCGACGTGCGACACCTGTGCACGCTCGAAAGCTCCGCGACACAAGCCGTTTGGGTTCCTGTTGCCACTCCAGACAGCCGATCGACCCTGGGGGACACTGACCATGGACTTTATCACTGATCTGCCAAAGTCCAAGGGTCACACCTGCATCTTTGTGGTGGTATGCAGCCTCACAAAGATGGCACACTTTATGTCCTGGCGTTCACTGCCGTCGGCGGAGGAGACTGCGTCACTGTTCCTCGACAATGTCTTTCGTCTCCATGGCCTCCCCGACACAGTGGTTTCAGACCGAGGAAGTCAGTTCACCTCTCGGTTCTGGAAGGCACTCTGCACGCAGCTCGGGATCCAAACCAGTCTGTCCACGGCCTTCCATCCCCAGACCGATGGACAGACTGAGAGGGTCAACCAGGTCATCAACCAATACCTGCGCTGTTACACGTCGTATCAGCAAGATGACTGGGCCGAGCTGCTGCCGTTGGCCGAGTTCTCTTACAATAACCTCGAGAACTCGTCAACACATGCCTCGCCATTCTTGGCAACCTATGGGTTCCACCCAAGGTTCGAAGTCCCCGTTATCGCTGGCGGCCCTGATGTTCCCTCTGCCACGGAGAGGGTTGAACATCTCCAGCGGAACCTGGCACTGTTGAAGGAGAATCTTGAGAAGGCAAAGTCTGACTACAAGCACTTCTCAGATCTCCGGAGGTCCCAGGCTCCCGACTTGCGTCCGGGCGATCAAGTCTGGGTGCTGACTCGTAACATCAGCACCACTCGCCCAAGCAAGAAGCTGGATTACCAGAGGATTGGACCATTCACCATCCTCGAGGCCGTCGGGACATTGGCTTTCCGCCTGGACTTGCCAAAGGACATAAAGGTGCACCCGGTGTTCCATGTGTCTCTTCTTGAGCCCTACAAGAAGAACTCGCTTCCGGGTCGGGTGCAAGCGCCGCCCCCTGCGGTGGTCATCGATGGGAACTTGGAGTGGGAGGTCGAAGAGATCTTAGACTCCAAGTTCGTGCGCGGAAAGCTGCACTATCTCATCGATTGGAAAGGCTACCCGGTCACCGATCGAAGTTGGGAGCCCGCCGACATTGTCTTTGCCCCAACGGTGGCCGCGGAGTACCACCGACGCTACCCAGACAAGCCTGGCCCCAGGAGAACTCAAGATGGAACACGCCGTAGTTTGAGGAGGAGATAGTGTGATGACCAGCATCACAACGGACCAATGAGATTGTCCCGCATGCTCTCGCCCTCCGCACCAATCATGAGTCCCCACGTGTTTGTTTGCCCCCATGCATGAGCACGCGCCGTTGCCACCCGCGTCTACTGGTTTCCTGCCTCCCCCACCGCTCGGCACATGTCCCCGGGCTGTGCCAAGCCTCTCTCGCTTGCACACCAGCCACTCTCGCACCCCCTTCTCGCTTCTCTGTGATGCTCCACCCTTCTCGCCCACTTTTGCCCCTCGACCTTCTCCCGGTCTATAAATAGCCCTGCATGTCTGAGCCTATGTTGAACACCAGTTCGAACAAAACTTGTTCTTTGGTGTTCGGGGCTAAAAGCTAATAAAGCTCATACCAAGCACTTGGTCTTCGTCCTTGCGCTTGTTCACTCCTCACAGTCAGGCACCACATTGAGTTTGCCTTTCTGGTATACAACCTCGTAGTTGTACTCGGCGAGGAACTCCATCCATCGCGCTTGGCGTCGGCTCAGGTTCTTCTTGGTGTCGAGGTAACGCAGTGACTGGTGGTCCGTCACAATCTTGAAGGGCTTGGCGGTACCGTGGAGGTACACTCGGAACTTCTGCAGCGCGTAGATGATCGCAAGCTGCTCCTTCTCGTGCACGGGATAGTTGATCTCGTGTTGGGACAGTTTGCGCGACTCGAAGGCAACGGGCCTTCCCTCCTGCATCAAAACAGCTCCCACCGCAAAGTCGGAGGCGTCGGTGTGCACGGAGACATCCGTGTTCGGGTCGAACACAGCGAGGACAGGAGCGTTCGTCAAGGCGTGCTTGAGGGTCTCGAACGCTTGGCGTTGTGGGTGGTCCCACACGAAGGGGCACTCTTTGCGGAGTAGGTCTGTGAGTGGACCGGCAGTGCGCGCCAGATCGGGGATGAATCGGCGGTAGTAGTTGACGAGACCGAGAAACGACTGCACGTCAGAGACGCATGCGAGCGGCGGCCACTCGACCACAGACTTGACCTTGGCGGGGTCGACTTCGATTCCTCTTCCTGAGACAACGTGTCCCAGGAACGGGACTTGATTCTTGAAGAACTCACACTTGGACAGTTTGGCATACAACTTGTGCTCGCGTAGCTTGGCCAGCACGCGGGCGACATGACCTTCATGGGTCGCTTCATCCTTGCTGTACACAAGGATATCATCCAGGTACACGATGACAGAGTTGTCGAGCTCTTGGCGGAACACATCGTTCATCAGCTGCATGAACGTGGCAGGTGCGTTCGTCAATCCGAACGGCAGCACTAGGAACTCGTACAGTCCGTAGCGAGTCCTGAAGGCGGTCTTGTGGACATCATCCTCGTGGATGCGGATCTGATGGTAGCCTGAGCGGAGGTCTATCTTGCTAAAGACCTTTGCTCCACTCAGACGATCCATCAACTCGTCGATCCTGGGCAACGGGTAGGTGTTCTTGATGGTCTGTTTGTTTAGTGCGCGATAGTCGACGCACATCCTGAGATCACCTTCTTTCTTCTTGACAAAGAGCACTGGTGCACCATACGGTGACTGGCTCGGGCGGATGAACCCATGGGCGAGGAGGTCATCCAACTGGCGCTTGAGTTCGTCCATCTCCGTCAGCGACAGTTGGTACGTCGGTCTTGACGGAGGCGACGAGCCTGGTTCGATGTCGATGCGATGATCGACGGTGCGTTGGGGTGGCAGGCATTGTGGCAACTGGTCGGGGAATACGTCCTTGTACTCGTCGAGCAGCTTGGTCACCACAGGCGGGGGACCGGGACCGGCTTGGTCGGTGTCGTCGACCTCACGCACGACACAGAGGAACGACGTGTCCTTCTTGATCAGCCTCTTGAATTGCATGGCTGAGAGGAGAGGTGGCATGTTGGGTGAGGCCATGCCCTGCAGGACAATGTCAGGGCCAACACGGACAGTGCGGCCTTTCCAGTCGACGACTGGAGTCGGCTCGGCACGAGCAAGCCAGCTCATGCCGAGGATGGCATCGAACTTGGTGTCGATCACTTGGAACAACAGGACAGGATGGTACTTGGGATGGAGGGCCACTCGCAGGACCACTTGGTGTGTGCACTGCTGCACACGATCGTCTGCAAGCGCCACACTCATCGGCGACTTCTTCTTGGTTGCATGTATGTTGAGCTCCTGGAGCAAGCGTCTGCTGACAAAGTTGCAGCTTGCTCCAGAGTCCACCATCATTCGGACGGTGTGACCTTGGACGGTGGCAGGGAGGTACAGCAGGGACTCTTCATGGTCCTCCTGCACAGCCTCCTGCACCATGACTTGACTTGGGGGAACGGGCGACACTTGGTCTTGGTTGGCTTCATCACGGCCACTCGGACATTTTGGATAGGGTTCGGCCATTGCGGGGGCCTGCGGCGTCAGCACGCCATTGCACACGACGTCCACGGCTTGCGGACACATGTCGGAAGCATCCGACACACACGACTTGACAGGGGTGAGGGCACAGGCGGTCCTGTCCCTCAAGGGTTCTTGATTTTCTTTTTTGTTTTGGTTTTCAATTTTGGTTTTCTCTTCACGTTCGTGGAGAGGCAGGCGGCTTGCGCCACCATGCACCTCTCGCACGACGCACAACACTTGGTTTGTTTCTCCTTCGGGGGAGGGGGCGAGGTGAACTTCCTCTGGAGACGCGTGGACTGCATTGAGCAATCCACGGCGTTGGTCTCCTACTAGGGCTCCAGAGCCACCTAGTAGGGTCGGCCGTTTCCCGACTTCATGGGGCACTCCTTGGCCTGGTGTCCCGGTCGGTGACAGAAGAAGCAGGAACCATGGCGGAGGTCCTCCTGCTTCTGTCTGTCCTTGGGGGAGACAGTGGCAGCTTGCTGGAACCGGGAGCGGGGAGGGCCACGAGCCTCCATGGCGTTGACGTCAACGTCCATGGGCTCAGGCATGGGTCTTGCGGGCGGGGCCGGGCGAGGCGGACGGGCTGGGACGTGATGAGACCGATGGCCGCCTGCCAGCTGCGGGTAGAACTGGCGGCCATGGTACTGGACGTTGTCGAGGTTCTCGGCAACGTCCATCATCACGTCCAGGGACTTGCGGGCATCAGGGTTGCTGGCGATGTACTCTCTGATCTTGGGCTTGAGGCCCTTCTGGAAGAGGTACATCGCATCAGCAGAGCCCAGCTCCTCAATCTGGGAGGAGAGGTCTTCAAACTCCTCGATGTAGCGGGTCACAGAACCACGCTGCACGAGAGAGTATAGCTTGTCACGGGCAATGAGTTCAGCATTGGGGCTGCCGAAGCGGCGACGGAGGCGGTCCTTGAAGTCGTCAAACACACCTTCGCTCTGCTCGTCGAACCCTTGGCGGCGGTACCAACGGTACGCCTGGTCCTTTAAGCAGAGCTTGGCGGCGACGATGTGGTGGGTGGGGGCGACTTGGGCAGCATCGAGGTAGTCCTCGAGTTGCTGCAGCCAGTCCTCCACCGAGGAGGAGCGGCTCTTCCCAGTAAACACTGGGGCACGGAAGGTCTTGAGGAAGGCTTCCGGAAGTGGGCGGGGGTTGCTCATGGCAGGGGCAGGCTCCAGGGACAGAGAGGAGAGTCGGTCGGCAAGAGAGGCGGGATCCAGCTTGAGGATCTAGAAAGAGGACAAACAGGACGAAAACAAGACGAGGATTTCCGATGCTACCATGTAACGTCCACTACTGGGACGTTGGGGCAAGACGGGGAGGGAGGGGGTACAAGACAAGACAGGACGGGGCAGAACAGGGCGGTGCTAGGCTACTCTAGCGGACGGGTGAGCTCGGGGAGCACTTACGTTTATTCACGATAAAACCGAACTCCAGACAAACGGGGGGAACGGGGGCAACCCGCAGGTATACCCTGCGGTGGCCTGCCTGCGGTGCGTGAAAACGCAAAGCGCAGCACAGGTCACGACCCACTGCGCCGCGCAGTACGCGCAGTACGCGCAGCACAGCGTCGGAGATACCATCTCCTACACGCACAACACTTGGTTTGTTTCTCCTTCGGGGGAGGGGGCGAGGTGAACTTCCTCTGGAGACGCGTGGACTGCATTGAGCAATCCACGGCGTTGGTCTCCTACTAGGGCTCCAGAGCCACCTAGTAGGGTCGGCCGTTTCCCGACTTCATGGGGCACTCCTTGGCCTGGTGTCCCGGTCGGTGACAGAAGAAGCAGGAACCATGGCGGAGGTCCTCCTGCTTCTGTCTGTCCTTGGGGGAGACAGTGGCAGCTTGCTGGAACCGGGAGCGGGGAGGGCCACGAGCCTCCATGGCGTTGACGTCAACGTCCATGGGCTCAGGCATGGGTCTTGCGGGCGGGGCCGGGCGAGGCGGACGGGCTGGGACGTGATGAGACCGATGGCCGCCTGCCAGCTGCGGGTAGAACTGGCGGCCATGGTACTGGACGTTGTCGAGGTTCTCGGCAACGTCCATCATCACGTCCAGGGACTTGCGGGCATCAGGGTTGCTGGCGATGTACTCTCTGATCTTGGGCTTGAGGCCCTTCTGGAAGAGGTACATCGCATCAGCAGAGCCCAGCTCCTCAATCTGGGAGGAGAGGTCTTCAAACTCCTCGATGTAGCGGGTCACAGAACCACGCTGCACGAGAGAGTATAGCTTGTCACGGGCAATGAGTTCAGCATTGGGGCTGCCGAAGCGGCGACGGAGGCGGTCCTTGAAGTCGTCAAACACACCTTCGCTCTGCTCGTCGAACCCTTGGCGGCGGTACCAACGGTACGCCTGGTCCTTTAAGCAGAGCTTGGCGGCGACGATGTGGTGGGTGGGGGCGACTTGGGCAGCATCGAGGTAGTCCTCGAGTTGCTGCAGCCAGTCCTCCACCGAGGAGGAGCGGCTCTTCCCAGTAAACACTGGGGCACGGAAGGTCTTGAGGAAGGCTTCCGGAAGTGGGCGGGGGTTGCTCATGGCAGGGGCAGGCTCCAGGGACAGAGAGGAGAGTCGGTCGGCAAGAGAGGCGGGATCCAGCTTGAGGATCTAGAAAGAGGACAAACAGGACGAAAACAAGACGAGGATTTCCGATGCTACCATGTAACGTCCACTACTGGGACGTTGGGGCAAGACGGGGAGGGAGGGGGTACAAGACAAGACAGGACGGGGCAGAACAGGGCGGTGCTAGGCTACTCTAGCGGACGGGTGAGCTCGGGGAGCACTTACGTTTATTCACGATAAAACCGAACTCCAGACAAACGGGGGGAACGGGGGCAACCCGCAGGTATACCCTGCGGTGGCCTGCCTGCGGTGCGTGAAAACGCAAAGCGCAGCACAGGTCACGACCCACTGCGCCGCGCAGTACGCGCAGTACGCGCAGCACAGCGTCGGAGATACCATCTCCTACATGGATGATGAGTCTGATGGGGCATCCCACATGCCATTCCGACCTCACACTCCGATCATCGGGTTCGTATCTCCCCCAAACCGACTCGGATTGGGGTATCCGAGGGCGTATCTGCCGTGGGAAAGCTGCGTCTGGGGTGTCATGGGATGTGAATTGCATCATCCATGCATCGTGGATGCGTAATGTTTGGCCATGGATGGGGAGGGTATTGGTCATCGTCGATGCTGATTCGTGCGATATCGGTGCGCAGACTGTGACGTCGATCACGATGGTCGATCACGATGGCAGATGAGTCTGGTTGGGGCGATTCCCACGATCGTTGACGCTGGCGGCGATGCAGACTGGGAAACGATAAATAGGGCAGCGAGGAAGACCAGCTTGACTGACATCGCCAATGCGAGTTTCGGATCGCCAACGCGGGATCGGATCGTGAAACACAGGTTCATCGCACATCGAGTTCTCTGCTCCTGCCGCACCTATCCTGCTCCTGCTGCACCTGTCCTGCTCTTGCTGCACCTGTCCTGCTCTTGCTGCACCTGTCCTGCTCTTGCTGCACCTGTCCTGCTCCTGCTGCACCTGTATTGCTCTTGCTGCACCGTGTGGCCTGCACCACACTGCTTTCACCTCTGTGTTTGTTCCAGCTCTGCCCCTCCAGTTCCCCGCCCTCGCTCCCACACTCCCTGTCCCCTTCCCCACTGCTGAGCGATGTCCAAGGACAGACCCCAGCAGTCCCTTCTCCCGGCCTCGACCATCGCTGTCGGCAGCTTGATCTTCAAGCGCAAGGAGCGACCCGTGGCCACCCCTTCCTCCCCCGCCAAGCGTCGCCTGTCCTTGCCCGACGCAATGACCATGCTCCCCAGGCCGGAGCATGACGAGCGTCTCCCCGAGTCCGAGTTCCCGTCCGTGTCCGTGCCCGAGTCCAGGCTCCCGGCCCCGCCCGAGTTCAGGTTCCCGGCCGAACCCGACTTTTCGTTCCCGCCCTTGGACCGCGCTGCCGCCCGTGCCGCCGTCGACATTGATGAACTGGAGGACATCAATGTCGAAGAAGACCTCAGCCCGGACCAAGAGCCTGACGCTGAGCCCTCGTCCTCCTGTGCCGACCAAGACCACCCTGCCGAGTCCCTGGCTCCCGTGTCCTCCTCCGCCGCTCCCCACCAAGACCACTGTGCCATGGACATTGTTGTCCAGCCCAGTGCCGACGTCGTCTCGGTTCCTTGGCGCGACGAGTTCTGGCGCAAGTGGCACGCCTCGTCCGACGTCGATGATCAGAAGGCTGCAACCCAGATCATCGACGTCACCAAGATGAACAACCAGCTGTGGATGGCCGTGACCGCCAAGCTGCAGTGCACTGTCCTGTGCCGCAAGTGCAAGCTCGCCTCGGCCGATCCCTGGATCGTCGTCAAGCACGGCAAGGACGAGCTCCAGCTCAAGTGTCCCCAGGCCCTCGAGGACGGACCCTGCCCCGGCCAGATGTCGGCCTTCCAGTTCTGGGCCCACATGAGCCGCACCACCAAGGAGTCCCGCAAGCTGTTTGTGGATGCGTTCTCGGACAAGTTCAAGGAGAACTTCCACACCAAGTGCGGCCTCAAGACCATGGACAAGCAGCGCGCCGTCCCCCGTGGTGCCTCTGAAGGCGCCCCTCGAGCAGCCCCTGCTTCCACTGCTGACCCCGTCGATCCAGCTCGTCGAGCTGTTGATGCTGTTGGCACTGCGTCCCCTGTCCCCAAGGCCAGGCCCGTCCTTCCGCCCCGACCCGTCGTCAAGGCCAAGACCCCTCCTCCGTCCCAGGCTCCCGTCCCTGCGATGAAACCCGAGGAGGCCCTCGCTATCCTCAAGCGAGAGGCTGACCGGGTGCAGTCCATCCTGTTCGAGGCACTCGTGGCCGACAACATGGATGCTGCCACCAAGGCCATGGTCCAGAAGATCGCCAAGTCCAATGTGGCAATCAGCCGTGCCACGGAGCAGCTCCGCAAGTCTGTTGCCAACAAGACTGCCACCCCCAAGACCCAGTCCCCCGGTTCCAAGACCCAGTCCTCCGGCTCCCTCCCTGGCTCTGCCCCTGTTTCCGCCCCGTCTCCCTCGTACAAGGCCGCTCTCTTGAAGAACGTTCGGGAGGCCGAGAGCCGTGTCGGCCGCATGTCCGAGGCCAGCCAGCTCGACGAATGGAAGAGGATGCTGACCACCGGCCGAATGCCAGGCTCCTCCAAGCCGATCCAGCCCAACCAGCACCGCCAGCCAGTCCTTGTCCCCGGGACGGTCGCCAACTCTGAGCTCCGGAACGACAAGTTCAGGGAGGCCGTCACCAACATGGACTGGCTGTACGTCGAGGGCATCCGCTGTGGCGACCTCGGCAGTGTCCGCCGCAACCTCAAGCGATGCGGCATCGACACCAGGGAGTTGGCCGAGATCAACTTCCCTGAGGCCACGGTCATGGAGGTCCTTGTCCGCGACAAATCCAACAAGGCCGACCTTGGTGCCCGTCTGGAGTCGCTGTCGTCCACACATGGCAGGGTCAGGGTCGTACCGGCCTACGACGTCATCCATGGTCTCAAGCACCATGGACTGGCCCTGTCCCGATCCGATGCCATCAAGAACTTTATGGCAAAGTCCCTCCGCCAGGCAGCCAAGGCCAAGACCGCCCCTGTCCGCCGCTGCATCCAGATGCGCATCCCCGAGGAGTACCGCGACGAGTACGACTCGCTCCTCAAGAAGGCCCTATCCGGCAAGGAGGTCAAGCGGGCGGACATCACCGCCGTCCCCAAGGTCCCTGGTTCTGCCGCTGCCGCTGCCTCGTCGTCTGCCTCTGCCGCTGCCGCTACCGCTGCCCCTGCCGTTGTCGTTGCTGTCGCTGCTGCTGCTGCCCCCGCCGCTGGTGCCTCGTCAAAGCCCAGCAAGCCTCACCCCGCCTACAGAGTCCCGCTGTCCGTCATGGACACTGACTCTGAAGGAGAGGGCCCCCGGGCCAGCAGCAGCGCTGCACGACTCCAATGAATCCACACCCCTCGCAGGGAGGCGGCAGGGCCCAGACATCCCTGACCGTCGCTTCCTTCAATGTCTGTGGCATCAACGTCAACGACGTTGAACTCAAGAACCTCATCGACACCAACGACATCGACTTTGTCGGTGTCCAAGAAACCCTCGCCGACCTCGAACCCCGCAGCCCTCTCTGTGGCTATGCCGTCAAGGTCCCTGGTCCCCGTTGCCGCGCCGGTAGAGGCATCGCCATCCTCTACAACCCGGCCAGGATCGACCCGCACGACTTCACCAACATTGAAGTCAGCGACAAGGGCGACGCCATGTGGGTGACATACAAACACGTCATCCACATCGGCAACTTCTACCTGTCCCCGAGCCTCAAGCTGGACGACTACCGCGAGGCCCTCCAGTCGATCCACACCAAGGCCGCCCTCCCCGACGCCCAGGTCATTGTGGTGGGTGACTTCAATGCCCACCTCAGTGCCCTGAGCGGACTGCCCACGCCGCTCCGTGGCAGGGAGAAGATCCTCGAGGACACTGTCTCCCGCGCCGGTCTCCGCGTTGTGCCTCCAGCTGTGATCCCGACCCACACCCGGCAGCGGGGTCCCAGCTGGACAACGATCGACTACATCTTTGTGTCGCATCGCCAGGCCAACAACGACCCGCTGCTGCAGGTCGACACTGCCGGTGCCTTCCGTGGCCAGTCCGACCACTTCCCCATCTGGGCGACTCTGCGGGTACAGCCAAAGTACTACCCAAAGGTCGACCAATGGCAGTGGAAGATCGCCCAGCTCGAGGATCCCGCCGTCCGCGCCCAGTACCTCTTGGCGCTGCTGGACGAGCGCGAACGCGGTCTGCAGCGCATACAGGCTGCACTCCGGCCAATCTCAAGGGGATCGGTCATTCCGATCTCGGAGAGTGCGGCCCAGGACTGCATCGACCGCGCCTGGTCCATCATGATCGCCCTGATCACCACCGCTGCCGACTCCACCATCGGCAAGGCTTCCATCAAGACCGTCTGGAAGGACCCGGCCCTGATCCCCGAGATGCGGCAGCTTCGCGAGAGGCGCCGCGATCTCATCTACCAGCTCAAGTTGCCCGGGCTCTCCCTCCGCGTCGCCGAGGACAAGCGCGCCGAACTCCGCGCTGTCCGCAAACAAGAAAAGAACCTCATCGTCCAGTCCCGCCGAGCAGCCGAGACCCTGGCCATGAACAAGCTGCACTCACTCAACGCTTCCGAGGTCGCCAAGTCCCTGGCCGCCATGAAGAAGCGCAAGGAGCTCGACGACGCCTTCCACTTTGACAACTCGGACGAGGCCCTCGAGCGACTTGTGGTCCACTACGGCAAGGTCTCCTCGCACTCCCAGGACACCCCCGGTGCCGCCTTTGACCGGACCGTCGGCCCAAGACCCCTGGACACTGTTCCGCGCCTGCTCCCCGAGGATCGATCCATTCCCCGCTTGTCGTCGGACGAGGTGGCCGATGCCATCGTCAAGTCCCCCAAGCGCAAGTCCTCCGGCCCGGACAAGATCAAGGCCGAGATGCTGCACCCTGTCGCTCCCGTGGTCGCTCCCTGGCTCCGGGCCATCCTGCTGGCCGCCCTCAAGGCCTCCGTCGTCCCGACCGAGTGGAACACTGTCCTGATCCACCCGGTCTACAAGAACAAGGGTTCGATCCTCGATCCGGCCATGTACCGGCCCATCGGGTTGACCCAGGTCCTCCGCAAGATCGCCGAGCGAGTCCTGCTGCCGTTCCTCACCCGCGAGATCGGCATCATGGACATTGCCCAGGGAGGCTTCCGCCCGGACCGAGGCACCCTCGACCAGGTGTACTCGCTCGACGCTCTTGTCCGCATGAACAAGATCTGCGACGACGAGTACAGCCTGGTCTTCCTCGACATCAAGGCCGCCTACGACACTGTCTGGCGGGAGCGCCTCTGGGACAAGATCGCCGCCCGAGGTGCTGGTCCGGTCGCCGTCGGGGTCCTCAGGGCCATGTTCGACCGCACTCTTGTCCGCGTCGCCAGCAAGGGCCGCACGTCACAGCCTGTGTGGCTGCAGAAGGGTCTCATCCAAGGCTCGGTCCTGAGTCCCCTTCTGTTCAGTGCCCACATTGACGACCTGCCTGGACTGCTCCGAGCCGAGGACGGACTTGTGCTTGCCTCCAGTCGCCACCACCGTCTCCGGGTCAACTCGCTCTGGTTTGCCGACGATGGTGTCCTCATCTGTCCGGCTGGCCGCACCCAGGCCATGCTGGACATCTGTGAGCGTCACAGTGTCGACAATCGCTACCGCTTCTCGCCTCCCAAGTGCGAGGTGCTGTACTCGGCCTGCAACGTCGACCAGCTCCATCCCGCCAAGCTGTACGGCACCGAGCTGCCCAAGGTCCTCCAGTTCCGCTACCTCGGTGTCATGGTCGACATTGACGGATTCCGCCCGGACCTCCAGTTCGACAAGCTCCTCCGCAAGGTCCACATGGTCACCGACACCGTGGTTGGACTTGGCATCACCCTCGGCAAGGTCTCGGCCAAGACCATCACCCAGGTCTACAAGACCTTTGTGCGGCCGACCCTCGAATACGGGATGGCCATGGACATCCCGGACCCGGCTCTGCGCGACCGCCTCGACGACGCCCAGATGACGGCCCTCCGCACCATGTTCCGCGTCGGCCCCGGCACTCCCGTCGGTGCCATGCACCTCAACTGCGGCCTCCCCAAGATGTCCGTCCGTGTCAAGATGCTGGCCCTGCAGAACTGGGCCCGCTGGGACGACCAAGTCTCTGACGGCGACAAGATGCTGTCGATGATCCTGCGCAACAAGATCATTGCGCCCTACCACCCCGACCAGTTCCTCGGCCAAGGAGTCCGAGCCGATCCGCACTGGGCCATGGTGGTCCGCCGACAAGAGGCCGACCACTCCCTCACGGCCACGGAGATCTACCGAGGCAAGACCCGACACCAGCCGCCGCCGCCCGGACCGCCCCGACCCCAGCCCGTCCCGATCAAGACCCTCATCTTCGAGGACCACATGAAGAACGGCTTCGACCGCTCCAAGCAGCTCACCGCCGCCTGCACCCCGTCGACCAAGATGTCGGGACTCTGGGAGGCTCGCGGGTACCAAGGATCCATGGTCATGCTCATGTTCATGGTCCGATGGCGACTCGGTGCTCTCCCAGGCCACTTCAGGTTCGGATACCGCAAGTGCAAGAACCTGGCTCGACACGGATCCGGGATCGACTTGACCAGGACCCACGCACAGCAATGTGTGGATCCGCATCAAGTCCTGGTCCGCAAGGTCGCAGCCCTCAAGACGGCCCACCCGACTTGGGTGGAAAGTGGTATAGCCGGAGTGGGACCAGTGGACAAGCTGCTGGACCTGCTCTCTTTCGATCGCACTCCCCCTCGCACTCGCACCCCTCCCGCACTTGGATCGCTTGCTGCTCATGTACCCGCTCCCCGCACTGCCTTCCGAGCATTCGCACTTGGTGCACACCCAGTACCAGCACCCACTCCCACAACCAGTGTAGTCCCACCCTTGCAGTCTCTCCCTGCACCCTCATCACAGCGTAGTATAGTGCCAGCACTTGTCACTCCACCACCCCGACCTCCCGTCGATCCTGCTATTCCCTTGTGGGAACTGCTTGAAAATGTGTTCACCCGCTTGGTCTCAGACCTTGTGGGCAGCTGAGGCAGCACTAGGCTGCAACAGGAGTAAATAGGCTTGCCTGTGTACTCAACGTGCCGGGGTACCAACCTGTTGGACCTGATGGCTTGTCTTCTTAAATAAAGTTGACTATAGTAACAAAAAAAAAAAAAATCATCAATCTGAGCGGACCCACGATGAACGATCTGCAACGATGCATGATGGAGACACTTCGATCCGCCCTCAACATCCGCCACAACATATCCGGGCCGGCGATACAGGCGGTCACGGGGATATACTCCATGTCAACTCGGAAACAAGTACTGACGATCAAATGCTTCGGCCGCTGGTACGATCGCAGGGGCGACCCAGGCTTCCTCACGTCGCAGGTGCTCAGACACATTGCGGAGCTCCCAGCAAGGGATGCAAACAAAAGGATCCTGGCCAAGCTGACCGGAAACGCCACCTGGAAAGAGCTGGAACAGCAGCACAGAACCTCCCCAGAGCATTCAAGACCGGCCCTATTCGAGAAGGGGACAGGGACAGGCGTTCCCATCAAGAAGGCAATGATCATGCGCTTCTACGAAAAGGAAAGAAACCCAAGCAAGGTGATGTCGATCGCAGGCACCTACAAATGGGATGGAGACCCTATCCTGACCGCACGGATGCCAGTGATATCAGTTGCTCAAGCCCGAAGAATGTTCCTCTGGAGGGTCGGAGGCTTCCCTCCCAAACCTGACGGAGCGTGCAGAAAGCCTTGTGAAGTATACCTCGAATCATCCGTTCATCATCAAGCGTGTTATCATCGGCCCCAACATCCCATCACGCTCTCAAGGAATGACACTCGAGTCACTCGAAGGCGGTTGGCGACCATCTTGATTCATCATTCCGATTCGTAATACAGGAACGCGATTACAATCTAGCGTATTGGAGGGCCTTTATGCGGAGTTACTTTCAGGTGCTTCAGACCAGTGATCGCCAGTTCAAACCCTTGGTCGGCCGCTTTTTGAATCCAATAGGCGGTAGCGGTTATGTTCTTTGGCGCACCAATGCCATGCCTGTGGCACCATCCTAGCCAGAATTGCCCTCTCCAATTGCCTTGCTCGGCCGACCTCCGGAACCACTCGACTGCTTTGGTATAGTCTTTGGTTACGCCCCATCCACGAAAGTAGCATCCCCCCACCATCCATAGGCCATTCGAGTTGCCCCGATCTGCCGACCTGCTCCACCATTGAAAGGCCGCCAGCAAGTCCCTTGTAACTCCGCAGCCTTGGAAGTAACATTGGCCAATCCAATACTGGCTATCGCTGTGGCCTTCGTTGGCGAGCTGATCAAAGATATCCGCTGCCTTCGTCCAGTCTTTCGAGACTCCAAATCCATGGAGCAGACACACGCCCATGAGATGCTTGCAGAGCCAGTCTCGGTTCGATCCATACTGACATAGCTTGAAGAACTTGCGAGATATGGATGAGTTGGAGAAACAATCGTATCCTGCCAGAGCATCCTCTTCGCTTAGAGGGAACTTGTCAGACCTGTTGTTGCGTTGTATTCTGGTGCCCTCCGGCCTGTCTTGTACAGTGCCTCGACCGAGGCAGTGCATCCATCCAAGCATATAGTTAGCGATGGGCTTGGTATCCGAGTCGGTAGACTTGGTGCTGACCTCCTGCCAATGGTGGAATGCATTATCGTCGCTCTGCTCGACACCATGACCGAGGAATGCAAGCCAGCCACGGAGGAATGCGATTCGGAGCAGGGTATCGACATCCCCTTGATCGGAGGCTTGGATATACCACTCGACAGCAGTATCCAGGGCCTGCTCAACACCTTCCCCGCTCTCGTAGCATCGGCCAAGTTTGGCCTGAGGGGCTTGTGTCAACCCTTGGTCCGCAAGATGGCGGTACAACTCGAAGGCCTTGGAATGATTTTGATCGACACCAAAGCCGCTTTGGTAGCACTCGGCCAAATGGAAACTTGCTCCTGGATGGCCGACCTCTGCAGCCCTTCTGAATAGGAGGAAGATTTGCTCGGGATACGACACAGAGGATTCAACAAATATGGCTTTCAATTCACGCCTTGTTTCCTCTTCTTGTTCAGTTTCAGACAGCAGAATTCTCGCCAGGAAGTATAAGGCAGCAACGCTTCCCTGGGCAGCCCGATCTGCGAGCCAGGACAGATCGGCTGCAGCCGCCTCGTTGAAGTGAAACGAGAGAGAGATCGTCTCGCAGGGCGTGAGGCGAAGAAGCGGCATTTTCTCTGGATGACAGAGATGTGCCGCCCGACACCAGTGTCGAAAACGAGCCACCTTGGAGCTCAGGAGCGGCTCGGCTCGTCTGCAAACGAGAAGCAGACCCTTGATTGTGGCGAGACTGAGTGTGAGTTGGAAGCTCGAGTTGAAGCAGACGATGGTAAAGATGTCTGGATGATGACTGAGCAGTGGCTGTGCAGCATCGGTTGAGGAGGGGATCGGAAGAGCCATGGTGGCGGAAATGGGGATCAAAAGGGAAGGAGGTTTGATGGCAGCGGAAGAGGCGGAGCGATGAGCGGCCGTCCTGGCTCAAAAGCAGGTGTCCCATTTCGTTTTGGGAACGCTCTATGGGGCCACGTGCCTCGGTGAGCAACTTTCGCCACAATTGTTACTATTTGGAACCTGGACACCCACCCACTCATAGCAATCATGACCAAGCAGCGTGACCGATGAGACCGAGGTTTGCTTTTGGCAATGCATCATGATATCAAGGCAAGGGCTACGCATCCAGCCCAGGAGGCAGCGGTTTGCTCGGTGCTTTGAGCAGTGCAGATCGATTGTGGAGACCGGAGGGCGACCGGTGGACTTCGCTCGGAGGCGACCTATTGAATTACGAATGAGTGTGTTAGACACAGGCTAAATGTTCATGGAAGCGAGTGCGGTGTCCATTTTTTTAAAAAATAGAATGTACATCGTGGTCTCGGAGCCACTTGTCCGTCCGGGCGAAAGCCAAGCCCAGGACACGGCCAAGAAAGTCGTCTCTACTGTTCCTGGCGTCCGAGACTTCATCACCACATACGACCCTTCCGGCTTCGTCACCGCCTGGGGTGCCTCCAACCCTCACTCGACCAATGGTGGCAGGGACACCAAGAACAGGATGCGTCGAGGAGCCCTTCGCATCCTCGAGCGCATTCGATGCCTTGTCAACGAGAAGATGGCCATGTTGGCCCACTGTCGCTTTGTCGACACCCTCATTCACAAGTCCAGGGAGTATGCTGACTGCAGGGTGTGTATTGTTGGAGAGGAGTACACGAGCAAGACATGCACTCGGTGCGGGCACATCAAGCGGGACTTGGGGGCGGCCAAGGTGTACCACTGTAGGGAGTGTGGGTTGACGATAGATCGAGAGGTCAATGGGCTCGTAACATACTGCTGAAGAATGCGAGCACGGAGGACGTTCTTGGCGAGGGCATGGTGAAGCCTCGCAAACACCCCTTGGACCCGAACTGGTGGTACTTGGTGAAGCAGGTTGGAGGCATAGTGTTGGAGTCGATGTGGAATTGGATGGAATGGATGTTACATCTTGCCTTGGCGAGAATGCAGGACTCGACATGATGTTCGATTCCATGATCGATTCCATGTTCGATGGATGCGGCAGTGCATGTGGCAGTGCAAGAGGAACAACGACTCCAGCCAGCAAACCGGACGGATCGAGCCAGGCTTGTGTGTGTGTGCTCAATGGCCAGTGTATGGCTTGCCAGGGTCTGGCTTGCTTCGCCACAACTTCCCTCTGTCTCCTGTCCATCTCCATCTCCCAGTTGCCTCCATCCAGTCTCCGTCAACATAGCCAGCATCAACGAGCCTGCTACAACCACGGCATCATCTGCCACCCACCAAGCTCAAGATGAAGCCAGAGCAAGCTCGCCGATACCCGATATCGCTCAGCTCTCACTCGAACCCAACCCAGACATCTTCACCATCATCTGCTGCAACGACAGCTTCCAGCTCTCCCTCGATCACAGCACCATCAAGACCCTGCTTCGAGTATGCATGCGTGCCCGTCCTATCCTGAGCTCCAAGGTGCCTCGCTTCCACAGCTGGTGCCAGAATGCAGGGCTGAGCAATCCAGACGGACAGTTGCGGATCGGCCTCACGCCGAGCGACACGATTGCCCTCTCCATATACTGCGAGGATCCAGTCAAAACTGGCCGATCCTGGCTTAAATATCTAGTCGATAACGGCAATGTTGCCGCATCATACTTCCTGGCAAGAATCCTCCAACTCGATCTCGACAAGCAGCAGTCTGCGGATGAATCTGACCGGCTAACCCCCCGTAATCATATCTTTCGCTATCTTGAGAAGGCAGCGCAAGCTGATCATTCAATGGCACTGTTCCACCTGGCAGGATGTTATGACGATGGCATCGGTACCAACCAAGACCACACCAAGGCTGTCGAGCTGTATCGCAGGCTTGCAGATCGTGGAATCCCTCAGGCCCAAATCGCACTTGGTCGATACTATGCAGATGGCGAAGGTATCGATCAAGACTTCAACACAGCCATCGAGTGGTATTTCAAGGCCGCAGATCAAGGCAGCGAAGACGGCCGACTCTACATCGTGTTCCTCCGTGGATGGTTCTCTTTCATCGGCCGTGGTGTCGAACAGAGCGATGCCGATGCCTTCAACCACTGGCAGGAAGTCAGCACCCAATCCACCGACCCAGTCATCAAGCCCATTGCCACGCACATGGTCGGGTGGATGCACTACCTCGGCCGAGGTGTCCAGCAGGACAAACAGAAGGGTGTCAAGATCATCCGAGAGAACAAATCGGATGAGTTCAAACTCGGAGAAGGCGAATGTCTGGTAGCTGGGGTCATGTCTTCGTCCGACTCATCCGCCTCACGCAAGTTCTTCGAGTTATGCCAGCTGGGATCGGACCGTGACTGGCTGTGCAGACACTTGATGGCTGTGTGTGTGTTCCATGGATTCGGAACCACCGAGGACCAGGAGAAGGCAGTGGGCATCTTTGAACAACTCGCCAACGATGGTCACAGCGACAGCCAGTTTAGGATCAGAGAGTGTTACTATTATGGTCAAGGAATATCGGAGAACAACGAGAAGGCATTCGACTTGTACAGCAAGTCGGCCAACCAAGATAACTCGTACGGGCGGTGGATGGTTGGTGAATGCTACTACGATGGACACGGAGTCGCCGAGGACTTCGCCAAGGCAGCCGAGTGGCTCCGCAAGTCAGCCGAGCAGGGCAATCGATATGGCCAATTCTGGCTCGGTGATTGTTACCATGATGGCAGGGGTGTTCCCTGGGACGTTGACACCGCTCTCTTCTGGTACCGCAAGTCCGCTGATCAGGGTTTCGATTGGGCCATCGACAAACTCAAGTCTCTGGGGGGATGGCCTTGATCAAGTTTGGCCGATGGCGCTTTGATTCATCATCCATTTGAAGCTTAGGAGATCACATCCAATAAATCGAGGAAATCACCTCACCAACACACAAAGTAATGATGTTGTATTTGACGTTCAATACATTCAGTTCGTACAATATACGAATAGTGCTGTCCCATATGAATCGCTGATGTTGATCCACCGAGAGAAACATCGAATGACTCGACAAACTTCACTCTACACTCTACACTCTACACTCCACACTCGGCATCGATCCTGGCTCTGCAACCATTGATGTGGAGATACTCAGTGTCATCCCGTCCAACATCGCCACTTGGGACTGTTGAATGCAGGCAGCAAGTCGACCCGCCTCTCCAGTACCGAGACGTCCATTGTGGTTGTTTCCGTCGATCTCCACTATTCAGGAGTTCAGAGAGCGTAGTTATCCAATTCCACCAGCCATCGTCGATATCCACTTTACCGACTGGACATCAGATCCAGCATCTCGCCCACAAGTCCAATGGCATCCTCGACAAGCTGGTAAAGCATGGAATGCGCCGGGATCAGTGCTTGTCGAAGACGGTGGCGAGCATCTTCAAGAGACTCATCCGACCCATGATCGAATATGGACTGGCCCTCGAGACCCTCAGCGAGGAGCAGGCAATAGGACTCTGAAGTACTCTCCTGGTGGATAGTGCTGGAAGCACTATAGCCTTACAAAGATCCCTCGCCGGGTTTCCGCAGATTTGACGCACTCCTCTCTTGGGGCCACTGGTAATGGATCACACACCGCACTGCGAACACAGTCCTCATCGACTGGGCTTTGGATTTGACTCGATGTGCAGGCGTTGTCATTTTCAATTCAGTACGATGCGAAACAGAACATGCGGTACCCTTCCCCGGCAGCAGGATCGTCTGGGCTCTGAATACTTGCCCGCCACCAATGCATCAACAATCCCATCGCTCAGCCGTTTCCGCTTTCGCTGTCCTGAATGCGCAGCGAACACAGTCTGTGTTTCCCACTCAACAGCAGCCGGGACCGCACTCACACTTGAAAGAGATGTATTGGATTCTACCGACAAAACGACGGCGTTTCGAGCAATCGCAATCAAGAATGGGGCGCGAGCAAAAATGAACTGAACTGTGAAGCAATGACTGACTCGCGAGAAGCAAAGGACTCCAGGAATGCGAGAACAGTGCATGCAAAAGTGAGAGTCGGCTCGGAAGTGTGGATCCATATCACAGCGACTTGTCCAAGCTGATGCTTGGATGTCGCCCGACACCTTCTCTGACTTCAAACCAGCGACCAAGGCAGACTTTTGTCTGTGCAATTTCATACTCAGCAAGACTTGCATGCAATTCCTCAGCCGTGGTGGGATCCGGTCGACTCCGAGGCCACTGTGACGGCATCCAACCAAGCAGAACCGTGTTTCCAGACGGTGGAATGTTTGCTGGCGGATAACTCGCTGATCGGACTCGCTCATAGACCGCTGACCAGCACGATTGGCCTCCACTTGAAGGTCCTGTGACTGCTGACCAGTTCATGGGTGCGATCCTCAGTCCTCCCACTCTTGCCTCTCCTTGGCTAGGTGACTGGAAAGGTAGTGGCCATCGTACTCATCACCCAGCCGCACCATCCGGGGGGCCGTTATCCAGACCACTTCCTCGGTGAAGTACTCTCTGCTATGAACTGACCCGGGACTTCCCTGCCGGCCTTGTTACTCATCCTCCCATCGTTCGTCAACAGGGTTGCCATGCACGCCACTGGTTCTTGATCAATATCTCAATCCTTCCCATGTCGGTCGATCCCCGGACTGGCATCCAAGTCATCACCACTGTTCCGTCCCTCGGGAATCGACACTGGTATTTTCATCATCGGCATTCTTGGTCTGCTCTTTACCAAGACTGATCAAACCGACGCCGCGGTTGGGGATTTGTAAATGCTTCGCTGGCTTCTCTGCCTCAACGGCCTCTGTTGTTCAGGCTATGTCGTATACAAACATGCAAACTTGACGCCGCAATGCTACATGCTCGACAACCGCCGAGTCTTACTATCGCGACGAGCGTATCTAGAGGCATCACGGATCTCCCTTGCTGCCAACTCAGCTCATTTCATCAAAGGTCTGCGTAGACCCACCACCACGGCCATTATTACCGCCAGTCGTCGACAGAAAGCTTGTCTTGCGCAGCCTGATCTTGAAACTCGTTGAACGATCTCCACGAGCAGAAATCGACGTCGATTCCGGAAATATGTGCTTGGCTGTATCGGCGCTGATATTTTCGATGTCAAAGGATCTGTTAGAATACAAGCATGCGTATCGATGGATGGCAGTGGTCTCGCACTTGCTGAATGAACAAGTGTATTGGGTTCCAGCAAAGGACACCATTCACAGATAGTACAGAGCACCCGAGCTCAAGTTTTCAACACTTTCCGATGCTTCCTAGATTACTCAAAGGAGCAATGATACAGCACAAAGAGCCATGGCGAGAGCCATAGACAATGATTGTGCGGCGCTTTTGCCTGGGGCAGATGACGCATCGGGGGCAATCGCACAGGTGCTGGCGACAGGAGTGAACGACGGGGTTGTGGCATAGTTCCGAATGAAATCGGATGTTATCAATGTGGCATTGTTGTCAAAGACGCCACAGACACTACTGCATTCACCAATTGGTTGAAGAGGGTAGTATTCTGCAAAGTTGTAGCCTGGATGCGCAAGTGCAGATCGTCAGCAAGCACACTGCACCCAAACATAGACGCCCTATCCAGTTGGTCACTTTGGCACATAATAACACTCGGTGCCTAGCCACAGCGCCACTTACACATCTCATTATTGGTACCAAATCCACCACTGATATACCCATTCGTGTTCTGGCTATTGTAGACACAAGTGGTGATGAGGGTATCGCCCGGCAGAATCTGGCGAGGGGCAATGTCTTGAAAGTTCTGTGCCGCCAAATTGTGTTGGGTGAGCAGGCGAGTGGGCAAACGCCAGGGCCTGTCTTTAGTGCCAAGTACTCTGTCTGTCCACCCGGAGATGCTGGCACTTTGCTTGAGTAAGCTCGGCATTGATTGCCCGAACCAAGAGTATGATCGCTGTCACACTTTGACTGCCGACCAACTTACTTGGAAGTTGAAGTCAAAGTAGTCCTTACGACCAAGTTCTTGAAGCTCTTTGCCGTTTCGGATCACTCTCGTTGAGATCGACTGCCCACTGTATGTAGAAGGAGACATCGTGGTCAAAGATGCGCTTCATAGGCTGTAATGCAGTCTTGCACGGCCCAGCTGAATCCTGACGTTAGTGTCGTGAGGGCTCAATCACCAGCCGCTAAACACACGGGCACTACTTGGCCTGCTTCGACTTACGCGCCGTGCATGTGGAAGAAGTTGCCGACGATGTTGATGCCGCTGCTGGGAAGCTGGTTGGTGCATGAAGAAGAGCATGTCGATGTGAGTGCATAGGCACTGCGTTTCGGAGGGATGGATATGATCTGGGGGTCGGGCTGAAGGCCCAGGGTGATGACGCCGAGATCGTTGGCTCGCAAGATCTTGGTGAGAGTCAAGTTGAAGCCTGCCAAAGGCACAACCTGGCCGTCGAGGGCTTGAGGATTATTCACGTGCATTTCTGGAGGGCATCGGTGAGTAATCACAGCCATGTGGATTCGTATCAGTGAGAGACATGCACCATAGCGTGGCTCGCAACGCATCCGTTGGCACAGAAGCCACGCGGCTCTGTGAAGAATGTTGGTGTAGTTCTTGCCAGCAAGGAGAACACGAAAGCATCTTGGTGGCCAGTGTAGGAACAGTCGTGAATGTCCCTCGCAATAGATAGATTACCGAGCAGAATGGTCTGGACATATCCCTTGCCGACGGGCTTGCCGTATCCATTGGGACCGTCAGGGTAGATACGAGGAGCCTTGTTCGGAGCCCATTCGAACATGAAGCTATGTTTGATATAATCGATCGAATTTCAGTCATGAGGATGCTCGGACCGTGGAATGTCTGGTCAACATGGATCGACCTCGAGCGGAATGGCGTTGAGGGTCAGGCAAAGCTCGTGTAGAGCAGCGCTATTCTTGATGAAGTATCTGGGGTATGCTGTATCCACCAAGCCGCTGCGCATATGTGCCTTTGCACAAATCATATCAATTCTGGCTCGTCCATGACTCACCGACTGCAGCCCTGAGTGGCAATAGCCCAGTCGTCCGACCCGGGGATGGTGCAGAAGGGAGTGGCAATCTTGTTCGTGGAGGACTTTGTGGGATCGCAGGCGTAGCCGACCATGTGATGAACAAACGACCTAGCGACGAGGGGATCGAGCAATCAGTAAGCCGAGCAGAGGGAGCATGGCAGGAATCAAATCGAATCGACCAACTAGCCAACCAGCGAAAATGCAGGCCGAGATACCGACGAGTTGTGGAGCCCTTCCTCCTTGATGATGTGGTACTTGGCATCGGTAGGCAAGTCAAAGGTTTGATAGCAGTACGACGTTACGCTGGCTGGAACGGGGACTTGATTCATAAACATCGAGAAGATAGTGGAGTCGGCCGGAATGACACCGCCATTGACGATGGCATTGTTGGCGGCATCGCTGGCGGCACTCAGGAGGATGGTCTGGTAGCCCATATCACCCGAGGCATGTTGGGAGAAGCCCGAGCCCGAGCCGAAGGCATAGATGACGACTTGGTCGGTCTGGTTGTCCGTTTTGATGGCGCGAACCTGGGGGTTGCAGCCAGCGCCGTTGAACCGGGTGAAGACAAACGAGGTCTGAGTGGCACTTGAGTTGCTGTAAATGAGCGTGAGATCCTGGACCTGAGAAGGAGAGGGCTGGCCCGGAGCTGCTGCGAACATGCGCTGCAGGGTCAGCGGCGACTGGGAGCAAGATGCGGATGAGTCAACAAGAGGGGAAAGTGCCAGGAAAGAGCAAGGGATCGGAATAACGAGGGCAGAGAGTGGACGGATGAAGAAGCGAGGTCGAACACAACCCATGGTCCAGCATCAAGCAGTGATCCGCCAGGCGGTGGGTGCACGTTGATACAGAGTGGATCAATGCAGAGTGGATCAATACAAACCGTATCGATCCAGAGTGTTTAGCAGTGATACGTACCCCTGGGCTCGAGGCCATGGCGAGGGCAATGTCAGCGCCAACCATGCTCCCGGTATCGGAGAAGCCAAGACCCAGCCATGGCACGGTCTTGTTGATGGCAACTCCAATGGTCGTCGAGTTGCCCGGGACATTGACGGTCCAGAACATCTCGAGGGGAGTTCCGCCCTCAGTGATGAGCGTGGTGTGGCGGGTGAAGTTTGCGACTGGGAAGGGAATCCACTCGTACGGCGAGGGGTTTGGGGCCGCAACCGCCAGAGAGGCTATCGCAGCTGCATAGAGAAAGAGAAGGATGTTGAGACTAGGCTTCATAGCGAATAGGGATGCTGGACAACCAGAGGCGGGATGTTGGAGATGGGATGTGGATCGCCAGGGACAGGCGACAGGCGATCGGCGTTTTATGGACGGAGTGGTTGTCGAGGGAGTTGCACATCGGGACCGCCAAGAGGGCACATGGAGGGAGGAGACGGCAAGCCTCCGCGTTGATCGATATTTGCAATTGACCTGGATGCAATCATATCACGAGGACATTTGAAGCCGCCTGTTCAACAGACCAGGTCGACAGAGCAGGTTGAACTGGGTACGTTGCTCAGCTATGGCCCACTGTGGCTCGGCACAAGCCCAGATCGATGGCAGCGCTCCAGCTCCATCACGGTGCCACTCACATTCTGTTCTGTACTGTCCGGCACTCGTTTCCCTCGCTTGTGCGTGGGCACAGGTGGACTCGCAATCACCTGTGCGATGCATTTTCTTGGCGCCCATGGACATGGGCGATGAAAGTTACACAGATTCTTGGGCTTGACGATTTGTGGAACAAATTCCAAGTCACACCCAGGCAAGCCCAAGTCAAGCCCAGGCAAGCCCAAGTCAAGCCCGGCACCGCTCCCGAGCTTGGAACAGAGCGGAATCAGTCGGCGGACACCTCACACCGCTCTCCGTGAGGGGATCTGCAGATCTGCGTGACCATCGGCAGCTAAGCCAAGCCAGCATGTATATCGACCACCGCACGACATGCTATAATGGTTCGCCGCAGTCTTGCCAGAGCGACTTTGTGCGAAGGATGCTCCAAGCCAGAGGGACTGGAACAGCGATACATGGGCATGAGGCATGGAGAGCCAACGAGAGGGGGACTGAACCGAGATTGCATTTTGATCATGACTCGCAAAACGGCGTTAAATCATAGAGTCTGAGGCAAGAACGTTTGAATGGCACAGGTGGCACTCTGGCCATGTGCAACCGAGACAGGAAGGTCGCAAGGCTCACCCAAACGTCGATGCGAAAGACTTCGTCGCTGCCAGCCAGCTTCTAGTGATTCTCGGTCCTGGTAACTATGGTCGGCAAGCAGCGGCAACCATGATACCAGGTAGGATCCAGTGGAGAGCAGGCCATTATTAAGACTTTGCCTTTACGTCCCTGGCGGGCTCTGGCACTGGGTGTTGGTTTTTGCCAACCAGGACATTTTACAGTCCTCACTGCAGCTCTCTATCCCCTGGGGACCTGTTTGCGGAGGGACGGCGATGTCAAGTTTTGCCGAACTCATCCATCCAGTGACAGTTTGGAATCTGCAGCTCCGACTTCCATGTCCAGACTTGTGCTGACGTATGCCTGTGGCACTACTTCCTCAGGCTCCTACTGTCGTGCGTGGCGTATCCGAGGGATGGGCGTCCACGACAGACATTCAGTTGCGATGTCATCCAACACCGCCACGACATCCAGCCAGATCGCTGGTCTGTTGTTGAGGATTCGTTCGCGTTTGGCACGCCATTTGCTCAGTTTTTCCTGGTCGATGGTGGCTGGTCTTGCGGGCACTCGAGCCAGCTTGGGGAGTGCGTCGATTGCAAGGTCGATGTACGTGATGCCTTCGGGGATCCTCGCAGGGTGTACATACTGCTCGAGACGGTTCTTGGCTCGGACACATTCCGACGCGTGTTTCCTGTTCACGGGAATTTTGGGACCATTGGGTCCGGGCTTCCTGCACGCTCCGTCAGGTTTGGGCGGGAAGCCTCCGACCCTCCAGAGGAACATTCTTCGGGCTTGAGCAACTGATATCACTGGCATCCGTGCGGTCAGTCCCGCGGCGTGTGTGGGAGCGTGGGATGCATGGAATCCTGGGTCACTCTGTGGTCGAGCCTTTTAATGGAACATTCGATGATCGAAACAGGGATGCACCGTTTCATAGAGCGAGACGGTGTAATTGGAAGTCACGGGGTTTCGTGGTGTAGTTGGTTATCACGTGAGTCTAACACACTCAAGGTCTCCGGTTCGATCCCGGACGAAACCATTCTCTCGCTCCGCTAGCTCAGTTGGTTAGAGCGTGGTGCTAATAACGCCAAGGTCACAGGTTCGATCCCTGTGCGGAGCATTTTGCTTCTCGTTCATCCATCAAGCTCCACTCTTGGTTCTCTCTCATCACCGTCGTCATGTTCTCCAAAACCGTTGTAATATCTGGCTGCATGTGTTCCGCGGTCGTAAATCACGATCAACCCTTGCAGTTGCCCATGCAGTCAGATATTACAACAGTACTTGCGAGGGTACTTGCTAGGTTCGGGAGTGATACAAGGTTAAGTTTGCACTGAGTGGAATTCTCGTCGATCCGCATTGGTCCAGTCAGTCAATAGGTGGGTCTTTATTAAAGACTTTGCCTTAGCGTCCCTTTTGGGCTCTGGCACTGGGTGTTGGCTTTGCCAACCGGGACATTTGGGTCGTCGGTGTACAGCTCTCTATCCCATGGGGCCTGTTTGCGGAGGGACGGCGATGTCAAGTTTTGCCGAACTCATCCATTCAGTGACAGTTTGGGACTCCAGCTCCGGCTTCCCTGTCCAAGTGTCTGCTCATGCGTCTGGGAGGGTTTCTTTCTCAGGTACTTGTTTGCTGCGATTGGTCAGCCCGAGGGGCCGCTGTCCACGACAGACATTTGGTTGCGATGTCATCCAGCACCGCCACGACATCCAGCCAGATCGCTGGTCTGTTGTTCAGTACTCGGCTGCGCTTGGCACGCCATCTTCTCTGTTTTTCAGGATCGGTGGTGAGTGGTCTTGTTGGCACTCGAGCCAACTTGGGGAGTGCGTCGATTGCAAGGTCGATGTAGGTGATGCCTTCGGGGATCGATGTGGGGTGAACATATTTCTCGAGTCGGTCCTTGGCTCGGACACATTCTGCTGCATGTTTTCTGTTGACATACACCTTGGGGCCGTTGGGTCCGGTCTTTTTGCACTCCTTGTCGGGTTTAGGTGGGAAACACCCGACTCGCCACAGGAGCATTCTCCTTGCTTGGGCAACTGTTGCTACTGGCATCCGCGCTGTCAGGATGGGGTCGCCTTCCCACTTGTAGGTGCCTGCGATCGACATTACTTTCTCGGGCTTCCGCTCTTTTTCAAAACTGTGAACGATCACCGCCTTCTTGATGGGTGTGCCGGTGCCAGTTCCAGATTCAAACAGGTCCAGTCTTGTTCTGTCTGGGGAGTCTCGGTGCTGTCTCTCGAGCTCCTTCCATGCGGCGCTTCCGGTCAGCTTGGAGAGTATCTTCTTGTTTGGGTTTCTTGGGGGCAACTCGGTGATGTACTTGAGCACGTGGGATCCAAGATATCCTGGGTCGTCTTTCCTGTCGAACCGCCGTCCGAAGCACTTGATCATCAGTATCTGTTTTCTGGTCGCCATGGTGTAGATTCCTGTGGCTGTCATGACAGCCGGACCAGACGCGTTCTGGCGGATGTTGAGTGCCGATCGCAGTGTGTCCAGCATGCACCCCTGTAGAGTGTTCATTATCGGGCCCTTCATGTTGACGATGGCAAGGCCATACTCCAGACGGGGCCGGATGAAAGCCTTGTAGATTTTGACGATCAGTCCAGGGTAGACTGACTTGCTGAAGATGCCGTGTTCCTTGAGCTCTTTGGTTCGGAACTGGGCTTTGTGCTTTAGTTGAGTGACGTGGGCCTCTGCGTCGATGCCATCAGGGCCGAACTGCACCCCGAGGTACTTGTAGGTGCTGGTGACGAAGCTAAGAGGTGTTCCCTTGAGTGTGATTGGGGTCGGGTTTGCTTCCGCGGTAAGCACTTCGCATTTGGTCGGAGAGAAAGCGTAATTGTTTTCGTCTGCGTGTGCTTCGGAGATGTCAACAAGTCTTTGGAGGTCTTCTTGGTTTTTTGCTACCAACGCCATGTCGTCCGCGTACATGACATTGTTGATGATGAGGTTCCCTATTCTGGGTGATGTGACTGCTCGTAGGTTCTGTGCGAGGTCATCCATGAAGAGGCTGTAGAGGGTGGGTGAGAGAACCGACCCTTGCAGCAGCCCGATCTCCAGCCAGTACGGCCGGGATTTGGTGCCGCTCACGAGAACAGCGGTGGTCACGTTGTCGAAGAGCGCGCGTAGGATGCGGATGGTATGCGGGGGGATGTCTCGTTGCTCGAGTTTGTGCCAGAGCCGATCCCGGTCAACTGAGTCGTACGCGGCTTTGATGTCCATGAACGCGATCCACGGGGTGTGGCCGTCGTTCTGTAGGAACTTGACGATTGAATCGAGTGCGAATACCTGGTCCAGGGTTCCCCTGTTGCTGCGGAAGCCTCCTTGGGAGATGTCGATGGGGCCCATCTCCTGGAGGAGTCGGCTATGTAAGATCCTTTCGAATACCTTTCGGACAACTTGTAGCAGAGAGATCGGGCGATAGTTCTTGATGTCCTCTTCTTCGCCCTTCTTCTTCCAGATGGGGTGGTTGATGGCGACATTCCATTCTTGAGGGACGATGCCGGTCCACATGCACCAGTTGAAGAGCTGACGCAGCCAATCCGAGACTTGGTCGGTTACTGGGTGTAGGAGCTCGGCACTGATCCCGTCGGACCCAGGGGCCTTGTGTTTCCCCATGCGTCGGATGGCTGTTTTTACTTCTTCTGCTGTGATTTCGCGGCCCAAGAGGCGACTGAATAGTATTTCCTGAGGACGCGGTGTATCGTTGGCTTCTTGAACACCGAGACGACTTGAGATGTTCCCAAAGTGGGCCCGGTACTGGTCCATGCTGTCTTGGTCGTTCGGAAGAATCGACCGGTTGAAGAAGCCGCTTTTGACCTTGTCTCGCTTGCTGATTTCCTTGAGGAGCTCAGAGTCCGATTTGGTGGAGAGAGACTGGGCCCAGGTGTTGTAGAAGGCGCGTTTCTGTCGTCGTATGAGGTCCTTGAGTTTGTTGTTCATGTTTTCGTAGTCGGCCATGGCCTGCAGTTGGATTCTCGAGCCTTGTGGCGACTGGTTCACGATTCGATAAGCCGTGTTTCGTCGTTTCTTGATGTCAGCCATTTCCGGGGTCCAAAAGCCGTTGTGGGGAGCCGGGCCATCCTTCTTTCGCTTCCCAATGACGATTTGTGCCACCGCTGTGACGTGGTTCTTGATGATATTCCACCCAGATTCAACGAGGGCTTCGGCGTCTTCGCGTGCCATAGGTCCATCCTCTTGTGGTAGCCGGGTTCCCAGCTGTGTGATCTGCTCTACGACTACTGGGTGGTGGACTCTAAAGGCTTCCGTGTATTGCTGGAGGGTTTCGGGATCTTCGAGCTTGTTGGTTCGCCACACGAGGATTGGTGGGCGGGCAGGCTCTCTGGCGGCGTTCCATTCAAGTTCCATCGACACCATGCGGTGGTCTGAGTTACAGGTGTCGTTGGAGTGGACCGTCACCGTCTTGGCGTTGTGTCTCAGTGCCGTCGAGACAAAGAAGAGGTCCAGTACTGAGTGTTGTGGTTTCTTCCCGTTGACGACGTGGGTCCAGTGTTGCCCTGTGGGGTTGGTCGAATCCACGAATTCCAGGAAGCCGCCCGCTACAGCTGTCCGCAGTGGTTGCAAACGGTTGGCGGTTTCATGGGTGTCTCTGCTTGTCTGGCCCATGCGGGTGTTGAAGTCGCCCATGATCACAGATGGGATAGGATTGTTCATTTCTGTGGTGTTGGTCTTGATGGCCGACAGGGCTTCTCGGAACTTTTGCAGGGCTGCCGCATTGGCTGATAGAGCAGGCTTGAGGTAGAAAGATCCAAAGACGATGCCTCGGAACTTGAACCAGATGCTCGTGTGATGAGGTCCAACGCGGAAGTTGCTAAAGTCTTCGAGGTTGGTGGTTTTCGGGTTCCGAATGAGGGCGATTCCTCCGGTGCCTCTTGCGAGGCCGTCGACAGAGACATATGGCTCTCGGGTTTCGAAAACTATGAGGTTCTTGTAAGGTCCGATGGATTGCTGTGGTTTGAGCCACGTTTCTTGGACTGTTATAAAGTCGAGGTCTTTTGCTTTTACCATTTCGATAACCTCGTGTATAGAGGTTTCAAGTCCGCAGACATTCAGGGTCGCGAACCTAATAGTGGGCGTAGGTTGGGGCTGCATCATTTGCGGGGAGGAGTGGTTCCTTCGCGTCCGCCTTTTTCTTGGCGGCCTGGTTTGTTGCGAGCCAGTTCCTTCGCCTTAGCAGTGATCTGCTCGGCGACGGCTGGGTCGTTCATCTTCCGTTGGTACAAGGTCGCCGTGAGGAGGTCATTGGATTCCGCACATATCCTGGCAGCGCGTTCAATGAAGCTCTTGATTTGGAGCTTCTTGGACTCCTTCTCGGCCTCGGTGATCTTCGACACGTCCATGTGTGCGACTTCAGTGAATTTCATGTCCGTAATGTGCTTCAAGAATTCTTCTCTCGAGCTCTTGTCTCTGAGAACAAACTCACAGACGCTGTTGTTGACAAAGCTGATATTGAGAATCTGGTTGGTGGCAAAGCCCTTCTCCTTGAAAGCTTGTCTGATCGTGCGGTAGCTACCCCGAGGGATACCCTTGACGTAAACCCAAGCGGCGTTGTCCATCCTATCCTTTAAGGGTCCTTCCTCGACAGGGACCGAGGATCTGATCATCCTGAATGGCGTGGCAGTCTTGGGCACCAGCCACTTGCCGTCGGTGGGGTCACGGCCGCGGAGGATGGCGCCGATGGCCTCGTTCTTCTTGCCGGCATCGGCCTCCTGGTGGACTTTTTCGAGGGCCGCCAGCTTGCGCGCGTCGATTGTCTTGTTGTCGGGCTGCTTCTTAGCACCCCGCTGGGCGGCTGCCTGCAGTAGGATGTCGGAGCTGGGCGTTCCGAGATGGCCCGGGACGCATGCTCCAGCTCGGAGGCGAGCGTCTGCATGCACTCGGTGGCGCTCTGGGTCAGGGCCTTGAGTCTAGCAGCTTCCTCGGGCTTGCTGAGGTCCAGCTTGGCGAGTTCTTCGTTAATCTTCTGAGCTTTCTTGAGAAGCTCACTCTGGATGTGCTGAAGCTGCTGTTGGGGACTCTGCTTCTTGCGCATGTCGGTGGCGCAGACGCGCTTCCCGACAGCCCTGGCATCGGCGAGGGAGGCCCGTTGTTCGAAAAGCTTCCATCCTGCTTCGTCATGGCGGGTCATCAGGCCCCAGAATACGAGGATGGAAAAATGCTTCCCGCATTCTTCCACCTTGGTGGCGGCGTCCGGGCTCATCAGCATGTTCTTGCAGACGACCGAGTGCTGGGCGTCGTCGATACGCCAGGCGGGGGGCTTGCTCCCTCTGCAACGGGAGCATTGAACTTGGATCTGCCTTCAGAGCGAAGACAAACCTAAAGCGGCGGTAGGTGATGTCTTTGAAATCGACCGGGATGAAGTCCTGGTCGGTGAGAGTGTTGTTCTTGGCCTTCTCGAGGATCGAGAGGGCCCACTTCTTTTCTTCAACCACGTCGGGCGGGTTGGGAAAGATTGCCGAATCTGCATAGAGCTCTTCGATAATTTCTTCGACGGTCTTCTTGCGACCGACGTGCAGCTGGATGGGCTCACCATCCCTGCGGTGCTTTTTGGTGGGTGCTGATTCGGTGGCCTCGGTGATATTGGCGCTACTGACCTGATGGCCGTTGCTTTCTAGGCTGCGATTTTCGTCCGGTTGGCCTGGTTCTTGGGCAGCAGGGCTGCCCGAGGTGTCTATGGCCATCTCGTTGATGGCCGTTTGGGTCGGGGGCATGTGTAGGGGTCGTTGGTTGAGAGTGTTGAGCGGTTTGTTAATAAAAGAGCGACGGAGAGCCTGTGCCTGTGGATCCAAAAGTTGAGATCAAGGTCAAGCTCTCCGCATTGGTCCAGTGGCTAGGATTTCTCGCTCTCACCGAGACGGCCGGGGTTCGATTCCCCGATGCGGAATATCGGTTCCATAGTGTAGCGGTTAGCACTCAGGATTCTGACTCCTGCAACCCGAGTTCAAATCTCGGTGGGACCTTTTATTATCATTCTCAATTTTGTTCCGTTGCTGTATGTGTTTGTGTCGCTATTGCCACTGATTAACCTCCCCTCAGTGCTTTCGAAATCGACATATCGTATGCAGATGTTGGTGCAAACCTCAGGTCAGATTCTAAAGTCATACGGAGTCAATGCTGTGTTTCTTGAGCCGAGCGGGTGGTGGGATCGCGAACTTTTGCAACTTGCCGATATCTTCGTTTTCCGCCCTCCATATCCTTCGACCTCCGAGGAATCCTCAGACCGAGATTTTGAAGTCCACGTTATCGCCAACGCATCAGACAACGTTGTTCCTCGGATGACATACGAACTTGGTGCTGCCGGCACTAAACGGTTCAAGAGATAATCTGAGCACGAGCGAATATCGCAGAGTATTGTCAAGGTTGGTACGATGTTGGATTTAGATCCACTTCCACCACTAAAAATAATCCCCGGCGGTATCTTTGCTTCCCTTGGACACTGCCTCTCCGGCTTCGGTCTGTTGTTGCTGGCCACTTCCCTCTGAATGTCGAGAGCCTCATGGCTGATTCATTTTAGGTTGTATACCTCGTGCAGTCATAGCTGGAATATCTAACCAATTTGGAATAATGATGATGATAATGATGATGATAATGATGATGATAATGATGATAATGATGATGATGATGATAATGATAATGATAATGATAATGGTAATGATAATAAATAGATCAACGCCGTTTCGAGATATTTACCTCATCTGTCTTCACCGTCTACCAGTCATCGTAACATGGTGGCGGTGATTTGTCAACTGGGAAACTTCGAGTCAATCTGTTTGTTGTTGCCCATCAGCGTGAGAGTCACCTGAGATTGGGATAGACGATCGACACTCTTCATCTTTTCCTTGAGTGGCCTGTGGGTCCAAGCATACATCTCTCTGCGCACATGGGTTGTGCACAACAAGCTGTATTATGCTTCCAATCCATATCCATTACATCCATGGGCGGCACTATTGCCAAGCAACTCTCGCTGACTCATTCTGTGCTCTGATCCCTCCCTTGCGCTGCTCTGATTCAAATCATATAATGTATCGCTCGACCGCCTCGGCTGTCTTGGCTCCCTTGGGCTTGCCGTTCTCGCGGATAAAGAACACACGCAAGAATACCGTCGATAGGATAGAGAGCCACATCAGCCCTGCGACGACCACACACGAATACTCATAGTTCCTCTGTGCATCGGCTGCCCAGGCCGAAAAGATCGTAAAGCTCGTCACGATGTTGCCGATGTTGCCCAGCGTGGTGACTGCTGCGATCGCACCGGGAGCGAACTGGGCGACAAAATTGTTGCTTGTCCACTGAGTCGCGAGAGAACATGGGAGGAACATGGAGAGAGTCAGTCGAGGCCACTCGGTCGGAACCTGCTGAGAGCAGGTTTGCAACGTCTCTCAAGACAGCGGCCATCGGCCTTTTGACGTGCACATCAAGATGTCGGTTGGTGGCAAAATGCCGGGGACCACGGGGTCCTGATGGCTAGTGCGCCGCCACGGCGGCGCACAATAAAGAAAGGGGGGGGGATCAAGATGTCGGTGCTTACCGGCATGCAGATCGCCGTGACGCTCTTGGTGCCGCCAAGGGCCAGGAATGCTGCCACATAGCGCAGAACCCACAGATTGCCGCCAAGCCCCATTCCGAGAAAGCCAATGCTGGCCAGGATCATGTTCACGACCAGGGGTAGACTGCGGCTGCCAAACTTGTCGGATATGCGACCGGCGATGACCATGTGGATGGCAGCGTAGATCCAGCCGGCCGCTGCCATGATCTGGCTTAACACAGAGCTGAAGCCGAGGCCGCTGACAAACAGAGGCAGGTAGTACGCCAGGCTTGTCGATGCGACGAGCCCAGGGAGATAGACAATCGCAAAGAAAATCACCTGCCGAGTGAACCACCATCGACATATCAGACAATCATGTTCCTTGCCATGCTGGCCCGGCGAGACTGGCAACAGATCTGTCAGGAATCGAGCTGAGGGCTCACCTTCCAATCCGAGATCGATCTCCACAGCGTCCTGAGACTGTGCGCATTGTGGGTCGCCGACAGCAGCTGGGCCTTGCGGGTAGCCATCCGGGACTCGGCCATCTTGTGCTCCTCCGTCGACAAAAATCGGTAGCGCAGGCTGCTTGATGTTGGACTGGGCTCGTCGGGCTGGTAAACGAGAGCGAAGCGTCAGCCAAACAAGATTCGAGTGTGGGTCTGCATCGTTCCGAGCGGTCCATGCGACCTTCTCCGAGGCTGCCGTCAAACAGCACCCACCCGCCAGTGAATGCCAAACCAAAGACAGTAGTCGATGTGCTTGGTAACGAACAGGCCACCTATCAAGTCTAGGCTGCTCGCTCGATATATCGCAACAAGCTAGCGACTGCGAAAACTCACCAAGATAAAGTACGCAGCAATGCCGATGAGAATGGTCGGGATAGCCGGCAGAAGAAAGTTCCACTGCCATCCGCGCAGATTGCCGATCCCATCCATATTGCCGATCACGGCGCCCAGGATGCCCGAGACCATTCCGGCGAGCGGGAGGCCAATGTACCAGCCCGAATAGGCGGTGGACGTCTCGCGCCGCTTGAACCAGAGGGTCATGTAGTATGACATGCCAGGGAAGAGACTGCGAGGGCCAGCAGTTAGACTCGGATGCAGTCGCCACGATGCAGCAGAGGCATTGGCGGCCATCGCATTGCGTCGCTGCAGGTACACCTACCCAGCTTCAGTGGCCCCAAGCAGAAACCGCAGGAGGAAAAAGTGCCAACTCTTGGAGATCAGGGCAAAGCAGCCAAGGACAATGCCCCAGCTGACCATGATCCGCGCGAACCAGAGACTGGGGCGGACCTTGGTGAGGACCCAGTTCGAGGGGATCTCAAAGATGACGTAGCCTGTGTGCGGTTGGATGTGCGGTTGGTTGGATGTGCGGTGGGAGAGTGAGCCACAGAGAAAGATCACCCCAGCACCCGCCAGCGGCTTCGGACAGCCGGTATGCCAATCGAAACCTCGGCCGCCGTCATCATGACAGCACCCGGCCTGTTTCCTCAGACCATATGCCCCCATGCTCACAGATGCGGGATAACATACCCAGGTAAAAGAGTCCGAGACCGATCGAGACATCCTGGTCGGAGAGGACCATCTGTTTGAGGGAGTGACCGGTCTCCTTGTTCATCACCAGCGCGCTCGCTATGCCGAGGAGGAGATGGGGAGACCATGATCAGAGCACGATCCGCCAGCAAGCAGCGGATTTGATCGTTGCCGAAAGCTGCGCGATCCGCTTCTGGCAACGACAGCGATCAAGCAAAGCTAATCCTCCCATCCACCAATCGTCCTGCCGCGAGAACCAGCAGCACTTACACAGATTTGCGCGATCAATGTAGCAGAAAAAGTACATGACGAACATCCACGGGACAAGATATCGGGTCAGCTTCAGAAAGAGATGGCGCTCCTCCAAGGAGTAGCTGGAAATATCCTCGTCCCGGTCGATATAGTCGTTCTGGTTGTCGAGCTCGACAGTGGTGTCGGCCGACTCGGAGTGAACGAGCTTGTCGGGGTGGGTTGGAGTCGCGGCTTCCATTGCAGTAGAGGCAGTGGACTCGAGATGGGCCGGGATCAAGCGGACAGGGAAAGGTCCGACAAAACGAGCACGATGGATGAGGTGAAAGAGCAAGAAGACGAACTCGCTGCCAAGATGGCCGTCGGGCTGCTGTCGCGGAGCTGGGCTGGAGGTGAGGGCGAATGGGTGGGAACAGCCGAGGGACATATATAGCCGTTCCAGGGCCGGCTTGTGGCGCCATGTTCATGACAACAAGAACGGGTGCAGCGAAAGCGATGGCGGGAGCCGGTGCCGGGCGGACACAGACTGATTCTGCTGGGGGCGGTGCTGTCTGGTGCGAATCGGTAGATTGATGGATGGGTTGACGGATTGATGGATGAGTTGACGGATTGATGGATGGGTTGACGGAAAAGCTCTGCCGCAAGGAGGCCATGCGCAAACATCACCTCGGGGGAATCGCGTGGATGTTGCGATGGAGCGCTGTTGGAGGTGTCGTTGTGTGCGCATGCCGGAACCGAGCCGCCGCCCAAGTCGAAACGAAACCATAGGAGCAGCTCGGAAAAATGGCAAAGCGGGGGGGGGGACAGATAGCCCGGCCACCCAACGGACGATGCATCCAAAGCAAGCAGCCAAAGCAAGCATCCAGTAAGTGGGCCGCTCAGCCCCAGCGCCGCCACAAACAAAAACCAACCGAGCCGATCACAGGGCGTTGGTCCATCGCACAACGGCCCTGGAGCTGTTGGGTGAATGGGCGAATGAGAGGCAGCCACGGCGACGACTGAGACGGCGGTGGACGGGTTGCACGAGGCAAAGCTAGGCGGATGCCTTGAAGCAATCAATGGATCAATCCAGGATGGCAAAGTCGTTGGCGCATGCCGGGTGGGAAGGGGGCCAACCGGAGAAGCCGGCGCGATTGAGCTATCGATACAGACCGGACTCGGAAGATTGAAAGACTTGATCAGCAGCAATGCTCCCTCACGCCAACAGGGTAAAAAGTTGTCCTGGATTGTTGTGGGACAGCGCAGTCATTCACACTGGGATATGATGGATATATCGGATGTATTCGGATGTATTCGGATCCATTGGAATGTGATAGGTGCCATGGACAGATTGGATAACACGCAGCACTCCTCGACCCTTGTCGCTTCATCGATACATTTGCTGTTCCGCGGGGTTTGCCGCAGCTTCAAGGCGCTTCTGGTTGCTTGCTCGAGGCTCAGGGCTACAATCCGAGTGACTTGAGCTCGTTGGTGGCCCGTTGGCTACCTTGTTCTGCGGACTTGCGATACCAGAATACGGCAGCTTCAGTGTTCTTGTCGACGCCAGAAGCATCCTTGTAGCAGTCGCCAAGATTGACTTGCCCGTACTGATTGCCTCGCTCGGCCGACTTGCGGAACCACTCAAAAGCATCAGCATGGTTCACGTCGACTCCGAGTCCTATCTTGGAGCACACACCAGCCATGAACTGTCCGTACGAGTTGTCTTGGTTTGCAGACTTGATGAACCACTCGTATGCCTTCGTGTGGTTCCAGGATGTACCCCAGCCATGGAAGCAGCACGATCCGATCCAGTACTGGCAATCACTGTGGCCGTCGTTGGCAAGCTGCTCGAATATTTCAGCCGCCTTTGCGTCTCTTGGAGCTCCGAATCCATGGAACAAGCATATGGCCATCAGGTGTCGGCACAACCAGTCTTGGTCGGATCCCAGCTGGCACAGCCCAAAGAACGTGCGAGCTGCGGTCGAGTTGGATGAAATCGCTTCGCCGCGAGCCAAGCATTCATCCTCCCCGAAATGGAACTCAAGAGATTTGCTGTCTCGGATCGTTTTGATTCCCTTCTGTTCGTCTCGCACGGTACCCCTGCCAAGGTAGTGCATCCATCCGACCATGTGCGTGGCGATGGGTTTCATGACTGGATCGGTGGAGTTGGTGCTGACTTCCTGCCAGCGGTTGAAGGCAGCGACATCGCTCTGCTCGACACCACGGCCGATGAACGAGAACCAGGCTTGCAGGAACACGATGTGGAGTCGACCGTCTTCGCTGCCTTGGGCGGCAGCCTTGGAATACCACTCGATGGCTGTGTTGAAGTCTTGATCGATACCTTCGCCATCTGCATAGTATCGACCAACGGCAACTTGGGCCCGGTGGATCCCGTCGTTTGCGAGCTTGCGGTAGCTTTCAAAGGCTTTGGCACGGTCTCGGTCGACCCCGATGCCATTATAATAGCAGTCGGCCAACTGGAGTTGTGCCATGGGATGGCCTTGGTCAAGCGCAGGCTGGAAGCTGTCATTGGAACGCACAGTGATGATGTCTGGTGCAGGATGCGAGCCGACGCCGTGCTGCTCAAGAGCAGCACCCGAGGCGGACTGATCGACGGGGTTGTTGGCCATACTGCAGGAGATGGGAGAACAGGCGACTGGTGATGGGGAAGAGGGGGGCGGTGAGGCGAATGGCGAGAAGATATGGGGCAAGAGGCAAAGCCAGCGAAGCCATTCCCAAGCCACAGCGCGTGCCACAACCATGTGATGGGCTGGTTCGGGGCTGCGATTCGGTTCAGCATCGCCACTCTCGATGACCCTCGATTGACGAGAACATCCTCCGTTGTGGTCGTCGTAGAGCCCCTATATTCATTCCCCAATGTTATCGCGCGCTGGCCATGACCATTCGCCACACATCCGACTTTCGCACCGCCGCATTGCGATGCTACGCCCTCATCCATAGCCTGCGTAAGGTCGCCTCCATATTCAGTGTATCCAAGAGCACCATCCATCGATGGCACCGAGGACACAAGCCAACCGAGTCACCCCGAGTCCCAGCTCGCAGATCCACTTTCTTCGAGCAGGCATGTCCAGTCATTCGCACCCTGATTGAACAGGACCCGTTCCAGACTGGTCCCGTGCTGCGGTGCAAGCTCGAGTCCATCCTCCAGAGGAAAGTATCACTCTCACTCTGCCACACTGCCATCCACCGAGCAGGTCTCTCACACAAGAGGGCAACACACCTCTACAAGTCCAAGCGACTGGATGAGCGAGTGGCACAGTTCAGGGACCAGGTCCGCTCCATTGACCCGCGGCGATTCGTTTTTGTCGATGAGACAGGGATCAGGAAATCCATTTTCCCTCTCTACGGATACTCACCGAAGGGTGCTCCGCTTCGCCAGCGCAATCACATGAAACACAAGTCTGTCTCGGCTGCATTTGCCATCAACCACTCTGGTGTGCTGCATCGCATGTACATCCCCACATCATTCAAGACACACTCGATGGTCGAGTTCTTTGAGCGAGCGAGCTTCCCAGACGACTCTGTGATTGTGATGGACAATGTCAGCATGCACAAGACAATGCCTGTCCTGGACTGCATCGAGCACCGAGGATGGTCAGTGATCTTCACCCCACCTGCCTCACTCGACTTCAATCCCATCGAGAACTTCTTTGGGATTGAGTCCCCACTGATTTGGGGTTGAGTTCCTCCAATTTGGGGTTTAGTCCCCCAATCACGCCGCCATTTTCACGCTCAAATCCCTGGCTTGAACCTCTCGGCGATTTTTGAACAGGGTCACTTCCCCAACCAGCCCGCGCAGACGGGCTCCTGCTCTCGGGTATAAATGCCACACCTTCGTCCTGCTGCTTTCTTCCCTCATCTCGCCTTGATCTGATCATCGCGCTATTGTACGATAAAAAAAAGTCTCTGCTCTGACCAGTACCACTGGCAGGCATCCAGCATCCTCTGCCCCCATGCCTCCGAAGCGCAAGGGTGCCGGTGATGGCCAGCCTCGGCCACCCAGGCCCAAGAAAGCCAAGTCACAGTCGGAGCCTGTCTCTGGTTCGTATTCTGATCCCACGCATGCTTGTTCGTCTGTTGCTCCGTCGCTCACCACCACTGCTTCTGCAGATCCAATGGATGTCGATCCCACCGAGCCTGGTCCATCTACTTCCTCGAGTACCGGCAAGCGATGTCGCCAGTGCGATGGCACCGATCACGAACGTTGCAACACCAACAAGTGTCCCAAATACCGGCCCCTCAAGAGTTCTGTCGTCCCACTCGTGGATGGAAGGTCATCCGCCCCTCAGTTCAGCTGCTTCAAGCAGACGATGGATGGCTGTTGTCTCAATCCCGCTCTCCGCGACAAGACCCAGGCCACCGTCGAGGCCATGACCCAGATCCAGTTCGAGGCATCCAGGCTGCTCAACCTGCATATCCTGAGGTGCATCGAGCAGGATATTCCCGTCCCCGTCATCTCCAAGTCCACCCCTGCTTTCGTTCGCCAATGCTTCAAGATCGTCCAGGCCGGTGCCCTCTCCCCGACAGGGGACAATGAGAAATACAACGAGCATCTGGTCGCTTCCTTTCGCGACTACCAGACCACTCGGCACGCAGACCTGCCTCCGGCCCCTCGTCTGCCTGATGGTGCTCACAGTCAGCTTCTCACTCTCGCTGTCAATGCCTATGCCACCAACTGCACCACCCACCTCAACCTGGCTTATTGGAGACTCCTTCGCCGCTTCTGTGCTGCCGTCTTCCCAGCCAACAAGCACAAGCACGAAGCCATCGAGGCTTGTCTTGAGCTCTTCGAGAAACCAGGGCAGACTCCACCCAAGGCCGATCTCGAGTTCCTCTATCCCGAGTTTGGCCACGTCCTGGACGAGTTTCGGTACAGCAACGACCAGGACCGCTTCCGGGCCCTCCACCGCCTCTCACACCATGTGGGAATCCTCGCCCGAGACAAGATGGTCGACAATGTCCACAAGTGGATCGACTGTGACATGCCCGCCCTCCGAGTCACCGAGCTGCAGCGCCAGGCCAAGCTGGACGAGCTCACTGCCCAAGGCATTCCCTCCGACGACAAGAGGTTCACCAACGCCAAGTCGGAGCTCGGCACCACCAAGGCCAAGATCAACCAGCTGGCATCCAGGCTCAAGTGGGCACTCAAGCAGCTCGCTCTGGACACTCCTCCGGCCGTGTGCACGATGGTTCCTCTGTGCACCACCAAGGCCAAGTATGTCAAGATTGATACGGTCACTCTCCGGCAACTCCTTGACACCGATCATCGTCTTGGACTCACCCGGGACATGCTCAAGGAACAAGGCGAGGACGGCATCAACAACCAGGATCGACTCTGGCGCAGTTGCTTCAAGCTGCGTAGTTCCCTCTTCCAAGAGCGGGTCAGGGACAAGAAGCTGATCAACTACGAGATCAGCACCGATGGAATTGGATGCACCATCGGCCTCGTCAAGTTTCTGCCTCGAACCGATCGCACCGAGACCATCGAGCCTCCTCCGACTGCCGAACAGCGTATCCAGGCCCACATCGGCGACCCAGACCCCGACAAGACCACTTGGATTGGCATCGATCCTGGAGTCGGCTCCATCTTCACGGCGGTCATCCAAGCACCGGGCCACCAAGACGAGGTGGTCTCATTCTCCAATGGCCACTACCAGCACATGTGTGGCCATACGTCCAACACCAAGTGGCACAATATCATGAAGTATCGACTCAGCATCGAGACCTGGATGTCGACCACCCCCTCGCCCAAGGTGTCGTCCTCGGAGGCCTTCAAGGTCCATCTCACCCATGTCCTGCGACCGGAGCTGCGAGTGCAGCTCGACTTCCACCTTGGCAAGAAGGCCCGTCACCATCGCTTCACGGACCACAGGAGACGCCAAGTGGCCGTCGACAGGATGTGCAAGGCCGTCCTGAAGCACGCCCCGATACGGACCGATGTGGTGATCGCCTTTGGCAATGCATCATGGCGACAGGGCAAGGGCTATGCATCCAGCCCTCGGAGGCAGCGATTTGCTCGGTACTTTGAGCAATTCGAGCACCACCGACGCCGTCCCAATCACCATCATGGAAGCGTCAAGGTGGCCTCGACGAACGAGTTCAACACCTCGCAAGTGTGCTCCAAGTGCCTGGAGCCCTCTCGGCTGAGGGATCTGGAAGCGCCCAGTGTTGCGAATTCCCACTTTGTCAGGAGCTGCAAGAATCCCAGCTGCCTGACAGTGTGGAATCGCGACGTCAATGCGTCGCGCAACATGATCATAGTGTGCAGGTCGATTGTGGAGATCGGAGAGCGACCGGCGGTCTTCACTCGGAGGCTGCCAAAGTGATCTGTTTTATTTCTTGTGGCTTTGCTTGACGCAAGCACAGCACATACTACATGTTCATGGAAACGGCTATATTGTCCCGTTTTTTTCTGAATAAAGTGTACAACACCCCATAGGGTTATCCAAGCGCACCAAATCAGTTCGCTGGGAAGGACTCGATGACTGGAGAGTGAACAGCAGGGCCAGTCTTCACTTGGATGTTCAAAGTGACCCTTCTTTTTGAATTTGGGTTTTCTGGACTCGATCCATCTCATACTACACGATAGATTGAGATGAGACAATGTTCTACACTATGAAAAAATTTCTTGTTAAAAAAATGAGCGAGAACGACAAAACGCGCTCTCGGAGCCACCACGGTCGGCGAGAAGAGCAATCTCTGGCGAGAGACCCCCGAGGGAAGGCGAGAAGCCTCTCGCCGTCACACACACACACTTTGCACACACACACACTTTGCACAAGGGAGTCAAACACCTCCCATCGACCATCCCAAGAGGGATGGCAACCCCGAAGTGGACTGCCCAGAATATGGGCGACCCGGCATCCACTGTCGAAATACTCAAGGAACAGTGCAAGATACTTACAGTCGGTCCAGAAAGAAACGGGACAGTCACTTTCTGACTTCAGATGTCTGAAGCCCGCTGACTGACTTGTAGGCCCAGTGAGCAAGCCGTGAGATTGTTTCCCGTCCTGGTTGGCAATCGAGTGGTTTTGGTTGGTTTGGGAAGCATGGTCTTGAATACACTCGGTCGATCTCCTGTGGCGATGATCGACTGGCATACCGAGATCATGTTCCTGGCTGCATTGATGTCTCGATCCCACAGCGTATGGCAGCTTGCACAGCTCCGGACAAAGTGTGGGTTCTCGATATCAAGATGCTCGACCTTCTCGAGTCGCTTGGCTTCCCGACAATGTGAGCACACCTGGAGATCGAGTCGCTTGAACCGCCGTCGCTGGGTCAGGCTGAAGTACAGCTGTTTCTCCAACATGCCTCCATCGAACACATGGCGAATGTATTGCAGGAATGAAGCCAACCCAGGGATCTTGGGACTTGGTGTGGTGCTCATCCATTCCCATCGGTGGTGATCTTGCAACCAAAGCGCTGCTTCAACCCTCCGGCATCCTGGCCAATAGGCGATGACTGCGCATTGTGCGCAGCACTGCTTCCATCCCGGCAAATGCCAGACAGCTCGCGCTTCCTCCTTGGATTTGTGATTTTTCGCTGGATTTGTCCTCCAGCCGGGTCGTCGCTGTATCATCCTCCAGCTTCCTTGCAATGAGCGACATCCCCTCTCGATTGTCTCCTCCTCTTCGCGGTGAAGCATTGGCAACCCTGTTCCAGTCTCCGCCCAACAACAAAACCATCTGTCAATGCATGAAGTGCAGAACGGGCGAACAAGCCTACAACATCGTCTCGACAACAACATACTACAATCACTACTATATCTACGGGTTTCCTCCCGAGGTTCCCCAAGTCCGTAATTACAGCACCTCCACCACAACAAGTCAGCCCTCCAACACTTCTGTCAATCCCCTCTGGCCCCGGGCTCCAGTTCGCCGTTCCCAAGTCGTCATCCGGGAGATATCTTCGCCGCTCCCTCAGCCGAACCAATCGATGAAAAAATGGACCCATCCTCATCCAAGCACACTGTTCTTACACCCCTTTGCCGAAAAATGATAGATCCTGATCATTTTGGTTTCTCTCGAAAATGGTATCGAAGAAATCGACCCGTTTTGCCTGGGAATCGTCGAGGTCATGACTGACTGCAACACGTCCGATAGAGCGATCAAGGAGATTCTCAAATATATTGGCATATATACTGGAAACCCCGTGCCCACCATCCCGAGTCTTTACAAAATCCGAAAACGCATGGACCAATTATCAACAGAGAGCGCAGTTTCTCTTCCTTGTTGCCGAAACAGCTGTATTGCCTTTGATGTCGATCATCAATCGGAGAGAACATGCCCGCATTGTGGAGAAAATCGGGGTTTAAGCTTTCGAAAGGTTCTCTCGAATGGCGAGATTCAACTTTCTGAAAAGAACGCCCAGACTTATACGTACTATGAGTTTATACCCAAGCTCCAAAGCCTTTATCAGAACCAGGAGTGGTTCGATTTGATTTGATGATGCACCGAGCCACTCGTGCCCCCGAACCAGGTGAGACATTCTCCAGATTTCCCATCAACAATCGTCCATCATCAATACCCCATCAGTGAGCCCATACTACATATCGGTCTACGCTCGAGCGTTCTGGTCTTGTTCTCGTCTGCTGAATATTCACCATCTTCTGCGGATATACCACTCCATTCCCTCATTACTCCACAGGAATAGTGATGGATTTCGACAATCTCCCAAACTGGGCAAGGAGTACTGCCAGAACTGCACCGCACCTTCGTTTATGATTGCATAACTGCCTCGTAACTGACTGCCAATTGCACTTTGATTCTCAGTGTATCCATGGCTGGATACCGGTAAGTAATTTTCCAATTCTATTCAATTATTATGACTGCTGCAAATCAGCTTGGACAGCTGAATATAAGAAATTGTTCGCTATTTACAGCCATTTCCGTCGCCTGGGGAGCGGTCCGTGGGAGCGGTTCTGTCCAAGAGGCGAAGCAGTCGGGAGGCGAAGCAGGGCAGGGAGAGCCGCACGGGAATGGGTTTGTGCAACCGCGCTAACCCTAAGAAATTCTGTGCGGAGCCGACACGGAAATTCGAGCCGGATGCATGGCTCGAGCCAGGACGTGCCAATGGTCTGGGTCGCAGGATGAGTCGTTATGACTCACTTTGAGCCTGCTGACTTGGTCCCGAGTTACTCATCTTGGGCAGCACAGGTGGTCCCAAATTTTTCATCATCCTATCTTTCTCAAGTCAAGGTTTAGGGGGTCCACAGAAGCCTGCGCATTACTGGAGAGGGAATTGGGAGAGGAACAAGCCAGCTCCGAAGATCCAGAGGATAAGGAACTGGGGGGGGGGAAGAATTGTGCTCGAACAATACAACCGCACAGCGGGCGCCGGCACATTTATTTGGCCTCACAGGAGAAATAACGACAGAAGAAGCAAGGGTGGCTTTGATAAACCATCACCGAGGCTCAATTCGGAGCCAGGACAAGGATATCGGCAACTCTGTTACATCGGAGTGTCAAGTATAGAACCGATTTCAAGGAACCACATAGGTGGGCAAGGGGGGAGAGACAGACATTGATAGGGCGAACCTGGATTTCGGGCAAGCTCAGGCGCAGTAGTAAAAGTCGTCGATGCAGCTCGTGTCAGCCGAGCAGACCTCCAGCTGAACCCATTTGCCGTGGAAGCAGTGAAGAATGTCGTTTTGGTTACCGCACGAGAACTTGGGGCCGCCCGAGCAAGAGCTGCCGCTGCTGGGCTGGCTGCCCCAGTCAGGAGTGGTGGTGGGGAAGGGAGCGGGATCCGTGGTAGTGGCGACGGGACCAGGACCGGTAGTGGTGACAATAGGACCAGGACCGGTAGTGGTGACAACGGGAGCGGTTGTGGTGACAACGGGAACGGTGGTGGTGGCCACAGGGACGGTGGTGGTTGTAGTGGTGGTGGTTTTGGTGGTCTTGGAAGGACCGCCGGTAGTCTTGGAGGGCTGGACACCAGTGGGCGCATAGCAGCCGTTGTGGGAGTTGGACCATTGCTTCTGGACGACATAGCTCTTGCCATCGGTGCCGTAGACGGTGGCCTGCTGGGCATTGCAGAGATCACCGATCTCGCCGTTGGCCTCATTGTACCAGGCGATGGGAGCAGCGATGGTACTGCCGGTGGCGACACCGACAGCGGCATCGGTCAGAGCCTCGACGAGCTCGTGGGACGAGACGGACTGGAGGTTGTTGAGGGTCGAGGGATCGCTGCCACAGCCGCCAGCGCAGGAACCACCCTGGTCGGGCATGATGCCGTAGTAGAGGTACTTGGTCGAGCTGATGTCGGAGACATCGATGGTGCTGTGGTAGGCGCAGAAAGTGGAGCAAGAGGCATCGCCGCCCATGGTGATGGTGTATCCAGGGGCAAAGTGGATGGGGTAGTAGGTGTTGGTGGTGGGCTTGAGGGTACCGCTCTGGACAAGGCCGCGGAGCCAGGTCTGCAATGAACAGGGGTATATGCAAGCCAGTTAGTAACAGCGTGTGAGATGTCGCTGGAACAGACACGGGCAGAGCAAGCAGTTCGGATCGAGTAATGTAGTGAATCGAGGGTGCCCGGGCGAGTGGGAATCATCGCTCAATTGGGTGCAATACAAGCCAACACAGCGCGAACAGGAAGCATACCTTGATGTTGTCATCGGTGGTGGAGGTGCTGAGGCCAGAGTTCTGGGTGATCGAGCCCGAGAAGGTACCGGTGCCGATGTTCTGGGTGGGGGTGTTGTACTCGGAGAGCCAGCTGATGTAGGGAGAGCCAACGATGGCACCGTAGAAGGTATCCATCTCGTTCTGGTAGTTGACGTTGCCGCCGTAGTAGATGGGATGGACGTCGATGTTGGCGATGACCGGGCCGCCGTAGTAGGTCAGGCCGTTGGACGAGGCAGCGGCAATCTCCTCGACCTTGGGAGCAGGGAAGATGCCGTCCTTGTAGTGGATACCCTTCTGGCGAATGGCAGGCTTGGTGGGAGCAACGACGGGCTTGTGGGGCTTATGGGGCTTGTGTGTAGTGGTCTTGCGCTTGGGAGCAGCCGAGGCAGCTCCGGCGAGGGCAAGGAGCAGGACAACAGAGGACTTGATCGACAGCATGGCTGGGGAAGGGTTGGTGAGAGTAGTGGAGAGGCGGGTGTTGCTCCAAGAGGCGACTGGTCGAGCTCGGCGGCGGATGTGGTGCTGGTCGAAGGAGGCTGGGAACTGCACCGGTATTTATGGCCCTCGAAACCCCATGCGGCACGCAGGATGCGAGGTGGATCCAGTTGGTCATGCGGGAGTGCAGCGGAGTGGAGGGATCACGCCCCAAATGGAGATGGTGCCGCCGAGGAAGCATCCGAATGAAAGAACGCAAAGGACGGGACCCGGCGCGAGAAGCAGCAAAGTGTTTTGCCGACGGGGAAGATGCAGGCAAACGGCAGTGTGCACTTCAGTTGATGAATGGCGCTGGGTGTATTCTGTGCTGGATGCAACCAAATGGACTGCTGTGGCGGTGGTCATGAGGACAGCTGGCAATCTGCCGGCGCAGCGTCCATGGCTGGCGAGTGCTGGGCCAGAGCAGCGATGCCAGACACAGAGGGGCGGACGGTCTGCCAGTGCGCATTGTGGAAAGCGACCGAAGGCTCGGAGGCGAGTATGCGCATGTTGGCGGACGATGCAATACGCCCCCAATGGAAAGCATCGATGGTGCAGGAGTCCAGCTGTTCTGTGATGCACGAGCATATATGCACTCGACTCTCGACGACAACGCATGCAAGACAGCAACCTCGCTGTATGGTGTGCTGACAAACGTCGGGTGTGGGTTCGCTTACGATCAATGTACCAGCCCCGCAAAGATGCTTACAGCTGGGGATGGAATGCTGACTGGGCTGGTGAGGGTGGGGGCGGTGGAAGTGCCGCATCGATCATGTGCCAGCGTGAGAACGCGGGTGCATCTGTTCTGTCAGGCAAATGCTTCTTGGACCCGCATCCTTGAGCCGACCGAACATGGGCACACACGCCGCCGAGCACCAGCAGCTGACGCAGGTGCCTCCCGCAAAATACGAGCGTCCTTGACAATTTCGTTGACGGTCTGCGCTCTGTTCCGGGCGCTTTGGTGGTGCCTCCGAGACGAAAACGCAAGACGCTGGTCATATGAGAACGCAATGCAGTGGACAAGGGAAGCCGTCGAACCACCCACCGACGCTGGAGAGGGGGGGGGCACCGAGCACAGGCCGCGGATCTCGGCGTAGGTCGTCAGTCGTCGGAGCACGACATTGATTGCTACAGTCAATCCAGAAAGAAATGGGACAGTCATAGGCACCAGTGGGCAAGCCATGCGATTGTTTCCCGCCCTGGTTGGCAATCTCTCTGTGTGGTGCATCCACTCGACCACCTGGACAGTTCCATGGTGTGTCGATATCAAGATACTCGGCCTTCTCGAGTCGCTTGGCTTCCCGGTATGTGAGCACACTTGGAGATCGAGTCGCTTGAATGCCGTCGCCGAGTCAGGCTGAAGTACAGCTGTTTGTCCAGCATGCCTCCATCGAACACATGGCGAATGTATTGCAAGAAGGAAGCCACCCCGGGGATCTTGGGACCTGGTGTGGGACTTGGTGTGGTGCTCATTCATTCCTGCAGACCAAGGATCTTGTGGGTGCTCTGGATCTACTTGGTCGCCTGGGTGGTGCCTTTCGCTTGCGGGGAGCCATCTGAGCGAGAAAGCGTCCTTGATTCAGATCCAGAAACGCATCCCTGAATGGCCATGGCCAGCGCGCGATGTGTCGAGTGATAGCATATTTGTCCAACGACCAAAACCCGGGGGGCCCGTTTTTCATTGGATTGACGACCATTCGCTGAAGCGGCGATGGGCGACCATGAAGCGATTTTTGCACCGTGATCAAGCGTCGGGCTCGGTCATGGACGGCGCTGGGGCCTCGTCGTGCCCAAAGCAAACTGTGCGAGCAACCTCATCATCGATCGATCGGTGCGGATGCAAGACCTTGTCCATCCAGGGCGGACTCACCGCCAACGACCAAGGTTAGCGATCAAGGTCAACGACAATGGCCCATCAGTTGGTATTCAGCAAGCAACCCACTCGCGTGGGTACGATATATTTTGACACAGAAGCGTCCTGTTCTTCGGGGGAGGAATTGTAACAGGGTAACGGTACTGCAGACACAATCGGACGGGGCTCAGTCGTATAAATTTGAGTCAAGAAGATTGACACCAGCTGGTAGAAGCGACACCGAACAACAAAACGAGAAGGGTGATTACGCTTGTCAAGGGACTCTGCACAGCCTTATGTTCAACCTTCTGTTCAGCCTTGGAGAAACGTTACTCGTTTAAAGCATGGCAAGAGCAGCACACGCACACGCAAACGCAAAGGCAGGGAATAGGGTCAGTGCAGCGGATCGATGGGCGCCAGAGGGAACATTGGAAGTCGTGGGCGAGGCCGTGGCGGAGGCGCTGGTTGTGGTGGCGTTGATGGTGGTCGGGGACGGCAGGAGAGTGGTTGTGTTGGTGGCGGCGGCGGTTTTGGAGGTGGTGGTGATGGCTGAGCCATCGACATACCAGGGCATGTTCATGCAGGTTCCAATGGGAACGATGTTCAGGCTGATGTTGGCACGGTTCTGCTGGACATACTGGAGGATGCTGAGGATCACGCCGCTGGTGAAGGGGCTGATGTCGTGGCTGAGCGAGATGAAGCCCGGTCGGTTCGGGGCGAACCAGGATGAGATGACGGTGTTTTCGAGCGAAGCAGCGATGCTCGGGCTGGTTGTGGTCTGATCAGCAGCAAAGTCGTCCTTGGACCAGATGGTGACCGAGTAGCCGAGGGCATTGACGATGGAGCGAACACGATCGTCGACGTCACCGTAAGGTGGGCGGAAAAACTTGGGAACATGGCCGGTAGCATTGTAGATCAGGGCTTCGGAATACTTGATTTCGGCGACGATCTGCTCGTTGGTGCAGGTAGTGAGCGGGTGATGGGTCCAGGTGTGGACGCCGATCTGCTGGCCGTCATTGTACTCGTCCAAGACAATCTGAGGGTTCTGGATGACGTTCGATCCAACCACAAAGAAGGTTCCCTTGATCTTCATCTTGTCGAGCTGCTGGCGGATGGCAAGGGAGTCTTGGTGGTTGACGAGATCGACCGTGGGTCCGTCGTCAAAGGAAATGCCCCAGGTAGATGTTTGGGGGCATGCGTAGACATCGGCCTGATAGCCGTTGCCGGGTGCGGAGCGAACACAGGCAGTTCCGGGCCAGTAGCAGTTCTTTGCGACTGCAGCGGCGTTCGAGATATAGTGAGGACGGCGGAGGTGATGAAGAGGGATGGACATCAGCAGTGACGAAAGAGAGAGATGGACACCAGCGGCGATGAGTGCACATATACGGGGTGCTCGGCTGTGGAGCCGGCGGTTCTGCCAAGCATTTCAGGCGATCGTCTGCCTGTTGGGTGGTTGTATCGAAGCTTGGTGTGGGTGGTTGTATCGAAGCTTGGTGTGGGTGGTCATCCGCAAAGGCAGCGAACACAAACACAATCACTGTCGCGGCTGTTTTCGGACATGGAGAGGGGAGTATTGGTGCTCACCATCAGAGTTGTACTTGACAGTCGAGAGGGAAATGTAGGTTGAGGTGGGGATGCTTAGGAGATCGGCTGGGACAACCGACTGGACATATGCTAGGGCACTGGCGGAAACCAAGCGATAGGATCGGTCAGCACAGTGTTCCATAAAACGAAAGCTCGACGCAATGCCGCGGGACCAGGGTCAGTGTGTGTGAGCGGGTGGCAACGAGAACAAACAGACACCGAGGGGTGCTTGGAGACGGAGTCTGCCCCGAGCTTACTCTTGCACCAGCGGATCAGCGAGGAGGTTGCCTGTGATGAACTTGGATTGGTCGGTCGAGGGCCACTCTGGAAGAAGGCAACAGCATCGAGCTCGTTAGCATCGATCAAGGGATGTGCTTGGTGGCCAAAGACGACGAGGGCTTCGAGTCCAGGGATGACTGGAGCCGGAGCAGACGGCGAGCCGCCCGGCCAAAGACAGCAGCAAGCGCCTCCAGCAAAGACTTACGAGCGGGCATGGGCGGGGGATACTGCAGCGACGGGGCTCTGGCATGCACGCGGGGCTGGCCGATGCTGAGGGCACCAGCGGCCTGGAGCAGCGGGAGAGCGAGCAGGAGAGCCAGCGACGAGGGCATCTGTGGGAGCAGGGCTGGGCAGCGAGCAGAGACGATGGGCAGCGAGCAGAGGCAGCACCGATAGGTTTATAGAACGACGGAGCGCTCGCAGAGCATCGGGCTCGAGCGCCAGGATATCGCACCGGAACTCGGCAGAACCCAGCAACAAGCCGAATCCTGGAGCAGGGGGAGGTGGGAAACGGGCCGAGAACACACGCGGCGCGTGGCACAAGCGTGATACGGCCCAGGGGGACGCGGCCTGGGCGCGCGCTGGTTGGCCACGATAAGCGCACGTGCGCGGCGGAAAGCGTGGCGGCGCGCGACGCAAGCGGCCTGTGCGAGGGCGGGCTGTGTCGAGCGAGGCGCGTGGTGTGGTGTGATGCGATTACCAGAGCAGCGATGCTCGCGATCGGTCCGTCCGCTTCTCTGGCTCGACGTCGGCTTATTCGTTGTCCTCGTTCGACATTGGCTTATTCGTTGTTCTGGATCGGTGGCAGTCCATACCCGACTGAGTCTATATCACACCGTGCGACGCAGGGTGGGACATGTGCGCGCCAAACGCGGGTACCCCAAACCAACAACCGCCAAGACCGAGGAGCGGCGAGGGGAGACCGCGCAGCGAGATCGAGCGAGAGCCAGTACAGCGGGCCGAGTCAGACAGCGCGACTCGAGCACCGAGAGCGCACCGAGAGCGTGTGCCCAGAATATCAACTCTGTGTCCAACTCCATTTCCAACCAACTCCAACCGCAGCATCACCTTCAACTTCAACTTCAACTTCACCACCAACGTCAATCCCATCCCATTCCATTCCCATTCCCATCGCCCGTCCTCTCAACCCCCGGATCCGGCCATCCGGACCGCTCCTCCGCTTCCCAACCACCGTCCCCCGACTGTCCGCCTTTCCGCCCCCGTCTTCGGCTCTCTTGGTCTCTGCACGAGGCCTCGCCGTCTGGGCCCAGCGCTCGCTTCGCTCACAGCCACCCAGTCACCACACCCCCATCCACCGGCCTCCCTCGGTGGCTTTCCCCCGCCTGGCTCGCCGCCTCAACCGTCTTGTCAATTCATCTGATACTCCGTCTCTCCCAAGCCCATCATCTATCTGTGTGTCTGCATCGACATTCTCTGGTCCACCGTCTTCCCAGCTCCCAATAGATATCCCCCCAGCGTCCGCATCCTCGTCCCGCCTACCTGCATTCCAACCATGGCCGCCCCAAAGAAAAGCAAGGGCGTCAAGAGCTTTCTCGAGAAGAGGAAAAACTCCTTCCTGTCGAGCGTCCGTGCCGAGCCCGACGACTCCCTGTCCAACTCCGAGCCCTCCCGGAGCTCCTCGCTGAACAAGACCTTCGAACTCGATGTGGCGATCCCGTCCGGCTCCTTGCTCTTTGATGGATCCAACGGCAACGCCGAGTGCAGCTCGCCCACCGAGCTGCGACCTGCCGATATCCGACCCGCCGACATGCGACCCGCCGAGCCGCGACCCGCCGAACTGCGATCCACCGAGCTGCGGCCATCGCTGGAGGTGCCCGAGAAAAAGTTTACCAAATTCAACCTTGCCCTGATCAACAACCAGGTCGACAGCTTTCTGCACACCGGCCGCATCTCCATGGACGGGCTGAAGGGCAAGCGCAAGAAGCGCACTCGCGACCGCGAGTCCGTCCGTTCCTCCACCTCGAGAGACTCGACCGATCAGCTCTCCGATGTCCAGGTCGCTGTCCAGGTCGCTGTCCCGGCCGAGGCTGCGTCGCCCAAGACCGAGCAACTCGTCCCGGCCCTCGCCCTGCCGCCCACCGACCCGTCGTACATCCAGCTCGACGAATACATGGTTTGTATTTTGATCTTGCACTTGCGTTCTGCACTCGACGCTGGCCATTGCATTTCGCCGGCACCTGCTGTATTTGCCATTTGGCTTTGCTCTTGATGCTTGCAGGCATAGTCCGGCGGCGCAATGGCGCTTGAGGAATGGCGGGTGCATTGGACGGCGGTGGCCTGTTGGTGTCGAGTGGGGCGGGCGGCAACTTGCCTGCGGGATCGGGGGGCGACTCTTGGTGGCGGTGAGCGGTCCGTCGAGCGGGTCATACGTGGAGGTGATTTGCTCTTTATCGCCCCATTGCCACTCTTGACTAACCCAGCCTTGATCCCTTCGTTTATGCGGCAGGGTTGGCGCGGTCGCTACACTCCACGATACCTGTCGCCTCATAAGTACTTGAAGTCCAAGCGTCTATCGGACAGCAGCTTGTACAGCGACCACGAAAGCGACAGCGACGAGGACGTCGATACCGTTCCCGGTGCCGCCGCCACCACCACCGCCACCAACACTGCTGGGACCGACACCAGCGCCGAGGGTGACGTCAGCCCAAGCTCCTCGGTAAAAGTCAGTGTCTATGCCGAGAATCTGGCCGAGGGAGTCTCCAAGCCGAAGCATGTCGACGGATCCCGTGCCGATGTTCCAAACCCGTATAGCGACTCGCTGCCCACAATAGAGAGCGACGAGGAAAGCGATGACGAGGACGATGGGCCTCACGGAAGGGTAAGTCGCTAACGGATGCATACTGCCTGGCTGATGCTGACTGATCGATACATCTCGAATATTGCGTGGTGCTCTGTGCGAGATGCAGTCTGTACCGACACGCAGCTTGGCGTATTCGCTCCGTCCTGGTGGCGGTTGTCCCCTCTTCCTCCTCCACTGCGACGCATCCACCAACCTGTAATACGACCACACCCAAGACAATCCCCGCGGTGGCTGCTCCTTCTAACGCCCTCGTCTTCGCCTACCACCCAGCATGTGTCTCTGCTCAACCCCGTCATGGAAATCGAGATCCCGCAGATCGCGGAGCAAGTCCTGCCCAAGCGCATCATTCGCCCGCGTCTGCGCGACATTGCCGAAATGAGTGTCATCATCCGGCGCACCCAGTTTGGATCTGACCTCGAGCTCTCGCCCGTGATCCCCACGCCCTTCAACATCACCAAGCACCATAGCATCTCAAACCTGCGTCAGCTCGCCCCCGAGCTACCACGGATCCACAAGCATCAGAGTCTCGGCAATCTCCACGTTCCTCCGAGCCCCCGTCGCTCACAGGACGATGCCGCTAGCATCCACTCGAATCAATCGGACGTGTCACCGTCAAAGGCCATGATTGCCAGCTTCAAGCAACGCCTGGCCGAGAACCGGCAGCTGGCCACCCAGCCCAAGCCGAGGACGGTGTGGCATCTGTCCAAGCCTGCAGACCAGAACGACGACTGGAACACTGGCATCGAGAACTGCATCCGTCGGGCCAACGAAATTCGCCAGCGCGAAACCCTGCAGATGGGCAAGCGCGTGCTCTCGGTTGACCCCAGCGCCGAAATCGAGGGTCTCGATGAGGCCATGCGCAACTCGCTCGAGATGTGAGGGCGGTGTGAGACTTGTCAATATCCATTTGGTAACTCTCTCGCTCGCCATCGCCCTCGCCATCGCCATCGCCCTCGCCTTCAACCCTCTCCCCCCCCTCCTCGTCTACCCCGCCCTCCAGCCGCCACCCTCCTGCATCTTTCCTCCCTCTCTTCCCTCCAGCCTTAGAGTTCTTCCTTCTCCCACCGTGCCGTCGTGCGTGGGTTTCTGCAGTATGATTGCCGTCGATGCTCAATGAAGCCCTCAGTCACCCGGTGGATCCGCATCGGCAGCCACCGGCTGTCGTGCATTTCTTTATCGTGCATTTGCGATGGTGCTGCCAGTGGGCGCAGACATTTTCTCTGGGGGGTTTTGGGCTGCTGCCCTTCCGATCTCCCCCCCCCCAGAATTAGTTTTGCCACGACTCTTTGCTCCGCTAATTACTTGAGCAGAAACACTCCGTTGGCAGGGCCATTCATCTCTCTCCGATTCGGGGGGCATTTCGGATCGCCCGCTCATTTACCATTTCATTTGCCCATTTGTTCATTTGCTCATTCGACTTCACCGCACCCTTTTCAATCCCTTGTACTCGCACCGTGTTTTCCTTTCGCATCAATCGATTCCAACATTTTCCTTGTATTCCTCCCTGTTCTTTTTTGCAACTTGCCATGGCTTCCTTTCGCCATTTTCGGAACATCGAGAGCATCGATCCCCCTCCTATCCATGCCCCAGTCATCCTCAAATACATTCCATTCTATTTTTCTTTCTTTCTTGCTTGCCTGTCTGGCTGCTTGCTTGTTTGCTTGTTTGCTTGTTTGGGTGAACAACCTCCCCCCCCCACACACACACAATCACCGCTCGGAGCAGTCGTGGCTATGAATGTGTGTATTGTCAAGACCAGCATCCAACCGCAGCGGGATCTTCCTTTCTCTCTTTCTCACGCATTCTCACTTCCAAGCTCTCGGGTCCCTGGGCCGCAGCTTCACGCACGGCTGGATTGCAGGCGAGAGCCCGCAAACAACAATAAAATAAAAAAAATGACAATAGTGATAATGAAAAGTAACTCACGGCGGTTAGGGCACGATAACACAAGCACCCGCCGCCAAAAGCCGAGCATGTAAATGCTTGATCGGTGTTTGCTGTTAATGTGAGAGACTCTGTTGAATCTTCAGAAACGCGTTACACCGATATCCGCCTGGCAAAAGGGCATTGGCCGTTGAAATCCAGACACACGTTCGCGTCCACAACAACATGGGCTGGGGATCGGAGGGGGGGGGCAAACAGAATGGCCAAAACGACGCATGAGAACAAGAGACAAAATCGCAAGAGGGATAAGAGTGTCATTGTGGCAATGACAGTATATGATCAAGCAATGAGAATGAAAGGGCTGGGATGACGATGGCGTGTTTGTCATTATTTTTTTGATGGATCCCGAAAGTCACCGGCTGGGAAAGGAGAGGAGGGTTCTATATGGATGTCTTGAGAGAGAGAGGAGCGGGGAGGCGCGGCTGGCTTAGTAGATATCATTCTCGCCATTGCCGTCCCAGACGCTGCTCTTTCCGGTGACAGAGAACTCCAAGTCTTCCTTGGTGATCGAGTCCCAGAACTTGTAGACCATCATGACACCAAGGAGAGTACAGATGACGCCAAAGAACATGCCGTCGATGTAGTGCTGGGCCAGGTTGCAGATCTGGATCGAGAAGATATACTGGCAGACCTGGCCAGCGGCAAAGAACAGGAATCCAACAGTGATGTCACCTGCAAGTCATGAGCGAAGCAATACAGCACAATGGTTAGAATCGGTCCATGATGCAAAGACGTGGCAGGTTGCGCAAGCTACGCGATCGACCGGAGCGAGGTAAGGTGCCTGGTGGTAAAGAGGGCCCGGTTGTGTTCGATCCCACCAAGAGAAGCACGCCGTCTTGACAACCTCGATTCTGGACCGTAGCCATGGCAGCCCAGCCCAGCCCAGCCCAGCCATCGGATCCGGATCGAAGCTTGTGGTGTGGCCTAGTGGCAAGCCGCACGTTGACCGAGCCAACATACAATTGGATCCAGTCCACAGCCGGATCCAGGACCAGCCCGCCTCCCACATCCTTGCGAGCGTGTACTCACCAATGGGCCACTTGTCTTCCAGAGTCTTGACGACCAGGATGATCTGGAGCACGTAGTAGATAAAGACGCAAGCGACGGAAAACACAAAGTAGACGATGAAGAGACCGATGGGGCTGGCCGAGTTGAAGGGGCCGATGCCGAGGAAGGTGGCCAATGCCACAAACATGGTGATGGCAAAGACGACAAAAGTGGCGATGCGGATCGACTGGATGCAGTAGCGACAGAGCAGACAGGGACGAGTCAGTCGGTTGAGTCGAGCGGTTGCCGTGTGGGCCCTGAGTGCAGTAGGAGCTGGCGCTGGGTCCGAAGCCGACTTGGCCGCAGAATGATGCTGGACATCCATGTGCCAGCCAGGCCACAGGGCCGGAGGACCGGACGAGTCTGCCTTACCCAGAGCGATTGAGGGGTACCATCCTCAGCCCACTGGAAGCCGACGAAACCGTTGCAGAGCAGACAGAACATGGTGGCGACGCCGAGGCCGATGTAGCCGGCAACAAAGTACTGGAGAGAAAAGTAAGGCAGAGACACGGTAAGTGAGTGGGGGGGGGAGACATGGTGGACAGGCAAACCAGTGGGGGAGGCTCGTCGAGGACACCGATGGCAAAGCAGCAATCTCAAAGACAATCCTGGACAGACGCAGCGGGACAGCTGTGCCAGAGGGCAGCGCACGCAGGTATCCCAGTCTGATAGATCCAGCTCCGACCATCCAGACATCCAGACATCCAGACATGCACTGCGCAATACCGAGTCTGCGCCTCCCTCGACAGCCACAGCAAGCAGCGACGGCGACAGAGTGCCAACGAGTGATGCTTCTGCACACTTACTTGGTAGAGGAAAGACGACGAGGCAATGATGCCCGAGACCAGCAGGAACTCAAAGATGGTGGTGAAGGCGTACATGTAGAAGAACATGACGATTTCCTTCCGGCCGACGGCGGTGTATTTCGAGCGGATGTGGTAGATCATGATTCCGGTCATGATCAGGGCCACGAGGTGGATGATCAGGACGGCGGGCTCGAAGATGAGGATGCCGGGGTCGCCGCCGAGCTGGATGTTTCGGGAGTAGCAAGAAGCCTCGACGCCTCCACCGAGGGTGTTGGTGCTGACGAGCGGACACAGGGTCAGCGAGAGCTGGGAGCAGAAATAGTCGAAGCTCCCGAAGGAGAAGGGGTACTGGGTGGACGACATGGCGTTGGAGGCAAGCGTATGTGTGGGAGGTGCAGGGTCTCGCCGGTGCTCTGGGTGGGAGTTGCCTGGAAGAGGCTTGAGAAGATGGGCGGAAGGGCAAGATGGGGGCAAGCGAGGAGAAAAGACGACCAAAGGACGACGAGACGGGCGGGGAGGGGCGAGGCCGGGGGACGAGGCGGCGCCGGGTGGCAGCGAGCACCGCAGTGTGAATGGGACGACAAGCTGCGGCGCGGCGCCCTCGCCTGCCCTCGCCCGCTCTCGGTGCCGATCTCGCTGGCGGTCTTGGTCACGGTCCTTCTCGCGGTCCTGCTGTGGGGGGGGTGCATTGCGACTGTGGGCCGTTCTGTCCAGAACGCGCGGCCGCTGCAGTCGCAGTTTAATGCCGCGGGCAGTGGCGGTGGGGGGGAGCAAGGCCCCGCCGCGCTGCGCAAACACAAAACAGAGGCGGCGGTGGCGGGTCGGCTGTGCAGAGAGCGTCGATGGCACGGCAGCACACACTGTGGGCACACATTGCAGAGACAGTGTGCGCAGCCACAGTAGCAACAGCTGTGTGTCTGTCTGGCGGACAAGAGGACAAGAGGACAAGGGGACAAGAGGTCGCTGTCCGAGTGCGGCTGTCCGGCCCCCCACCGAGAGGGGCGGTGCCCAGATCCGTACATGCACTGCCACATCCATCGCTCCCGGCATCTGCCGTCCACGTGTCGCCGAAGATTCCATTTTGGCCAGAGGCTTCCCACGATCGGGTTCTCACCGAGGGTTTCCGACAGACGGCCTCTCGCCCACACGCTGTCCTGCACTCTCCTATTGCCACAACTGCCCGAATCGCCGAATCCTCCTCCAGGATCTTCCATTGCAAACTCTGTCTCGTGCGCCAAAACCTTTTCATTTTGGCACTACACCAGCATCCGACCAGAGCGAAAAATGCCGTGTTCACCCGCTCGCCACTTGCCACTTGCCACTAGCTACTCGCCACTTGCCACTTGCCACTAGCTACTCGCCACTTGCCACTCGCCACCAACTCAGAGCGTCGTTGACTTCCATTGCACCGTCAAGCATTCCGTGGATCTGCAGTCCTTGCTTTGTTCTTTTGTGTCCCACCCCGCTTCTGGATCCTCTCTCGATGAGCTGCCAGAAGCAGTTCATCCGACCTCCATCTTCGCCCTGGGAGCATCCCACCCAAGTCCGAGGCCGCACAGACCGCCGTCAAGATCACCAAGCGCGAGTTAGTGTCGGCACCAACTGGACCAAGAACAAGCCTTCGCTGGCTCTGCTGCTGCAATGGAACAACCCTCCGCCCTCGCCGTATCGCTCTATGAAATCGTATCGGGCATCCTTGGATACGTCGACTCCAGGCGGGATCTGCTGTCCGCCATTCAGTGCTGCCGACTCTGGAGAGACATCGGCACCAGCATTCTTTGGAGCCACTTGGATCTCGATACAGCGATCCCGGGTATGTCAGCGACGCTCTGCACCATCCCCACTGGATATACCATCCGCATGACGACCTTCAGCTCATCCAGTTCCATCGTTCGAGCTCGATCACTCTTGTCCTCTCCGACAATGGTCTCCCCTCAGCTTCCCCCACTCCTCCTGTCGATCGATTCATCCACCGTAATCCATGCTCAAGTGCTCTGATGTACATGTTTCCACACTCACATCGTTCGTTCGACTCTCCTTTCACTATGCGCTCAACTCTTACTCACCTGTCGCAGCCAAAACGATCCCCATCCGCCGATCCCAATACTTCATGAACGAGCCCGTTCCCGACAGCACCTACCTCGCCAGTCTCTGCGACCCGGCCGACACTCGTCGCCTACAGCGCCTCATTCTCACCATCCAAGCCAATCCTGGCTATCTCAACCATGTGTCTCGCCTGACCGTGCGCTTCAACTACCAACTCTCGCTATCGATACCCACTCCCATGCGCTCCAACGACCACTATCTTGAGTTTGAAGAAGAAGACCTGCCCGAGTCTGTCAAGCAGTTGTGTTGGTCATGCTGCTGGCAGCGGATCGCCATGATCATCCAGATCTGTGACTTGCTCACTTCTCGGGCTTGGAAGTCCAAGTGCTCCACCACCGGCCCAAACCGCCTCACCATCGTCCTCAACATCGATCTGCCTCGCCGCTCGTACGATGAGCGCCTGGCCATCTACACCGTCTTCCAGACCCTCTCAGAGTCCTTCCAATTCGGCCCCTTTGCTCGGAGACCGAGTCCAAGCCTGCCAGATTCGTCAGCGATCCCCATGGCCTTGACAAAGGGGTCATTGGTCTTGTCAGAGTCCATGGCCCTGCACGATCCTCGCTTTCTCATTCCGTTCTTCACATTCGACGATACTCCGGCTCCAGGAGGCGCACTCGTGGACACAGACGAATCATCCCTCGTCCACAGTCGCACCTGCTGCTTTGACGAGCTGCATCTCTGGAACGGCACCCTCTTTGCTCCAACAACCCTGGCCTACATTCTCAAGGGCCTTGGACCACTGTCGGTCCTGAGACTCGAGCGATGTACTTTGACCCCAGAGGCGCTCGATCTGCTGCTCCAGCGTTCCCACACCATCACCTCGCTGTTCTGGAGCCACACAGTCTTCCCACCCGATACCCCGATGTTCTCGTCCGTCCTCAGCCGATTCACTCGCCTCTCGGCTCTGTCGCTGCGATCGTGTGTCCGAACATGGTCGCCGCCTATCACGGATGTCTGCACCCTTGTTCCTGCAGTGGGGAAGGGCTTGGTCGTGCTGGACGTCTCGCAATGCTTCCGCCTCGGCAGCGAGTTCTTCTTGTCTGTCTCAGATGTCTGCCCAAACCTGCAAGATCTGAACCTCAAGGGCAACATGATCAAACCTGACGAAATCACACGGATACTCGAGCACTGCCCGAGACTGCGCCGACTCGATCTGGCCGACTGCCCGTATGTTTCCATCACGATCCTCGAAAGCCTCGTTCGTTTGCGCCCGCGCTCGCTTCAGCATCTCGATCTTAGCGGCTGCAGCAAGGTCGTCGAGAATGGCTCCAGAGCCTGCGTCCTCATCTCGGTCGCCACTCACTGCCTGCCCCTCAGAACGCTCCAGGTGGGCCCGATCCGCACCGTCGATTCTCTGCGGGACTGGCGGGTCCTGGCCAGTCTCAACGGCATCCTCACCGATCGGTTCAGTCAGGGACGCTCCTGCCTGTCTCGAGACGAAGCATCGGATCTTTCCCGCATCAACCCCGCCGAGCACCTCCAGCCTCCATCAGAGGACGACCCGCAGCGCTATGTCCATTACCTTCTTGCCTTGACCATGGACCGCTACGTCTCCTTCGACATGGACATCCTCCGCAACCTCACCAGTCACATCGAGAACCTCAAGCACTCTGCCTTGGAACACAATGTGCTCAACGAACGGGTTGCGACCCTCGAAGACCTTTACCAGCGCAGCCTGGATCTTCGCCCACCCGAGCCAGCACCGGTCGACAGATACATGGCCACTGACGTCGCTGCCACTGGCTGCCCAGTTAAACTCTTGGCACAGCAATCTTGAATATACGTGGCTGATCGTTACAGTCGACTTGCACACAACTCAAATGGAGCGCCGCCTACGCCGCCGTTCGTTCATCGGTCTCGGAATGTAGTCTCGCTTCATTTTCACACGGATGGCGAGTGATCGGCATGAAGGGAGGTGCCTTGGCATCGGCAAGATCTGGCCCTCTCTATCCCAATCTATAAGCTCGGTAATGACGATGGATGTACTTGACGGTGGCACCCTCACAGTGTGTCATCCAGAGACGCAGTCTTGCGGCTCGACCGCGACGGATGTCGAACAAACCAGTGGTGGAGAACAACAATCCCGAGATCGAGCATAATCACACCCAAGTACGAGCTGTGGCGGCGACAACGATAAAGCCCCCCCCCCAAAGTGAAGAAAGTCAGAAGCTGCTGATGCTACCAACCAACCAACCAACCAACCTGAGGTGTCGCAGCTACCAGTGGTGCGATGTGCCGGATGTGCCCTCTCCCACATTTGCTCGTGTCCTTACCCGGCACTGATGTAATCGAATGGACCGTCATGGAAATAGAGCGACACCAGCGAAAATATGCCTCCGAGGATGTCGCAGGCGAGGAACAGGAAGCTGATACCATCGACCTGTCGCTGGGCTGTAGGTGGTTGGCAAGATGCAGGGACAAGAGTCAGAGATGCGAGTAAAATGGAACGGAATCACAATTGGCCATAGTCATCAATATAGAGAGTCGTCCATAACCGGGGGAGGGGCAGCATTGCGATTGTCCTCATGAGCATTCAAGAGCACTCACCACAGATCGTTATGTACTGGGGGATGAATCCACCAATGATCAAGACCGTCGGCACCAGCCCCAAGGCGCTGAGCACCCCTGATTCTGGATTCTGGATGCCTACCCACTGGTAGCGAGCACGAACGGCATCGATTGTCAGTTGGTTGCAGTGCCCACTCTCGCAGCGGAATCACGATGGCCATGTGGTTGTCCATGTGGTTGTCCATGCGGTTGTCCACACAGTCGTTCCGTCGATACAAGAATAGAAAGCCGCAGATTCGCCTCCTTACGTTGACAATCAGGTACATTCCGAATTCTAGGCAGCCGAAAACCACGCAGAGCAATGCGAGTAGGACGGTCGCTCGCTGGGTCGTAATAACTCTTGCTTGTCTGCAAAGAAACGACAGAGTGAGTGTAAGCCCACAAGGGTCCACCCATGTCACCAAGAGCAACAACGACCAGGGTCGCAGCGGCATTCGCTGGATCGGTATCAGCGAAACTAGTAATCGTAATAATTCACAAGCACAGCGTCATTGGTGATCCCCCCCCCGAAAGCCATCGCCGATTACAATGTCGTATTTCTTCCCTCCCACCCTTTTCCCGGCCGCGAACCTTCGATAAAGCAGACACTGGACAAAGCAAACGAGGGCAAAGAAACAAAACAGGTTCGGCTGCACGATCAGTCCGACGGTGAACCGGCCCTCGGGCTTGCCCATGCCGTAGCCGGCAAAGAACGGCGCCCAGATTGCCCAGCAGAACATCATCGGCGAGGACAGGACCCCGACGGCTCCGTGTCTATAGTTGGACCATGCTGTGCAAGGAGGAGAAGCAGGAGCCATGGCCGAGTCGCAACCATTGGAGCAGATTCGTCAGCGAACCGTTGCCGATACGTGGGGGGGGGGCACAGTGGATGCGAGATCGCTGTCGATGCGCATGGAGTCGATGAGAGCTGCTGCTGCGACAAAACCAAAACCAAACTGCCTCACCCTGTGGGCACAGTTGGAAGCTCCAGAAGACCAACCCCAGGTAGGCAAAGACCTGCTTGACAATCGCTTTGGTTGCCGGATCGATGTCGCCCATCGCAGCCGAGAGGACCACGGCCAAGATCACGACGAAGCCCGCGGATCGCTCGTCTTTCGGTTGCGGGGGCGAACAATGCGCAAACAAGCAACGGAATTTGAGTTTTGGCCCGCTCTTCACACCTCGGTCCGCCGCCAACACACCCGCCATACGGACAGAGGCCATCGAGGGGCCGCCTGTCGATGCTGCCAGGAAGCTCAAGATGCTTGCGGTATACTACAGTATATATTGGACATGAGATTGAGGAAGTGGAGACACAGCATATCGAAGAGGACATCACCAAAATGAGAAGACCGAACTACCTCCCGCTTCCTGTTCTACTGGGGGTCGGTCGGAATCACCCAGCAAGCACTGTTGGGCCAGCGAGGGGTTGGGGAGGGGTTGCAACGGATGAGGGGTTTGGGATAGCAAAGGACGAGTGAGAGGGGAGCAGCGGGACCGGGGAAGAGGTGGGTTTAGTCTTGATATTGGGCCAGCTTGTCCGAGAACTCGACCGAGACACCGCCCATGATGGCGACACCTCGGATGACGACCTTGGAGGTGGGCAAGCCCGAGTAGTACGGGTTCTTATGGATGCCAATGCTATTGAGCGCAGAGGTGGAAGCAAACAGCAAGAGTCAGCCGTGATCAAGATAGGGTTCGTCGAATTCCTGTTGTGCATCGAATGGCCATGCGGGGCTCACGGATGCCGATCCAAACGATCGCTGTGGCCGCATTGGCTCTCATTCGCGTCAGATCAAAGGACTGGGTGGTGGCCCACTTACCCGCCCAGAATTGCAACGCCTTGGTTGACGACCTCAACGTCAGCAGGCACCCGGATGGTGATTCCTCCCAGAAGCGAGGCTGCATTGATGGTATAGGTTCCTCCACGAACCAGCTTCGTGTTGATCAGGTCCAGATCGGTGCCTCCCATGATGGCAAACGAGGTTTGGGCTGATTTCGAGGAGCTGCCGTGGCAGCTGGATTGGACGACGGGCGGGGCGCTGTACTGGGCGACGGGTACGGGAGGCAGAGTTTGGTCCTTGTTCAGGGTAGACGGGGCGCCGTTCGGGTAGACTTGGTAGGTCACCGGCAGGGTCGAGTCTTGCTGCTGGTACTCGGGAAGGCCATCGTGCTGTTCGGGCGGGGGCATGGGCAGGCCCTTTTCGTTCTTGATATCCTGGATGTTCTGCATATTGTCGGTGAGTGGAAGACGGCTTGGGTGTCTGGATGAGGGCTGTTGCGAGCGGATGCTGGGATGGCGAGATGAGACGAAACAGGGCGGAGAGGACGGGCCTCCTGGATTTATACCCCCGGAGGACGGTTCTTGGCACGTCTTGGCAGCCAGGTGGTGGTCGGCTGCCAAGAGCGGATCGCCCGCCGCGCCACATTGGGATTGGTCGGAATCGCTGTGCTCGTGCACAACCGCAGTCGGCGTGCGAATGTGATTGTTTTCGATGTGGCGCGGCGGGGAGGGCAGCACGGCGTCGCCATTGGTCGACGACTGGACTCCTGGGTCTTGGCATTCCCAAGGCGGACAGAGCGTCTGCAGCGTGTCGCCGCCGCACGATCTTCGAGCACGGATCAGCCTCATACCCACACGGATCAGCGTCGTATTGGATGCAAGTGCAAATTGTATTGACGGAAGCGAGGGACGCTCAAATACAGCGACAAGGATTCGATTGTCAAGAGAGATGCCGAGGGGGGGGGAGAGAGCGAATGCCTCTAATCGTACTGGGCCATCTGGTTGGCAAATACGACCCGAACGCCGCTGAGAACAGCCACGCCGCGGATCAAGACTCGCGAAGTTGGCTCTCCGGAAAAGTATGGATTCTTGTGGGTGATTACTCTGCCCGAGGGTGTCCAGTGCAGCAAGCAGCAGCAAGCAGGAGAGGGGAAACAGAAGAATAGAAATGTGTGATTAGATCCAACATGGCGTTGCCATCGGAGCCAGATCGACATACATATCCTGGATCGAGGCTCTGGCTGCTGCATACATTAACACCGCTCACAGAGTCTGCCACAAATGCTTACCCGCCCAGCACCAACACATTTTCGTTGACAACTTCGACATCGGCCGGGACAGTGATCCTCACGCCGCCCATGATCGTGGCGGCATTGACAACAAACGTCTGTCCACGAATGAGCTTTGTCCGAGTCAAATCCACCTCAGTGGTGCTCAGGAAGGACACAGACGAGGTGTCTGTACGGGCCAGAGCCGAGTCGGCTCCAACGACATGAGCGTCCTCCGCAGAGCCTTGCCCTCGAATGCGAGCTCGCAGCCGAGTCCGAAGCCGAGACAACCGCGGAGACACCGATTGCAGCGGATCGTCGTGGTGGTGGCGAAGGCGATTCTCGGCAGTCGGAGCAAGTTCCTGTGGTTGAGCTGCCGCAGTAACTCCTGGGGCTTGAGTCGTCGCAAGCAGCTGTTCGGGCTGCGGAATGGTTTGGGTATGGGTTTGGACAGCCGAGTTCGACTGGAGCTCGCGTTGGGCTGAAGTCGAGCTATCGTAGCGCTCGTATTGAGGCGGCGGATCATGCCAAGGAGGCAGCGAGTGCGGATGCGGATGCGACTGTGGCTGTGGCTGTGGTGTGATCTGGGCCGGGACGAGGCGTTCAGTCGGGAACGGGTTGGTTGGTTGGTGGATCGACTTGAGGTCGTAGCCGCCGTCGTCGTCGAATTTTTTCAGGTTGGTTCCAGAGTTCATGTGGTGCGATAGATGGGAGAGAGTGAGAGAGTGAGAGAGTGCAGCGGTATCGCAGCGGTATCGCAGTGCCAAGAGTTGCGAGGGACAGGCAGATATTCTGCGCGGATCCTTGGCGTTGAGTCTTGGCACGGTCTCTTGGCGAGTGACATGACGCCACCACGTTGTATTGGCGGGGCGGGGATGGGTGTTGGCGATGGTTGCATCCGTTGCGGTTGCATCGGCTGCGGTTGCATCGGCTGCGGTTGCCCATCCGAGGCTTCGGTCGATGATTGCCATCGATGGTTGTCATCCTCCATCGCTATCCCCACCAAGAGAGATTCATATCAATCGCTTGTCTCCCTGGTCGTGGGCTGCTGTCCCCATGTCCTCGTCTCATGGCTGCTTCCGCTGTCCAGCAGCCCGGGCCATCGGGCCGTTGATCAGGGCATTGCAACACTTGCTTGCGGACCATCTCCAGCCCTCGCCCTGGTCCTTCCGCGGCCACCTCTGTGAAGGTTGGGCGGCTGCTGGCTCTGGCTCGCACTTGTCCCGTTCTTCCGGCTGTTTGTTGTCCTTTGCTGCGTGCGCCTGTGGCTCCTGTCTCCTGCTCGATGCCACATCGGATAGGACCACTTGTCACTCGCTCGCCCTTTGCCTCTCTCGCTCCTCGACGGCTGCGACAGCTACCCGCCATCGAGCCTGGGGTCTGAAATCGCAGATCCTGCTGTCCTCGGCTCGATACGCTCCATCACTGCCACAATCGACCAGCTGTCGCTTTGGATCTGCATCATGTCAGCCATCGCCCGAATCGAGCAGTTCCGGTCGAGCACCACGGCCGCCTTCATCGTCGTCTTCGTAGCCTTCTTGGTTGATGCGGTAATGATACAGAATCCTGCCTACGCTCAGCTCTTCATCGGCGGTGCTTCGGGGCGTGCTGCAGGGTTCTCGACCCGGTGCTGGTTTACAGCTGCTGCCGCCCTCGGTTCCTCGCTGTATGATCTGGATGCACCGACCCAGGACACTTCAGCCAAAGATTTGCAGCTCACCAGTTCGCCATTATCCATTCTCTCGGTTGCCCCCCCACCTCCAACTGCTCGTGTGCCGACGGACTGGTCTACAACTGCGGTATCGTCGCCTTTATGGCAGGTTGTCTATGGAGTCGTTATCCCAATCCTGCCGAAATTTGTGACCCAAAAGATGGGCATCGAGGAGAAATATGTCGGGCTCTTGTTTGCCTGCTATTCGGCCGGCCTGCTTGCCACCACCCCGGTGGTCGGTGTCCTCTCGGACCGGTATCGAAACAGACAGATCCCGATGCTCGTCGGGCTGTTGGCACTGTTGCTGACGACCCTAGCCTTTGGCTATGGCGAAACATTTGGGTGAGTGCTCTGTGGGCGGCCCCCTGTCATCTGGGACGGGCCCCGGTCGGCTACTCACCACCACGACCGACATATCTTCCAGCGTTCTCGTTGCCGCCCGTATCGGACAAGGCATTGCCGGCGGAATCAGTTGGACAATAGGGGTGAGCCAACCAGTCTACGGGAGCGCTTGATGCAGCAACGGCTGACATGATAGATGCCATGTCCGCGCAGTGCGGACGGCTGCCGATTCGACTCCTGTCCATGCTACATCGTTGGGCTCTGTGGCGGATCCAGGATCTGAATCGCCATCTTACCCTTGTTGGCATCGTGTGCCGCTATGCATTCCTCAACCGACTGGACGTTGCGATTGTGCATATCCCTCGGCAGCTCTGCATGTTTGCGGATATATACCCTCCATCCAAGCTCGGGATTGCCATGTCCAATCTCCTGGCTGCCAATACCATCGGCGTCACCGGTATGCTCCTGCTGACAAGTTCGTCGAGTTGAAGTGGGCCGGAGTTGGAGTCGGCCATTGGGAGGAAGAGTATTCGCACATGTGCCGTCTTGGTTTGCTACTCTCCAGCGGCGCTGTCGATGCATTTTCAGCGCTGCACCGTCCGCAACTGTTTCCGATCCATGCCTGATCCATGCCTTGATCCTGCTCCCATTGCCTTCCTGCGCATGTCAACTCCGGACTGCCGGGCGTTCACATCGATTGTCAATCTGCACCCTCTTGCTTCAGTCGGACCTCCCATCGGTGGTATTCTCTATGACAACCTTGGCCAGCACGCGCCCTTCATCTTCTGTGCCGGTCTTGCCGGGATCGACTTTCTGGGCCGGCTGATGCTCAAGACCAAAGTGGCCGACGCAGCCACGGATTCATCGACTGGAGACGAGACGAGTCGGGATGCTGAAGCGACGGCCCCAAAACGCAAGGTCTCGATGATCTCGCTGCTCAAGAATCCACAGGTTCTATGTACCTGTGGCTCCGTTCTCTTTGGCACGATCGCGTTCACTGGCATTGAGCCGACGGTGCCGATCTATGCAGCCCAGCAGTTTGGGTTCAACCCGACCAACATCGGCCTGCTCTTCCTGGCGATCGTCCTGCCCAACATTGTCGCCTCGTACTTTGCCGGCTGGATCAGCGACCGATACGGCCGCAAGAACGTCCAGGCAGCCGGGATGCTGGTGGTGTCGCTCTCGTGCGTCTTTGTCGGGCTGGCACCCACCCTGAGCCTCTTCATCGTGGCCTTTGCCCTCATGGGCATCGGTGTCGGCTTCAACGTCTCGCCAACGCTGCCAGAGATGGCCGAGTTTGTGGAAGAAAGGTTTGTGTCGCAGTGTTGGAACAGCAACATTGCAATGTTGCTCGCTGGCAGGACAAGAGCCTAAAAACCATTGCGACGGGGATGCGGCGGGCTGCAAGACATGTGGCTGTGGCTGAACGCTGCTAACCCGAGCACCGCCGATGACCACTACCATGCCAACAACGCCAACAATATCGACAACACCCACAACACCGATGCCATCGTTTGATCGCTGAATCGCTTGTCTCAGCGGCGGAGGCGCCTATGCTCAAAGCTACGCCCTGTTCAACATGTCCTATGCCAGCGGCATGCTCTTTGGCCCCATCATCGGCTCGGCACTGGTTGATCGCTGGGGCTTTGCTGCCCAGATGTACTTTTTGGCGATTGCATTGTTCTTGTACACACCAATCTTGGTGTATTTCCACCTCAAGCGGGTCAAGGCCGGGCATCCAACGTCGGCAGCAGCCCCTGTCCAGGAAGAGCCCGTTGACCACAGCGTACCCAAAGCGAAACAGGACATCCTGTTCTGAGCCAGAGCCATTGTTGCTTTCTGGGTCCTGAATACACGCCACATTCATCGCCTGCCATGACCAAAGAGCGTGTCCCGTTCACTTGGGGTACGCTATAATTGACATACCCTGGTCTGCTGCATGTACCACTCCATGTACCAAGCTGCTCTATCCCAAGCCCACCGCAAGCGCATCGCCCAGGACGATCGTCTTTGCGCCCCAGGCTCCCGGTCGGGGCTCGTCCTTTGCACATGTTCCGCCCATCCAGCCAGCCAGCAACGTGGTGGTTGACGGTTGGTGGTTCGTGGTTGATGGGAGGGACATCGGGGCGGCCTTGGCTTGCACATCATTTCCGTGGGTCTCGTCGCGAGCCCAATCGGGATGAAAGATCTCGGCTATCGAGAGCCCGGTCAAGAGCCCACCCGGCCCAGATGCACAGACCCGCCGTGGGCTCGCGATGGACATGCCGCCGCGGAGATCGCTGCGAGGACCGCGAGCAAATCGAATGCCGCGGCAGCCGCACATGGGGTCGTTCCCACGGTGCGGCTGCAGAATGGCTGGCGGCCAATGGCGGAATTGTCTCGACACAACGTTTTTCAGGTCCTTGCCGTCGTCAGGGCCGACCAGAACAGAGCCAGAGCAGAGCCAGAACAGAGCCAGGGTCGGAGTCAGGGTTGCACTGTTTGGGATCGGATTGGATTGGGCCGTTGGTTGGGCTGTTGGTTGGGTGGACTCGCCTGTGCGACGGCTCAAGCTCGTGCTCGAGACAGAAGGCCGTCGCCCCGTGAGATGGCGAGGGCAGTCTTGCGGTTGGACACCCCAGGCCGCTGCCGCGACGAGGGCATGCATCGCCGATGCCCGCTGTCTCCTTGGGAATGCGGCTGCCGTACTCCTCGGGTGGCACCCGTTTTGGTTCCATTCTGGCACGGCAGCAAAGGCGTTGAGAGTACTCTGACGACAGCAACAACGAACACATCGCAGCAACGAACACATCGCAGCAACGAACACATCGCAGCAACGAACACATCGCAGCAACGAACACATCGCAGCAACGAACACATCGCATCCACCACCACCATCACAAAGCCCCCAACCACACCACTCCACCACCGCTGCGCCCACGTTTTGTCCACCGTGAAACACCCCGCGTCAGTGGTCGCTCCCACACCCGCCCCTGTCCATGCCCCACATCGCCTTGTCTGCGGCCATCCCGCGCCTCTGGCCCCCTCGCCAGGCCATCCAGTTTGCGTGCCCAGTATCCGCTGTTGCAGTCCGGGGGCCGCGGCTGTGGGCTGCTTGCTGTGGTGGCTTGGCCCCCGAATAGCACGCGGCCGGCAGCGAGCGCGTGGGTTGGCCTTGCACGATGTCTGGGAAGAAGCCCGCTTGGAACGTGCGGGCGAGCCTTCATGGCCGGGCGCGTGCATCTGGGCAAGATCGCTTCTGGCCGCGCTCCTTCCCGCGGAAACCCAAGGGCCAACGTCGATGGGAAAGCACGACGCTTGCCGGTCAGGTCCTGCCCGCCCTGGCCTCTGCCGCCCGCGCTTGTTGGTCCGGGAGTTAAAAAGCGCCCGCCAGCGCCATGCCGCTCAGGCCAGGTACAGAATCGAGAGGGTTCCTCACGCAGCCAACCCCGCAAGCACCCAAGCTCTCGTTTCCCTGTGGCCATCTGGAGAACTCGCCATGTTCGCCGCCCGCTTCTCTGTCGCCCTCCTCCTGGGTGCTTCCGCCGCCCTGGCCATGCCCGTCTGCAAGCCCCTCAACCAGACCCAGACCTCGGTCCCTGGCTACACCATCGCCTCGCCCACCGCCTCGGCCACCGGCTACTCGACCTCCGCCTCTGCCTCTGTCACTCCCTCGTCCACCGTCTCGACTCCCGGCTATCCCACCGCCACCCCCACCCCTGCCAAGCAGTGCCAGGATCTCCAGTTCATGATCATTGGTGACTGGGGTAACGCCGGTGCCGGCCAGAACAACACCGCCGCTCTCATGAAGACCGTTGCCGGCCAGAACAACATCTCCATGGTCCTGTCTCTCGGTGACAACTTCTACAGCAACAGCCTCGACTCTGCCGAGTCCTACGAAGGTGTCAAGAGCTCCACCGACCCCAAGTGGACCGATCTCTGGCAGAACATGTACCTCAGCGGCCCTCTCTCCACCGTCCCCTGGTGGTCCGTTGCCGGTAACCACGACTGGTACGGTGCTCTCGGTGCCAACCCTGATGCTGATGTCCAGCACTCCCAGGTCGACTCCCGCTGGATCATGCCCGACTTCTTCTGGGACAAGACCGTCACCGTCAACGGCTTCACTGTCGGCTTCGTCTTTGTCGACACCGATCTCCTCTTCTACGGCTACCAGGATGTCAACTCCAAGAAGTTCGGCGCCAACTTTGTCAACCACGGCTGGACTGCTGCCAACAACAGCATCCAGCAGCACCTCGACACCATCGAGGGTTACCTCAAGGCTCACCAGAACGACGACTACCTTATCGTCATTGGTCACCACCCTCTCGGCACCTGCTCTCCCACCGGCAACATGACTCTCCTCGAGAACCTGCTCGCCACTTACCAGCCCAGCGCTTACATGTTCGGCCACACCCACGCCATGCAGTTCAACCGCCACCACAACACCATGTACATCCAGTCCGGCACCGGTGGCAACGCCGAGGCTGCCTGCAACATGACCGGTGTTGAGCAGTGGGCCATTGGAAGCAACTACGGCTTTGCTCTTGGCACCATTGACTGTGATGACGAGCGTGAGTTCCGTGTCCAGTACTACATCACCGGCAACTCCAGCATCGATGCCACTGTCGACCCCGTCTACGCCAACGGCGGTCTCGTCAACGAAGTTAGCGCCCCTCCCCGCCACGGCTACATCCAGCCTGATGCCCGCGATCTCGAGTTCCTGATCATTGGTGACTGGGGTAACGCCGGTGCCGGCCAGAACAACACCGCCGCTCTCATGAAGACCGTTGCCGGCCAGAACAACATCTCCATGGTCCTGTCTCTCGGTGACAACTTCTACAGCAACAGCCTCGACTCTGCCGAGTCCTACGAAGGTGTCAAGAGCTCCACCGACCCCAAGTGGACCGATCTCTGGCAGAACATGTACCTCAGCGGCCCTCTCTCCACCGTCCCCTGGTGGTCCGTTGCCGGTAACCACGACTGGTACGGTGCTCTCGGTGCCAACCCTGATGCTGATGTCCAGCACTCCCAGGTCGATTCCCGCTGGATCATGCCCGATTTCTTCTGGGACAAGACCGTCAATGTCGCCGGTCTGGTTGTTGGCTTCGTCTTCATCGAGACCGATCTCCTCAACTATGGCTACCAAGATGTCAACTCCAAGAAGTTCGGCGCCAACTTTGTCAACCACGGCTGGACTGCTGCCAACAACAGCATCCAGCAGCACCTCGACATCATTGAGGGTTACCTCAAGGCTCACCAGAACGATGATTTCCTCATCGTTGTTGGCCACCACCCTCTCGGCACCTGCGCTCCCACCGGCAACATGACTCTCCTCGAGAACCTGCTCGCCACTTACCAGCCCAGCGCTTACATGTTCGGCCACACCCACGCCATGCAGTTCGATCGCCACCACAACACCATGTACATCCAGTCCGGCACCGGTGGCAACGCCGAGGCTGCCTGCAGCATGGTTGGTGTTGAGCAGTGGGCCATTGGAAACAACTACGGTTTCGCCAAGGGTACCATCGATGTCAGCGACCAGGTCTTCCGTGTCCAGTACTACATCACCGGCAACTCCAGCATCGATGCCACTGTCGACCCCGTCTACGCCAACGGCGGTCTCGTCAAGGAGGTTAGCGCCCCCATCCGCCCCAAGCAGCCCTAAGCTTAACGAGCTTGTCTCTTGTCCACTGTATCCTTCGCCCACGCACCCACTCCCCCCACCTCCCTGTGTCTCTGGAGCTCACGTAGAAACCACCAGCTCTTGTCGTTGTCCATCCATCCCATGAGCGCATAGAGAAAACACATCACCCACCACCAAACTGGCATCCTCCTCTGTTCATAGACTTTGCTCTCCCCTCCTCCCCCCGTCCCAGTGGCGATCTCCATCTTCAATTCTCTCGTCCTGTAATTGTCTTTTTTGTCCTCCCTTGAATGCCAAATATGAATACAATCGCACTTGTTTGAGTTTACAGCGAGCTAGTTTTGAAACGGGGACGTCTTCACACGCGGATGACCTGCGCGGCTCTGTGCATGGCTTGCGTGAATCAGACGACTTTGATCGGCATCAGAACTCCTCCACGCATCCCCTGCTCACACAGGGACACCCAGGAAATGACTTGACCTACTTGACCGGGTGTGTGATATGATCATGATCCGACTGTGCTGTGTTTGTCCGAATGAGACGATGGGTCCCATTTTTTTTCTTCAACACGCTGTGACTGAGCTAGGTCGCGGGGTGAGGTCTCAATACACTATACACATAGCAAACGGGACACCTGCCCATAACCCGTGTGTCAGCGTAGTGTGGGATGACATGCGTCTAGCTATGCCACAAGAAATGGAACAGATCACTTTGGCAGCCTCCGAGTGAAGACCACCGGTCGCAGTGCAGCGATGCGGAAATCGAGGGTGCTGTGTTTGGCCATGAATGCGATGGGTGGGTGGGTATTCAGGTTCCAGAAAAAAACCTGTCATGGCTCAAAACGGTGTGTCCCGTTTCATTTTGGAAACGCTGTACTGCCAGCTGGCCCGCTGTGCTCCTCAACGGCGATTCCAAACGCCATCGTGGAATGCCAGGCGACCGTCGGTCTGCAGATGCGCTGCGGCCGCTGCAATCCAAACGGACGAAGCTCCGACGAGGTCCCAGCGAGCCCAGCCGCGTTGCCTCGCCTTGCCTGCTTCCTCTGCCTGCCCCGGCCTCTCCATCCTGCACTCGCCGCATCACCCGCATCTACCCGCATCTGCCCGCATCTGCCCGCCTGCATCTCGGTATCGACCGGCCCATCTGGTGTCCAAGCTCTTGCTGCTCCTGTCCTGTGTTCATCGCCCCAGCAAAAAAGTCGTACCTGTGTCCGTTCCCTGTCAGTCTTGCTGCCCGTTTCGCCGTCGTCGACCGGGGTCTCAATCCATCATCACATCCAACCGCCCATCACTGTTCGGCAGCAGCGGCGATCTCAACCGGCTTGCTGAACTTGGTATCCTCCCGACTCTAACATCCAGAGCGTCCCCGCCGACAAGTGAAGGCTATGGGTCTTCCACAGATCGCAAAGGTTCGGAGCTGTGAGCAGGATCGGTGGGACACTCTCGGGGATGCTCTCGAGGCGGTCCGTGCAGCATCCATGACGGCCGCTGTATTGGCAGTCGCATCCTGTCGCTGTGGCCTGGGGCTTCTGCCGGGCCGGCGTATCCAGTGCATTCATCTGTCTGGATGCTGACGCCTTGATCCTGATTGAGCAAAGGTCTGATCATCCCTTTTCACAACTTTGGTGGCGGCATCGACGCCAAATATCCAACAATCGCCACGGCTATGCTGCCGATGGTGATGGCAACGACCAACGCAACGACAACGCAACGTAACGACCAACGCAACGACCAACACATCGTCCAGGCCAGTCCCGCATCAGCCGGCAGCACCCCGATTCCGAGCAAACAACTCAAGATCCTCTCCGACACCGCCTTCAAAAGGAGCTGCGTGGCTCATCGAGACCGCATCGCTGGCCTCCGTCGGGCGTTCCGAGCTCAGTCCAAGGCCCGGGATCTGCCACCGTCGCGCTTGGCTCTCGAATCCTGCTCGAGCACCAGCTCGGCACATCTTTCCAACATCCCGTTCGAGGCGACTGCAAATGACGTCGTCGCCTTCATCAACTCCAAGATCAAGCTGATCCCCGAAGCCGGCCCAGCACCCCCGGTCACGCAGTGCCGCCTGGGCAAGGCCAACAAGCACTCGGGCGGCGAGCACGGAGGCTGGGGCATCATCACTTTCTCGGATCCCCGGTATTTCGACAGCTTCCTGGCTCGCCAGGAGCCGTCGTCGCCCAATCCACTGGTCATGGACAACCGTGTCCTGCGAATCAAAGCCTATCGCTTCAGCCCACAGTCCTCGGAGGCCCAGCACGAAAACCTGATGGTGCCGGTTGCCGAGCTGCTTGTGGGGCTGCCGGGCTCCTCGCCCATGTCGATCGAGACTCGATGGCGAACCGGTAATCGCGTGTCGCTTGGGCTCGATACCCGTGAAGGCCATGGAATCACAATCTACTATGCAGCCGTCATCAAGCTGACTGTTCCGTCAAACACCGTTCTCGAATCCCATACCTTTGTCGACTCGACGGGCTCCCGCGTCTTGCGGTTTCGCCTCAGCTCCCCGCCCTTTTGCTATTACCGCCCGGCCTCAGCCTCGAATGAGTCGAGCGTCAGCGATCGTTCCCAGCCTGACACGGTCGATATGCATCTTCCTCAGACCTTCGCCACCCAGGCCAATCAACCCGAGGACAACACTTGGGAGCGGTGCCCCGATCCGCGCGGTGCCGAGTCGATTTTTGGCTACCACTTGACCTATTGCTTGATACTTCCGGCGCGGCGCCAGCACACCGACCTAGAGCTTCTCCACTTTCTGCAGATGCGGCTAGCGTTGCGGCTGATCGACCTGGGCGACTGCCCCGAGTCGCTTTCATCGAGCGAGGTGCAGCCGCTGCCCTCGGATCCGCACGAGTGGTGTGCTGGAGCCCAGTGGATTTTTCGCAGCTTGGAGCACAGCCGGGTGGTCGGATCCATGATCCATGCGCTCATGGCCACACACAAGCTCTTTTTCCGGTCGTACCCCGAGGCTTATGCCATCCGCAAGTTGCTGATGCAGTGCACCGAGGTCCAGGCCACCGAGGCGCTCAAGAAGATGTTTTGGATGCCCTTCATGAACGACCCGGTGCAGCGACTGACCTCGCTGCTCAACGATGCGCTGTCACTGATCCGTCCCGAGGCTGCCGGGGCCAAGACCGTGGAGGTGAACGAGGACTTGGCCTTTGTTCAGCGGGTGCTGGTGACGCCGCTACGGATCTGCCCGCGACCCCCGGACCTGGACACATCCAACCGCATCACCCGCCACTACAGCGCACACCGACACCGGTTCCTCCGAGTCGTCTTTGTGGACGAGGACTTTGGCCCCATCAACCAGACCGACTCGGAGATCATATACGACAAGCGCATCCGGCACTTGGTCTGCAACGGCATCCAGGTGGGTGGGTACACGTACCAGTTCCTGGCATACTCCAACAGCCAGCTGCGTGAGCAGGGTTGCTGGTTTTACGACGAAACCCCCGTTGGCAACGACGTCCCGCCCACATGCGACATGATCCGACAGTCCATCGGCGATCTGTCCCATATCAAAACGGTCGGCAAGCACGCCTCGCGGCTGGCCCAGGGCTTCAGCAGCTCGACCAGCACGGCCGGGGTTGAGCCGGCTCGTCGGGTGTGCATCCCGGATGTGCTCCGCAATGGCTACTGCTTTTCGGACGGCGTGGGGCTGATCTCGCAGGACAAGGCAGAAGAAATCGCGCACATCCTCCGCCTCGAGACCACCCCGTCGGCCTTTCAGATCCGATATGGCGGTGCCAAAGGCATGGTCACGGTCTGGCCAGCCGAGGTGATGGGCGAATACGACATCAAGCTTCGGCCGAGCATGGTCAAGTTCGAGGCCAACTATGAGACGATCGAGGTCGTGAATGTGTCCAAGCCGATCCCGTGCTATCTGAACCGACAGCTGATCGTGCTGCTCTCGGCCCTGGGCATCCCGGACGGGCCATTGATCAAGCTGTTCAACGACATGATTGTTGGGATCAAGAATGCCTTTGAAAGCGACGTGGACGCCTACAACCTGGTGCTCAACCATGCACCAAATCTCACCATGGCGCGGCACATGCTGGCAGCAGGAATGTCGGTCAAGATGGATCCGTTTCTGCGAGGCATGATCCACGCCGTCTGCCAGAGGCTGTTCTTGGATCTGGAGCTCAAGGCGCGTATCTTTGTGCCAATGGGTCTCTGTCTCATCGGCGTGATGGACGAGACCGAGACTCTGCCAGAGGGATGCATCTTTTTCCAGTACACCAACGATATCGGCGATGTGATCCAACTGCGGCCCGGGACCTCTGTGGCGGTAGGGCGGAGCCCGTCGCTGCATCCGGGCGACATTCGCACCCTCCGAACGATCGACTGTGAGCCGCTCAGGCATCTAGTCAACGTGGTGGTGTTTTCGTCGCGCGGACAGCGCCCGCAGGCCAACAAGATGTCTGGTGGCGATCTGGACGGCGACATCTTCTTCATCATATGGGACCCGTCGCTGGTGCCCCGGCCGGACAAGAACATCCCGCCGATGAACTATACCTCGTCAGAGCCGCCACAGGTGGCGCGGGTGACAGCCAAAGACATCAAGAACTTTTTCGTCGACTACATCCGCAACGACAATCTTGGGCGCATCGCGAATGCGCATGTGGCCGTAGCGGACCAGAATCCGGTTGGGGCGCTTTGCCAGGACTGCATCGAACTGGCCGAGTTGCATTCGACGGCAGTTGACTTTGGCAAGACGGGCGTACCGGCCATCGTGCGCAAGTCGCTGTTGCCGCAGAAATACCCCGATTTCATGAGCAAGCCGGCGTCCAAGTCGTACGTATCGAATCGATTCCTTGGGCGAGCCTACCGGCGGGTCAAGGAGATCCAGTCCGAGACGCTGGCACGGCACCCAGATCCAGATCCAGACCCAGACCACGAAGCCGATCACGATCATGACCAAAGCCAAAGCCAAAGCCAAAGCCCCGGGCACTCTGCCAACCCAGCGAGATCGAACGCAAGCAAGTGCGACACTCGGTTCCTGTATCCTGGATACGAAGCCTATGTGGACGAAGCTCGCGAGACCTTGATCCTGTACGGCCAGGATCTTTGGGAAATCATGTGTGAGTACGAGGTCTGGAACGAAGCCGAGCTGTTTACGGGATTTGTTTATCGGCTGTCCAGCCAGGTGTCCAAGAACAGGCAGAAGGCCACGGGCGACGTTCTTGCGCGACTGGTTCGGCAGGTCAAGATCCTCAAGAATATGTACCACGACGTATTCTGGAAGGGGCTTGGGCTATCACCGGATCAAGTCCTGGAGCCACAGGACGAGGTGCGAGTGCTGGCCAAGGCCTCGGCTTGGTACTATTGCGCCTACACGTACGTAGATCTGGAGGGCGTCGGCCCCTTCCTGAGCTTTTGCTGGGTCGTCTACGAGCCGATGGGGCGGGTGATTATCGAATCGAATCTGCAGCAGGCAGCTGTAGCGCCCTCGGCCGGCTGAAGCTATGGCTGATGTGTTGGGTACTGGGGGTAGAGTTTCGCACGGCAAAGCCCGGGAGCGACCACGGCTGCATCATGGCGACAAAGCATGGACATGGTCATAGACATGGGTATGAACATGAGCACGAATCCGAATGCGTAGCCGAGTCCAGTGATTACCAATGCAAACAGCCCATGTGCAAGGCGATCGGTGCAATCGGAGGAACGGGCAGAAAGAGAAAAGGACCACCGATCGGCCGCCGGCCGGCTTGCATGGGAGACAGATCGGCGGCCGGAATGGTTCCCTGCCTTTGTATCAGCAGGGCGGAATGGTGAAATGTGGGTTCGCCCATGGCAACCCGGGGGAACCCCGATGTAGACCTCGGCGGGTGTATCTTTGGGGAGGAGACTGTTGGATCGCACACCGATGGCAGATCAATTGTGTTTTGACATAACGTGGACGGCATCGTCAGCCCACGGGAATTGCCGCTGTCGATAGGAGTTATCCAACGAACGCGATGTTCTCCCGCATTGGCAATGATGTTATCCAACGATCGCAATGCACTCCAATTGCAGTCGACACTGTTTGCAAATGCACACCGTCAGTGTTGTTATCCCTCGCAATCTCCTCGGAATGTCTCCGTAATCTCCTCGTAATCTCCTCGTAATCTCCTCGTAATCCCCTCCGTTGCCGCACGACCCCCCCCGTCTCCCGTCTCATATCCCCCCCCCGCGGCCCCCATCGCCGTCGACTCCCATCCCGTCTCTTCTGCAGCCATCCCACCCTGCTCTTACCATCTTCTTGCCTCCATCTTGCCCTCCTCTTGTCGCCTGGCTCTGTCTTTGCCGTCGTCCTTTGCACTTGCAGCCCTTGCCTTTGCTCTGGCTGTCCTCCGCCTCGGCTCCCACAGCCTCCGCACTCCTCAACTGCTGTCTGACTCTGCGATCGACCGGCTCTTATCCATTTAGGCTTCTCCCTCTTGTCCGCCCGGTCTCTCATTCCTTGGAGCCGGCCGCCTTCCATCTGTATCCGGAACGCTTGGTCATTTTGCTTTTTGCCTTCCGCACTTTGCCCTGTCCGTTGGTCGGTCCGGACGGCCTCTACTTCTACTTCCGAACCTGCCTCTGTCTCCATCGGATCTTCATTATCATCCTCTGAACGCCATCGACCTATTTGCCCATCTCTCGTGCCAGGCGCTCGCATTCTCCCTTCCGTCGCTCTCCGCTCTCGTCATCCGATCATTGTCGACCCTCCTTGCCACTGCCAACCTGAAAGCATGAGTCCACAGAACATTGCCCTGGCCGTCATCGCCGTGCTCGCCTCCTTTCTCGTCTTTTACATTCACTATCCCAGCCGCAACCTCGCCCTCTTGATGCTGGCTTCAATCACGGGCCTGCTGTCGCTCCTCCTGGTGATCGGGGCCGCGGTCTTTCCTTCCTCCATGACCGTCGCCGCGTCCTTCCCGCCATGGAGCGCATTGCAGATCTTTTGCGAAATCCAGGCCTTCCTCCTCAACGTCCTGGGTATCTCCATCTACGGCTCCTGTCTGTGCCTGTCGATCGAGCTGAATCTGCGCACCAGCGCCAAGCGAGTCTTGCGAAGCGACGACTCAGACACCCGCCCCAAGCTGTTTCTGTATCTGGTTCTGTCTCTGGGTGTTCCCGTCGTCTTTATCGTCGCCGTGCTCTGGCTGCGATCCAAGCCGTAAGCAATCATCCTGATCCATATGGACTGCCCTTCTAGCAGAAATCGCTCGATTCCTCCTTTCGATGGCCATTCACATCGCTCAACTGGATGTCCCGCACCTTCGGCCCTCCCAACTATGGCGCTAGTTAACTTACTCGCTCCTTCACACCCAACCACACAGTGCATACTACATCCCGCAGGCTTTCTGCGACAACCAGGCTGGAAAGTACATCTTTCTGATTGTTTTCGTCATCTCACTCATCATCTACACCATCATGGGATCTATTTTTACGAGTATGTTCGCCGCAGCCTGCATCGGTCTATTGCTATGTCTGGCTCCTCACGGCCATCGGTTGGCATCGGTTGGCATCGGTTGGCATCGATTGGCATCGGTTGGCATCGATTGAACTCACCCCTCTGTCGCCTCGTCTCGGCCGCAGTGATTGCTATTCGCAACTATATTCGCAAGCGCTCGGAGATCCTGCAGTCGCTCAACGACGGCGTCGGCTCTTCCGAAAGCTACGACTTCCAGCGGCAGCAGGCCCAGTCGTCCCGCACAGCGCTTCTCCAGATCCTGCATCGCATGGTGGTTTGGAGTGCCGGATACCATCTGCTTGCCATCGTCTACGTCATCCAGACCACCTACGCGGCTGTTTCCAACCTCATCACCAACGACCCCAACTACGAGCCCATGGACTCGGTCAACAACGAGTCCGCTTTCGACCGTGCCCTCACCGTCATGTATGCCACGAGCGCCCTGTCGATTCTGCTTCTGGCCTGCTTTGGATCCGGCAAGAGCGCCATCGAGCGCTATCGAACCTTGATTTGTTTCGGCCCGAGAACGGTACGTCGCGCCGTCAAGGCGAGGGGCCATGCTCTGAGGCATCTCGGCCAGAGCCAGGGCCAAGATGCAGGTCGCTCTGCCGCCCCCTCTGAGTATATCTGATGCCCCGCCCCTTCGACCAGCCTCTATCGTTTCACTCTCGGTGCACTGTTCTATCTTGGGCGACATGTGTCTACTGGCCTTTTGTTTGTTCCTTCCTTGCTCTCTTTCTTCTCGACCGTTTTGCCTTGGTTTCTTGTGAGTGCAGCCGAGGGTCTGCTCTTATCGTGGCTGCGAGAACTGCTTGTGGCCCGCCTCCAAAAGTACATGTGCCCCCTCCCCGGTTCGTCATATCCTGGCTTGCTACTGCGGTCGAATATTGCGGTTCGGTATTGCGGTTCAATATCGTGGCTCAATATCCAAGAGAAAGAAGCTGATATAATATCATAACCACTCTTCCTTTGACAACTCCATTCACGGCCCGTGTTCGTTCTCGCTGGCTGCATGCATCGGAACCTGACACACGCTTCATTCTCGCCTCATTCCGCATCGCCATTCCTATTCGCTTCTATCCCGATGCCATCTAAATCCATTCTGGCGATTTCGACCCTAACGGACACACTGCTGCCTCCGCTGCGCGGCCAATCGACTCTACAACCTCACGGATCGACTCCAATGTCATGATCCCCAGTCCTTTCAGAGTGCGAATGGACCTGGCTTGCCAAAGTGATGCTGGACCAAGATCCAACCTTGGCTCTTGATAGAAGAAGACCTCTAGGGACTGCCGAGCCAAGTCCTCCGTAATCGACGCAACACCAGCAAAACTGGCATCCCACAATGCCAACGCCAGTTTGGCAGCAATGCAATCGCCTCGTGTCGCTCTTGCAATTCCGCAACCATCAATGATTCAATGATCGCTGTTGCAATTCCAACCTGATACTGCCAACCATTCTCCAGATTCAAACTCGCCCAGTGGGCCGAACGCCATGCACATACCAAAGGGAGAAGAAGAAAGGGGCCCATGTATTACCGTCAATCCAATAAAAAAACGGGCTTTGGTCGTTGAACAAATACGTTGTTGCCTCAAAACATCGCCCGCTGGCCATGACCATTCTGTGATGTGTTTCTGGATCTGAATCAATGCCGCTTTCTCGCCAGATGGCTCCCCGCAAGCGAAAGGCACCAGCCAGGCGACCAAGTGGATCCAGAGCACCCACAAGATCCTTGGTCTGCAGGAATGGATGAGCATCACACCAAGTCCCACACCAAGTCCCACACCAAGTCCCAAGATCCCCGGGATGGCTTCCTTCCTGCAATACATTCGCCATGTGTTCGATGGAGACATGCTGGGCAAACAGCTGTACTTCAGCCTGACTCGGCGACGGCATTCAAGCGACTCGATCTCCAAGTGTGCTCACATACCGGGAAGCCAAGCGACTCGAGAAGGCCGAGTATCTTGATATCGATACACCATGGAACTGTCCAGGTGGTCGAATGGATGCACCACACAGAGAGATTGCCAACCAGGGCGGGAAATAATCGCATGGCTTGCCCACTGGTGCCTATGACTGTCCCGTTTCTTTTGGATTGACTGTATTCACTTCTGTTGATTAGGAAGTGTGGGGCGTCAAAGGGGTCCCCAATATACAACTGTCGTTGTGGACATGCAAAATGAGTTCAAAGCTGCCAGATCCGATCGTAAGCCTTCCGGACGCTCGCTGACTGACCCGTCGTTGACCCACCATTAACATGAGTCACGATACTCCCAAAGGCGTCTCTTGGACAGCTATTCCTTCAGTGCGGCTCATGGCACGATGCGAGCAATAGATCGCGGCGCTGCCCACCGCTAATGCATGTGAGTCCTGTGGGTCCTGTGGGTACTCCAGCTGGCATATATTCATATATTCAATACCCATGCAAGAGAAAGCATTGGTTGCTATCGTTGTGTCGCGCTCTCTTTGAGCAAGCCATGGGGTTGTCTGTTGTTTGGCCGTGGTATAGAGTATGCTGCAATAAGCATGCTTAAAAATATGTCAAAGGAGGCGCCGGTTCTGTCGAGAATGCATCAAAGTGTAAATACGACAACGAGGGTGGTTCGAAAGCGCTTGTGGCTCCATGCCGGAGATTGTCGGGGTGACGGCCGACAGTGGTCCCGCCGACAATTCCAGTGACAAAGCGCTCAATTGGACCATAGGAACAAATCAAATTGATCCACTTTGCTGGCGTCGTAATGGAATTTGATCGAGAACACGGCAAGCAGGAGCACCAGATGGACCGCCGTGAAGAGCGACATCACCACAATCTCGAGCGCCAAGGATCTGTGGCGCCTGCGGGCGATATGTGCGACTGGCTGCCCGGATTTCTGGCTCGTACGGACTTTGGCGTACTGCTTGAGCTTACGGTAGCACTGGGCGGATTGCTTGGAGCTCTCGGTTCTTGAGCGAGTTTGGGCTGGGGCCGCGACTGTGGCCAGCAAAGGGGCCGGCGACGGAGCAGGCGAAAGAGCAGGCGAAGGGCGACGTGCCGCTCCCACCGACAGAGAACGGGTGGGACGGATAGGCACAAGCATCTTGCTGATCATCCCGAGGAGGCTGTTTTCCTGCATGCGTCGTCTGGCCTCCTGCTGGGTGACTGGGCCCATGGGAAGCAGCACTGGATCCGACATGTCTCGCGGCAGGGCAGCTGGGGGCAGCGGCAGCGGGGTCCTTTGGCGCACAAGCAGATGAGACATGCGAGATATCTTGGAGAGTCGGTCCATCAGCCGGACAACCAGTTGGAAGGCTGGGCGGGGCTTGGGCCGGTTGGTGAGCTGGGTCGAATTGCTGGAAACGTAGATGTTGGTGGCCACGTCGTTAATGTACTGCTGGAAGGGAGGCTGGTGCTGAGCAAGATGTGCGAGCATACGCTTCAGGGGAGCGATTCGCTTCTGCCAGTAGTATCCTCCGAGCGTATTCCAGCCAGCCTTTCTCTTGAAATGCCCGACGCCCTTGGCCGTGTGTTTGGATCGACAGAGCCGACGGAGTCGACGGAAACGGAGGATCGAATTGAACTGGGCTCGCTCTACCGCCCGGTGTCGAGCGGTTGCTGCGGAGCCGGGACGGTTCACTTTGAGCGGGTAGTTGCAGTTGAGGATGCTGAGGGCAACTCGGTCGATCCGACGAGCCAAGCCGGACGCCTTACCAGGGTTGCGAGCCAGGAGCACCGCAATCTTGAGAGTTGGTCCATACAGGCGCTGGATGAATCGAGCATGGCGGACTCGTCTTGCTAGGCGATGACGATTCGTGGTCTGGGGGGTGCTGACAGGAGGCTGCTGGTGGCTGGTATTTTGTCCAAGAGAGATGCCGGCGAGCATTTTGGAGCCAGCGCGGCTCGGGTCGGGCTGGGTTTGGTGGGGTTTGTCGACAGCCGGATCTTGCTGGACTGATGGTGATCGCTGGTTGCTCTGCGAGCGGGGACGGGGCGCCTCGATTTTGGCTTCTGGACCGGGCAAGACAAAACCAAAGTACTTGGTCGACTGCGAGTGGCGTTGGGCCGGGCTCATCGCTTTCGGGTTGGGTCCGGGTGCCAGCTTCGGGCCCAAATACGCAGCCTCGATAGTGCTGGCATGCGGGGCAGCTCCCATAGAATGGACTGACGCTGATTTTGCTGGGGTTCTCATCCGGAGCAGCCAAAGATTCAGTTGAATGGGACAACGGAAGCGATAGAGCAGTGTGCTGGTGCCAAGAAGAGCAGATGCGAGGAGTGGGCGGACGAAAAAAAAAATGGTCGAGGTGGTCTTTTTTAACGGGGTCGACCGTGGATACCAAACAGATGCTTGTTATGTTTGCGGCTCGTGCTTCTTCTTTGCCGCTATCGGAGCTGTGGCGGGGGAACGCGACAACAACCCCTGCTGGGATTGTTTCAGGGGCAGTGCGCACCGTGCGACCTGGGCAGCGACCCATGTTTGTGTCAGGGGACAGGATGTGCAAGGCCGTCCTGGAGCACGACCCGAGGGAAACCGAGGTCGCTATCGCCTTTGGCAACGCTTCATGGCGGCAAGGCAAGGGCTATGCATCCAGCCCCAGTAGGCAGCGGTTTGCTCGGTACTTTGAGCAATTCGAGCACCACCGTTGTCAATGCGACACGCAACATGATCACAGTGTACAAATCGATTGTGGAGACCGGGGATGTCCACTCGGAGGTCTCCACTCTCAGATCTTTGCTCGGAGGCGCCGAGGTGATCTGTTAAGGTGCATATTGTTGGACGCACGCCATCTCGTGCATGTTCATTTCGAATGCAAGAGCGTCTCGTTTGCTCATGTGTCAAGTGTCAAGTGTACATTAGCTATATTTCAGTCAGTTGGCGGGATATTTGACGAGGCTCGGCTGGAGCACGCACAGCTCTAGCAAGCACGCCGACTCTAATACGCTCTGTCTCAGCCACATATGCTCGAGCATCGACATTTATCGGTTCCCACGCAGGGTCGGCTGTTTCCGTGAAGACTTGGCTGAGTCGACAGATGCCCCATCCGACGGCTTGGGGAGTGGAGGTGGTGTTGGGCACCCACTCTTATCGCCCACCTGCTCCAGTCGCGAGATTCGCTCACGTACGCTGGGCGATCGAGACATGCCGCTCATGCGCTTGAGCCGGCGCTTGTTCTGCTCCTCGTCAATTGGCGTGCCCTCGGCACTGGAGCCGCTGTCTGGGATCCCAGTTTCTGCCTCGTCCTTGCTCATCAAACACTCAAGGGACTTTGTCGTGGCAGGGCTCGAGACCGAGGGGTTCCTCAGCCAAGTAAAGTCTCCAGAAACAGTTTCGCCAACGCCGTATCCTCCCGAGGTGCGTCGTTTCGATCGCGGTCCATACGTGCCCTTGGGATTGGGGGTGCCTGAAGTATCCGCTGCGGGCGACGGCGGAGCGTCGTTGGATCGTGCAAGTGGCTCGGGAGCCCGCCCTCCGTCCCGCCGGTGAACGGTAGCACCTCCAATAACTGGCGATCCACATAGCTGGGTCTCTGTACTGCTTGGTGGTTGGCTGGTGGTCGAGATCTGCAGATTCTCTTTCGAGCCACTTTTGTCGCGGCTCAAAAACGGCTTGACGCTGGAAGCAATGGAGCCAAATCCCTTGGCAAGCGATTTCAAGACCGGTTTACCTGGCCGCGAGGTATTGGGCGACGGCGCCTCCCCTGAGCCTCGGATCTTGGACTCGACATGAGCAATTTTGTCTCGGATGCCAGAGTTGTCGGAGGGGCTCGAGGCAGCAGAGTCGGTCGGGCTCTCGGAACCAATGGCTGCGAGCTGTGGGTTGGGCTCAAAGGTTCGCGAAAGCGGTCGCTGTCTCACGGCCTTGCGCACGGATGCCCGGGGAGAATGGGGAGCCTGTCCTGAGTCGTTGAGGGTGGGCTGCGAGCCCATGCTAGACACAGTTGTGTCGATCGATTGCGGTGCGACCATTTTTGCCGGCCCGTCCTGACCGTGGCTGGGCTCTGTGCTGGCTGGGCTCCATGTGCTGGGGGTGGTCGGCTCGCCTCGGAGGGACATGCTGCCCTGAGAAGAGAAGCGCTTTGTGTTTGGTTGCGGGTTGCGAGCTGCCTGTGCTGGAGATACGGGCTTGGCTTGTCGTTCCTTTGAGTCGATTTGTTCGGACACAACCGCAAGTGCACCTACGACCAACGCCGCCTCTGTCGCTTGGGCAATGCTTGGATGCACTGGTTCTTGGACTTGAGCTGAACCCGAGGCTGGATGCTCCTGTCTTGGAAACGAAAGGATGCTGGATTCGGGAGGATGTGCAATTTGTTTCGCAGCCGCCGTGGAATTGACGGCAGATGAAACGGGTTCCAATTTTGGTGATTGATCGAGCCGAGGCTTGCTCAATGAGCTTGGTCCAACGCTTGACTCTTTGATACTAGAGGCCCCAAAGATCTCCTCGACCTTGTTTGGATACGCTCGGTGTTCGACTGAGACCGGGTCCTGGCTTGATCCGGAGCATTCCACAGGATTTGGGCCGTATGACCTCTCTCGGAGCGCTTCGCTGGAAGACAGCGTCGCCGGGAGTACGCTTTGATATAAGACCTGGCCATCCGTTGGGAGTCCAATCCTGCGAGTGTTTTTTGAATCAATTGGCGGGTTTGACGTGTTGGGCAGCTGCCCTACAGACTCCGGGTGCATTTGCTGCAGGGGCTGAGATGCAGCTGATTCGCTCGCGCTGGTTGTCGGCTCTGCCTTTATCTGGGGCTTTGCTTCAGCGATCGGCGATGTTGGTCGAGTAGGGTCGCGCGCGACGGGAAGCACAGAGGCCGCATTGGGTGAAGACGACTTGATAGTAGCGGAGGTTGTAGGGACAGTGTGCTTGGTTGTGTCCGGATATTTGGCACTTGCATCAGAGGAAAGACCGGGCGCTGATGCCGCGGCGGCCGTCAAAGTTGCAATTATTGGCATCTTTGAGGCGGCATTGGTCGCTGAGGTTGAGTTGATCGCTGAGGTAGCATTGAGTGCGATATTTGCAGCAGGAGCCGGTATTTCAGAGGGCGCTGACTTGGCGGATGGTTTGCGCGGAGACTCATTATTCGCTCGGCTTACGGAAGGCAAAGACTTGGGCTCTGACTCTGGCTCTAGTCGGTATTTGTTGTGGTCTGCGCTCCACTCTTCAGACCTCGCAAGGCTATCCCGCGATCCCTTCATCGCCGAGCGGACCGGCTGTGTATCAGGCTTTGGGAGCGATCGCAGGGTAATGTTGACGTAGTAGTCACTGATGCTCCAGGTATCGTCGTCGTCGTCTCCATCGGGCACCAGCTGATCGTCGCCGAGTTGATCCGGAGGATCCTTGAGACTCATAGCTGCGTGTCTCTCCTTGATATCTGTGGAACACTGTTCGGATTAGCGCTTGTCGATGCCATTGCTGTGGCAGGAAGGTCGCCTTTCAAGCCCGAGCCCATTGGATACTGGCTGTGTTGGTGTACATACGAGGTGTCGACAACATCAAGGTATCGCACCCAAAGCTGCACAAGGAAGCACCCACAGCACCATCGAGATCATCTAGTTTGGGTCGTGCAAGAGTGGCCATAGACACTCTATCGGCACCTACCCTTCAGGACATCCAGGACTTCCTTCCTCCTGGTTACGTCCTCAATGTCTCGTGCCAAGCCTTCGGGCGTGTCGCCGTCGTCATTCACAGCCTCGAGATCGATCGGACCGTCCGGGCAGCAGTAGATTGCGCCAAAGGCATCCGTGCCAGATGCACTCAGTGCCAGTCCAATGGAATGCGGGCCTCGACACTGGCCCAGAATGCGGACGACTTCAACGTGCCCCTCAGCACAGGCACAATGGAGGGGAGTCCAGCCCTCCTTGTCTCGAGCATTGACGAGTGCCTTTGATTGCAGGAGCTGCTTGACGACGCTGCTGTGCCCGTGGCTACAAGCTTGGTGCAGCGGTGACAGCCACTGATACGGCGTGAATATGGTGTTGATGATGGGCTGCTGCGACTGCTGCGACTGCTCGACGGTATCATCGGAAGGGCTGCTCTCGCTCGAAGCCCGATCGGTGGTTTCGAGTTGGTGGAGGATCTCGGCCAGGGACGGGATGTCCGGATCGATGCTTTTGTCGCTCTCGCCGTTCTGGCAGATCTGAAAGAGAAACGTTTTGGGATTGAAGTGAACCTTTTTTGAGGCCTTATGCTCCTGCTGCTGGTGCTGTGGTTTTGAGTCGGCAGAGTCCGTGAGCTTGGTGTGAGATCTGGACTTGCGAATTGTGCCCACGGAACGACGAATGGCTCCAACAGTTCCCGATGCGGTCGATGCTATTGGGGTGGCCGTGGTGTCGTTGAGGCCGCGGGAGTTGGCGGAGCCGCTGCGGCACAGATTGGTCAGAGACGGTGACTTTTCATCCGGGTAGTCCTCTGACGATGCGCATAGCTTTTCCGAAGACGACCGTTTGAGATTCTGGAGCGGACGAGATATAGAAATCACACCCTGCTGGAGACTACGATTTGGAGCAGCAAGCAGCTCGTCGACGGACTGAACAGACGACGCCCGGGGCCGAAAGTCTTCGTGGTTGGATGAGCCAGCGGGCGGACGGGGTGCTAATATCGGATAAGCACACCGTGAGCGCGGGTGCAGCCACGAGCAACGGGCAGAGAATCGCACATTGATGATTCAGTGGTTGGCGAGTTGATAGATTGAAGGTTAACAGGTCGATTGCCAAAAGAGATAAGCATCCGGAATCACAAGCGAGCCCCATCAGACATTGGCGCCCGTGCCGAGCCCTGCACCGGCAAGTTCACCCAATAGTCCTCAAGCCTGTGGAGAAGCAGCAGCAAGCCAGACCGGCAATGCTCACCCTCGGTCACGTTGTTGAAGGCCAGGAGTGTCTCGTTGTCGTTTGTGCAGTCGACCGGCTTGTATTGGCGCTCGTTCTTCTTGTTTGGGTTTGCACCAAGTTCCAAGAGCCGAGCAACGAGCTCACACATGCCCAGGAACGAGGCCAGATGCAGGACGGTGTTGCCGTTGCCCCAGACGCGGCCCATGAACTCATAGAGAACCTTTCGAGCCTCGATCTCCTCGGTGATCCGGACGACAAACTCGAGGATATCGGAGGCGATTTCTTCATCGCCAAGGATGCATGCGATTTGAATGGCGTTGAGATTCTCGACACTGCGCCAGAGGACAAAGCAGAGGAAGAATAAATGTACTGAATGTACGAATGGAAAGCGCAGAGAGAGGGGCCCAACCATGAAATCCGGCTGCTCCCGCGACCAAATGGGCTCAATAGGCTCAGCGGGCCGCGAAGCAACGCAAGGACATTCATCGGATGTGACCTGAGAGAGGAAAACGCGACGGAATCTGGTCTCCTTCCAGGAAGCAGGGCGACCCAGGACGAGGACAGACGATGGCTTCTGGGCCTCTGATGCGGCAAGCTACCTCTGTCCCAACAGCTCGTCGGCATCTTGCTGGACCTCGGGGTCGTGCTTGTAGAAATGGTCCGCGTTCGGATAGCTGGTTGTGAGCATTAGTTGCAGAATCGCGGTCGAGGAGGAGGGGTTCTCGAGGATCTCGATCAGGCCGTCTCGATCGCCATCGTTGATGGCCGAAAAGATGAGTCGCTCCAGCTCGGCCGGGTCGTCCGTTGCATTGGATGACGCCGAGTTGATGGAAGCGTCGGACGACGAGTGATCCATTTGGGACGCCATCGCGACGAGTCTGCAGAGCTGTGGGACTGAGAGGATCAAGGCGCTGACTGGAGGTAAATGAGACCGCTGTGGATGCGGCAAGTAGCAGAGACGGCTATCGAAACGACAGCAGAGCGATGGGCAAAAGGCAGTGCCGATTCAAAGCTGATGAAATGAAGCCCGAGTGGTTGATGTCGAGTCGAGCACACAATGGCGGCAGGGCGACTGCACGGCCGATGCAGCGATTGCGGCGATGGCGGTGGAATCGAGCTCCTGCGCGGGCTCGGGTTCGATTCGCTGGACTCGGGTTGCTCGACTCGGGTAACTCGCGGGGCAAGTCGAATATATACAGAGCGGATGTCCAACGAGGGTTATCGCGGCAGCAGCGGATGCAAAATAGAGTGATGATCTTGATGAAGATTCGATATTGAGCAATCGGCTTGCTGCACCCTCAAAGCCGCCCGCAGCAGTATGGAGTCGAGGCGAGGCAATGGCAAGAACTCTTGGCGGGGTGATGAGGGACGGTTTGATTGCCGCTGAAAGGCAGCGGATTGTTGGTGCAAGAGCGTCTGGAACTTGGATCACGGCGATCCGAAGGGCCACAGATCGTCAGCGGCAGCGACGGTGCACATTCCAGGGACAGAGGACAAGCTACTCGATCCGATATCTCGGATGTTGTCCGCTGACGGTAGTGAGAAGCCGATGCGACGCAGGAATGACTGGATGCCGACAGCGCAATCCACCACCACCTTCATCACCACACTCCACACAACACACACAACTCCATGTTGGATCAATCGTGTTCAGTGTCTGGCAGTCCAACAAGACTCGGCCGCAGGACGGAAGGGCAACGAGACGACACTGATCGATCGGTCAGCCCAGCCAGCACAACATCAGTGGCGGCCGGTGCGGGTGAAGGGACGGACATCGGGATACTCCTCGTCCTTGAGCTCGGTCTCCGCCGCCGTGGGCTGGTCGAGATAGGACACCCGATCCAAGTGGAAGAGACTCTTCCTGACGACCAGCTCGGGCGAGGGACACGGCGTCGGGTAGATCGAGCGAGTGTTGGTGTTGTCGACCCTGAAGGACAGGTCCATCAGCATCCGCATGAACGCAAGCAGGGCGTGGTTATCGGGCGATGGATTGCGCCAGATGACCGTCCTGAACTTTTCGCGAGTGTCCTGCAGGACGGTCCAGCCAACGGAATCGGCAATCTCAAAGACACGCTTCTCGGTGATGACACTGCGAGTGAGTGAGTGAGTGAGTGAGTGAGTGAGTGAGTGAGTGAGTGAGTGAGTGAGTGAGTGAGGGGTGATTGCGATGGCCAACGATGTCCGCCATCAAACATGTCAATATGCGACCCTCAATGCCAAGCACAACATCGACTGGCACCCACACTCACACTCACACATCACACTCCACTCCACACACTCCTCACCTGTGCTCCGAGTCGCTGATGTGGAACACAAACTTGGACAGCGCCTCCTCCGAGCTGACAATCTCGGCAATCACCTTGGCAACATGGTCGACGGGATCCATGGTCCAAGTGACGGGACTGGCGTTTGCCGGGCAAATGCCGAGCTTGATGCATCCCTCGACGTATCGCCAGATATAGTCGTCTGTGTTGCACACTGGAGGATGGAGTGAACAGGGTGAGAAACAGTGTCAGTCGATGGATGGGTGCCACTCAACAAACAAGATCATCGGCTCATGGCCAAGTCGAGGGAACGAAGGAGGGAATCTCCACCACATCACCACATCACCACACCACCACATCACCACATCACCACATCACACATCACCATACCACCGCGGCTCACCTCCGTATCCGCTGTCGCCAGCAATCATCGCTGGCCGAATGATGGTTGCAGGCACGCCCCTCGATCGTGCCTTGTTGATCAGCTGCTCAGAGACCCACTTGGTCTGCGAGTAGCCGCCCGACAGGTTCCAGTTGGAGTACATTTTCTCCTCGAGCGGCTTGTCGGAGCCCTTGGCCATGGCAATCGTCCCGATGGTCGAGATGTAGTGCACCACCTTGAGATGGTGCGTCGTGGCCAGCTGCAGCACCGTCACCGTGCTGAGGACGTTTGTTGCCTTGAGCTCGTTGTAGTTGTAGAGCCAGTGCACCTCGGCGGCGTTGTGCACAATCATGTCGGTCTCTTCGCAAATCTCCTTCCATCGCTCGTCCGAGAGTGCCCATCGCTCCTTGGAAACGTCGCCGCGCAGACCAACCCACCGGTCTCGCACGTCATACCACGGATCGTTCTTATTCCGCGATGCAATCACCAGCCTCGAGGCGTTGGAGTAGGTGCGGAGGAAGGCCAGTTTCTCGGTCTCGGTTCGTGCCAGACAGTAGATCTTGGCTCGAGGGAACTTGTGTGCCAGCTCAAAGATCAGGAATGCTCCGAGGAAGCTGGTTGCACCCGTCAGGACGATGCCGCGGACCTCCTTGGGATAGACAAACGGAGGGAAACCCTCGGCCGTCACACTCGCATCGTCGAGCTTGGCAGCCTCGGCAGCCAGATCGATTGTCGGCGGAATCACCAGCTTGTCGTCGAGAATGTCGACGACCAGCTGGGCGACATCCTTGGGACTCATGCTGTTCGACAGCAGGATCATTGGCGAGATCTCGACACCGTACTCCTCCCTGAGGGCGAGGGCCAGGCGGCCGATGCTCAGCGAGTCAAAGCCGACGCCGCCAATGTAAAAGTTGCGGCCGTAGAGACCGGGGTTGTCCAGGATCTGACTACTGAACTCGGAGATCTTGAAGGCAATCTTGGTCAAGAACGTTCTGGTGACCATGAGAGCCGGGTACTGGACCGCCTGGCCGTACTGCTCGACGTTCTCGGCGATGCGCTTGAGCTTCTTGAGATCGACCTTGCCCGAGTCGTTGAAGGGGAATGCGTCGAGCTTGAGGCAGTTGTGGACGGGGACCTTGGAGACGTTCAACAGCAAAAACATGTCCTCGACGACTCGGATGATATCGGCCGAGGTCAGGTTGGGGTTGTATCCTTCCTGAAGGATGTAGAGCAAGATGATCTTCCTCTCGGAGGTGTGGATGAAGTAGCAGTCGGCAATGACCTGGGACAGGTGCTTGTGGACAAGCTCCTTGAGGTAGTTCAGGTCGACATAGACACCGTTGACCTTGATCTTCTGGTCGAATCTAGAGTGTGAGGTGTGAGGTGCGAGGTGTGAGGTGTGAGGTGTGAGGTGTGAGGTGTGAGGTGTGAGGTGTGAGGTGTGAGGTGTGAGGTGTGAGGTGTGAGGTGTGAGGTGTGAGGTGTGAGGTGTGAGGTGTGAGGTGTGAGGTGTGAGGTGTGAGGTGTGAGGTGTGAGGTGTGAGGTGTGAGGTGTGAGGTGTGAGGTGTGAGGTGTGAGGTGTGAGGTGTGAGGTGTGAGGTGTGAGGTGTGAGGTGTGAGGTGTGAGGTGTGAGAATGAAAGTGATCAGTATCCAGCGAGCAAATGGATCGGTGTCCCAGATTGTGGATGGCAGTTCTCATGGATCAAGCACACAATAGTCTCCAGACTCACCTTCCAACAACACTGAACTCGTTCTCACCAACCATCTCGACCCAGTCCATGGTGCAGACTCGGGGCGAGCCATCCACGAGGAAACCAAAAGTCGACAGCTTGTCGTTGGGATCGGCGTTGACAAAGCTCGGATGGTCCTTGGCAGGATGGTCGAGATCGACGGCAAAGACCAGGATTCCGCTGTTGGAGTACCGTGGATCGATGATTTCGCCTTTCTCGTCAAACAAGAGGCAGCGCACCCCAGGCTTGGTCAGCTTGTAGACCAGCTTCTCTGGGATGGGGCTGTTGACTGCTATACGCATATATGAATAGGCCCCAATAACTCCTGTCTGGTGAGGTGTTGTGATTAGTCATAGTCCAATGTTATGACAATACAATCCATCAAGCATGATATGTACCTCGCTTGATCCATAACCCGACTGAATTTCGGCATTTGGGAATCTCTCCCTCGTCATGTGGATGACACTCATTGGTATGTGCTCAGAGCCCAGACCGATAACTTTCGTGGCCGTCCACTTGACATTCGGGCTCCGGGAAGTTGCGGTGGTGATGATCAACTTCATGAACGAGGGAGTCTGCGGGAGGATAAGTGATATGAGCATGTGAACTGTGTTGATTCCAGTGTTTCAGTTGATCATACTCACCAAGCCCAAAAATGCAACTCCTTCATCCAAAATTTGAGCAGCGTTGATTGCTTGCTCGACAGTATTGTATGTAGACTCCGGAATCCACACTGATCCTCCAAGGTTGAGGGTGTTGAGGAAGAGACTCGATGTCGCCACAAAGGATGGAGGCTGAGAGTCATTAATGTCCGCTTTATAAATTCGGCCACGTTTCAATTCGATATTTGATGTCAAGCACTCATACCTGCAAGAGCCCGACGCTGATTCTCAATATTCCGATCGCGGCTCGGCCAGTCATCACTCCAGTGTGTGCAAACTGGAACCTGCAACAACCAACATCAAACACAGAAGGATTCAGTCAGCGAGTGGTGATGTGATCACTTTGGGAATGTGAGAAAGCATCAGGTGCGACACAGGATCAGAATCCACAGGATCAGAAGCCACAGGATCAGAAGCCACAGGAGAACTCACGACTTGGGGATGCCTGTGGGAGCGACGAGGAACCAGGATGCAGGACGAAGGAGTCGGGTTGTGGGTTGGATATGCATCGTCAGCGCATCACTTTCCACATTCACCGCATTCACCATCTTACTCTATCCACCACTGCACCATCTGCTTTGCTGCTGGACCATCACGCTCAACCATTCCACATACCGGTTGTTCCAGAGGTGCACTGGATGGTGACATAATCATCAAGGGGTTCACAGACTTCGAGAGACGGGGGTGGGACGTTGTCCAGCACAGGGAACGTGGTGGCATCGACTAGTGTCACTCCAATGGTGCGGCCAGGCTTGTTGTGGTGGTAGAGGATGTACTTGATGGAGTATCTGTTTCGATTGGAGTCAAGGTCGAGTCAGGTTGAGCACAGAGGTCTCTGGGATGTCAATCTCCTGAGACACATGTGAGACGAGCACAAGGACAAACCTCTCGCACAGAGCCTTGCGAACAGCGGCAGGGAAATTGAGAGCGAGGTTGAGTGTTTTCCTGGATGGCAACAAGGGACAGATGAGACTCGATCCTGGTCATGGCAGGGACAAAGACCGGTCATATCATGCACAGGCAGACTGACCAGACCAGACCAGACCAGACCAGAGATACTCACTTGCCAAGCATCCACACAGCAAACGAGAGGATCACCCAGCCAGCGTTCGTCTCGCAGAAGGTGCCGATGACCTCGTGGTCGTCGTCGTTCCAGCCAGGGAGAGCCTTGAGAGCCTGGGCGACCGAATACGCCTGCTTCCACACACGGAGATAGCTGAGTCGCTCCGAGGCGCCGCTCTCATATGTGTTGATCAGGAGGGCATCGGGCTCGTCGCGGGCAATGTTGATGAGACACTCGACAGGATGGAGCCAGGGGCCAAAGGGATCGAGCGGAGAAGGGAATGTTGGCTGTTGGGAGACAGGGGTCTGCGAGGAGACATCTCGGTCGTCGACCGGGTCTGCGGACCCTCCAAAACAACAGGAGATGGCCCTGAGCATGCCGGGGTTGGGATGGAAGCGACAAAGGTGCCGATGCCAAAGCCAGATGAGGGCAGGAGAGCGAGGAGGGAGCCGAAAGGGCGAAACGAGACAACGACGGCGAGGGGAAAGGGCGAGGGGAGCGCCTTTTGTCGGTCTGGGCAGCCAGGAGATGGCGACTTGGTCTGGCTGCTTGCCAGATTGCATTGAGCGAATGCTCTTGCTTCCTCTCAGGGTGCTGAGTCTGCCAGCGTGACCGGCTCTGTGCTTGGGCGGTGGGTCTGGCTGTTGCCCCTCGATGCTGTGCTGTTGCCTCGCGCAGCAAGCTGCTTGCAAATCCACTGTTCAGCCAGCGAACAGTTCACTCGGTGGGAACACATGGGCAAGTTTGACACTCGTATGTCTTTGTTTGTGTCTGGCTGGGGGATATTCATTGTGGCCACCAACAGCACAAATCACACCACGGCACACAACGCACCACAGCACAAATCGCCCCCTCACCCAGAGGAAGAATAGTCTGTCCGCAGTTCAGGGACAGGCTCGATTTGGTCTCTTGGACAGAGGTTGATGATGATCCTGGTATGAGGACACCAACTCTGACCAGGATGGTCGGGCCGGGCGATTTGCTCGTCTGGTTCTGGGCTTCTGTGTGCTCAATCCCCCTCCCTCGCGTCCACTGGACATTCCCAAATACAACCCAATGGCTGTCTCTTTGGACACTGCTTGTTCATGGCGGATGGCCGCGGAATCGACATCAGTGCGGCCCTTGCCAACGTCCCTGCTGGATGTCGGCGTTCTGCAAACTCGCTCCTGCCTCGTTCCCAGGCCACATCCACGTGATATCAATCACGTGTCAATAATCACGTGTCGTCGCCTCGCTCAACAGAAAAATTTTCGCGGTCTGATCGCATCCGTAATGACTATGAGCCCGATCGACTCTGCCAAAGTCAGGCTCTGCATCAACCGCTCGCGGCAGGCCCGATCGTCCCTCGAGAAGCTCAGTCAATCGACAGTCTCTCCAACCGCATTACCGCGCGATATTACGGCATCTCTACAAATATCGCCATGTCTCTGCTGAGATTGAAGCCTCACGCCGCTCTCAAGGTACGACTGCGAGTCCAAGCTCAGTGCCGATATGCAGCAGGTGGCCGGCCTCGAGGAACGGGAGGGTCTTCAAAGGGGATTTCCCAGTGAACCAGGCCACTCAAGCTACGGCGATAGATTATTTGGTATCGGCGCTCAGCTCAGCGCTTGTTTGCCCACCCACCAAGTCGATCGGATCTAGACTCAGCATCGGCTTCGACTTTGGATCGCGGTGGCATTGGCGATTGGGAAAATGAGCCATATACCTCGGTTTGACGCCGGTCCACTGATCTTTTGCTGCATCCGACATCTGTATTTCATTCGCTCCCTTGTGCAGCGATCGGTGGCCACCATTGCGTCGCGCCAGCCCACCAAGATTGCCGCATCAGCGGCCGAGCAGTTCCAAACACCACCTGTTGGCGTGAATGCCGCCTATGACCAGGCCGTCAAGGTTTTGGAGAAGCACAGAGAGGTGCTCAAAGCACAGATCGAGGATCTCAAGGTGAAGCAGGGATCTAGCGATGCCAAAGCCACGGCCCACCTCGACAAGCTCATTGTGTCCAAGGAGACCGAGCTCGAGTACACTTTTCCCGAGAACCACTGGCAGTTCTACAACAACCGCTGTAAGCACGCATGCCACATCCCCATACTCGTTTCGAATATGGCTGGTGCATAGGCTATAAGCCGGAAGTCAGCTGTCGCACCGCCATTCCGTTCGTGCTGGTCACGCATGCGGCCGTTGTCTTGGCCTTGGAGGGCGATGTGCCAAGCACCCTGCGTATTTCGCCATATATGGGCCGTTTCACGGATCCATGCCAGCACACTCACATATCGACCAACAACTGTGAACACCGACGCAGACGACATCAACAAGGACATCTTCCGATCGCTCCATGCCAAGCGGTACAAGTCCTATGTTATCCCGCGGCTGCTCCGACAGTCCGAAGCCCTCGGCATCGTCGGTGACGCCCTGGTGGCCCCGCTCAGCCCCCCGATCTATCTGGAGGTCAACTTTCCCAGCACCAAGTGGTTCGGCGCCTACGGACACCCGATTCCTCCCAACTGGGCCTTGTACTCGCCCGAGGTCACAATCACCGTGCCCGACGACTCCGAGGGCTTCTACACTCTTATGATGGTGGATCTGGGTAGGCTTCGTGTAGATACGCATATAGATCCCCGCATCATGAATCTGCAAAGTGGCGGTTCGGTCGACAGTGTGGCTGGACGTCCTGCCTCGTGTTCTGATAGCGTGTACTGATCGTCTCCATTTCTGCGGCTGTGTGATCTCCTCAGATCGAGTCAACGTTGAGTCAGGAACGTTTGAAGAGTGGTGCCACTGGCTCGTGTGAGTACCGCCATAGCGATCTGTCGTGAAATGTCTCGGTGTGGGACTCAGCGTGGAGTGGTGCGCATCCTTGCTCCCGCTTCATGCGCTTGATCGACTTGCGTCTGCACGCGAGCACAACTGAACGGCAGATCGTGCTCTAATCAAATTTATCCATTCCCGCATCGATGGCCCTCCCGATGACAGCACCGACATTCCTGTCAAGTCTCGGCTGGTGATTCCTGGTGGATCATCGCCTTTCCTTGGCCCTCCCACCGACGATACTCGTGTTGCTATTGAATCGGCAAAGAACAACATGGCCACTCATCCCACTGCGCCCGAGACTCCCGTCACGATTCCCGGAAATGTCATCTTTGACTACGTGCCCCTGCACCCCCCTCACCAGAACCCCGCACGCCACAGCCGGTACTTCATCGGTGCCTACCGACAGCCGCAAGGCCAGGGCCAGATCGACGTTGCAGCCCTCAAAAAGTCAATCCAGGAGAAGATTGCATCCGCGGATGCGACCGAGACTCGGGGCACTTTTGAGCAAATGTACATTGGCGAAGCAGAGAAAAAGATCCAAACCCAGGAGCGGTAAGACTGGTTCATAGTGGCGGCGGAGTGATATGCATCCACGACCGCGACAGCGTATTTGCAAACTTGCTGACCGCTCGCGTTTCCTCCACTACGACAGTGCCGCCGTTACTCCGTCGTGGGGCTTTGCCAAGACCCATGGCCTGGAGCTCCAGGGCTACGGATTCTTCACCTCCATGTGGAACCTGTACACACCTGACATTTTCACCCGACTTGGTATGTCGTACTGTTCTGCTTGGCGCGCGGCTCCGTTGCTCCGGATGCCCATCCCTTTGGACGTTGTGACTTTGAATGTTGTAGAGATAGATGCCTCAGAAACCCCAAGCCCCTGCGACTCTATAGAATCAGTTGCGCTCATCGGGCTGGATATTCATGTCTCTGACGCCTGCTCGGCTGCTTCACCGCATTCCCAACAGGCATCCACGAGCCTGTCTACGGCGAGCTGCCCAAGAACCCGAAGCAGTTCATCAAGCAGGTCCAGACGGCCTCCGAGATGTTTGCCAAGCTGCCCGGTCCGTTGACTACTCTGGAGGTCTCTGAGCTCCAGCACATCAACAAGGGCACCAAGGCCACGCCGCACAAGCCTCGCGTGACTATGAAGACCCTCGAGGTCGAGAAGCTGAAGCAGGACGATCAGGCACAGCTCCGCGCCAGGGCGCAAAAGATTGCTGAGAAGGAGAAGAGCTCGGTTGACGACGTCCTCAAGACTATTGCTGCCAAGGAGGCCGAGTGGCAGCAATCTGCGAAGCTGCCAAGACTGACAACCATTGGTGCCGTCTCTGTTGTGAAAAACAAAGTTAACGATGTCGCCACTGCCGATGGCGAAAAGACGGCCCAGGCCAAGACCCGTCGCTACAAGTATTTGAACGTCTAAGGACAATTCCCCTCCCATCGCAATACACGCTGCACTTGACATCTATATCCGTGACTGCCTTCGTTGCCAGTCACCGTCGCCGGCTGCCGCACTCGTGGTTTGTCCCTCAGCGTCGTGGCTCGAGGTGCTGGTCAGAGACGATACACCGTGGGGCGACGACTGGGCCTGTGTTGGGCGTCCAAGATTACGTTGATGTTGCACTGTTGTGCTGTCGGAGACATGCGGGGCATTGATAGCAGATGGTACGACAGCGGCGATGACGGATCAATAGCACACCATTCGCCCGTGTCATTTGATAGCCACAGATGTCTTTGATCTTGAGCTTCGGTTGTGTCTTGGACTGATCGTCATGTGTAACACGACCCAATCGGCGGGAGCGGGGTGGCAAACAATGTCAAGCGTCCTTCCGTTGCCTGTCTGCAGAATGAGACGACATATCGCTCGGATGCTTCTGGGAATCGGAGGGAGCTCCTCCTTGCCGAATGCCCCTCGGCTTGATCACCGCCTACGCCTCTCAGATGTCGTGGAGCTAGTTGGGATACGATACCTATCTGTCTTTGCCTCCAACGACACTCCGGAAGCGGTGAATATCGAATCTCTGGCGCCTCGGTGCTTATTGCCAACAGCCCCCTTCCACGCATCTGGCCAGCCTACCGACACGCTTCATCGTCGGAGGTCAAGCAGCCCGACGCCAACCGGATGGCGATGCCATCAAGTCCCAGCGGAGATATCGATGAGCAAATGTCGATCATCCTGCAATTTTGTGTGTTGACCCTGTCGGGCTTTATCCAGCTTGGGGTCGTCGTCATGGCCGTGCACAAGCTCTACAACCACTACTCAAGCACATGCATATACTCCCTGTGCGTGGCTCTTGTAAGTGCGCCTCTCAAGCGACGACGTTGCCTGGAAGTCGACGCTGTCGGCACTTTGGGGGGGGGTCGATCCCGTACTATGGCTATGCTGGTGCGAGCTCACCAGCGGAGCTCTGTAACTTGCCTTTGGGATGACTGACTCCGCGACCCTGTCCGGATAGCTCTTCCTGGTGTTCATCATCTCCCAATATTTTACCGTCGTTCCCGAAGCGCGACAAGCCAACAATGAGTCGGTGACGGCATCGATGGTGAGGTGCTCTGCGGAACAGGTGCATCTTCGGGGGCCGCGTTCACTCGGAACCCACGATGCTCTCATGCTGACTCTGTTCTTTGGGGCTTTCATCCTTTCCCCACCAGATTGCTATTGATTTTTGGGCCAACCAGGTTGGAATTGTGACGGTGCCCTTTGCGGGCGGGCTCCAGCTCATCTTGATTTACCGCAAGTTTTCCGAATTCCAGCCGATCTTTGGGCATAGCACCGTTTGGGTAATCACATCCTTGAGTCGTTGGGATGACGCCGTGCTTGGCCAGGGAACGACTGCCGGATCAAAGCATTCCCCGGCGACGAGATGACCTCGAACTCTGAGGGCTCATCTACATCGCCGTTCGCATCCATGCTCACACCCACGTGTCTTTCTTTCATTCTTGGTATCGTCCGCAAACAGCAAGACAGGTTGTTTTGGACGACCCTCCTACTTGTCGTCATCGCCAACATTGTCCTGGCCGAGATTCCGTCGATTATCGCGCTAGGCATTGCCAATATCGGGCTGTTCTTCTATCTTACAATCTGCACGTTGGTGATGTGCATCGTATTCCTTCGCAACATCGAAAGAGTGTCTCGTCTCGACGATAGCACCGCGTCTCGGAAAAAGTCACGGCACTCCTCGCGAGCGTACCTGGAGCCATGGGTCAAGAACCTGCTCTGGTTTAACTTTGGAAACTGGTTTGTAAAGCTGAGAGGCAGCGAAGCAGAAATGGCTGTGGTTGTGGCCGGTGATGCACATGCTCCCCCCCCCCATGTATCTTTGACGGACGGTGGTTGTTGGCCTGCGATCCTCGACACTCACGCAGTACTTCCCCCCGTTTATACAGCCTTGTGACCACAGCGGTGTTCATCGCCGGATCCTTGCTATACCAATCCTATCCAAACCTCAGCAACGTCTTTATTGACGCACTCATTCTGGGAGCAATCTCATACCAGATCTCCTGCCTGGTATTCATCTACAATGTGCTGCCGTCCAAGCTGGTGTCGACCGCCAATAAGCTCTCTCAGCCAAACTTGAAGGAGATGGGAATATCTTAGTGTGTCCTGGTTGGCCCAATATACCAAGGCACACGCCATCTGTTCGTCGTCGTTGATTCTGCATTGCATTTCCTCAGCGCGGCATGCAGAGATCGAGTCAGTTGCCGCTCTTGCCCCTCTTGCCCTTCGTGCCGCTCGCCGTTGCATTTCGTGTGGGAGGTTCGAACAATGACAACTCGGGGCTGCTCCTTGGTTCATCATCATAGCTGCTACGCATATTTTATACAGTACCTAGCGCCCTTTGCCACAATCAAACTGCCCCGTGCATATCTCCGAGCTGAGTCAGCGGTCTATGAGTGCGATCCGTCTATCAGCCCTCTGAGCAGTCGCCTCAGAATGATCCGATCCGCTTCCTGTGAGCAGAGTGTCTGCGTCTCAACGATCTCACTATGTGACGATGACTGCCCTTGCACAAGGCGAGCAAGCGCATAGCGGAGCGACATCTGCCCGAGAAGAAAGCCCATGGCTGTGTTGACCTGGAGAGACTTTGGCCTGTGCGGCCGTCGGATGTAAAACTTGACGGGCAGCTGGAGAGACGGCAGACGCTGGGAGTGAGCTCAGCCTCCGCACATCTCCCTCACAATCCTTGTGTATTCGCAACGACAGAGCAGGCGACACTCACCTCGTTCTGCAGATCCAGGGCAATGCGTCGAGTCGAGCGTTGGATCTCCTCGTCAACCATCTCAAAGAATATCGAGATGGAGATCTCTTCCGAGAGGACAGATTGCGCCTGTATTTTTTCGTCGCGGATACATGTTCAGTCGTGTGCTATGGACATGGACAGACGGACGGAGGCTGTCCTCTCCTTCCTTCTGCAAACAAGCACGGGTCGAGTGTGCCTCGGCTGTCTCTCGAGCTCCTCGACAAGGCGAAATACCGAGACCACGTACAATTTCCATGTCATTGTAGACTTCGTTCAGGACATGGCTGAAAATGCGTTCAGAAGCCTCCTGCAGGATGTGCTCGTTGACGATGGTCTTGACGAGCTCCCGGACGACTTCACAGCACTCTTCTCGGACAACCGGGTCAACGATGCTCTCGAGGATTGCTAGTGGTAGAGGTGGCTCAGGAACGTATCTGCGCTGGATGGCAGTAAAATGGTGTCAGCCATAGCCGGTGACATTCGTAACTGGTTCCGCTTGGACCAGATGCCGAGGCCGAGACACACCAGCTGTACGACTGCCGGCTGTTGGGTGGCTCATGAATGGCTCCAACGGCACGAACATACTCGGCTGCGAGCTCCTCGATAGCCTCGGACACAATGAGGGGGATCTCATCACACAGGGCCTCTTCGATGATGTGATATTTGATGTAGAGGCAGCGAAAGGCTTTGGTCCGGAACACCTGGGCGATGTATGGATACTGGATCATGAGAACGGAGGAACCGGACTGCCATCGGCTTTCTTTGCCACACTCGTTGACGCTATCCGGCAGGATGTTGAAGCAGGGTGTGCATGTGCATGCGTGGATGAATGCATGAGTGTACTTACTGGGGCATAAGACTCTTCAGAAACTTCGACGATAATGTCCGGAATGACTTCCTGTTCAGCCAGACACGACGTTTGCAAGTTGGGTAAGGACGAGCAGTCTCGTCAAAACGACTCGGCTTCAGCCATGGGTGACCACCGACCTCGTGCAGAGCACAAGAGCAAAGGATACAGAGCCGGGAGCTTTGGGACACTTACGCTCTTGAGCACTTGGTCTATCAGTCTCTCCACGAAATACTGAAGCGGGTTGCGCTCGCGTGCGATCGGATTGAGCTTGGTATCGATGAAGTCGCGCTTCACAAGCCATCGCCGGATGTACTTTTGTAGCACAATAGCAGCCTGTATCGCGACGGCCAGCAGAATAGGTGATAGACGCAAATTGGATATTATTTTAATAAATATCAATATTCACCTTGGCTGCTCGAGATATACTGGCGTGCATCCTTGCTCACGCAGACGACGGCGACGAGTAGCGCTATCGATCAGCCATGGGCAGCAGAGCCGTTTGCATATGCGCATACTTACGCTGTGGCGTCTCAGTCTCCATTGCCTCTCTTTTTCTTCGCGCCGATGAGATTCATCCTGGCCCCGTCCGTGGATGAGCGATGTCGATGATAGCGTCTGGGACAGTTCGGGTTGCAGTGACGGGGCACATATCGGCAGCATCGGGAAGAAGGTGGGAGCAAAGGCCAGCGACGGAACGGGGTAGTACGGCAGCACCGGCAAAGCGTTCGGGTTTGGGACATTCGAGAGGTTTCCGAGCGGGAAGAATGAAATCCCCATGGACGGTGCTGCGGCTGGCTCGGCTGCAGGAGAGGCCTGGGTCTCTGCGTTGACGAGGTCTGGTTTGGTGGGCTCAGGAAGATGGACTCGCGGCAGGGGCTCGAGCACCACGCGCTTGCCAGGGGGATTCCTGGGAAAGCATTGTGACGATGGCCGGTTCATGATGAGATGCCGCGACGGACAGAGTGCAGCAGTCGAAGCAACCGTCTCGACGGTCGTTGGTGTGGGCGGATCGTCGGGCCGTGGGAAGCGCCGTCATCCAGCAAAACCAGGAGCGGGGTGGCAGTGCACTCGGGTGGTACACGCCAAATGTCGCTTGATTGGTCGGTTTGGCTGTTTCGTTGTTTGGCTGTTTCGTTGTTTCGTTGTTTCGTTGTTTGTCAGCCGCGCCGTGCCTGCGACATCTGCCAGCTCGATCGTCTGGGCCGATCCAGATCCGACATCGACCCAATATGATGATGATGCAGTCGCTGCTGCGATGGCGAACGGGCCCAAGGCCGCCCAAGGCCGTTACTGTTGTACGCCAGCCACTACAATTCGCTGCCCGCCGATACCACAGAGCGGCACCGGCAGCCGACCATGCTGGCAGCGTCCTCGATTTGGCCTTTGAGCGACACACTCCGGACTCATTCCTGGGCGATGCGGCCGAGCCGCTTCCGCTGGTGGTTGTGCATGGTCTGTTTGGCAGTGCCCAGAACTGGCGGCGAGTTGCCAGGAATCTTGCCAACAGCCTTGGCACAACAGTCTTCGCGCTGGTGAGTTCTGGCCGAGACCCGATGCTGCAATCGGGCCTCACATCTCTGTCGCCGCAATGGTCGGAGATGACGAGGACGACTTGTCGATAGGTTCCGTGCACGATGGACGACTCGCTTCCAGTGCAGTGGAAGCCTTCACTCCGGGCTCGCCCTGGCCTGTCCATGCACCGATATCGTCGTTCCGGCCTGCCTAACTCGAATCTGGCTGTCACAGGACCATCGCAACCATGGCTCGTCGCCGTTCTCCCACGGGCACCAGCACACCTTCCATCACATGTCCAAGGACGTATCCCGATTCCTCGACACCCAGGGTATCAAGAAATGCACGCTTGTCGGCCACAGCATGGGCGGCAAAGTCGCCATGACGACGGCGCTGCTGGATAGCCGGGTCGCTCGCCTAGTGGTTGTGGACTCGTCCCCGGTCAAGGTGCAAGAGTTCCGGGATGTGCGTGCCCAACTCGAGGGCATGATGCACGTAAACCGGTCCAAGCCTGCGTCGCTGCAGGAGGCCGATGCGATCCTGAGGCAGTACGTGGAGGTATGCGGGACATGTGCTGGCATTCATCGATGCGAGACGACTACGACTTGTCACTGGCTTCCGGCAGCATGAAAGCGCACTGATCCCGGCAGCGTGAAAGCGCACTGATTCCGGTGGAACGGTCGCTGTTGGGATGAATGCTGCTTCCTGCTCACATTCTCTACTCAACGATCCCACAGGAAAAGATCGTTCGCCAGTTCCTGTTCACCAACTTTAAGCCCCAGTCCGAGACCGGGCTGTACGAGTGCCGACTGAACCTCGAGGAACTCCATCCGTACATCATCCGCGAAGTGAATCAGTTCCCGATTCCGATCGACGGCCAGGCTCAGTTTGAGGGCCCCACCCTGGCAGTGCTGGGGTCTCGATCTCACTACGTGCCCGAGAGTGTCCGGCCGAGCCTGCGGATGCTGTTTCCGAATATCGAGTACGTCGAACTTGATGCCGGCCATTGGGGTAGGTGCACGGCTGGTGCTGTTGCTCTGCACTGGCAAGATCGCGACCCGGAGCTTGCACATGGCGATGGGCGACGCTGAGCTGATGGATTCTATACTGCTGCAGTGCAAGCCGAACGACCGACTGAGTTTGTCGACACGGTCTGCCGATTCGTGCGCCAGCACCCGAATGTTTGAGGAAGCAAGTGACTCCAGACTCATGGCCCATGACCCTGTTTGTGGAGCTCTGCCTTGACCATGCCCAGGGCCAACACTGAAGGTGGCGGGCTCAGCGGGGTACCCTCGTCTTCGATAGAAGCGATATCGACAGAAACCTGTGGCCATCTGTCTCTCGAGAGAGGGCAATTGCGCGATTTCGGACCAGGTGTATTGTCGAGGATGGTGTGCTCGATGCTTCCAGCGTTTCCAAAATGAAATGGGACACCCCGTTTTGAGCCATGACATATATTTTGTTTCTAGAACCTGAATACACCCACCCATCCACTCATCGCAATCATGGCCAAACACAGCACCCTCGCTTTCCGCATCGCTGCACTGCGACCGGTGGTCTTCACTCGGAGGCTGCCAAAGTGATCTGTTATATTTCCTATGGCTTTGCTTGACGCATGCCATCGCATACTACGCTGACAAATGGGTTGTGGGCAGGTGTCCCATTTCCCCCTGAATGCAGTGTAATACAGAAACGAGCATCACACACAGGCTCGACAGTTGCATGCGGATGGGGCGAGCGGCTGGGGGGGGGGCTTGTAGCCACTCGCAGTATGTCGGATGGGTTCAAGTGGAGGATGTCAATGGATAGGCCCAGAGTGCAGCTGGGAGGGAAACGGGTGAACATGTGTACAATAGGAACCGGGCACGGTTAGTTGGTCTTCAACGGACGTTCAAAAAATCGGTCGACCATCGCAGGGACTAGGGGCTGGAGGGCGAGGCCGAGGCGATTGCCGGAGCGGGAGCGGGAGCAGGCGAGTTGGCTGCGGTGGTGATGATGTGCAGGATGCCGGTCTGGTTGAGAATGATCAGGATAACGATGATGAGGATGACGGTGATCAAAGCGATCATGGCGATCCGCCACTTGAGGGCCTTCCACCAGGTCTTTGACTGGATCTTGGTGGCGGTATTGTCAAAGGACCTGGCGCCACGCTCCAAGTCATCGGTCTTGTCCTCCAGGCTATCGAGCCTGTACTTTCGCTGCTCGGCCAGCTCGATGTTTTCACGCATCTGGTCGACGGTTTGATCGATCTGGTTCCGGATCTGGGTAGGGCAAATGGACGGTTGGGTCGCCAAGAGTGAGTGTGGTTGGGCACGTTGGCGCAGGCGGCGGCGGTGGCCTTGGGCTTGGCCGGCTGCCAGAATGCAGAAGCGGCAACGATGCAGGACATGCGTCGGATGGAGAGGGATGGAGAGGGATGGAGAGGCGAGGACCCGAGAGGATGCAGCTGGAACCAGTGGCGAGGACATACCCCCTGGATCCTGTTCACTTGATGATACTCGGGGTTAACCGAGGGAGTGGAAGTGTTTTGCATGGCGGGGCCGTTGTGCAGTTGTGCAGTTGTGCAGTTGTGCGGTTGGTTGGTGAGTCGGGGAAGGCAGCGGATATGAAGTGGCCGGTATCAAGCAGACGATACGAAGCGGCTGGTCGGAGAGACTGGCGGCAAGCAGCAGCAGCAAGCAGCGCCAGAAAGAGGGAGCCCGGTGGTGCCAAGAAGGACAGATGCAGACAGAGGATGGAGGGAAGGAGGATGGACAGATGGACGGAGGATGTATGGAGGACGGGGGCGGTGGGTGGCGGTGAAGTCACGTGTGTCTCTGTGTGTGTGTGTGTGTGTCTGTGTGTGTCCTTCTCGATCCCGGTCTCTCTCGCTGGCTCTCGGCGTCTCTCTGTCCCGCTCTGTCTCTCTCCGCCAGCCACACACACACGGCGCACATGATACACAGGACCACACACACACACACGTGACGCGGTGCATGCCGCTGGTTCGATCCGCGGCGCCCACCGCGTCGGCCCTTTGGGCTCCTTCGCAAACAATCCATCTCTGGCGCCGTCAAGCGACCAGGTCCTGCGACCCATCCTGTCTTTGCTGCTGCTGCTGCTGCTGCTGCTGCTGCTGTTACTGCTGCTACCGCCTTCGCCGCTTGGCTCTCGCCTGGCTCGCCAACCATTCTGCCGCCTTCCTCCCGTACTCGTCGCCATCCGCTGTCCCGCTCGCCTCCCCTGCCGCTTATCCGAGGCTGCCTCCGTCTTCATCCTGCAGCTTGCCCTCTGTGGCCCGGCCCGCTCCCATCCCCCCGGGCTGGTCTTCTTGAGCTGACTCATCCTCACCGCATCGCCTCGGCCACCCTTCCAAGCTGCCCGTCATGTCTTCGGGCCAAATCCCTACGAGCTCGCCCAAGCGTGCCTCTTCCGCCTCGCTCCGGACCATCGGCACTGCAAGCTCCTTCACCAGCCGCTTCCAGAGCGATATTTTCCTCGTCCAGTCTCCCACGCCCTCCCAGGGCTCGCTCGAGTCGGACGAGCTCGGTTCGTCTACCTCGCCTCGTGCAGGCGCCTTCTGGAGACGCAGCATCGCCTCCACCATCATCCCGGAATTGTACATGTACGAAGAAGGCGGTGAGGTCGACATTGACGAGCCCATCATCGAGGTCGACGAGCCCGAGTCGCCCTATGTCTCCGAGTCCACCGACCCACCCTCGGCCCTGAGCCCGGCCTCTGTCACCCACCCTCAGCCTCCGGCCCCCGCCAGTCGTCTCGATCCAGGCCACCCGCATCCAGCCCACCGCATCATCGCCGACTTCCAGTCCATGCGCTCCTCGCCACCAGTCTCGCCCTCGGTCGAGCAAGCCCCGGTGCGGCTTGGCCATCCGGTGCGGGACGTTGGTCCGTCGGGCTTGCATACTCTCACCGTCCCATCCGGCCCGGAGCTCGAGGACGAGTTCTCGGTCATGGAGGCTTACGGCTACGTCTCAAGCCCTCTGCCACCATCGACACTCTCGCCCAACAGTCCTCTTGGCTCTGCCCACGATCTTCAGCCACCAGCGACTGCTGCCCCGCCCACCAAGACGCTCAAGTCCCATTCGGCCCCGCCTCCCTCCCAGACGAGCTCTGTCGTGCCCTCACATCCTCCCGTTCCGCACTCAGCTTCCGCCGACATTCCTGCAGCACCTCATAGTTCTCCAAGCATCAAGCCCTTTGTCGTCTCCTCGTCTCCCTCGCGCCATTCCTTCACGTACATGGCCGCCACCTCGTCTGGTCCCATGTACGGCTCGGTGGACGACTCCCGCAGTTCCAGCGCTCCAAGCAGCCGTGTGACGACCCTGCGGATTGCACCCCATTCGACCTTTGCTCCCTCAAAGTCGTCCATTCTCTCCAAGCTTGGCGATCAGGACGACGAGGCAGCCCGCTCAGCCGCGCGGGATCCTCATGGCATGGGCTCGCTCAAATCTCCAAAGGACCCAAGCCGCTCGCCATTTGCGCGTCCTCTGGCCTATGGTACCGGTGCGCCCGCTGGCTCCACCGGCCCGGCCAGCAGCGGCCATCGCCGGGACGATTCCTTTGGCCACCCTGTTCTGACCGAACCCACCATCAACTCCATCATTGACTCGACCCGCAATTCCTCGCCCGCTCCCAGTGAGGCGACCATGATTTCGTTCAGCAAGCACCGCGGACCCCCATTTCACGCTGGCGAGATCAACTACTCGCTCGTCAATGACAACGATCCCTACGGCGAAAACGACGACGACGACGATATGGACCGTGAGGACGAGGATGACGACGAGGACGGACCTGCCAGCGGCCGAAGCACCCAGGGCCCCAATTCGCGACTCACCGGCGGCCCCGTGTCCGAGTATGTCTTCTCCTGGAATGAGTCGACGGTCAAGCGCAATGTCCTCTACAGCCTGTCGTGTCCCTTGGTGGTGCTGTCATGGGTTGTCATCCCCGTGCCCCAAGCCCTTGTCTTTGACTCGACGCTCAAATCTCCAGGTACATTCGATCAACTCGAGCGACAGCTGCTGAGGGTGCTGATCCATGACAGTGTGCATGCCTTGCTGCTACCGTGGTTTCTGCGTGACTCGACAGCGGCGTTGCCGTAGATGCGGCATGTATCTTACCGCTGACTCGATTCTGTTTTTGCACCAGCCTTTCTGTTCTTCTACATCTTTGGCGCCTTCAACTTCGTCCTCCTCACCTATCTGCAGTCCGTCTATCAAATCTACCAGCTGGATTGGCGGCGAAAGTACTTGTATCTACCCAGGCTCGGCCAGAGCGGCATCGTGTGGTTCCTGCCCCTGCTAGGCGTTTATATCCTTCATCTTACCACGCATCTGGATGATGGAGTCTGCGGGGCCATGGCGGTCTTTGGCACAGTGATGGGTCCGTGTCTCGGTGGATGGCTCAAGACTCGATATAGGAAGGCGCCCCAGAGCAGCGGACTGCTCTCGCACCAGAACAGCGTCCAATCCAGCACAAGCGATCTGGCTGGCTCACACAGCTCGGAGTTCCATGTCAATCGCTTCCACTCGCCTACCCCTGGATATGACAACCGAAAGCTGATCCTGGCTCGCCGATACCAATGGTTCCTGGCTTTGATTCGTAAGTGCTGTCGACTGAGACAACGGCAATAGTTGCTGACTGCGATGGCCACGACAGCGGCTCGAGGACGTTGCCAGGAGAGATCCGGGTCTGACTCCGAACAGCTTGGCCATCCGGCTGTCGCTGGGATCTGATATGCTTGCCGCCAGCACCTGCGCTATGAGAGCACAAATTAATCCATCGCTCGTGCTCTCCGTGCCTTGCCTTGAAACACACTGGTCATGTTCAGTTCTGTCGGTGATTGGATCAATTGTGACCAAGCTCACTATCGACCAGTTTATCCACGGAGCAGATGGCAAAGAGCACGGCATCGTCATCGTATCGGTGTATACCACCGGCATGCTGATTTTCGTGTCACTACTGGACTATCTTGTGAGCATCGCGACTAGCCAAGCCTCCCTGGGATATGTTCATTGCATGAGCCGAGAGCGTTGCCTCGATGTCTTTGCGGAGAGTCTGTACCCCTCTGATTGCGCATCCAACGGCATCTAGTCGACTGCTCACCGAACCTCGCCGGTCCATCCACAGGCAACCTGGATATCCGACGATCAGATCAAATGCTGGCCCCTGAATTTCGTGTCGCGCATGTTCTTTTACATGCTCTATTTTGTATTCTGTAAGCGCTCCTCGACGACTGGCATCGCAGCACTTTGTCGCAGCGCGTACTCGTCCCCTACGTCCTCCGGATCTCAACCCACTAACAAGGCTGTGGGCCGCATGCGGCACCATGAGTCTTGCGTTGCTGACCCTGTCTTCGTCGCCGCTGGCATTTGCTATTGCGCCATCTTTTCATCTATCCGATCATAGATCGGACAATCTTGCTCTTCTTGACCATAGAAGAGATTGCCGTTGTCCAGCTCACGTCCGTCGTCTGGATCGTATTTGTTTATCCGGTAGGTTTGGTTCCGGCAGAATTGCCATCGTGGTGCGCTCTGAAGTGCATGTCCGCTGACTCGCCTCTGTTGCGGATGCCTTTCCACTCACCCATGCATTTTGCCCTGCTTGTGTGCGTCCTAGATACTGATGACCTCCCAAGCACACGCTTTTCTGATCGAATATGTCGGACTGAATCGGTCCTATCACGTAAGCCGCTTGATGCTTCTGACAGAGACGCGCACCGCAAGCACCGACACGCTGGTCAAGGAGGGAGACTCACGAATGCCTCTGGTCTCCATGCACAGGATCACATCCGCCACGTCACGCGGTCATTCTTCCTGCGAACGATCGCCGAGTCGACCACGGTCATCTTTTCCCTTCTCTTCAGCTTGACCCTGTACATCTTTCCCAGCAAGGTGTATCCCATCTACAACTTTGGTCCGGACGACCACGGCAGACAGACACAGCAGCATCCGTACAGCTTCCCAGTGACCTTTGCCATCATCTTTGCCGTCAACCTGATCGAGCTCCTGGTGGCCAATACGGCTCGCCAGACTTTCCAGAAGAGCTTCCGACTGCTGGTTGCGCGCGAAACTGTCAGCGAATTTGCAAAGTATCCGGGCCTGTTCACGATCTGCTGGATCACGGTGGTCGTGGGCCTGATGGGCATGGTCATCTGCGCCCTGGACTACCAGAGTTTTGCTTAGAATTATCTGTACATTGCATTTGGTTCCCTATCCCCTTCCGGTCCTTGATCCTTTCTTGGTATTGTGTCGTTTCCATCTTCATCGGGACTCAACTCCCCTCTTCCCCCCCCCACTTCGACATATGCTTGCCCTTGGACGTCGCTGCTACTGGCCCTATCAGTACATATCTCATGGGCACGGCCGCCTCGGGATCTGCTCGTGCATGTGCACGACCGTCTCTCGTCTGTTTGCTTGCTTTGCTCTGCCTTTCCATGATTTGCTCTGCCTTGCCTTGCTTTGCTCTGCCTTTCCATGATTTGCTTTGCTTGTTTCGTCTCCCTCGCCAGCCACTCTGGCATATGGCCTGTGCCCTTCTGGCATCGTGTCGTCAGCATCACGTCATTTTCCACGCCAATGATACTTTTGGTCCCAATCCTCTGAACTCATCCTCTTGCTGCAGAAAGACTCTGCTCGAGATGCTCTCTCGACTTTTTTGTTCTGGCCAGACGAGATTGAATCTAAACCAGTTTTGGATGCTGCGTACACATCCCTGTATTGCCCACAGCAGTAGTGTACTGGCCGGCGGTGCTGCCCCCATCCCAGTTGTTTTCTTGCGCCTGTCGGATTGCCAGCCGTCACGTGGCAAGTCCGTCCCTCCCGGATATCCCGCGCACACAAACCCACCGCCGCCGTTCCATCCAGCCCGCTCGATCCTGTCCCTCTGTCATCCTCCAAGCCCAAGGAGAGCCCCACCGAGAATCCCGGCACAAGCACCGGCAGCGGAAGTGGCACTGATCATAGCAACAAGCACAACATCTCCAAGACGAAATCCCATCCGACGACGATCACTCACGCACGGATATCCATCCGCCCAATCCACTCAATCCGCCGACAGAACCGCCCACAGCCACCGCCGAATCCATGCTCTCATCGCCAAGAGGCTTCATCAGCGTGCCCAAGTTCACCCTGATCCCGAGCACGCCCGTGCCAGATGCCGAAGATGCTTCGGTGAGAATGACGAAGCACCACAGAGTGCAGCAGCATGTATGATGAGCGGGCGCTCTGTTGTCTCTGCTTTGGGCTTGCTTTGCTGCGGATGCCATGGCGCAACTGTCCGTCGCTCGATCGGCTGTGCCAGCCGCCGGCAAGCTTCGCTGTCATCTTAGATTCGGTGTCGATCTGCCCAGCCTCCATCTGGTTACATCTCTCTAACGAACCACTCGCCGCCCTCGATTTTTTTGTTTGATTTTCTGTTTTTGGCGCCATGATACCAACCCGCTTCCCCGCCTCTCTTTCCTCTCGCTCTGGCTCGCTCGACCAACTCTTGCGGATCGAACGACCGGACGCCATGGTACGAACGGGTGCACTATCGGCAACACCATCCCTGCTGGACCTTGTTGGGCATTGCCGAATATCGCTGCCGTTCGGGCTGCAGCGCACCATCCGGGGGAAGAGAACGTTCTCGCAATGGCTCTTGAACATGGACGACGACGAAGAATGGACCCATGTCCAATACGGCAGTCGTGCGGGCTCGTGCGCCAGCTTCATCGTTCGCCGCATCAACTTTTGTGTACTTGCCAAGGTAGGGCGTGTATGTCCAAGAGCATGTCCAAGAGCAGGTCGTGGATGTGGTGTGGCTGCGGTGCCAAACAACGACTGGCCAAAGTGCACCGGTACTGACCGTTTCTTGCGACGGGTGGATGTCTTTCAGACAATCATCTTCATCGTCATCGCATCATGGATGGTCCTGCTGATATGGCAGCTCTCGTACCTGCACGCCGGTGCATACCCTGACTCGGATTCGTCGTGAGCAGCGACCGCATCCCAAGTAACCCTGTCGAGACCAACGGACGGATCCGATATCCACCCCCACGCTCTTGCCCACACCTTGGTCCTGTCCGCCGACTTGGTGCCGCTCCCACCGCATTCCCGCCCGCCCGCACCGGCCAAGACCCAGACCCAGACACAGCGGTTCACTTTGCATTCATACCTAGGCTGGCCCAACGTGCATCTTTACAATCCCCCTCCCTCTGTATCATACTCTCCATAGTTCAAAATAAGCTCATCCGCGGTGCGGGTCTCTCCCTGTTGTACTGGTGTTGCTACGGAATGGCTCGGCTCGGCTCGGCTCGGCTGCCCATTCAAGACGGTCGATTTGCGCGATCCACACTGCCCCGTCTTCCGCCTGGGCATCTCGGCCCTCCCTTGAGTACCCCTATATCGAAACAGCGGCAGTTGGTCTCGGCCCGCCTGTGGTGGCTCTACCCCCATATCTAGAAAGGCAGCATCGTGCTGCCGATTCATTGGAGCGCAACTGCATCAGTCTCCGGCGATTCATGGAGACTGTCCCTGGTGCCGTGCTGCATCGTGCTCCGAGCGGCATGCCCAAACTCGCCTGTCGATCTTGGTCCCTGTGCTTCGTCTTCCTCCGTCCCCGCATCTCCCAGCAGCCGATCGGCGTCCTCGGGCGCTCGCTCATGCCCATCGCACGTGGCCCATGTCTTGTCGCTTGCCCGCGCTCAAATGCGCTCTCGCCCGTTCGCTCCGTTCCGTCGCTGGTTTTGTCCCATCTTCCCATCAACGCAAAAGATCCTCATACCGTCGTGCTTCGCGGCCCGTGCCCTCTTTCCCTGCCTCTCATTGAAGCCCGTCCCGCTCTTTCCAGATCCTAGAGTTCCCTCTCGTTCGTTCTCCGATCCTGCCCCCGTTTTTCTTTCAAGAGCCCGTGGTCCTTCTCCCAAACAGTCTTCCAGATCGCCCGCCCCTCCGCTTCAGACCCGGCAACATCCTCGATCAGGCTCGTTTACTTCCCCCCTCCTTTGTTCGTTCAGTCGTCAAACTCGATCGCACCAACCGTAAATGGCAGACATCCTTCCCCACCAAGTCCTTCCTGTTTTCGAAAGTGCTCACACCGAGCCCAGAGCGGACCCTGCCCAGTTCGTTTCGATTGCAACGCCCCCTGTTGTTGACCTCGAGCTCGCGGACGTGGTCTTGGATCCTTTAATCGAGACCTCGCATCCTCTCCAGCTGGATTTGTTGGAGAAGGAAGAGCAGCCGCTCGTCCTGCAAGAGTTGTCGGCCCTTGACGCTGATGGCGAGATCCAACACGAGCTCCAAGATCACTCGCCTGAAGACCCTCCGCAGCCCGTTGACGAGACTCCGTTCGAGTCCGGAATCGCGACCCAGTCGCAGACAGCTCTTGAGATCCGCGCCGACATCTCTGCTCTCTCCGAGGCGCCTGTCGAAGCTCACGAGCCAGCGGTGCTGCCCGAGCATCACGTCCCTGCTGCTGCCGAAGAGTCTACGTCTGCCCCGCTGTCGGACCCAGAGCCAAAGCCAACGTCGGTGGAGTCTCTGGCCAGCAGCACCGCCGAGACGGCGAAGCCGGCCAAGCGTCCCTCGGTTGTCGTGCCGCTGCATGCGGCCGACGAGCCCGCCCGTAATGGTGTCAAGACACCCACCCACATGATGCCGACTCTGAAGAGCCCCAAGAAGGCCCTGACCAGCAAGTCTTCGCCCAGCAAGTCTTCGCCCGGCAAGTCTTCGCCCGGCAAGTCTTCGCCCGGCAAGTCTTCGAATGCCGCAAAACTCACCAATGGCGACAAGGCCGTTCCCCAGGCTGCCAAGCCCAGGTCTCACGACTTGGTCGTTGCCCGGCTCTCGGTCGCCCGAAAGTCTGTGGCTGCTGGCGAGACCCCAAAGCCAAAGGAGGAAGCCAGACCCAAGACGCTCAAAGCTGCGACTCCAAAGCCAGTGTCGAGTCCGGCCAAGCCGACGTCGTCGTCTTCGTTAGGCAGTCCGGCTGCAGCCAAGCCCCGGAGCCCTGCCTCCCGAGTCAAGGCGACTCCCGAGAGCAAGCCCAAGGCGACTCCCGAAACCAAGCCCAAGTCGACTCTGGAAACCAAGCCCAAGTCGACTCTGGAGAGCAAGCCCAAAACGAGAAGCCCAGCCTCTTCGAGCCCTGCCACCCCCAAGAAGACCATCGCTTCGTCGGTCTCAGCCCCGGCCAAGAAGCCCACCGTCTCGACTCCTCCCTCTGCTCCCAAGACTCTTGCCAAACCCACCCGACCGCCGGTCTCGAGCCCCGCCCGAGGCTCCACCTTCGGAGGGTCTAAAAAACCCGTCAAGTCCAGCGCCCCTCCCGCCCCGGTTGTTGACCATGAGCGTGAGAACTCTCTGCTCAAAATTCAAATCGAAAAGCTCAAGCTGGAGGTGGGTATCGACGGAGCTGTGCTGATGGCGCAAAAGAGTCTGTGCGCTGGGTGCAGACCCATCACATGTATCGGACAGGCGGGATGGTGAAGCTCAGCGCACGGTTGTTGTTCCCGGACGGTGCTTTTGGGGTTTGAAACGCAATGCGAGGGGAGGCTGTTATCAGAGTGAGCAGTGAATGCAGGTGTCTGTTGATGCATACTGATGCGGATTGCCGCGCATTTGTTTCATCAGAATGCCGCGCTGTTGAAGAAAATCGAGGTCAGTGCGTGGTGGTGGAGAGGGATCGCGCGCCTCCACGGCTTGCTGCACGGAGCAACAGCGAGTCGATGGGTGCGCCGAACAAAGCGGTGCCAATACGAGGCTGTTGTCGGAAATAAGGGTGGTTTGGCGTCTGGGATGATAGTGATGCTGCTGAGGGCCCCATTTTGCAGCTGGGAGCGATTGCGACAGTGACAACAGCGATGATGACCGGGCGAGCGCGGCTGTGTGCATGGGGGGGGGAGTTCACACGGCCCGGATCGCTTTGATGGATGCCAGATGGGTCCCAGCGCCGATATCTTCGTCGCCAACTAACCAACTCCCCGTTGCGGACAAACCCTCTTGACCAAACACGACGATACATGGCATGGACGCAGGCTCTGACACTCGCACAGACAAGCAGCAAGGACGCCGCGCCGGAAGAAACTCCTGACCAAGTGCACGAAGGTGCGGCTGTGGCCGCCGAGTCTCAGGAACCAACCCCAGCCGACGACAACGCCAGCATTTCCTCGGTCGTCGCTGTCGAGTCTGTGGTCGCGGCCGCCAGCTCTTGATCAGCCTGGCCTCTTGTGCCACCGCCTTCTTCAATCCCTGTCTTGGGGTCCAGCATTCATTGAATGCCTCTCTGTCGGTTTCCTACAACAATCATCTGCCTCAAACAACGACGGAGAGATCCCAAGCACTGTGGCGAGCTCACCCTTATATTTCATCCAGAGAAAGCGGGTGCGGGTGCGGGTGCGGGTGCGGGAGCGGGGGGGTGGCGGAAGAGCAACGGCCGTGCCCGCTTACAGTCAATCCAATAAAAATGGGACACCCGTGATTTTGACGATTGATCAACTATTTTGCTACCCAATACAATCGCGCGCTGGCCATGACCATTCTGTGATTTGAATCAAGGACGCCATTGTGGGAATCGCTTCCAGCTCAAGACGCGCTGGATGAGCACCACACCAAGTCCCAAGATCCCTGGGTTGGCTTCATTCCTGCAATACATTCGCCATGTGTTCGATGGAGACATGTTGGAGAAACAGCTGTACTTCAGCCTGACCCAGCGACGGCGGTTCAAGCGACTCGATCTCCAGGTGTGCTCACATTGTCGGGAAGCCAAGCGACTCGAGAAGGTCGAGCATCTTGATATCGAGAACCCACACTTTGTCCGGAGCTGTGCAAACTGCCATACGCTGTGGGATCGAGACATCAATGCCTTACGGAACATGATCTCGGTATGCGAGTCGATCATCGCCCATGGAGATCGACCGGGTGTATTCAAGACTGCGCTTCCCGAACCAACCAAAACCACTCGATTGCCAACGAAGACAGGAGTGCAATGCCATGGCCTACCCGCTGGGCCTACAAGTCAGTCAGCGGGTTCAGACATCTGAAGCCAGAAAGTGACTGTCCCGTTTCTTTCTGGACCGACCGTATGTTTCTGATAACAAACGGGTGTCCCCTCTCCTTTCCCTGACAACAAAAAATGCAACACCAATAAAAAAAAAAAGAGAGTATGCGAGGGGACCACAAAAAGAAAGTGAATTGTACCGGAGCAAGAATAAAAGAAAAGGACACGTCCGAATGCACACGATAGATTCCTTCCCGATCCGTTGGCGATGGTTCTCTCACCAAGATCCCTCCAATGTTGGACGACTCCCCTGAGGCCCTCAACGCTCGAGGGACTCGCGGTGTCTGCTGATGGGGATTATGTTTTGTTGAGGCTGGCATGCCACAAACTTCATCGTGTACATATAGACAGAAAAAAAGGAGGAAGGGAACGAACAGCACAGCAGCGGCGGAGAGGCGAGGGAGGGCAAGTGCCGGGGCCATGTACATTCGGTAGTTGGCCATAGTGGCGGTGGTGGTGGTGGTGGTTGGGGTGGAGACGATGCCTGGGCCAGCCTCAGCATCCACAACCATAAAGACGACTCTGACGAGTCGTTCGAGAGAAGCAGGAGGAGAATCCAAGGAGTCTGCATACACGACAGGACAGACACTCATCGCAACTTTATGATATATGCATTTTGAGGGGAGAGGAGAGAAACGAAAGGACGGAAATGCAAACGGACGAACAGAGAGAGAGAGAGAAAGAGAGAGAGAAAGAAAGAGAAAGAGAGCGCAAAGAAAGCGAGCGGAGGGAGGGCGAGGGAAAGAATGATGGAGGCTGCTGTAACTGCGAGGGTCACGGCCAGAGTCCTCTGTTGCTGATCGAGTCCGCGGCTCGAATTAGTTGGTGACTATTGACGCGTGGTTGGCATTCTCGCCAAGGCTGCCTGGTGCTGGGGCCGGGCTCGGCACGGGGCTCTCGGTCCTTCTCCTTCGCACCAGGACTGGGTCAGGCAGTCTGCAGGCAATCACCGATCTGGTGCAAATGGCGTGGGAGGGAATCAGTCGATGCAATCGCAACCGTACATGGGACACATCGATATCGTCGCTCGCTCGCATCGGCCGGAGGGAGAGGATCGATGTGCAGTCGAGCAGCCACATGGCACAGCGAGACATGACACAGCGAGACATGGCACAGCGAGACATGGCAGAACAAGAATGGCTGCACAACATGCCCAGGGCCTTACCGATCATCGCGCAGCCACTTCATGTATTCCTTCAGTTCATCGACGACCTTGGCGGCGCTCTCCTGGTTGCGGATGATGATCGACTGGAAGTCATCCTTGCACTTGGAGTAGTAGCGGATGACGCCATCGGAGGCCAGGACCACCATCTTGAGATGGGCCGTGGGAATGCGGGTCGTTTCCGGGGTCCGCAGGAGACCGGCAACGCCGTTCATCTTGTTGCTGGCTCCCAGGCTGCGGATGGATGCCAGCAGAATCTGAGACACCGATTCCTTCTGCAAGGTTCGGGATGACGCAGGGTAGCAAGTCGTTAGATGATCTGTGGTAACGAGACTCGCACGGCCATGCCGGATGAGGGGTATCGGCTGGGCATGTGATGCGTCACAGCCATACAAGCACCGGTGCAAGCACTTACGCTCTGGAGAAGGGACACGTGCTTGCACAGGAACTTCCAGTTCGGTCGGCCGCGGATAAATCCCCTCAACTCATCATAGGTAAAGTCCTCGACGTTGACGTGGTGCAGCTCCTCGAGGTTCTCGATGCTCTCGAACCAGTACTTGGCCTCCTCCTTGTTGCCGTTCGACACGCAGCTGCTGTTGCTGTAGCTGAAGTTGCTCGCGTTGGGGTCCATTGCAACGGCATCTGAGGATTCCTGCGTGGGGCTGCCCTGTGACTTGAGCGAATAGCCCGACTGGCGGCGGATGCGATCAATGGTGGGTTGGGCAGCGTTTTCAGAGCTGTTGCGGCGGAACGTGATGTCGCGGTCGTCCTCGGTGTTGAACGAAGGGTTCTGGCTTTCAGAGATCCTGCGCTGTTTGCTGCGGCGCAACTCTCTCTCCTGGAGATAGGCCATTCTCAAGAGGTAGCGGCGGTTGAGTTCCTCCCGGAAGGCAATCAGCTCGTCAATGAAGGCGTTGTAGACCTGAAGAGAAGGGATGGAAGAAGCATGTTTAGCGAGCAGACCGAACACGGCAGCAAACCTCGAACCGGCAGCAGGAGTCGCCGAGCCAATGGACAGCAACTCAAGCGGGCAGCCAAAGCAAGGAGCCGGGCAACGGATGATGGGGATACAGCAGATCAATGTGGCGGCGACAGAGACACTGACCTCTGCGTCATACATGGAGTCACCCAGCGTTCCGAACACATTCAATGCAGACATGCCCAGACGAATGTCGTCAAATTCTAATGGCGGGTCCACACGCTGGTTCTGTGGCTGAGGCTCGTCTTCCATCAAAAGCTCACTCTTGGACTCGTCCGACTCGACGACTTCACCATTGGCATCGGGCGAAAACGACGCCGACAGAGGCGAGGGCTTTGTTGTGGCCGAGGTCGATGGAGCCGGGACAGGGTGAGGAACGGGGGCGTGAGTCTGCACCGACGAAGAAGCCGGGGCCTGAGCGGGTGCGGTAGCATCGGCAGGGATTGGGAGCGAAGCCGGAGCTGGAGCTGGAGCCGGGGCTGGAGCTGAAGCCGGAGCTTGGGGAGGCACCTCCTGTTCGAGAATAGTCGGAAGCGACTGAGGCGATGATGACAGCGGCGTCTCGTTGGAAGACGACGCATCCGGGACGGAAACGGCGGCTTGGGGAGCCGACAGACTGAGGCGGCGACTCTCGACCTCAGACTCGAGCTCGATGGTTCCGCTAGTTTCATGGTGTGTCGAGTGGGTATTTGCGTCTTCGCTCTGCTCAGGGATGGGTTGGTTGGCTGTGGGATGGACATATACAATGTTGCTGTCGTTGGCCCGCTGGGCAACGGTTCGGAGACACTGCTCCTTGATCTCGGGCCGGGTGACCAAGTAGTAAATGTTGGCTTCTGGGTTGTCCTTCACCAAGACAAAGAAGATGTTGCTCCGAATCAGATAGTCGTGGATCTGAGGGTTCTCGGCATCGTGCTCCTTGAAGAGAATGTCCGGACGATCCTCATGGCGCTTCCAGGTCAGGATGGGCGAGTCGCCAAGCATGGCAAAATAGGTGTAGGTCGGGGTGAACAGAACGACCGAGGCGGTTGCGCCCGAAGCAAAGTCGTTCTGCGGACGGCATGGAATCAGAAAGATAGCTCGGTCAGCAAGCATAGTTAGATGGGCACAGCGATAGGACAAAGTCAGGGGCGATCTAGACTTGGGGTTTTAGAGCAGCCTTGCAGCTGGACAAGAATGTGTGGGTGGGGGCGCCATACCGATGGGGGCTCGGGCTCGTATTTATCACAGAGCAGCAGCTCACGATGGACGCTGTGGTAGGTCTCGATCAAAGCTCGCTGATAATCGCCCTTCTTGAAGCTCTCGTTGCCACAGAGCTCAAAGGGGAATCGGTACTGCAGGAAGGAGGACGCCGTTTTACCACAGTGGCCGTCGAACACTGGATGAAAATCAGACCAAACAAAGCACGGTGATAAGCAAACGGCAGAGCGACGAGACTCGGGGTGGATGGCTAATGCTGCAGCAGACACAGCAACCGAGCGGTGGAGAGCCGAATGAAACAGGGCGCAGCACAGCAAAGCGAATGTGGTGCTGGGAGTCGATCGACAGCTCCATAACATCCCCGAGCAATGTGGGAGGGGCCGCTCCACAGGAGAATCGTCCACACACAGGCCCGAGAGCCACTCCCAACAGCAGCGATCGCGAGTGAGCAGCAACATGCCCGCAAAGCGAGAGGCGAGCAGTTGCACCACATGTAACCATCACACCCATACATCCCACGCACACATTCACACGTGTATCAAACGGAAATGGCACATCCGCGGGCACTCGGGGACAGGGGACAGGGGACAGCAGACAGGAGACAGGGGATTTGGCTCCAGGCCCTGAACATACCACAGTAGAGTTTGAACTTGTCCAGCTCCGGCGGTTGGAAGTAGGTTGAATCCGATGGGGAATGGGAGAGGTCGAGATCGCCCATGGTGCGGATGGACGAGGCGCTGGACTTGTTGCGAGTCATGAAGATCGAGTGCTTGGAGCCGGCGCCCCGCAGGAAGCTGAATCGCGAGCTGACCGACGCCGCGGTCGACGGAGGGCGGATGGACTCGGCGTCGGCCAAGGTGCTGGCGGCCGACTGCTGTGCGTTGGCCCTCTGGGAGAAAGTGGGGTCGAAGGCAATGTGGGTGTTGAAGGGCTTGAGGTCCAGCTCGTCCTCCTTGGCCAGCGGCGGGATGATGAAGGGATGGTCCGAAGGAGGACTGGGTTTGGAGCGGTCGCCGAACTGGGTGAGGTCGTACTCGTCGTAGTGCTCTCGGACAAAGGTCTCCAGGTCCTCGATGTTGACAATGCGGTCCTCCTTGGAGGGCGACATGAAGGCCCCCGAGCCCTGACAAAAGACATGCGACTGGAAGTTGGCCAGCTTGGACTTGAGGTTGATGGACGAGCGCCGGCCCTGCAGCTTCTCCCACAGGGTTTTGGCGTTGTCGCTCACGTTCCGGGAGGCTTCCGAGAGCGACCGGGTGATTCTCTTCATGTTGGAGGACAGGGCGGCGGATGGAACGGGGGCCCACGGATGGGCGAGATAAGCGGGAGGCGGGTTTGGGTCAGAGAGACCAGGGCGCTGCTGGCGAGCAAGCGAGCGGTCGATATCCGGATGACGGAGGAGGGGGATGGAAGGCAAACGAGGCGAGATTGGGAGAGCGTTTTCTTTTCGGCGACGAGGCGGCCCAGAGAAGCGGGAGCGTGTGTGTGTGCGCTGTGTGTGTGTGGCTGTGGCCGGCTGCTGGAGACGGTGGGGACAGTGGCGACTGTGGCGGCGAACGGGGGGCGGCGGCCATGGGGCGGCGGTGGAGCGACTGTGAAGCGACTGTTGGGGCTGTGTGGGGACTGTGGCGGGCGGACAGAGCAAAAAAGGCAAGATGAAGGCGCCGCGAACAACGGCGCAAGTAGCCCCGACAGGAGACGCGCGTCGCTGCACGACTTGTGCCACTCTTCCATGTCGCACCAACGCGCACGCACTCTGTGGCAACAACGGCGCTGTTCCTGGCAGGGGCTATTATTGGCTGCTTGCTGGCCACTTGCTGGCTGCTTGCTGCGCGAACACTGCAGCGCGCCGCGCCGCCCACGTCGCACACGGTCGCACGCCATGATGCGCGGTCTCCTGCTGGCAGCCGTCCTTTGTGGCGCCTATATGTGCTGCGCATAGCACCGCCACGGCACCGCCACCACCACGGATACATGCCGATGTGCTTTCGCGTTATTGATCAATTGCAACCACCTCCACATTCACGTCCACCTCCACACCCACCCCCACCCCACATTCACATTCTCAGCACGGACTTGAGGGTATCGGCTGCGTGCTCGCGCATTTCGAGCAGGTACTTTTCGTGGCCGTTTGAGAGAGACCAGAGCGTGTGTCCGTCCGCTGCCCTGTACTTGACGCCTGTCGACTGCACAGAGCTCATATGCACGTCGGGCACGATCATGCTGGATGCCACATCGATGGCCAAGTCGAAGCTGTCGACAATCCCCCGGGTGCTTGTCTGTCGAAGGAGACGGCCGCATGAGTACCAGGGATAGATAACAGCAGGACTCCCCCGCATATCGACGCACTCTCAAGTTGCTTACGTTCGTAAACACCAAATGCTCGCCCTCGACAACGTAGAGATCGCAGCGCTTGGCGGAACCGTGCTGCTTATACCGGGTCGCCTCGTAAACCGTCACCGAGAAGAAGGCCAGGGAATGCACCGTCGAATCCTCGCCCTTTGTGGCCGCCTGCAGCGCTGCCTTGCGGAACACTGGCGCCGACTGGGCAAACTTCTTCTTGATATCGACATCTTCGCTTTCATTCTTCTTTCTCCCCAGTATGGCCACCAGCACAAACGGGCCGACGAGTGGAGTTCCAGCGAGAGCCATCATCAAGTTGAAGATCACATACACCGTCACGTACGGCAGCATCCCCATGAAGATGCTAAACACCAGATACACCAGTAGCAGGTTGCTGATCCCATGAGCGTATTGCGTCGCGCGTCGAAGCATGGGAAGTGGATTGATAATCAGTGCCAGTTGGAAGTTTCCGGCGTGCCAGTGACTCACCGATGAGCGTCCGATCCGATGAAACGCACTGGCCATAGCCAACGGCAAAGATACTGTGGCTGTCACTCACATCGCAGCGAAGAACACAAACTTTCCCTCGTTGCTGAAAACGTGTCACAAAGACCTGGTCAGCGCAGCTGTCAAACTGCCAAAGCCCGTTTCCGTGGCATCAATCGCCATACATCCGGGTGATGGATCCCCTCGCATCACAAACGTGCGCGCGCACATCCATAGCACCATACCAGTACGATCGACTGTTGCGATATTTGAATGCATAGTACGTCTCGATCGCCAGAGCCAAGACATTCGCGACCATCAACACCGTCGTAATGGCCATTTGAACCGGCCTGTGGGAACCACAGACGATCAGGACGTCAAACTCGGTGGCATAGATGTGGTACAGCGCCGGCATCATCGGCTCCACAAACTCCTGGCTGATTGATATGATCTAGATCAAGAGGTTGAGAAAAAAAAAACCCGGGCAAGAAGTAAAGCGCCAAGTCAGTGCTCAAGCGGACGCTTGGTCATCCAGCGCCAGCCAAAGCGCATCGATGAGAAATGGGCCCTGGCTTACAAAGTTGGCGATGAATGCAATGGCGAATATCGCTACAGGAAGGCCGGAAACAATCCTTGTCTCGCTCATCCGTTTGCTTTTCTTTGTCTGATGGCAACCTGAGACGATCGGTGAGCATCAACACGTTAGCGATCGCAGTAACCATCAACGATTCCGTCAGCGGCGATCAATGACGGCGGACTGCCACATCTACAGCCGATTCTCGGTCCCCATGGCGGTTGGTTTGCGCACATTTATCCAGCACTCTTTACTTACGCCAGACCCACGAAAGTACAGAACTGCACAAGCGAAAGCGAGATCCAAGGTCGCTGTTAGTGGCGCTGCCGGTGACAAATGCTCCGTGGTGATCATCACAGAGTATCAAAGGCAGACGGTATACCTGTGCATGAACGCAAGCTGGACATTGTTCAGTATATACGTGTAGAAGATGCACTGAGGCCGATCGGGAATCAGCAGCTCGCACAACGAGCCTATCCCGCAAGTGATCAGGAACCCACTCACTGATGTCGGAGGAAAGAGGAAAGAGGAAGGAGAAAACGATATTCAGTTCGACACACGATGTTGTTGCACACGAATGAGTTGGGTGGTTGAGTATGGACCGATGCATAGCCGATCGATGGTCACCGATCACGGTGGAGTCAATCGTCCCTGGTTGTGTCTGTTCACATGCCATCCTCCGTATCCATCCTGCGTGCTTACCGCTGGTCAAGTGCATCAGATTGAAGTGCCCGAGATTTGGGCTCTGGATAATCGACAGGTATATGGCATATGCCAATACCCCCACGCCAACGAACAGAGCAATGAACGAGAAAAATGCCACCCAGCCGGCGAGCTGAGTGCCCCAGACAACATTCAGGATGTTCAAAGGTGGATAGTCCGTTGGCATGACCAGGAGCGGGCTGCTTTTGTTGTTCACCGAGGCGCCAAACGTTGTCGTGTTGTAAAAGTTGACATAGGTGCGAGAAGGGTCGGTTTTGTGCACCTTGACCAAAGCTTCAAGACTCAAGCTATTGTTGGACTGGTCGCATCGATTGAATGTTAGCGGGCCGTATGTCCTGCCTTCTCCAATCTCCTTTCGTCGTGCGCGGGTGCTTACCTTGCTGTAAACGTTGTACAGACTTCACGACGAGATGATTGTGGAGTGAGACATTGGTCCGATGGGAAGAGGTATATCATTGAATTGAATCGTTTTGGCTCAAGGCTTACCCGGACGTGCGGCTTCCATCAGCTTTGGTTCATATGATGTTCGAGATGCAGCGCCGGGGTGGTGAGCCAAATGGATGCTCGTATCGCGTCGTCAAAACAGCAGTACCGCTTCTGCACACGCCAGCCGCTTCTGGAACAGCAACACATTTTCCACCACCTACCGTCAAAGGTGATTGTGCCTGTCGCGCCAGGCACGGTAAAGTTCAAAAAGTACCCAGGAGCCAGTACATTGGTGCTGATGCGATTGGCCAAGATATCATCCAGGCTGTATCCGATGCTAAGCAACTTCAGCCACACGCAAACGAATACGGGTGAGCAGACACACAAAGCTGCGATCGACGGCACCGATTGACCAAGCATCTCAAGCGGACACGATACGTTACTCTGTCCAACGCAAGCGCGATCGAAAGGACGCAGTCGAATGTTCGTCTGCATGCGATAGTTGTGGATGACCAGATGAGATTCGATAGTCGCCAGGAGAAAGTGGCTCCGCTTCTTCAATGACTGCAGGGGCGACGACTCGCTTACATGGCCACAGGAAGCAGGTTGGGCTCGGGGTATCCAAACTTGGCAATTGTGTTGTTGTATGTCTGATACAGGGGCGACGTTTGATCGACGGTCTCCGCGCTAATGCCAAGGCATATTTGTGTCAATCAACGATGGGATTGGCAGGGACTTGATTCTCACAAGCCAACCTACAAGAAAAAGTTCCTGGAAGAGACGGAGAAACGGCCAGAGTGTATGTGAGCGACCAGGACTCGCAGAACTCCATGCCAATGCGAATCGCGATATCTGTACTCACAGGCCGATTCCGCTGTGAACAAGTGTGGATGAGTTGCAGTGTCAGCCAAGATGAAAACGTCCACAGCACAGCAGGCATGTCGGCGTCACTCGACACAGCGCTGGCACTTACAAGTCTCGAGTATACTCTCCGTTGACCTCGCCGCCGACCATAGGATCGAGTGTGTAGTCAAAGTTGTTGTACAGCATGTACTTGTTGATGAGCTGCGGGACCTCGGCGCCCATGATACCCTCATAGGTAATCCAGGTATACTCTGGGCCTGTCAAGCCCAGCCTGCAATAGAGTGTTAGTGCTGACCCATGATGTGATATTGTGGTGTGTTATGGGACAAAACGGTTGCTTACTTCTTGCCCTGCAACAGTCAGGCACCAACACAGTGTTAGCTATGCAGGTAAGCAATAAGGAATTCGAGAACCGTATCCCGCCCTCATCGGATTTGGCTTCGCTGCTGACACTACTCACATAGAGGTATGCGAGCGTGGCAATGTACGTTGTGCAGGCACAAACGATAACCCGAGAGTTCGACGCACGGATGTATCGCAACTGCGTCGTATAGTCAAAGTTTTCGATACTTCCGCTGGCGACCATCAACTGCGGATACACAAACATGTCCAGCGATGCAGCTTCGCTCAGCAGCCCGGGCATAACCGAGGACCCAACGCTGTCTATGGTAGGATCCTGGTTGCGCATTTGCAGAGTATCGGATCAAACAATGTGAGTCATCATGAATGCGCTTTTGCACCATTGGAGTGCGATTTGTCGAGCGGGATTGCGACTGGATCGGACTGGACGTGCAACTCAACTGAGACCATAACAGCCATCCTGTGGAGACCCATCTTGTAGATCCACAGGGCCATCGCTGAGGAAACGGCCATACACATGAGAGTCCTCGAGATCAGCAAGCCCGTCCAACATATTCTGGCGCAAACGTGGCTTTCCCCACGGCTCTGACCGTTCCCATACTCACCTCGGCCTTTGAGCTCGGCCGGAGGTACGGTTCGAAACAAGGTGGTATAGAGTCCCCTGTTGATAAACTGGAATAGGGCAGGCGCCATTAGCACAAGTAATGCTTCGATGAGCCTCATCTACCATGAGATATCCATAGCCCGGGCTCCCTTTGATCCGACTTTTGGTTCATACACTGTTGTCGCTGATGGTGGGCGAGCATATCTGCAATCCAAGGGTCAGAATAATTAAATTACGGTTGCTTCGTCGACCTGGGGGAGATCGCCGTGCTAAAGAGAGACGGTGGGATGTCTTGCTGGCTCTGTGAAGTGGGTGCATGCTCTCCATCGATTCTGAGCCGGATGCATCGCTCGCTCTGTTATGTTTCTTCATCTCTACTCACACTGGTGTTCTCGCGGGCGGCCCACATCGACTCCAGACGCAGCGATCCTGCAGCGGTGATGGAGTCACCGACAAAGGCGTTGGCTTTCATATTCGTGAGCGCCATCGCGGCCAAAAGCTGTGAGAATGGTTGTTGCGTCAGCTACCAAGGCAGGAATCGTTCATGTGCCGGATCATTTCCGCGAAGAACATGGCAGTAGACACAAAGCATGCTATAGAGCCGTAAAATGTGGTACATACCCCCTGTCCGGCGCTCCCAAATGAATCAACCGCCGTGGAAACAATGTACTTTTCCACATCTCGAGTGTCAGTGATACATCCTCTTGCTTTAGAGAGTGAGGACCCCGTGCGTCGAAGCCATCGCGGAACCGCACTTGGCCCGGAGCATCAACTTACTGCTCCAGAGAGTATATCGGTTCTAGTGTGTCCGTTGGTTGTTGGGGTCAGTACGAAGCGTTCGACCGTTCGGCGGTGGCAGCAGATGGTGGTGTTCAACGTACCTGGAGTTGACATAGTTGACCGCGGCGGCCATCCCTGCCTCCCTGTGACAGTTCGTCAGTTGATAATCCGACCGTTAGAGGAGCATCAAAGCTGGATCTGCCGTTCGACAACCAATCGGTGCTCCACCTACATCAGAGCCACTTCCAACCCCACATAGCCCACGTAATAGGCGGTGAGCGAGGTTGCATTTATGGTGTTGATCGCAAGTGGAGCCAACAGCCCAAATCGCAGGAGCGGAAGCGACTGGTTTGTTTGTGCGAATGCTGCAGCCACCAGAGCATGCAGCCAGAATAGAGCCCGACAGTGCATTCCTGGAGGACCCTCGACAGACGGAGCGGCTTGATGTTGGTGGGTCGGTGTCGAGGGAGCGTTTGCCGAACGAGGGTGGACGCTTCTCCGATGCAGCTCGTTGCGCCAGCGATGCATATATGCTATGTGGATGTGCATTGCTGACGTATGTCGGATTTGATCCTCTGGTGATTGGGTGTGCGCCATCCATCTTCCGAGCACTCTGTTTGAGCACATATGGTTCTCGACGGACCAGAGCTGCTCGTGCCCACAAGACAAAGACCCCGTTGGCGATTCTGGCCGGCCTGGTGCGTTTGGTGATGGGCCCATCGGACCGCCAGCAGCGCTCATCTCGGACAGCATGGCCTTGGATGCATGTCCCCTGATGCATGTCCCCTGATGCATGTCCCCTGATGCATGTCCCCCCTCCCGGATTCATCATGAGCAGTGGCCAGCCGGCTCCTGCGACCATGAAACCCGCTGCCCCCCCAGCAACAAGGCGCTCGGTTCGTTCGGTTCGTTTGTGGGGGAGCGCAGAGCACTTTGCGGCACCACCATTTTTCTTTCCTTCTGCTGCCACCGCCGTGCCCCCCTCGTCCTCTGTCCCGAGTTTGCCGCTGATCGCTGCCGACCGCCGTCGTGGACGCAGCTACCAACTGAGCGTTTCCCTGCAGCCTGATTCTGCCTTCTTTCCTGCCGCTGTCTGATCCCGACCTGCAGCGTCTGCCTTTTGACTCGAGTCTCCATTCCTTGTTGGCTATCTGCAACGCCCCCGACCCAAATGATCTCGCACTTTATCGCCCTCAAGAGCGCCGTCGACGAGCAGGTCGCTGGGCTGGCTGCTCTCACGGGTCTCTCGGATGAGAACCTGCGTCCCGGCCTCGTCCTATTCGGCGTCATTCCTCTGTCGCTGGTCTTCCTCTGCATCCCTCGGTCCCTCACCACCGCTCGCCATCTCTTTTCGTTTGTGCTGTCGACTCTGGTTTTTTCGCTCCTGTTTTCCTTCGAAGGCTTCCTGCATCTCTTCACCAGCGCCCTCTTGACCTATGTCATTGTCGCCCTCGGCAAATCGCACAAGTACACCCCCGTGGCCGTTATTCTCCTCACCATGGGCCATCTCTCGTTCTGGTATGTCCTTGCTGCTACTGCTGTTGCTGTGGTTCCTGGCGAGGGCGGTGCGGTGCGGACATGGCCATGCACCGGTGCTCATGTCTGCCTCTCTGCCCAGCTTCCTCAAGGCCCAGATCTTTGACAAGTCCAGCGCCCGCTTCGATCACACCGCCCCCATGATGGTTCTGGTCCAGAAGCTGTCGTCCTTTGCCTGGGCAGCATACGACGGCACCTTGCCTGTCGAGGTACCGTATCGTCGGTCGTTGATCCGAGATGATTTTGTCCTGCCTCTGTCGTGCCTTGCTCTGCTCTGTCACGGTCCTGCTGTGCCCGTGCGGCTTGCTGATGCCGTCCGGGCGCTGTATCAGAGACCCCCGCCGGCGAGTCTTCTGTAGAGCATTCCCGAGCCCTGACTTTGGCCTTCTCCCGTCGCCCGCCCCTTCATCCTACATCCTGCTCGTGGCTGGTACTGTCTAGAAACTCACCAACGACCAAAAAGTTCGAGCCATCCACAAGTTTCCCGGGCTGGTCGGCTTCTTCGGATACACGTTCTTCTATGGAAGCTTCCTGGTCGGACCGGCATTCGAGTTCAGAGATTACCAACGATTCATTGACAACGAGGTGAGGCGAAAGTGACACTCGGAAGCGTAAACGCCGTGTTGAAGCACAAGACTGGTGTGGCAGTATGCGACTCTCGTTGCTGGAACGGCATTGACCTTGGCTATGCGGTGCACTGCAAGCTGAGTATCTAACGCCGATCGGCTTCGATGGTCTCAGACGAGCTATCCCAGCCTACCCAGTCGGTCCTGGGCCTCCGTCAAGCGCATCGGCATTGCTGTGATCTTCCTGGTTGGACAGACACTCTATGGTGAATATTTCACCTTCAACCTTTGTTTGACGGACGAGTACTTGCTCTGGCCCGCATATAAGAGGTAGGCTGGCTTTGCACAACAGATACCCAGAGTGAGCAACCGGCGTTTGCAGGCTCTGTCCAGGATACGTCTATTCTGCTGGCTTTACTCGGAATATGGAGGATATACATGGCATTCCTCTCGAATCGACAACAAACGGCACCGGACCATCATCTATCATGCTGCATTGATGTTGTCGTAAATCGCTCGCGGACGCCCAGTCCACACTGTCGCAGCCATTGATCGCTCCTTTGCTCCTCCTCGCCCTCGTCGCCATCCTCTTGTCTGCATCTCAGAATCGGATATGTTTTCGTGGCTGGATTTGTCGCTCGCTTCAAGTTCTACACAGCCTGGAAGCTCGCAGAGGCCACATGCATCTTGATCGGCCTCGGATACTCGAATGGCGGCTGGAGAGCTGTCGAGAACGTCAACTTCTTTGGCCTCGAGTTTGCCCAGTCTCCAAAGGTCTTTGTCGACAACTGGAACCAACAGACGACGCTGTGGCTGCGCAACTCGGTGTACACCCGCATCGCTCCTCCTGGCTCCAAGTCGACTGGCCTGGCCACCTTCTTCACCTACCTCACAAGTGCCTTCTGGCACGGCTTCCATCCGGGCTACTATGTCACCTTTGTCTTTGGCGGCATCGTCACCATGATGGGCCGCTCGCTTCGCAGAACCGTGCGCCCGCTCTTTGCTGACCCGAACTCAAAGCTGGCCAGGTGGAAGTTTGTCTATGATGTGCTGGGATGCATCGGAACCCAGTTCATCTTCAACAGCGTCGTGTCCTCCTTCCAACTGCTCCGACTCGACTGGACCGTGCAGTTCTACCGCAACAACTACTATCTCGTCCCGGCCATGATCCTGGGCTGGTTTGTGCTCTTTGACGTTCTCAAGTTCACCCGGCTGATCAAGCGCTTCGGACGCTGGCTCGGCGTCCGATACGAGAACGAAGTCGTCGTGCAGCGGGAGCGCAAGTCCGCCACGGCGGCTGCGAAGAAGGCTTCGGGCGAAACTCGCAAGACCCAGTGAAGATCGCCGCCGCAAAGCGCTGTGAATGCGGCACAGTCGTGATGCAGATGCCGGTGCTGGTGCTGGTGCCAATTAGCCTTGCATGTGATATGAGTATGGCGACGAATACGATGTGGGCTCGATATCAGGCCAGAACGGACGGCTTCTGGGTGGAGAGGGTATATGGCGCGTGGGTGTGGTTTGGATCAAGTGCGGACCCAGCTATGGATCCCTTGACGCTGTGGCAAGGTCGAACACAAACCCCCACAGCAGCAACGGCATGATGCCCACACTCTTCATGCGCCCCAAGCTGGTTGCCTGTCCATGTTCTATCCACATCTTGACCTGAGTCGCGCCCCGTCCCTTCCTTTGGTCTTTCGAAGGGTCGCCGTCCTTTGGTGCTCTCGTCCCTTGCTATGTCAATTTGATGTAGTGGCAGCTGTCTTGAGCTGTTGCTGTTTGAGCGAGCCAATAAACGCTATGGCACACACCCCTCCCTCGGCACAGCCGCCATCCACCGCTCGGTATGAGAGATCAGGTTGATGTAATGCCCCTCCCTTCTTCTCTTTCTGTCTCTTGATTGCACTTTATTCCGTTAACGACGGGCTGACGGCGAGCTGGTGTTGGTCAGGCCATAGTAGGTCATCGTGACGTCCGCCACACGCTTGCCCCGGGCCAAGGCAATGTCGTCGGGTGTTCTTTGCGCGGCCAGAGCCTCGAAGGCACCCTTGACGATATTCATTTGGTTGGTAGAGCCTTGGATCTTGGAAGCAACATCGTGAATTCCAAAGCATCGGAAGACCTCGTGGAGGGTGTCATGGGCCACGATGCCGTAGCCTGTGCCACAGACAGCGATCGGACAAAAGCTCGATGAGGACGGCGAGAACAGTGATCGCAGCCATCCAGAAATCCCATTGGCTGGGGGCCGTTGGCGATTGTCGCTCAAGGCAGGCGCTTACCTGGCGCGGCAGTGTACATGTTGAGATTGACCCGCTTGAACTTGTAGTTGATATCCTGGAAGAGCGTGCGGTTGTGGAAGCGCTCGATGCGGATCATGTTCTTCTCCGCCAGCAGGGTGGCTTTGCGGACAGCAGACGAGATATCCTGGGCTCGGCCCTCGCCATAGCCCGCGCTGCCGTTCTGGTCGCCGACAACGACCATGGCATAGCTCTGACGAACCTTGCCGTTGCGAGTTGTGCGCGAGACCTGGCGAACGCACAACACCCTCTTGAGCAGAGGGGCGCGGGGCCGGATCGCGGGCTTGGAGAAACTGTCGGCCGAGCCAGAATCGGGCAGGTCTGTCGGCTGCGGTGCGGCAGTTGTGGTGCGGGCCGTTTGCTGAGCAGTGTTATGGGCGGCGGCTGTGATCGAGTAGCTTCGTAGCGGCATGGGCGTGACGGTGGGGATCCGTGTCACAGATCCGAACAGTTGCTTGGCTAGTTTGGAGTAAAGTGTTTGTTGGGAGGAGAGATGGGCAAAGCAACATGAGATTTTCAGCCAGTTTCACGGGGTGCAAGCAGAATCTATGGGATGCGAGCAGAATGCGTGGGCAAACTGCCATCGTCCAGTTGAAGCCGAGCCAAATTCCGCGTGGTTGCCCAGGAAACTCCATCCGCGTCGCTGCCGGTCGTATTCTGGCCAATCGATTCGTATCGTGGTTGGAGGATGCACTCGCTCGGCGGTGCGTGGTGGGATGAGCAAGCCCAGATCGGCGATCATCCAAGCCCACGACATCGTCGGTGCTGGCAAGGGCATCCCGATCCGTCTGCCATGAGTTGATCCTGGGAGCACATGCATGGCGCCATCCTCAGCAGCCATATGAGATGCATTCGGTCCGAGGTCATCCAGATTGCGTTCTCATCGGGTCTTCTTTGTCTGGCGCGATATCATGATCGTGCTGCAATCGAAGGGCGGGATGCGATCCGATCTGTCCAGAACGATGTGCTGTTTCCTTCCCCCCCTTCCTTGACTTGATCGTGAATCCGAACAATAAGCTAGACACACACTCCTTCGCTGCCTCCGTTTTCCTGGAACGCTATTAACACTGGTCTCGTGAAGGAAATCGCCTCGGGCCTCGGCTCACTGGATCTTACCAGGAGAAACAGCCACGGACTGAAGTCGGAGTAGCCCCGACTGGAACATCTTTCCTCGAAACGCCATCGGAAGGTGAGGGTTGAAAAAAAAAGTCGATTTGCGCGATCGCCGTCTCCGATATTGAGATGCGGTGTGGTGTGGTCAACAAGCAGGACGGGAGCTTTCGTGCGTCCGTCAGCCAGCCAGATGCAGAGCAGCGTGTGGTGCGATGTGGTGTATCGGACTCTGGCCTCTTGGGCCAATGTCGCCTTTTTTTTGCACCTTTTTTTCAGGCCGCGCTCTGTGGCGCCAGCACAGACAGGAGGGGAGGGGCCCGAAGACATGCTGCGCCACAGACGTCCCCTAGGGCAACGCCCCGCCGCGTTCACACACAATACGACGGCACACTCGACGGCGGATAGATCGGCAGCGGATGGGTGCTGTCGAGGGAAAAGAGTGCGATGGAGCTGTTGCATGTTGCTGCGTGGGAGAGCAGGTCGTACCAGGCAACCCCTGTGTGTTGATGACGGCGCGGGAGGTGAAAGGTGGAAGGTGAAGGGCAGTCAGGACACACGCAGGACACAGCCGGTTCTCACGACGATCTTGCGACGGCTGACCTCCTGCCGACGACCCGTCCGTCACTTGGATGGCTGCACAGTTCGATGTCTGATAGCGCCGCAAGAACATCCGAATGTGTTAATAGATATACGAAGCACGAACGCCGTCGGGCTGTCAACAGAAATGCGCCAGAGCAAACGTGTGCCGCCCATCGTCCGGAACCCTCACCACTTGGATGACCTGGCCGTTCCAAATCAGGGTCCCATCCGACTCTGTGTACTTGAACGCATCGTTTCTGATGGGGCCGCAAGGATGAGGCCGATAGCCGTCAGTTTGAGCCCTTCAAGCCAGGTCTCGATGATGTCGATGAGCCCTCGTCTCTGTCGTGCTGTCGCATGCTCCCATGATCCGGCACGCCCTCTCGTCCATCCGCTGGCGTCCAAGAGTGCTTAGGATGCCGGCCCTGCTCTCGGACCCAGTCATTTGCAGCTAAACAGTTGCGTGTCCTTACACTCGTATTGCTGAGCAGAAATCGGTTGCCTGAGCCATAGCCAAGACACCCACTGAAATCGTTGTCAGTCAGCATAAGGGCGTGAGAATCGCGCAACGTATGATCATGGATTGTAATCCTATCCCCCAGCCGCGTCGAGTTTGCTCCGCCGAACACGCAGCCGCTGGTGGGCTCATGAAGCGCACCGAACGAGTACATACGATGCAGGAGGAGAGCAACGGTGCCGAGGGTCCGGGCAATCATCGCGAGAATCAAAACTGTATTGCTGAGAGCGCGGGTGCGGGGAGCAGTTGTGGATGGCAAGATGTGCTTTGCCGTTTGCGAGGGGAAGATGGAGAACTGCTCGTTACCGACACGTCCGTTTGCCGACCGGTGGTTTTCGAGCCCGAAATCAATCAGGTGGACAGGGATTTCCAAGCACCCTGGCTCCGCAAGTATCCCCCGCCAAAAAAAAAAGCGCCTGCCGTCCGTGGCCCATCCAGGCATAACTCGAGATGGCTGTGGTTTCAACGAAGCTGCACGCCTCATGCACACACGATCGGGCTGGCAAGCCGAGTGGACCGTGAGCAGGCATCGGATGATCGAGATTGACGAGCGGTGTAGGCTAGGATATCACTCTTGGGTGAGGATCTCCGTGATGTCTGGCAGCACAACGAACTCGTCAATGATTTTCTGGCAGCGACAAATCATAGGCGCAACATAACCAGAGGGTTAGCCGTCGACCGCCACCGTGCTGTGTTCAACATGCTCATTGGTGGTGCCCGTGGTGCTCGCAGTGACAATCGAGCGCTCCGCATCAAAAGTGGCCTCCAGTTGGACTTACACTTTGCTCCTCAACTGCGGCCTGTTTCGCCGACCGCGACTCTACCAGCACCTGCAGTGCCTTTGACTCAGCGACAATCTCTTCGTGAATCTGATGTTGCGAATGAATGGACGCAGAGGCGAGCAGGAGAAGCAAGCAGAAAAGATGAGCAATTTGCTCGGTTGTCGGGATGTTCGTGGCCGCGCTCTTCGTCGCCGCGACAGATTCGAAGCCAATGTATCGAAAGGTAACGAAGGGAAACGCTCAGAACTCACACGCTCGTTTTCCAACTGGAGCTTCTCGAGATACCTCCTCTTGGCGCGCATCGAAACAGCCGCGATTCTTTGATGGGATGTCAGGCTAAGACGATACATAGGCGGCGAGGGATAGCGGCGTTGTCAGCGTATGCGCTCGGGGGACGAGCCGACCAATGTTGCATCATCATCATCTTTTGGCGACCTGGAGCGCAACCCCCGCGGGAATTCGAATGCCATAGCCGGTCACCAAACAGACAAGGGAGCATACCCGGACGGATGTGTGATAGTCTGGCCCTTCTGAACCGCCGCATATGTGGCCTCGACAAGCTTCTCCCAGTCCAGAGTGGTCCGTGGGATGTCATAGGCAATCAGGATGGCCTCAAAACGGTCCTGTATGCAGGGGAGCCCATATGTCAGCCATTGAACCTGCGTCCATGTCAGTCATTGAATCTGCGTCCATGCGCTGCGCTGGGTTGCTTGTGCCTATGACTCCGCAGAGTCGACCGCTTCGGCATCCAACGGTCTGGGTGGGTAAAAGGCCTGCGCACTTGGGCTACTGCAACGGCGATGCGCTCGGAGGACAAGCGAACCTTCAGATCTGCCTCGAGCTTCAGCGAAAGCTGCTCGCGATAGTGCTCCATGATTTCCGGATAGGAGTAATAGAGCGAGGGCCAGACGTTTGTCGAAAGGTCCTCTGAGCTAATGGCAAATGGATGGGGGACAGGACGGACAGTCCAGAAGCGTGAGCGAAGGGGCACCCGAATCGGTGGAGACGGCGCATCCTTCTCGATTCTAAACGGTGCATCCAAAGCGGTGATGCTAAACGGCGAGCCAGCGTTCCAAAATCCAAGCATGGCGTCTCAGCAATGTCGCTGTCTGTTTGGCCGTCGTGGTCGGCTGCTCCGGGACGTGAGCGGCGAGGAACGGGGAGATCGAGCGCTACCTCAGTTTGGATCGCAGGGTCTCGATGATGAACTGGAAGGATGCCCGGATCTGCTCGAGGGCGACCGGCTCGGCGGTGGTGGGAAGCGGGCTGGGCTGGGTCATGGCTTCAGGAAGCTGGCACTGCTGATGCAGAGGGACGGGGGTTGGATGATGGCAAACAGCGATGCGGTGAGGTCGTTTGCAGGAATCGATCGCCCAAAACCGGGGCACGCGGTGAGTCCAATATGACCTGATTTGGCAACCGCGACTTGGTATCTCAGGCCGGCACCGAAGAATCCACAAAATGTAGTCAGGGGGGAAATGGGACACCACAGCCGCTTCCGTGAACATAAAGTCTGTGATGAGCTTGCGTCCAACTGAGCCACATGCAATTCAGCAGATCACCTCCGAGCGAAGACCACCGGCCGCAGTGCAGCGATGCGGAAATCGAGGGTGCTGTGTTTGGCCATGATTGCAATGAGTGGGTGGGTGTATTCAGGTTCCAGAAAAACCCACTGTCATGGCTCAAAATGGGGGTGTCCCATTTCACTTTGGAAACGCTGGAAGCATCTCCGCCAGCACCGACATGAATGGCCCGGCATGTGCTTCAGCAAGAGGACTCGGCATCACACCGGGAGCCCTTTGGGCTTGAGATGCTTACGAACAAATTATGTGTGTGTATTGAGCAGCAGCCCGAGGGCTTCAAAGTACAGAAAGCCGGTCGCCGCGGTGCTCATTGGTTTCACTTGTATGTACAAACATGATTTAGAAGCGAATGGAAATTGCCCTCCGTTCGCCCGCATGAGGAGGGACGATATCGCTCGCTCAGCGCAAGGCACACCAGACCTCGAGGCGGTCGCTGCCCTGGCCATCCGGATAGACGCCCGAGACCTCCATGGCAGTATCCAGGTCGTCTTGGTCGGTCATGAGCACAAACTCGCCGTCGTTATCACGGTACTTGAGCTTGATGGCTCCAGTAATTTCGTGCTTTGCCTTGATCTTGCCGACCATTTCCTCGTATGTGGCATCAAAGGCTATCTGGATGATCTTGATTCCTTCATTGAAATGGCACTTGACCTTGAGCTGCGAAGCGGTATGAAACCACGTGGTAGCCAGTGTTAGTTGCGGCTCAGTGTGATGCGTGGAAATCAGGCGAGCGAGGACGGGGGGGCAGATGGATGGTGGCAAGCGAGTCTTTCCAAGCCCATACGAGCGAGTGGCATGCCAGGATAGACGCACCATTCCTGTCTTTGGAGCGTCTGAGAAGCTTGTGCTGGTTTGGGTTCTGAAGATGCCCCCGTTTTGTGCGGAAGACTCAGCGAGCGGATGGGTGGTCATTTGGCGCGTTGGCCGAGGCATGGATATGGCTCCTGAGGGCGGTACCGAGTCCGAGCGCATGGTGGCGCCGCGGGCAAGCGATGCCTGGCGAGGGAGAGTGACGGTCCTTGACGGAGGTACATTCTCGGTCACAGTTCGTGCGATTGGCCTTGCGGTGGGTGTTCGGCCCAGAGTTGCAGCCTGTCAGCACCGGATCAGCAACGGTGCAAGAACGAATGGTTAAAGCGTATTCGGAGGTGCATCAGGGCCATGGTGCGTGATTGCCGGCGCCGAGAGTGCCAACGTTCCTCCGGCTCTGACTCGGCCCGAGGCTCAAGATATACCTGCTGGCGGCCACTGAATCCCACAAAACCGTCGCTGTTCTCAGAGGCAGCGACCACTTTGGAGGAGCCGAGGTAGTCGACCTTGTCAGAGTTCTTGACTTTGTTTTCGTCCGGCCGGTAGATGGCATTCGCAGGAACGTAGAACGGCGAGAGCACTCTGTGGGCATCGGCGCCAAGACTCACCGCCTCGTCCAGGATGTCAAAGTCTGATGAGTGAGCGGGGTCGATTGGCGTCAGCGAGTTGCGCCAATTCAAGACAGGTTGCTGACTACGGGTCATTGTGCTCCTCTTCGCAACGCCCAGACCGAGTGCTCCACCCTTCGCTGGAACAAACCCACAGAGACATGCCCCCCCTCCTCCTCGCGTAGCGCACTGGCAGAGTTATCCCCAGACGCAATGGATGTGGTCAGTACCTCGGTCTGCCGATCGATTTCGCAGCGCCTCGTTAAAATCTGCGATGCCCTTGTCGGTCTGCTGGAGGCCAACATAGGCCAGTCCTCGGTTGAAGAGAATGTGGGCCGCGTAGAGCTTGAAGCCGAGGCCAAGCTGGGTATAATCAATGTCCTGATTGCCTCGCATGTTCTGTGGACGGAGGGAGATGGGGTATTAGTTCGTGAGTTCACGGCCATGCGGCTGGCGCTTGCGGATCCCGGTGACATTGTGTGATTGTAGCCAAGGCCGCCTACCGAGTAGGCCGCAGTGAAATCCTGGACGGCATCCCGGAAGAGGCCCTGGTTGTAGAAGCAAGTTCCCCGCTGAAAGAGCGAGACGGCGAGATACGGGTCGCATGCAACGGAGCGGGTGAGGGCATCGATCTGTGCGAAGGCAGCGAGAGTTTTGCAGCCGGAAGGTGAGCACAGATGGCCAGAGTGCAGCAGCGGCCGGAATGGCGGCGACTGGAAGATTGCATGCTGGTGTTGCTGTGAGGACCACCAGCCGGTGGCTACGCACCGCCATGTCGACCTTCTTGGCAATCAAATAGAGGGTGGCGATGTTGAAGTGGATCTTGGATGTATCCGCGATGGACTCGTACTTTTTCAGGGCGGTGAGATAGTCGCCCTTGTCGAAAGCCTTGGTGGCAGCATCCCAGGCGATCAGTTGATCCTGCAGCGACGGGTGGGGTTGCAGATTGGTCAGTCTTCCAGGAAGCGATGGCCGGGCAGCTACGTCAAGAAGCGCAGCTGTGAGAGGAGGGGACCCACCTTGAACGACATGGTGGAATCAGCCAAATGAGCGGATCGACGACAACGAGAGAGGGACACACGGGGCTTGCGAGGGAGGGGTATGAGGCAGAGGCGGCTGAGGATGTTATGGCCAGGGAGGACGACGATGGTTTGCCGCCGGGTCTGCCAAAGCACAGCTGGCAGATGGTCGATTGATGCAGCACGGGGACGGCGCGCAAGTCGGCTGCTGCAGACGGCCGCCAGGCAGTGGATGCAGGTGGCGATTGCAGGTGGCGATTGCAGGCGAGATGGAACCTTGGGATGGTCAAAGTCGGGCTGCGAGCCCTGGAAATATATCGGGGACCGAGCGTCGGGGACCAATCGCAGCGGCCGAGTGCGCCGCGAGCCCAAAAATAGCGCGCAGCCGACAGGGACAAGGGCGTGGTTGGCGTGGGAGACAGCGGCGCGCCGGATTGGTCGTGGCGAACACATGGCACTTGCTGGCGTTGTTGGTGTTGGTGTTGGTGTTGGTGCTGGTGGTGTTGGTGTGGAATGGCAAGCACCGACAGAGTCGACTGTGGCGGTTGATATGCCAGCAGTGTTAGCCGGCCGCCCAGGGCCCGGCAGGCCCATCCAAGCCTCGGCCGAGGGCTTGTTGTGCATGTCCGGATCTGCTCGCCCACGCGGCGCCAACGAGCGCCGAGAGGGTCCATGGCGGAGCGACGCGCGCAGACTGAGTCATCGCGCGTCGGCCGTGCGTGTTTGTGTGCGGCTGTGGCTGTGCAGCTGTCCACGTGCAATGTGTGTGTGTGACCATGGCTGCAACCAGACAACACCGGATCCAGCCATCGCCACACACACACAGCCACGCATTCCAGCCATGCATTCCAGCCACGCACTCCAGCCATCCTGCAGCGCCACTCGCTTTTTTTCTCGCCCTTTGCGTCGGTGCGCGCACACACGCACGCCTGGCCTATCGCGCCGCTGCCCACCCAGCCGATCGGCCGTTGTCTGGGCGCTTCTGGCTTTCTCTTCTCTCTCACTCTCTCTCTCTCGCTCTTCTTCCGAACCGACGCTCAGCCATCGTTTCGAGAGCCCACCTCGGACCCACCACCTTTCACATCGCTCCCTCGGACGGACTCCAGCACACCTTCGGCTATCCCGCAAAACGTTACAGAGCGAATCACCCTCTACTCTCGCCCAACTCCCCGTCAGCACAGGTTCGTCGTCCAGCCCGCTCGCCATCGGACTCGGCCTCTGATCGTGTCGTCCACCCAGCACCATCAAGGTCTCGGGTGTTGCGGACTGCATCGGCGCTGATCAGGGCAGCTTTTTCGCACGGCGTACTTATCCAGCGCTGCCCGATCTCTTCCCAGTTTAATGAGTTCCTCGACCAAGAACCCTCCGCCACCACAGTTCAAGCTAAAGCAACGAAAGGTGACGGATCGTGCAGACACTGGGGCCTGCTCCGCATCTGCGGTCATGGCAACTTGCACGGCACTCGGCATCGATGCGGGTCGCTTTACCCACCTCCTGTCCGTAGCTGGATTCCCCAATTCAGAACTGACGTGTGTCCGAACCGTCTTGGACCCTTGCTCCCCACAACAGAGAGAAGCCAACGCTAAGTATGAACCTGAAGTCTTCCGTGACTCACTACTGGCGCTGATCCCCGAAGACCTGAACGATATCTCCCAATTCGCCGTCATTTTGGAAAACAATGCCGAGAAGCTGGACTACAAGCGCTACGGCGAGCCGTTCTTTGAAATCGTCATCTGCGGCGGTCTCATCGGTAAGGCGCCGCATCCCGTCCCCATCCATACCATGGACTCTCGCGTCGATGATGCTGGCTTCGTCAGCGCCGCGAGGAGAGGAGGGGGGTCATTGCCCCGGGGTGCAAAGCCCGCATGTCTGTGTCGGTAGCGCCGATGCCGTGTCATGCACGCTTCATTGCACATGGACTCATTCTGGCGATCGTCTCGTCCTCCCTCAGCTCCCGGAGGCATCATCGAAGAAGATGGCGCCCGACTCAATCCCTTCAGTATCTTTGCTGCCGAGGACTCTAGAGAGAGCATCTTTGCTGTGGTAGATGTGATCAAGTGAGTCTCGGCCCGGCTGTTGTGTGTTTGCGACTTTGCAGCAGCAGCAGCAGCAGTAGCAGTAGCAGCGGCAGCCTGTGCAGTCCGGTCCCACTGTTTGTCTGTCGCGCTTCATCGGCATTGATCCTGACCACGTCTGTCGCCGTCGACCCAGCAAACTCGTCCGCCGCTTGAAGTACCTGCAGCGCAAGTTGGAAGATACCCTCTCCCATCTCCTTCAGTATATCAACAAGTTTGGCGAGGCCGGTCCCAAGCTCAGCCGCGCCGTGGGCATGATGGCTGCCCATCAGCTCATCTCGCTTGCCGTCCTCTCCAACACCACCAAGGAACATCTCGTCAAAGAAGGCAAGTCTAGCTCGTCCATCGTCATCCGCTGCGTGTACCAGCTGTAGCCTTGCTGTGTCAGCTCCGTGGATCCTCATCCATCGGCTACGTTGTATGCTGATACCCAGCGTTCCAACACAACAGGTAGTGCCCTCGAGTTTGTCACCGGTGTCTTTAAGGCTTACTTGGAGGAGCAGTCGATGGAGAACCTGAGCCAAAACATGAAGAAGATTGGCCTGGATGACAAACTCATGGAGTTCTTCCCGCTCAACAAGCGCGGTGGAGAGTACCTGGCCCGCCACTTTGAGGCCGAGGGTCTGAAGGCTCTCGTCGAGTACGACAAGAAGCGACAGCAGCAGGCCCTCAAGGAGGAGCTTGGCCAGAAGCTGACTCTGATGTTCCAAGAGAACAAGACCCAGGTCGAAGTATGTGCGCCGGCCAACTCTGAGCAACCCGGATAGAGCAACTGATCTGCAGTAGGAACCGTCTGTACTCACCACTAACTCTCTCGCATTGCTGCCAGATCGCCACGTTCCTGAAGCAGCAGGTCGCCGCCCACTCCTGGACCGAGGCCGATGTCACCCCACTTCTTTGGCAGTCCCTGATTGCTGCCATCGACTGGAGCGGCCGTGCCGAGCAGATGGAGCCCCAGCTTGTCAAGGTCCTTGGCGTAAGTACAGGCCCCATGACTCTGTGCACACATGTTTTGTGCATTGCCCACCGTATTGGTGTCGAGTGGCCCGCGATAGCCCTTGTCCGATGCATATTTCTGATTCTTTCCCTCCCCCTCAACCACTTCTCGTTTTGCAGACCTGGCCCAAGGTCTTTGCCATGTACTGCCAGTCTGCCAAGACTGAGCTCTTGCTGCTGACGACCGTCCAAAAGGTCTGCTACGAGGATGCGCGATTCCTCAAGCACTTCAAGGCCATTGTTGCGAATCTCTACGAGCACGACGTTGTCTCGGAGGGTGCCATCCTCTACTGGTTCGAGAGAGGCGCCACCTCACATGGCAAGACCGTCTTCCTCAAGCAGCTCGAGCCTTTTGTCCAGTGGCTCAAGGAGCAGGAAGACGACGATGAAGAGGACGATGAGTAAAGCGAGTCAGCACGGTTGTCCAAAACAGGAACCACCCTGGCTCGAACAGCAACGGCCACGTTTGATGGAGGCTGTGTCCGGAATTTGCCGAACCTATTACGGTGAATGCGCCAGTGGCAGACGCCGCTCTTGGCACATCCAGACTACGGCTGCCACGGGCTCTCTATCAATACATGCTGTTTACAGCTTTTTTTTTCGAAACGAAGCGACACAGTGTTCCCGGGTGCCTCTGGTACCAGTGATTGTTTGTTGGTTTCGAGAGCCCAGTCCCGAAAACATCTGATCGGTTGGCATTGACGGAGCAGTGCAGGAGTGCGGTGCAGGCTTTTGTTCCTCTGCCATTGCTCATGTGTTCCTTCCACGAAGCACCTGGTCATGGTGGAAGTGTATTCATGACGCAGATTGTAGCTGTGATCTCATTGGGGGTCTGGATGGGCTGGAGTTTGCAACGGTCACCACCACTCACAGAGATCCACCAGCGACAATTTGGGAGAAGGCAGTGCCTCAGGATGTCCACGACAACTGGTGTCTGCTCTCGATTGAGTCCATGGCCAAGTGCGGTGTGTGGACTGTCATAGATTGTTAGAGATTTGGATTCGCTTCGGGTTTGACAGCAACAAAGCAGGATCGTCTCACACCACAGCACCAGAGCCGTCCTCCAGTACGAATATCACACAATCTGATCGGATGAAGTGAGATGTCGGAAGTAGGAGATAGGAAACTGGATTGGAAGAAAACTAACCGAAACGGAGTGGAATGAATGGAAAATATAGAGAATAAAACCTGGAGAAAGAAACACATGACATTGAGCAACTCCATGCCGAGCTACCTTAGGGATACTCGAACGAATCGTTGAACACAACTCGACATCCCTTCGGTAGTCCTGATATTATCTTTTTAAGTCTGAAAGAGCCAGCATATCGGTCAAACATGTCAACCAACAAAGAACGATGTGATGGCTTTATACTTGAATCCAAGTGCAGTGTCTTGAGAGAGGGAAGCTTGTCGACGAGTCCACTGACTCTCTTTATCGATCGAGGGGCGTAAAGAATCTCGAGCTTGGGATACGGGGGAATGTCATCCAACGACTTCAATTCGCAGCAAGCTTGCAAGTCGAGGACTTTGAGGGAGCTTTGACTGACACGCAGATCGGCCAGGCTCACAAATTGGCTTGAGAGGACGAGATGATTGAGCTTTGACATTGTTGGGAGCTGGCTCAAGAGGGTGTGGGGTTTGGGCGAGGAGATCGTGAGCTTGGTGAGGGACGGGAACTCCTCAGGAATGTCTAAGAGCGATTCGACACTGGATGGAATGTCGAGTTCGAGAAGCATCGGCATCTCGGGCATTCCCTTGAGCGACTTCAGTTGACTACATCCACTCAGACCAAGTGTTGTAAGCATGGGCAGCACTTTCTGGATGCCTTCCAGGGACTCAATGGACGGTGGGGGAAGAAAGGTTTCCAACTTTGGCAGCTCAGGCATTCCCTTGAGTGACTTGAGTTCAGTGCATCCACTCAGGTCGAGTGTTGTAAGCATGGGAAATACTTTCTGGATACCTTCCAGGGACTCGACGGACTTGGGGAGTTGAAGTGTCTCCAACTTTGGCATCTCAGGCATTCCCTTGAGCGACTTGAGTTCAGTGCATCCATTCAGGTCGAGCCTTGTAAGCATGGGCAGCACTTTCTGGATGCCTTCCAGGGACTCGATGAACTTGGGGAGCTGGAGTTTCTCCAACTTTGGCATCTCGGGCATTCCCTTGAGGGACTTGAGTTCAGTGCATCCACTCAGGTCGAGTGTTGTAAGCATGGGAAATACTTTCTGGATGCCTTCCAGGGACTCGATGAACTTGGGGAGCTGGAGTTTCTCCAACTTTGGCATCTCAGGCATTCCCTTGAGCGACTTGAGTTCAGTGCATCCATTCAGGTCGAGCCTTGTAAGCATGGGCAGCACTTTCTGGATACCTTCCAGGGACTCGACGGACTTGGGGAGCCAAAAGTTCTCCAAACTTGGCATCTCCGGCATTCCATTGAGCGACTTGAGTTGAGAACATTTCCTCATGTCGAGCCATTCCAGGCGAGGCAGTTCCCTCGGCAAGCCACCAAGGGATTCGATGGACTTGGGGAGATAAAGTATGTCCAACTTTGGCATCTCAGGCATTCCCTTGAGTGACTTGAGTTCAGTGCATCCACTCAGGTCGAGTGTTGTAAGCATGGGAAATACTTTCTGGATACCTTCCAGGGACTCAATGGATGGTGGGAGAAGGAAGGTTTCCAACTTTGGCAGCTCAGGCATTCCTTTGAGGGACTTGAGTTCAGTGCATCCATTCAGATTGAGCCCTGTAAGCATGGGAAATGCTTTCTGGATACCTTCCAGGGACTCGACGGACTTGGGGAGTTGAAGTGTCTCCAACTTTGGCATCTCAGGCATTCCCTTGAGCGACTTGAGTTCAGTGCATCCATTCAGGTCGAGCCTTGTAAGCATGGGCAGCACTTTCTGGATACCTTCCAGGGACTCAATGGATGGTGGGAGAAGGAAGGTTTCCAACTTTGGCATCTCAGGCATTCCCTTGAGGGACTTGAGTTCAGTGCATCCATTCAGATTGAGCCTTGTAAGCATGGGAAATACTTTCTGGACGCCTTCCAGGGACTCGACGGACTTGGGGAGTTGAAGTGTCTCCAACTTTGACATCTCGGGCATTCCCTTGAGGGACTTGAGTTCAGTGCATCCACTCAGGTCGAGTGTTGTAAGCATGGGAAATACTTTCTGGATACCTTCCAGGGACTCAATGGACTTGGGGAGTTGAAGTGTCTCCAACTTTGACATCTCGGGCATTCCCTTGAGGGACTTGAGTTCAGTGCATCCATTCAGGTCGAGCCTTGTAAGCATGGGCAGCACTTTCTGGATGCCTTCCAGGGACTCGATGAACTTGGGGAGTTGAAGTGTCACCAACTTTGGCATCTCGGGCATTCCCTTGAGGGACTTGAGTTCAGTGCATTCACTCAGATCGAGCCTTGTTAGCATGGGCAGCTCCTCCGGCATGCCTTCCAAGCTGATCAGCGAACCAGCCACTTGATTCCAGTCTCTATGCTCGATCGCCAGATTTGAAATATTGGAGAGTGTCTTGGGCCATCCGGACACTTGCAGAAACGACACATTCTCGAGTGTCAGTTTCCGTTCCCTTGCGCCGTCGATCTCTGGGGTGTCGAATGGCAAAAGCCTGGAAACATAGGTGTTTCTGTCGATATTCTGGTTGGGTCGAATAGTGACCCTGTACGTTCCTCCGATCGTTATCGGCCACTCGAAGCGAAAGTTTTGCCTTTCAGCGATGGTTATCATCTCCTCGACGGATGGCTGCTTGTATCTGTTTGGTCTTGCGTCCTTGGGGAAGTGAAACTCTGGATCGGTCACTTGGCAGTATCGTTGCACTCGATTGAACAACCGTCTGTCTCGATAGACTTCAGACCAGAGCTCATTCTCCTTCTCCAGCATCGATGAGTTGGTTGGCTTGTGCTGATTCTGGCGAAGTGCATAGCAGAGGAGCCCTTGGGCCACTTTTAACCGATCGATGGAGGGATCGACACCGTCGAACAGGAATTCAGGTGTGATTTGCAAGTCGGCAAGCGATACCTGCACCCATATTTTGTCGGTATCGAGGATGGCCCGAGTCTGCTTCGAGACTCTCAGAAGCTTGGTGAGCAAGGGTGGACTCGCAGTGTGAATGAAGGCGTCATTTGTGATCAGGATGGTGAGCAGGTCGAAGCGAGCGAGGTCCTCCTGGATCAGGGTTGATTCTGCCATCGTTTCGGTTGAAGCAGGCGTGGCAGAAAGGAGCGATGGAGACAGGCCGCAGATGGGAGACAGCCGAGGCAGATCGGAGAGGCGGGATGATGATGAAGAAGCAGGAGCAACGACGAACAAGCAGAGGCGACAGCGGGGTGTATGAGGGGCGATGTGCTGATTTCTCGTTGATACCGTCCACATGGTGTGGCTTGGTGATACCGTCGTCACACAGACCTGCTGTTTCGGGACAGGTGTCACCCAGCCAGAACAATATTCCTGTGCAGCAAGATTCCATCCGATTCGGCCTGCAGCGACAGATGTGTGCTGGGCAGCACAAATCGACAGATGAATGGGATGACATGGACGGCGGAGCATTGATGGGCAGTCCCAAGCCGGTGGACATGGGAGTGCGGTCTGGGACAGTTGTCTGAATCCACTCCACTCCACTCCAATCCACTCCAATCCATGAATGGCATCAACGAGGTGAAGTGCCATGTGGGAGGTGGAGGGCTCGACAGTGTCCAACTTCTCCCGAGACTTGTCAGTGCTTGCTGATCGACTCAGTTTATTGGTATGGAACTGGACAGAGTGTTCCTGGGTGTCTCTCACGTCAATCCTTGCCTGTTGGTTTTGGAAGTACATCCTCGAACACACCCGGTCGACTGGCATTGATGCTGCGATGTGAGAGTGTGACTGTATGCATCCGGCATTTGGACAGCTTCGTACAAACTATTCTTGATATCAAGACACTCGACCTTCTCCGGTCGCTCCGTCTCCCATTTCTTTGGCATCGGATGGGGGGTATTCACGATCCAGAAAACAACGACAACCCAGAACAGGGCATCCTGGTTCGCTTAAGGAGCGCTGTTGTCAGCCAAGGAGGTTGCGCACATCAGATTCCAGCGAAACGCAATGTCAGGTCTCTCTGGAGCAGCGGCTGTCCCGTCAGGCCCGTGGTTGTGTCGTATCCGCCCAATGTTTTGCGCCAGGGTCTCTCATGGGGCTGGACATGACACCACGGTTCCTGGCCGGATCCTTGCTCCACCTCTGCATTGATCTCGTCCGTGCCGGACCCTCCATCTTTGACATTCACCCTCAGCACCCACCCTCGATACTGTCGAGCCTATCCGCTTCATCATGGAGCATCCAGCCGACGATCCACTCAACGGCGACGAGCCCGCCGCTTCCGGCTTCCGACCCAGCTCGCTTTTTCCGTCCTTCTGGCAAGCGCCATCCGACGACGAAGACGTCCCCGACGACAGCGGTTCTGGTGCCCATCCATCTGCAACCCGCCCAAGCCGCGCCCCCGAGCATGCAGCTGGATCGCTCTCGACCGCTGTATTTCCCAAGTTCGATTCCTTTTCGTTCTCGTCGGCGCCAAGGATCTCGACTTCGGCCCTGACTCTCGCCAAAACGCCTGCCGAAGCTGTCCCCAGCACACGGCTCTCCCAGATCTTGCTGAGGGCCGAGCGACAGTTGAGAGAGACCAGCGCCTCGACCCGCCGAGATCCAGCAAGCTTGGAAGAGGCCCGACGGTATGCAGAGTATGAGCAGTCGCTGTCGACTGATTCCCGGGCCCACAAGCGACGCCGACGTTCCCTCGATTCAGATCGCGAGCTTTGGTCCTCCGACAGCGACTCAGACCACAATTCCGGTCGAGACAGGGGACACAATCGAGATCAAGACAGGGCTCGGGATCGAGATCGTGGACATGGTCGCAATCAAACCCACAAGGACAGAGCCAATGATCAAGATCGAAGCGAATCCCGAGATCGAGACAGAAGCCGACACCGGCACCGGCACCGATCCGAAAAGACCAAGAAGGAGAAGCGCTCGAGCCACAAGGGCCGGGATGTGTCCAGCACCGCTCGCGAGGAATATGATGGCTTCTACATCGACAAAAAGGGCAACCAGGGCAACTTTCAGATCGACGGCACCAGCAAGTACGATCTGCCCGACTATTACCGACAAAGCGGTGTGTATCTCTGGTATCGTCGTGCAGGAGCGATGAGCTCATGCCGAATCTATCGGTCCGAGGGGGCATCGCTTGAGCAGTGCCACGGACCTCGACTCGCAACGGATGGTCACCAGCTCGCTACTCACCTCGCACTGGCCGCTCGCTTGATCTCCAGACCGTATCTATGGCTGTCCCGGCTGGAAGATCGATTTCAAAGCCTCACACAGAGGAAAGGGGATTGTGCTCATCAACAAGCGTCGTGCCGGACATGATAGCGACACCTATGTATGTAGTATGTGGGCCCTGAGGGGGTTTCGTCTCTGCACGAAGCGGCGATGCAGGGGCCATCAGCGCCCCAACCTCAACGAAATTACTATCTGATTCTGTCAATAGAAAACCAGATACAATGACTTCCGCGCGGCGCTCCAGACGGATCCTATTCCAGTCAAAAAGTATGGGCTGGCATTCTCGTTGCGCCCACGCCATGTTCTGCAGCAAAGCTTTCTGGTGCCTGCTGGACTCGTCACTCCGGAGATTCTGACGCATATGGTTTGCCAGGATAATAGAACGTGCGGCTACTGCCGCTGCATCAGGCACTATCGAGCAGGATGAAGCAGCCGATTTCTTGCAGTTTGAACCCGCGCCCGTGGATGACGATGAGGACGAGACTCAGATAAGGGCGTCTGAGATCGCTCCGGTCGATGCAGCCAGTCAGGAGTATCTCAAGCGAAACCAAGAGTTCAGCCAGAAGCTCAGCGAGGTATGAGAGTGCGCTGTATTGGCACAGATGCGACGAGCCATGTGGGATTGTAACCCGATCTCCCTTAGCGCCTGGCTACTGACATCGCTGTATTGCAAAGAGAGTAGTGGCAGTCATCTCTCTGGCAGCCTAGAGTCTGACCATTCTCTTTCAACCCACCACCGCCCGAGTAGGATCCGACGAATCTCCAGATTTGGTTGGACTATGTCCGGCTACAAGACACCACCAGTAAGCTATCCAAGCGTGGCAAGCCCGCAGAAGCCAACCGATCTGTCGTCGAGAAGAAGCTTAGCATCCTCGAGCGAGCCCTTAAATCGATTCCCAAGAACGAGCAGCTCCTGGACGTGTACATGGACTGCTTTGCGCGCATCTTTGAGTAAGCAAGGGAGTGCTGTCTTTGGCGAGTCGCTGTACGCCCGTGCACTGAAATGAACGTGGATAGGCTGAGAGGAAGGAGGGGATATCCCGCACGCTCATCGTAAACAACTGTCTATCCCGACTGCGACGACAAAATACACTTACTCAGGACGACCGCTGTCCTGGACAAGTGGGACTCGATCCTCAAAGACTTACCGCACAGCCCACGGCTGTGGAGACGCTACCTCGAGTTCCGTCAGACAAACTACGCCTCTTTCACGGCCAGCAGTTGTCTCGACATGTACGCCGAAGCCATACAGATCTTTTCCAGACGGGGCCAGCGATACCAAGGTTTGTGAAGCACCAGATGCGTGTGATCTTCATTTTGCTCCAGCTATTGACACCGTACGTGAGTAATGAGCTGAACTCTTTCAAATGGAATCGCGCGTGTCCCCAAGATCAAGACAACGAGCATATCCTGATCGATCTCTTTACGCGCGCATGCGTTTTGATGAACGAGTCTGGTAAGTTGTAATCGAAGAGGGAGCGCCAGGGCCAGATTTGTCCGTCGCTGCTAGGACAATTCCTCCCCCTAATGCCCAGCTGCCACGTCGATGGCTGTTTCTCCAGGTTATGTCGAGCAGTCGATTGCGTGCTTCCAAGCTCTGGTGGAGCTGAACTGCTTTTGCCCCGAGAAGCTGGCTGCTTTGTCGCTTGACCAGAGACTCCACGCACTGGAAGAGTTTTGGGAAGCAGGCGCTCCGCGCTTTGGAGAAGAGGTCTGTTGCCCCTGCCCCACTTTGCTCAAGAATACGACTGTTTGGTTGATGCACAAAAGCGGACCGATATTTTTCCTGACAAACACACCATCCTTCTCCGAAAACGCCATCACATCCAGGGAGCCAAAGGATGGGCCGCATTCCATGATGCTGGTACGTTGCCGTCTACTTGATATCGGTGGCTGGAACGGGCTGCGCCACTATGAAGGACATCCTGCTCATTGCTCAAACGCGTTTTGTCAGCAATCCCCCACGATGTGTCATCGTTGCCTCCCGCTGCGAGCACCAGCGAAAGCGACGTCGATCCCTCAGGTTGGTGGTGTCCAGTCCAATTTCATGCAGCCATACATTGCCATCTTCCCGCACCGACCGCTGCGCCAGTGCTGTTTGCGCCGTTGCTGATTCCGTACTTCTGAAAGCAGATATCTACAACTGGTGGCTTTCCGAGGATCGGGATGGATACCGCCTATGGATGCCAGAGCGCAACACCGACGACAGTAAGCCCAGTCTATGCCGATGAGCGCCGGTGCGCTTGTCTGTGGCTGACCACTCTTCTTTGACGGGCCTAGACGATTACATCGATCCCTTCCGACCCGTTGTCTTTCAAGACGTCATGCCGTTCTTGTTCCAGGTGCGATCGGCGTCCGGCCGATCGCACATTGTGGCGTCGCTTCTGAGACTCTTGCGCCTCGACATCCACTGGCGCCCAGTTCCGACTCTCAAGCATGCGCCCGACGAATCCGCAAGCATCGGAGAACCGCTGTTGTTGGTGCCGAGCCACTTCTGGAAGCCGTCGAGTGAACACGTTGATATAATCCGCTGTCGAGACGTGGCGCTGGATCGCAGTGAAGCTGCGCCGTCCTGGCCGTCCCAGCCCAGTCTGACCGACTTTCCGATGCACAACTTTCCGTGCGGCATCGCGGAGATGTTTTCATTCGGAGAGTGGTTTGGAATCTTCCAGCGCGAGGTCATGGCCGATCTCGTCAAGGGCGGACTCGGGATGAAGACCTTTGTCTCGTGAGTCTGTGCGCAAATCTTCCTTTGGTCTGGATCGTGCCGCCAGGCGCCCAAGGCCCAGGCAGCATCGCAGCGACCACCCTTTGCACTGGATCGATAAAATTTGACAAGATCTGATTGTGTCTCCCGTCTCTCGATCGAC